>NW_027507686.1:28027265-28631985 GCF_037356315.1 Lithobates pipiens
GAGTTGTCTGACATCTGGGTCCCTGTGTTGGGATGGCTCAGAGCTCGGCCTTCCATGGATACTCATGTAGCTGTTAATATGGGGCCGAGGGGTACATGAAAAGGGTCAGACCTCACTTATCATATCTCATATTCTGTGTACACACACCATTCTCCAAGTGGACCTGTCATCAGACACATGTACAGCATGCTGAGTGTCATTGGAACCCTTCCAGGTATGTATTACCTCTGACAGAGACTACAGACTCCCCTGACAATGCCTTCATCTGCCGAAGGACAGCGCCATCTCTGTTTAGGCAACATGCTGGAATGTCTGACACAGATCAGCCCCCTGCTGCGGCCTCTCACCTTGTTACATTGTGCAGACTGATCACTGGGGAGGAGAGACTGAGGAAATGCTTCCTCCTGCCTGCAGCAGACTGATCACTGTGGGGGGAGAAACTGCGGAAATGATTCCTCCTACCTGCAGCAGACTGATCATTGGAGGAGGGGAGACTGAGGAAATGCTTCCTCCTGCCTGCAGCAAACTGATCACTGTGGGGGGAGAAACTGCGGAAATGATTCCTCCTGCCTGCAGCAGACTGATCACTGGGGGAGGGGAGAGTGAGGAAATGCTTCCTCCTGCCTGCAGCAGACTGATCATTGGAGGAGGGGAGAGTGAGGAAATGCTTCCTCCTGCCTGCAGCAGACTGATCATTGGAGGGGAGACTGAGGAAATGCTTCCTCCTGCCTGCAGCAGACTTTTCTACTATTTATTGATCAATAATATGCACAGCTGATGAGTTCTGAGCCGCCAATAACATGAACGATATCACCGCTCCAGTTCTCACTCTCACAAGTCCCAACATGATCTTTTCCCCATACAGACAATGGACTTTCTTCCCCCCGGTGTGGCGGCAGCCGGCGATGCGGTAAGGAGTTCATTATCCACATTTAACGTGTTTCTTGTGGGAACACAAAACGCTGCCAAATGGGCGCTCACATCCTTGGCCAGGAGCCTCCCGCTGTATTACAGAGCCGAGGGACACCACAGCGAGGCGGGCTACAGCTCCACCTGGAGGCCATCTGCAGAATGCCATCAGACAGCCAAGAGAGTCAAGGCTGAATTCTATCCTTCTTTACACAAAGTCACACATTTTCTTTACTTTTGCTTTTTAACCGCTTCAATACTGGGCACTTTTACCCCCTTCCTGCCCAGGCCAATTTTCAGCTTTCAGTGTTGTCACACATTGAATGACAATTTCCGTGGTCATGCAGCACTGTACCCAAATTAATTTTTTTTTAACACAAATAGAGCTTTCTATTGGCGGTATTTAACCACCTCCTGGGTTTTTAGCAAAAAAAAAAAAAAAAACGGAAACAAAAGGCCAAAATGTAAAGGGAAAAAAAAAGTTTTTCTTTGTTTCTGTCAGAAAATTTTGTAAATAAGTAATGTTTCTCCTTCACTGATGTGCGCTGATAAGGCGGCCTTGAAGGGCACTGATAGGCATCACTTATGGCCAATGATTGATGGGTGGTACTGATGGGCACTAATGAGTGGTACTGATGGGTGGTAATAATGGGCACTAATGAGTGGTACTGATGGGCACTAATGACTGGTACTGATGGGTGGTACTAATGGGCACTAATGAGTGGTACTGATGGGTGGTACTAATGGGCACTAATGAGTGGTACTGATGGGTACTAATGTGTGGTACTGATGGGCACTAATGAGTGGTACTGATGGCTGGTACTAATGGGCACTGATGGGTGGTACTGATGGGCACTAATGAGTGGTATTGATGGGTGATACTAATGGGAACTAATGAGTGGTACTGATGGGTGGTACTAATGGGCACTAATGAGTGGTACTGATGGGTACTAATGTGTGGTACTGATGGGCACTAATGAGTGGTACTGATGGCTGGTACTAATGGGCACTGATGGGTGGTACTGATGGGCACTAATGAGTGGTACTGATGGGCACTAATGAGTGGTACTGATGGGTGGTACTGATGGGTGGTACTAACGAGCACCAATGAGTGGTACTGATGGGTGGAACTAATGGGCACCAATGAGTGGTACTGATGGGTACTAATGAGTGGTACTGATGGGTGGTACTGATGGGTGGTACTGATGGGCACTGAGTGGTACTGATGGGTGGTACTGATGGGCACTAATGAGTGGTACTGATGGGCACTAATGAGTGGTACTGATGGGCACTAATGAGTGGTACTGATGGGTGGTACTGATGGGTGGTACTGATGAGCAGGTACTGATGGGCACTGTAAGGCAGCACTGACGGGCACAGACTGGTATCACTGATGGGCACTGTTGGGGCCGCACTAATCAGTGCCCGATTACCTGGTCTAATCTATAAGGAAATGCCGCTGACTGGCTCTCCTTTCCTCACACGCTGTCAGTGTGAGTCAAGGAGAGCCGATAATGGCAATTCCTTGTTTACATGTGATCAGCTCTGATTGGACACAGCTGATCACATGGTTAATAAGCCTATCGGCTCTTCACTGAGATCGGGGTCATATGAGGTCGTGCCAGAACAAGGGAGTGTCCTGCCCGCCGTCATTTGTCTATACGGTGAGGAGGGGGTGGTTAACCGCCGGCGTCTCATAGAGGAATTTGAATTCTGTATGTGGCCCCTGGATTTACTGCCCCTTGGTCGCTCATGTGAATGAAGTGGAAAAGAACGTAGACATAAGACATAGGATGCTTTAAGGCAGTGGCGTCGCTAGGGGGTGGCTTTTGGGGCTATAGCCCCGAATCTGGGACCCATAGCCCCGAATCTCTGCAAGGGTCCCCAAGGAGAGGGTAGGCTCTCTGGGGACCCTGATGTAAGTGGGGGGCTCTCTGGGGATACTGATGCAATGGGGGAGGCTCTCTGGGGACCATGATGCAAGGGGGGGCTCTCTGTGGTCCCTGATGTAAGGGGGTGCTCACATGTATATTACTGTGTGTATATATATATATATATATATATATATATATATATATATATATATATATATATATATATATATATATATATATATATATATATATATATATATATGTGTGTATGCCCGTCCAAGCGTATGACTTTCTTTACTACGCTGCTATGGGCTCTAGCCCCAGATCTTTTGTAGACCTACCAACGCCCCTGCATTAAGGTGAAATAACACGAACCTTTACAACCCCTTTAATCGTTATTTATTATGTATTATTACATATTATTAATTTATTTATGATGATTTTAGCCATTTGTGTATTTATTTTACATTTATTTGTTCATATATTATTACTATTTTATTTTATTTATTTATAAGAAAGTCACACAAAAACGTGCGACAAAACGCGTGAATGCGTACAAAAATTTGCAAATTGTGCATTTCCATTAATTTCTATGAGGATAAAAACGTGCCAAAAACGTTCAAATCTGCCAAATTCGAACTAAAAAAAAAAAAAAAAAAAAAAAAAAGCTCCAGAATAGGGTTGCGCAATTTTCTCAAAAATAAAATAAAAAAATCGGCGTTTTTTAAAAAAAAAAACCTCGATTCACGATACAAATCGGGGTTTTTATTTTTATTTTTTGATGGACACCCCGCCGGTCCTGAGGAGCTGCGGGCAGGAGTTTTTAAGGCGAGGCTGCGGCTTCGGCCTAGTCCGCGGAGTCCAGCGGAGTCCATGCCTCGCCTTAAAAAAAATCCTGTCCGCAGCACCTCAGGACCGGCACGGTGTCAGCGCTGGTCCTGGTGAGAGAAAAAAATTTCTAAATAAAATTGATTTGCTGAAATTTTGAATCAATTTGACCTCTAAACTCGATTCAAGATTTAAATCGATTTTTTTCCCCAGCCCTACTCCAGAACTTTTTGGAGCTTCGGGTGACTTGGAGTGGAGATATGAAGCATCTCTAGAGACAATCATTGAATTTTTTGTTTCCCAGCGTTTTGGAGCGTCGAGCTTCACGCTACAAAACGCTGAGGTGTGAATGGGGCCTTTTAATTACTTGTGTGTAAGAGACAACATTGCGACTAGTGGAGAGTTTGCTGTAATCAAAGAAGCTCTCCTTGAGCTGTGTGCCCGCTCACATGCAGGAAAAAAAAAAGCCAACACAGGTTCTAGATTGTAAGCTCTAAGGAGCATGGCCCTCGGATACCTCCTGTATTGATTTGTATTGTAAGTGTACTGTAAAGCTCTTCGCAAACTACTGGCGCTATATAAATCCTGTAAAATAATAATAAGAAGAATAATGGACGGAGCGGGCCATATACGTTACAACCTGATTGTACAATCCTCTATTTTACTAAAGCTATGCAGCATTGGGGGGTCCCCGGTCCTAAACAACCTATTCTAAGGTGTAGGCCACCAGGAAGGCCATGGTTACAGATGGCGGTTGTGCGATCTCAAGGCGATCATACAATAGGACTCCAGTGGCTTCTTGCTGTACATTGTTTTTCATGGCTTCACCCCAACCAATCACCAATGCAACAATGTAGCAAATGAATGATACAAAACTTGACATGGTAGGCGGCCTTGGTGCCAAGCGGGGGGGGTGTAGTTCATTGGTGACGGCGCCGGTTATCTCGCCTATGTGGATTTAAAAAAAAAAAATTCCTTTCAGAAATCCAGCACCAGAGGGGTTAACAGGAACCAGGTGACGGGTCACAGCTCCCACTGAGGTTTCCATGGCAACGCCGGATTGTCGGGGCAACTGACGTTCGGGCAAACAATGGAGGAAGAGCGCCGAATCGGGGTGGCGGCGGTGCAGCTGCAAAGTCCACAGCCTGAAATAACCCCGGACACCTCATTGCCATGCAAATGAGGGCGAGATATTCCAGGGCTCATTACAATATGGCTACAAGCACGTTACACATGTAAATAAGGGCTGCGGGCACCAAGAAACATCAAGTGGCTCTCAGCCGGGGCAGCTGCTCCCGACGCCGTCCAGCCTGCACCTCGGGGGGAGGGGGGGGGGCCTCATTATGCAGCTTAAAGAAGAACCCCGAAAATATTGTTATATAAACAGTTCACTTATGTAGTCACCTGCTAAATTCCTACACACCAGATGAAAGCTGACAGCAGGCTTGCAGTGGGCGTTTCTGTAAAGCGATGGGCAGGAGATAGGCGGGCTTATACATGGGAGGAGCTTAACCACTTGCCGACCGCCTAACTGTAAATATATGTCATTACTTTACAGTTATATACCGGGGTTATGGCTGCAGCTTGCTGCCATAACCCCGGTATCTTTTTTTTTTTTTTTTTTTCTGCAGGCGGTCGGCTTTCATAAAAAAAAAAAAAGTGGTCCCACCGGCCGATTCGCCAGAAGATGACTTTTATATGCAGTAGGAAAGGTGCCCCCTCCCCCCCCCCCCTTGCAGCTTCCCGAGCTCACCGAAGCTGTCGGTAAGCCCGGAACCGATGCGGGGCGGCCGATGGCTAGGGAGGATGCCGAGTGAGAGCAACATTTTTACACTTTTCATTTTTTTTTTTTTGATCACTTTTATTCCTCTTACAAGGAATGTAATCATCCCTTGTAATAAAAATAAGCATGACAGGTCCTCTTTATTGAGAGATCCGGGGTCAAAAAGACCTCAAATCTCTCATTTACCTTTAAAAGGCAAAGAAAAAATAATAATTTTTTTATCCCTTTAAGGCCCAGAGGTGGAAGTGACGTCAGGTGCTGCTCCGGTCCTTCAAGAACAAGACGGTCCCCACTTGGCTCTATGCCCTTGGAGGACCGGAGTGACGTCTGACGTCACTTCCGCCTCTGGGCCTTAAAGGGATGATCCCCCCCCCCCCCCCCTACAGGCAAAATGTTTTTTTTTATTTTTTTTTTATTTTTTCTTGCTTTTAAAGGTAAATGTGAGATCTGAGGTCTTTTCTTTTTGACCCCAGATCTCTCAATAAAAAGGCAGTTTTCTGCTTATTTCTATTACAGGGAATGTTTGCTTGTAATAGGAATAAAAGTCATCAGAAAAAAATTAATTAAAAGGGAAAGTGTAAAAATAAAAAGTTAAATAAATAAGAAAAAGAAAATGTAAAGCGTCCCTCCAAGCTCACACGCAGAAGCGAACGCAGTATGTCACACCCACATATGTAAACAGTGTATTGCTGCAAATGCTATACTGAGAGCAATAATTCTAGCACTAGACCCCTCTGTAACTCTAAACTGGTAACCTGTACAAAAATGTAAAGGGTCTACTATGGAGATATTTAAGTACCGTAGTTTGTCGCCATTCCACAAGTATGCACAATTTTAAAGCGTAATATGTTGGGTATCTATTTACTCGGTGTAACATCATCTTTAGCATTATACAAAAAAATTGGCCTAACTTTAATTTAATTTTTATTTTTTTTATTAATTAAAGTGCATTTTTTCCAAACAAATTGCGTTTGAAAGACCACTGCCCGAATACAATGTGCCATAAAATATTCCAACGAGTCCCATTTTATTCCCTAGGGTCTTTGCTAAAAAAAAAAAATATATATATATATATATATATATATATATATATATATATATATATATATATATATATATATATATATATAATGTTTGGGGATTCTATGTAATTTTCTAGCAAAAAATACAGATTTATATTTGTAAACAACAAATGTCAGAAAAAGCCCTAGTCTTAAAGTGGATAAGGTGGGTGTCACTAGGGAGCTACTTTTTTTTTTGACATTTCATAGATCCTGGGAATAATGCCTGCAAAAAAGAAATTAGGTGCCGAAACCGAAAATTCAGGATGCGCGTGACCGAAACCAAAATTAACGGTTTATATATAAAGTATATTTTTTATAAATAATTGTATTGTATTCGACTTTTTAATTAATATCATGAATTTAAATGAATATGGAATTTATTATCGGCACCTTTTTGAAGGTGTTAAACATCCCTTGCTTGATGCATATCTGGCAAACCGCACCATAAAACACTCCTCCCCACTAAAATGCATTGAAAACGCAGCAATAAGGCATCCAAAATGGCCAATGATGCGTTTTTGAGTCACGTGACCTATGAAAAATACACCATGCGCACGGTAAAATCGTGCCAAAATGGCGTCAAAAATGGCGGAACGCTGAAAACTCTATTCGGCCGATATTTTTTGGCGGCCGAAAGTTCGGTGCATCACTAAAATAAATACGTCATATCACGTAGTCCCAAAACGAGCCACGGCTGCGCTCCAGCCAATGACTGATCACTGTCTTGGCTTGCTGCCGTTACCATGTGACCAATCACAGCAGATCACATGGCAATTGTATACAATAGATGTCTTCCTTTCATGCCATCCATTGTGTACAATTGTGTTGCTAGCTGTGATTGGTCACAATATTCACACAGTACAGACAGGGCCAATCAGCCCATGTGTACCATGTGTTTAGCTGTGGCCAATCACAGCTAATCATAAAAATACACAGTGTCTGCACACTGTCATTCAATTTAGATATGTGCTTATAGCAGTGAAATTCACTGCTATAAGCAATCAAATCATAATATGTACACAAAAAAAATAACCGATCAACTCTCCAGAGTATTGCTCTGGTCACAGTATGTGATTGGTCACAGTGATCACATGGTACAGACATGGCCAATCACAGCCAATCACAATAATGGTTGCTTATTCCAGTGAAATTCACTGGTATAAACAATTATAATGAGTAAAAAAAAAAATAATCTTGATCACTTCCCCAGAGTAGTACAGTGATACTATGGTAACATTTTATTGCTCTGGTCACAATGTGTTAAAAAAAATTAAAAAATTGTTTATAAAATAAACAAAATGTAATAAAAAAAATAAAAGATTATTTTTTAAAAATTGGGAATTTTTTTTTATATAACTATATATATTTTTTTTTTTTTTTACATACTATCAACAGTCAGTATCACTGATCAGCGCCACACCGGTCATATGATCACGCTGTACTGCAATTAATTTTAATTTTTTTCTCAATTTCCTAATTTTTTCAAAAAATTGTCACAAAAAAAATTACAACTTTCAAAAACTTGCCGTGGCTCTTACTAAATCCCTTGGACTTTTCATGTTCCAAAAATAGACGATTTTTTCTTTTTATCTGTGAGTATGAGTTCCGATACTTTCGGTTAAGTACTCGCCAATACCGAGTACCGATATATTGCGGTGCGATTTGCGTCAATACAAAAACATTTGGTGCAAATCACACTGCAAAGAATCACATGCGATTTGCACAGAAATGTGGCGCCATTTTTTGTCCGAATCTCATGCGATTTCCCCCCACTGCTCCTGTGTGCGTGTATACAGAATGGAAAAGCGCCATTTAGTGGGCAGTTTAAATAATGTTAGAACTCACTTTACATATCTGACCACATGCAAAAACATCTACATAGGTGTCCCGGTCCACCGATGATAGCAAATCTACACCGCTGGAGGTGCTCACAGGGCTGGAGAAGTTCCCGCTTCCCGTGAGTATAGGGCAGAAGTGATGTCAGCTTGGGGGGGGGGCGGGCCGCTCAACATCTCCTCCAGCCCTGTGAGCACCTCCAGCGGTGGAGATTTGCTATCATTGGCAGAACGGGACACCTATGTAGATTATTTTGCATGTGGCCAGATATGTACTGTGAGTTCTAACATTTTTTAAACTGCCCACTAGATGGCGCTTAATTCCCTTTCTATACACACACATGCGAGCGGTAAGGGATTCCTGTCCACATGCAATTCGGACAGGAATCGCACCACATTCCTGTTTAAACCGAAAGAGATTCTTTGAAGTGCGATTTGCGCTCCTTTTATTTTGTACTGACGCAAACCGCACCGCAAAGTATCGATTTCAGTATCGGAGCATTTGGGCGAGTACCGATTCTTTCACAAATGCTTGGTATCAGCACCAATACCGGTATCGATGCTGCTCCCACAGACTGAATAGACTGATTTCATTTTTTTCTCACCAAAAACTTTAGCATAATATAGGCTGGCCTAAATTTTGAAGAAAAAGATTGCTTATTTGCAAAATTTTATACCAGAAAAAAAGGAAAAATTTGTTTTTTTTTCTTCAAAATTTTTGATCTTTTTTCGTTCATATATCAAAAAATCAAAAACCCTTCAATACCGGGTAACTCCGTACCCAAACACTTTTTTTTTATCATTTTGTTCCCAGAAAAAAAAGGTGTTTTCTTTTGGTGGTATTTGATCATCACTGGGGTTTTTATTTTTTGCTAAATAAAAAAAGACAGAAAATTTTGAATATTTTTTTTCTTTCTTTGTTTCTGTTATAAAATTTTGTAAATAAGAACGTTTTCTCCTTCACTGATGGGCACTGATGAGGCTGCACTGATGGGCACTGATAAGGCGACATTTATAGGTGGCACTGATATGCAGCACTTATGGGCATTGATAGGCGGCACTGATGGGCACTCATAGGTGGCACTGATAGGCGACACTGATGGGCACTCAAAAGCGGCACCAATGGGAACTAATAGGTGGCACTGATGGGCACTGATAGTTCACACTGATGGGCACTGATAGGTGACACTGGGCACTTATAGGTGGCACTGATAGGCAGCACTGATAGGCATTGACAGGCAGCACTGATGGGCACTCATAGGTGGCACTGATGGGCAGTAATAGGTGGCACTGATAGATGACACTGATGGGCACTTATAGGTGGCACTGATATGCAGCACTGATGGGCATTGATAGGTGGCACTGATGGTTGGCATTGATGGACACTGATAGATGGCACTAATAGGCATCACTGATGAGGAGGCACTGGCAGGCATTACTGATGGGCACTGGCAGGCATTACTGATTGGCACTGATTGACATAATTTATGGGCACATGATTGGCATCCCTGGTGGTCCTGGGTGGCATACCTGGTGGTCATCCTTGGTGGGCATCCCTGGTGGTCCTGGTGGCATCCCTGGTGGTCCTGGGTGGGCATCGCTGATAATAAATCAGCACAGACCCCCCTGTCAGGAGAGCAGGCGATTGTCTCTCCTTTGCTCGTGTCTGTCAGACATGATAGAGGAAAGGCCCATGCATGGCTTTTCCTGTTTATACAGTGATCCGCTGTGATTGGACACTGCTGATCACGTGGTAAAGCCTGCCTCAGAGTGACAAACCATACCACCGACTGCCATGCTGCACGCCCCCCGCGAGCTCGTGATTGCGACTTATCCTATTGGATATCATACGATGTCCAGTCAGGATGACTGAACCACCGCCTGCCCGTCATTCTGCTTTAGGCCAGGCTGGAAGTGATTAAATACCACCAAAAGAAAGCTCTATCTGCGTGAAAACAGAGTACAGTGTTGCATGACCGCGCAATTGTCATTCAAAGTGTGACAGCGCTGAAAGCTAAAAATTGGTCTGGGCAGGAAGGGGGGAAAGTGTCCGGTAGTGAAGGGGTTAAACATTTCTATTGTGATTTTTTTATAATTTAAGTATTTTTTTTAAACATTAGTCTTACATTGGAAAATATGTTATATCTTATATGACATTTTCATACCAAATAACTACTCAGTACCTGGTAGAGAGGGGCGGCACTGACTGAGCGTCATGGGAAATCAGTATTACGGCTTTGCATGCAGCAGATCCGGCACAGCATGCTGGAACTTGCAGTCCTTCAGTGAGGGGCAAACACTTCTGCTTGGCTGCCAACTCCCGGCACAGATGTGGGACCGGTCTGGGCGAGAGCCAAGCCGTGGCATCAGCACTGAACCGCTGGACGGGCTGCCTGGCGGATTTACAAGTTTCTCGGCTTTGCGTCTCGGCTTCTGGCAAATCCTCTGTTTATTTTGTCCCCTGAAGTGGCTGCTGTGCGCAGAGCTGGCAACAACCCGAATGTGTGTCTGCGACTCTGCGATTCGGGCCAGAGCACCGGACCAGCCAACTCCCGGCCGAGGCCATCCTCTTCCAGCTCAAGGGCACCGACAGCGCCCACAACTGGTCAGCATTTCACCTAAATCCCACATAATGTTATTGAAGTGGACCGGTCACTCGCCGACCGGGCTTTTTCTGGCACTTTTCATTTACAAGTTCAGGCTGGGTTCACACTTATGCGATGCCAGACATTGCATGTGATTCGCACCGCTGTGCACATCACATATGATGTATGTGCGATGCAAATTCTGCCATACAGTTTGCATATCCGAAATTGCACTGCAGTCGGTAACTCGTTAAAAAAGTCTGCAAGAAAACATTCCTGACATGTCACAATATACAGCAACAGGATCATTTATCATTAAAAGCCAACCTTGAGCTCCAGTCTAGTGACTTCGCCTACGAAGATGAGATGATGTCATCAGTCTGCTGCAGGCAGCAGGAGGCATTTGTCTCCCCTCCACCAGTGATCAGACTGTACATTGTAACTTTGCAGCAAGTCACAAGGTGAGAGGTTGCAGCAAGGGCTGTTCTGTGTCAGACATTAGTGTACACAGCCAAGAACTACACAGACACTAGAAATGACATGACTGTCATCTCTGAGCCGGCATCTCAGCTCAGAAAGTAGATAGTGACCCTGGATGATGCCTGAACAAAGATGGTGCTTTCCTTCTGGAGAGGAAAGCAGATGAAGACCTTGTCAGGGGGGTACTGTGATCTCTGTGAGAGGTGATAAATACCTGGAAGGGTTACACTCACACATTACTGAGATAGATAGATAGATAGATAGAATATACACACATAGTATATATATACATATGTATGTATGTATGTATGTATGTATGTATGTATGTATGTATGTATATATATATATATATATATATATATATATATATATATATATATATATATATATACATATACACACACACATACATACATACATACATACATACATACATACATACATACATACATACATACACAGTTCTTTGAAAACGTATTCACACCCCTTGTAATTTTCCACATTTTGTCATGTTACAATCAAAAACATAAATGTATTTTATTGGTATTTTATGTGATAGACCAACACAAAGTGACACATAATTGTGAAGTGGAAGGAAAATGATAAATGGTTTTCACATTTTTTTACAAATAAATATGTGAAACGTGTGGTGTACATTTGCCTTCAGCCCCCTTTACTCTGATACCCCTAACTAAAATCTAGTGTAACCAATTGCCTTCAGAAGTCACCTAATTAGTAAATAGAGTCCACTTGTGTGTAATGTAATCTTAGTATAAATACAGCTGTTCTGTGAAGGCCTCAGAGGTTTGTTAGAGAACACCAGACAGGTCAGGGATAAAGTTGTGGAGAAGTTTAAAGCAGGGATATATTATAAAAATAAAAAGTATGCCAAGCTTTTGAACATCTCACAGAGCTCTGTTCAATCCATCATACAAAAATGGAAAGAGTATGGCACAACTGCAAACCTACCAAGACATGTCCGTCCACCTAAACTGACCGGCCAGGCAAGGAGAGCATTAATCAGAGAAGCAGCCAAGAGGCCCATGGTAACTCTGGAGGAACTGCAGAGATCCACAGCTCAGGAAGGTTCACCTTCCAGCAGGACAACGACCCTAAACACATACCTCCCAACTTTTTGAGATAAGAAAGAGGGACACCTATCAGCAAAAGTATGCAGGCATAGGACACACCCCTTGCCACGCCCCCTTAAAGGGGAATTGTGCAAAAAAAACAAGATTGGTTAAACCCACAAGTGCTTTTTTTTTACCACTACTATTCCTTTATATTGGCTTTTGGAATTTACAAATGCAACAATTTAGAAATCAGATGAAAGGTTTAGCACTGGGAATCACTTTTTGATAGATAAAAAGTACATTTTATATACAATTATATAAATCAGACCAAAATTCCTGTTCACAGACGCTCTCCATCCAATCTGACAGAGGTTGAGCTATTTTTTTAAAAATGTCCCTCTCTAGATGTACAAAGCTGGTAGAGACAGCCCCAAAAAGACTTGCAGCTGTAATTGTAGTGAAAGGCGGTTCTACAAAGTATTGACTCCAGGGGGCGCCATACAAATGTACCCCACACTTTTATTTGTAAAAAAATGTGGACAATTTCAAGGGGTATGAATACTTTTTTCAAGGCACTGTATATATAAAATAATAGTCCACATTTACTGTCAGGATTGAATCGGATGGTGATTGTGGATATACATGCTTTTTAGTAAATCGAGATTCAATAGTTACCAAGTATGAAGAATAAGAGGGGGCTGCAGGGGGGAGGACAGTGGGGAGCGGAGTGATCCCTCTCATGGGGTCAGGGACGGACAGATCTCCGGAGATGTTGCAGGTAATACAGAGCCCCAGACTCCATTATCCCAGTCCTTTCTATGGCTGACAATAGAAGCCCCTGACCCCTCACCATTCTCTATTCTAGAATCTATAGTCTATTGTACTCACTTCTAATGCATTCTATACCACAATATTCACTATTGACCACCTTACACCTTCTAATATCCCCCCACAAGCACACAATATTATTATTATACATTTATATAACTCTGACATATACCGCAGTGCTGTACAGAGGACACTGAGCCAGTCATATCAGTCTCTGCACCAGAGGAGCTTACACTCTAATGCCCCCCCCCCCCCCACAGTCACATTATTATTATACATTTATATAGCTCTGACATATACTGTGGCGTTGTACCAAGAACACAGAGCCAGGCACATCAGTCTCTGCACCAGAGGAGCTTACACTCTAATGTCCACCCACAGGCACACACTATTATTATTATTATACATTTATATAGCTCTGACATATACCGCAGTGCTGTACAGGGAACACTGAGCCAATCACATGAGTCTCTGTACCAGAGGAGCTTACAATCTAATCCCCCCCACAGTCACACACTGGTAGACACAACCAGATCACACTTCCCTCTAATGGGGAAGAAACCAATACAGGGATAACAGTCACACACTATAATTATTATACATTTATATAGCTCTGACATATACCGCAGTGCTGTACAGAGAACACTGAGCCAGTCACATCAGTCTCTGCACCAGAGGAGCTTACACTCTAATGTCCCCCCAAAAGTCACACACTATTATTATTGTTATTATAATCCACTGATATAGCTCTGACATATTCCATAGAATCCGGTAGGGCTGTGTATGTTGTGAGATGTCCCTGTGAAAGTGTGCCACGGTTTATCTGGTTATTGTACAGTATGGAGGATCCTGGGGGGATACCATCATTGCAGTGGATGGATGGATGGATGGGAGGGGGATACCATCATTGCAGTGGATGGATGGATAGGATACCATCATTGCAGTGGATGGATGGGGGAGATACCATCATTGTGATGGATGGATGGATGGGGGGGATACCATCATTGTGATGGATGGATGGGGGGATACCATCATTGCAGTGGATGGATGGATGGATGGATGGGGGGATACCATCATTGCAGTGGATGGATGGATGGATGGATGGATGGGGGGATACCATCATTGCAGTGGATGGATGGATGGGGGGATACCATCATTGCAATGGATGGATGGATGGGGGGATACCATCATTGCAGTAGATGGATGGATGGTTGGGGGGGATACCATCATTGCAGTGGATGGATGGGGGTGGATACCATCATTGCAGTGGATGGATGGGGGTGGATACCATCATTGTGATGGATAGATGGATGGATGGGGGGATAACATCATTGCAGTGGATGGATGGGGGGGATACCATCATTGCAGTGGATCGATGGATGGATGGATGGGGGGATACCATCATTGCAGTGGATCGATGGATGGATGGGGGGGGGATACCATCATTGCAGTGGATGGATGGATGAGGGGGATACCATCATTGCAGTGGATGGATACCATCATTGCAGTGGATGGATGGGGGAGATACCATCATTGTGATGGATGGATGGATGGATGGGGGGATACCATCATTGCAGTGGATGGATGGGGGGGGATACCATCATTGCAGTGGATGGATGGGGGAGATACCATCATTGTGATGGATGGATGGATGGATGGATGGGGGGATACCATCATTGCAGTGGATGGATGGATGGGGGGATACCATCATTGCAGTGGATGGATGGATGGGGGGATACCATCATTGCAGTGGATGGATGGATGGGATACCATCATTGCAGTGGATGGATGAAGGAGATACCATCATTGTGATGGATGGATGGATGGATGGATGGGGGGATACCATCATTGTGATGGATGGATGGATGGATGGGGGGATACCATCATTGCAGTGGATGGATGGATGGGGGGATGGATGGGGGGATACCATCATTGCAGTGGATGGATGGATGGGGGGATACCATCATTGTGATGGATAGATGGATGGATGGGGGGATAACATCATTGCAGTGGATGGATGGATGGATGGGGGGATACCATCATTGCAGTGGATGGATGGATGGATGGGGGGATACCATCATTGCAGTGGATGGATGGATGGGGGAATACCATCATTGCAGTGGATCGATGGATGGATGGGGGGATACCATCATTGCAGTGGATGGATGGATGGATGGATGGGGGGGATACCATCATTGCAGTGGATGGATGGATGGGGGGATACCATCATTGCAGTGGATGGATGGATGGATGGGGGTGATACCATCATTGCAGTGCAGTGGATGGGTGGGAGGATACCATCATTGCAGTGGATGGATGGATGGGGGGGATACCATCATTGCAGTGGATCAATGGATGGATGGGGGGGGGGGATACCATCATTGCAGTGAATGGATGGATAGATGGATGGGAAGAGATACCATCATTGCAGTGGATGGATGGATAGATGGATGGGGGGGATACCATCATTGCAGTGGATGGATGGGGGGGATACCATCATTGCAGTGGATGGATGGGGGGATAATATCATTGCAGTGGATCAATGGATCGATGGATGGGGGAGATACCATCATTGCAGTGGATCAATGGATAGATGGATAGGGGGGATACCATCATTGCAGTGGATGGATGGATGGATGGATGGGGGGATACTATCATTGCAGTGGATGGATGGGGGGGGGGGAATACCATTATTGCAGTGGATGGATGGATGGATGGATGGATGGGGGGATACTATCATTGCAGTGGATGGATGGATGGGGGGATACTATCATTGCAGTGGATGGATGGATGGATGGATGGGGGGGATACCATCATTGCAGTGGATGGATGGATGGATGGGGGGATACCATCATTGTGATGGATAGATGGATGGATGGGGGGATAACATCATTGCAGTGGATGGATGGATGGATGGGGGGATACCATCATTGCAGTGGATGGATGGATGGATGGATGGGGGGATACCATCATTGCAGTGGATGGATGAATGGATGGGGGGATACCATCATTGCAGTGGATCGATGGATGGATGGGGGGATACCATCATTGCAGTGGATGGATGGATGGATGGATGGATGGATGGGGGGATACCATCATTGCAGTGGATGGATGGATGGGGGGGATACTATCATTGCAGTGGATGGATGGATGGATGGATGGATGGGGGGATACCATCATTGCAGTGGATGGATGGATGGATGGATGGGGGGATACCATCATTGCAGTGCAGTGGATGGGTGGGAGGATACCATCATTGCAGTGGATGGATGGATGGGGGGGATACCATCATTGCAGTGGATCAATGGATGGATGGGGGGGGGGGATACCATCATTGCAGTGAATGGATGGATAGATGGATGGGGGGGATACCATCATTGCAGTGGATGGATGGATAGATGGATGGGGGGGATACCTTCATTGCAGTGGATGGATGGATGGGGGGGATACCATCATTGCAGTGGATGGATGGATCGATGGATGGGGGATTCCATCATTGCAGTGGATGGATGGGGGGATAATGTCATTGCAGTGGATCAATGGATCGATGGATGGGGGGGATACCATCATTGCAGTGGATGGATGGATCGATGGATGGGGGGATTCCATCATTGCAGTGGATGGATGGGGGGATAATATCATTGCAGTGGATCAATGGATGGATGGATAGGGGGGATACCATCATTGCAGTGGATGGATGGATGGATGGATGGGGGGATACTATCATTGCAGTGGATGGATGGGGGGGAATACCATTATTGCAGTGGATGGATGGATGGATGGATGGGGGGATACCATCATTGCAGTGGATGGATGGATGGATGGATGGGGGGATACTATCATTGCAGTGGATGGATGGATGGGGGGATACTATCATTGCAGTGGATGGATGGATGGGGGGATGGGAGGAATACCATCATTGCAGTGGATGGATGGATGGATGGGGGGGCATCCATGTGGTCGCCTTCCTCCAGCACACACCACTATCAGGGTACCCGGTAAGGTTACATTTTACTGCAGAATCTCTTTCTGTGCTTTTCAGCAATTCCCTCCACCATCAGGCCGCTTTGTTTATTTTCTATCAGCTGGATGTGGCAGCTCCCCACAGAGGGAGAAGATTTATCGCCCATACAGGATTAGACCCACACATAGGTGCAGTGCAAGGCAACTGTGAGCTGTCTGGGCCTGCTGGGACTTGTAGTTTTGCACATGCTCGATACATGCAGGTTTCCAAGCCCTCTACTCATCCCTTCATTAGAAGGCACATGCTGGGACATGTAGTTCTGCAGAGCAGAAAAGGCTCCATTGGAGTCCTGAACAATCCTGAGAAGGTCTTTTCCTGCCACCTAGTGTCCAATGTGGGCACTGCAGGGAAGTAACTCACAGCTGCGAGGTTCTGGATTCAATAATCTCCATTCTCTGGGGAAATAATAACGAGTCACGTGGAGCCGGCCAATCAGTGCGCCCCCCGCCCCCCCCATGATGAAAATCGCTTCCTAGGAAGATCATAAATTAATGGAACAGCTGCAAAGCTCTTCGAGAGTCCCAAAGCCTGGCGCAGCATTTGGTTTCCGAGCCCGGCGCTGTTCATGTCAGGTCACAGCTTCCTCCAACTCTTCCAAAGAAGGGAATCGCTTACATGGATGGGGCAAATCGAACAATCTGTGTACAATGTACAACATATACAATGTAACTGCTGGGAGGGGGAGCTGAGCTGCTGAGTCACTGCTGGGAGGGGGAGCTGAACTGCTGTGTCACTGCTGGGAGGGGGAGCGGAGCTGCTGAGTCACTGCTGAGAGGGGGAAGGGGAGCCAAGCTGATGTGTCACTGCTGGGAGGGGGAGCTGAACTGCTGTGTCACTGCTGGGAGGGGGAGCTGAACTGCTGTGTCACTGCTGGGAGGGGGAGCGGAGCTGCTGAGTCACTGCTGGGAGGGGGAGCAGGACGAACTGAGGCACCGTTAAAGGTCACTGCTAAGTCACTGCAGGTCACTGCTGAGTGGAGTGGCTGAGTCACTTCTGGAAGGGGGTGGCAGCGGTAGCTGAGCTGCAGAGCCACTGCTGGGAGGGGGAGCTGATCTGCTGTGTCACTGCTATAATGGGGGAAGGGGGGATGCAGAACTGATCAATCGCTGCTGGATTAGGGGAGCTGAGCTGCTGAGTCACTATTGGAAGAGGGTGGCTGAAGTAGCTGAGCTGCTGAAACACTCCTGGGAGGGGGAGCTGAGCTGCTGAATCACTCCTGAGAGGGGGAGCTGAGCTGCTGAATCACTCCTGAGAGGGGGAGCTGAGCTGCTGAATCACTCCTGAGAGGGGGAGCTGAGCTGCTGAATCACTCCTGAGAGGGGGAGCTGAGCTTCTGAATCACTCCTGAGAGGGGGAGTCGGGCTGCTGAATCACTCCTGAGAGGGGGAGCTGAGCTGCTGAATCACTCCTGGGAGGGGGAGCTGAGCTGCTGAATCACTCCTGGGAGTGGGAGCTGAGCTGCTGAATCACTCCTGGGAGGGGGAGCTGAGCTGCTGAATCACTCCTGGGAGGGGGAGCTGAGCTGCTGAATCACTCCTGAGAGGGGGAGCTGAGCTGCTGAATCACTCCTGAGAGGGGGAGCTGAGCTACTGAATCACTCCTGAGAGGGGGAGCTGAGCTGCTGAATCACTCCTGGGAGGGGGAGCTGAGCTGCTGAATCACTCCTGGGAGGGGTAGCTGAGCTGCTGAATCACTCCTGGGAGGAGGAGTGGAGCTGCTGAATCACTCCTGGGAGGAGGAGTGGAGCTGCTGAATCACTCCTGGGAGGGGGAGCTACAGAGTCAATGCTGGAATGGGAGAGCTCAGCTTCAGAGTCACTGCTGGGAGGGGGAGCAGGGGAAATTGAGCTGCTCAGTTGCTGTTGGGAGGGGGAATAGGGGAACCTACTGCCTGAAGGATTTCAGTGCTCCTGCTGTAACCTTTGAAGATGAATTGCTCCACAGTACATGCAGCTACAGAGGTCAGTGAGAGATAAAGCTGAATCTAATTTACTGCTGGTTAAGAATCTTCATTTAATAGAATGCGCACAGCCTGGAGCCGGGATCACATTAAGGTTTGTATATTAACTAATGCTGAGCCCAGATATCAGGGTGGACTATACGGAAGTCCATGGCTTTAGTTGGATCCTCTGGGTAGACAAGGTAGCTGTATATGTGCAGAATATGACTGACAGGTTCACTTTAAAAGGAAATTAAAGAAACATTCAGAAAATACACCAGCCTTGCTAAACAGCTGCTGAGATAAGATCAATTAGTCCCGTCCAGGCCTGGACTGAGCCCACTTTGATGGGAGGAAGAGCGAAATGCAGAAGTAGGAAGCAGCGCCTGCATATATAATGAGCAGACTGGGCTGCATAGAGATAAAAATAACAGAAGATTTTTTTGGATACATTGTAAAGCGTTCGGTGATGGGATTGTGTACATTGCGCAGACCGCGCTGACGGATGATCTGAGGACGCCGTCGTCTCCCTTTTAAGGATGGATTGCGGCGAGCGCACGGAGGACAAACAAGGTCTAATGTATTCTGTCTCCGGCATAATGACCCGGCTCAGCGCAGTCCTCGGCTGGGAAGACGGTCACGCTGCCAACCTAAATACATTTATCAGCGCGGTGAGTGAACTGAGCGGAGTGTTTATTAATGTACAGATTCGCCCCTTCCTGTCTGTCCCATATTTCACGAGAAAAGGATAAACACCGGCCGACTCTCAGCTACTTCGCTCTAATTAGATGCCAGGAAATCGCTTTACAGCGATGAGCCGCCTGGATCACTATATACAGCTCCCTGATAGGTCTACATTCTTACAGCGGAAGAGGAGCTAATGTGCAATACAGGGGCCTGACACCCTCATAAACTAATGCTGCCTTGAGACACAAGAGGGTGGTGCAGGTGTGACCTAACCAACCGCTGGCAGCAGTACCACCGACCTTTCTGAATTTCCCTGCTGCATGTTCAGTAATGCTTACAGGTAGGGGGTTGCACCGATATCACTTTTATAAGACCGAGTACAAGTACTGATACTTCTTTTTCAAGTACTCGCCGATATCGATACCTTTTTTTCAGTGTCAGTAGTTTTTTATTTTTTATTTTATTTTTATTTATTTTTTTATAATGCTTTCTTTTTAGTGTTTTTCAGTGTTTTTTTTATTTATTATTATTATTACTGTTATTATTATTACAATTTTAATTTTAAATATTTATTATATTAAAATTTTTCCTATTTATTAATTTTTTGTTTGTTTCGTTAATCAGCCCTGTTGGGGGCGGGGGGGCTTTGGTGAGATATCAGACCCCTGACATCTCCCCCTTTGAGACAGAGAAAGGGACTGAGGACACAGATTCCCCACTCCCTTTCTCAGCAGCCTCAGCTGCACTGAAGATGAATAACCAGGAGACAGCGGCTCCTCTCCATTCATAAACTGAAGCAGAGTAAATACAGTTTACGAAGCTCAGCTATGAATGGACAGACTCAGTAACTCTGTGCATTCATAAAAGGAAGGAGCCGGTAAATGACAGATGTATCACCGGTTCAGGCTGGTGGTGGTGGTGTAATGGTGTGGGGGATATTTTCTTGGCACACTTTGGACCTCTTAGTACCAATTGAGTATCGTTTAAACCCCAAGACCTACCTGAGTATTGTTGCTGACCATGTCCATCCCTTTATGACTACAGTGTCCCCATCTTCTGATGGCTCCTTCCAGCAGGATAATGCACCATGTCACAAAGATCCGATCATCTCACCACAGGACAATGAGGTCACTGTACTCCAATGGTCTCCACACTCACCAGATCTCATCTTATAGAGCTCCACACTCACCAGATCTCATCTAATAGAGCACCTCTGGGATGTGGTGGAATTCGCATCATGGATGTGCAGCCAACAAATCTGCAGCAACTGCGTGATGGCACTTGGAGAAGAGGAGGAGCCAAGACTGCTGGCGGGGAAACCTAGAAAACCACAGAGCACGTAAGTATAGCATGTTTATAGGATTCTACTACTTTACAAGACTCTGGTCTGGCTCCATTTGGAGCATGCCACCCAGTTCCGGTCACCAGTAATCAGGAAGGATGTGCTGGAACTGGAGAGAGTCCAAAGAAGGGCAACAAAGCTGATAAAGGGACCGGAGGACCTCAGCTACGAGCAAGGACTACAAGCATTAAACTTATTCCCCCTGGAGAAGAGACGCTTAAAGTGGTTGTAAACCCTTACAAACCACTTTGACCTACAGGTAAGCCTAGATTAAGGCTTACCTGTAGGTCCAAGAAATATCTCCTAAATCTACACGGTTTAGGAGATATTTGCCAAAATGCATGCGCCGTAGACAGCTGCGCGCAGGCGCACTGAGGGCGCCGCTGTCAACGGCGATATGCCGCGAGTGGCGGCTCCCGTGCGTATGCGCAGGAGTGACATCATCGCGGCTTCATCGAATGACAGCGGCGGAGCAGCGAGACCCACAAGAAGATGGATGCTCCGGACTACAGGGGACAGCGGTGACTTCGCTGGCTCCTGTGTCAGGTAAGTGACACATAATGGACTATTATGCTTTACCTTTGCAGGGAATCAAAGAGGAAGTAAACTCATCAGGGTTTACTTCCTCTTTAAAGTGCTTGTAAACCCTTACAACACACTTTAACCTACAGGTAAGCCTAGATTAAGGCTTACCTGTAGGTGCTGCAAATCTCCTAAACCTACATGGTTTAGGAGATATTTACAATTCCCCGTACGAGGATTCCTTCTGCGTATGTACCAATGTACTCTACATTAGAAGGGTCACGGGGTACCGTTTTCATTAGACGGCATGCCGTGACTTGCGGCTCCCGCACGCACACTCAGGAGTGACGTCACGCGACTCCGGACAGTCACAGAGACGGAGTCTGTGACCCCGGAAGGAAGATGGATGCTTCCAGCCGGCGAGGAAATCGGGGTCATCGCAGGCTCCTGTGTCAGGTAAGTGACACGTAATGGGCTACTATGCGATGCATAGTAGCCCACCATGCTTTGCCTTTGCAGGGAAACAAAGAGGAAGTAACACCCATCAGGGTTTACGTGCTCTTTAAGAGGGAATATGATTGCGATATACAAATATCTAAATGGTGTTCTAAACATAGGGAAAAGACTATTCACTGTTAGGATGTAAGGACGTGGAACTCCTTTCCACAATTGGTGGTGTCAGCACAGACAGTGTCATTTCGTGCAAAAAGCTCTTAGATGAGCATCTTAACGAATGCAATATACAGGGATATGGGAATTGGTAGAAACGCACATAGCACAGAAGGAGTCATCATTTGTAGAGGTGTCAGGTTATTTGCAGCAATTGTTGGCACCTCGTTATTTTAGGACGTCCCACTTTACAGTACAATCCCGTCCTAAAACGGATGATTTGGGTCGATATTTTAGTGCGATTGCTGACTGTGCATGTGAGGATACAACATCAGAATATCGGTGGTCAGGGGTGGCAGGAATCTCCATCTACTATCCAAACGGATTGTGTGGGCGGTCCTTGTACAATCATCCTCCAACAAGTCGATCAATTTGCATGGAATAATTTATTTATTTTTTGTTATTAAACCAATATAAATAATTAAAAAAAATATATATATATATCTATATATCTATATATATAGATAGATAGATAGATAGATAGATAGATAGATAGATAGATAATAAAAAGAACCCCCCCCCCCCCACTGCAAGAGGTAGGGAAGGGCTGGGGTCAGGGATCAGCGACCGTAAGTAGAAATGATCAATTGTACCGAGCGTGTCCGGCCTTAAGCTGGCCATACACCATACAATTTTCATATTCAATTTTCTTTAGATTTACCTTCAACCATGTAGTGCAAGGGCTTGCCTGATTGCATACCAATTGAAAGTGTTTAGGTTTTACCTTCTATTATATGGTTTTGGTAAATCTAAAGGAAAGTTGTACAAGTGAATTGTATAATGTATGGCCAGCCTTAGGCCCCATACACACCGTTATGCCGCGTACACACGATCTGAATTCTCGCCGGAAAAAGCTCTGATGGTTTTCCCGACAGAATTCCGATCAAGCTGTCTTGCCTACACACGGTCACATCAAATTCCGATCGTTTAGCGTACAACACGTACGACGGGACTAGAAAAAGGAAGTTCAATAGCCAGTAGCCAATTGCTTCCGTCTCGTAGTTGAATCTAAGTATGCGCGAGTTTTGGCGTGTCGGAATTGCATACACACAATCTGAGTTTTTCCGTCGGGAAAATTGAGAACATGCTATTTTGGCTGGCGGAAATTTGGACAGCTAAATTCCGATGGAGCATACACACGGTCGCATTTTCCGATGAAAAGCTCTCATCAGTCTTTTTCTGGCCGGAATTCCGATTGTGTGTACGCGGCATAAGATTTTCTGCTGATTTTTTTTTTTTCCTTCAGATTTACCAAAACCATATAATATGAGGTCAAACCTTAAGCGTTTCAATTTGTATGCAATCAGGCAGGCCCTTCTACTACATGGTTTTGGTAAATCTGAAGACAAAAATCAACAGAAAATCTGATAGTGTGTATGGGGCCTTCGATTTTCTGCAGGTTTTTGTCTTCAGATTTACCAAAACCATGTAGTGCGAGGGCCTGCCTGATTGCATACAAATTGAAACGCTTAAGCTTTGACCTCATATTATATGGTTTTGGTAAATCTGAAGACAAAAATCTGCAGAAAATCTAATAGTGTGTATGGGGTCTTAGGCTGGATTTCGATCGGCGAGGCGGCGCAGTGAAGTGCTCGGGGGAGTCGTCATATCATGCCGAGCGAGTGGCTGCTGCCTGGTAATCTCTCCTCCCGCAATGAGAAGGTCAAACTTCCTCCGCCATCAGAGCTCTGAAAACCAATTAGAGGCGGAGGTATCCGCTCCCCGGGGCTCTGCACGCTTCGCCCTATAAACCTATTAGCTGCTGTGCAATTATAATGAGCACCGCGGGGAGGCAGGTAGAGCAAGTGGCGCAATCCGTCAAATGCTGTCAGTGCTGAAGCTGTGCTTTCCGCTCGCCACAGGGACTGGATTATGGAAAGTGCGGGAGACCTGAGACGACCAATCAGATGAATGCTCCCGCCGGGACTTGATGCACTAAAAAGAAAAAAAAGCTGATGCAAAAACTGAGTTGCGTCCCACAGCGACTAATCGGAATTCCTGACGAAGGTTTCTGCCAAATAAAGGTGAAACCTGATGATTGGTGGCTGTGGCTTGTGTTCATTTATTCTTTGATTTTGATGAATTGGCCCCAAAGTCTAACCCAGTGGTTCTCAACTGCTGGGCCATGGCTGCCACTCTCGCTGACCTTCAGACGGCTGTAGGTCCCTTAACCTTCCACAGAACCCTACAAATCCCATAGTGCCCCCCTATCAACCCATGGTAGCCAACAGTGCCCCCCCCCCCCCGAGTTCTTGGCCTCCACAGCTCTCTCCAATCTCCTACGGTGCCACCTAGTCTGATGCAGAGCCCCCCATAGTGCCCCCAGTCTCCAAAAGTTTTCACAGTGTCAACCATCCTCCAACAGTGTCCATCAGTGTTATGTCAACCTCCCACGGTGCCCCCCAGCCTGCTGCAGAGCCTCTAGCCCCTTAGAGTGCCCCCAGTCTCTAACATTGTTCCACAGTGCCCATCAACCTCTAACAGTGTTCCACAGTGCTCCCTCGACCTCTCACAGTGCCGCCCAACCTCGCACAGTGCACCCCGGCCTGTTGCAGAGCCTCCAGCACCCCCGCAGTGCCCACAGACTCAAACAGTGTTCCACAGTGCCCACCATCCTCCAACAGTGTTCTGTCAACCTCCCACAGTGACCCCCAGCCTGCTTCAGAGCCTCCAGCCAGCCATAGTGCCCCCAGTCTCCAAGAGTTTTCACAGTGCCCACCATCCTCCAACAGTGTTCTGTCAACCTCCCACAGTGCCCCACAGCCAGCTGCAGAGCCTCTAGCCCCTTAGAGTGACCACGGTCTCCAACCTTGTTCCATCAACCTCCAACAGAGCTCCCAACCTCTCGCAGTGCCGCCAAACCTTCCAAATCCCCGCCCCCCCCAGCCTGCTGCAGAGCCTCCAGCTCCCCACAGTGCCCCAGACTCCAACAGTGTTCTACAGTGCCCATCAACCTCCCACAGTGCTCCCAAACTCCCACAGTGCACCCTGAACCTCCCATAGTGCCCCCAGTCTCCAACAGTGTTCCACAGTGCCCATCAACCTCCCACAGTGCTCCTAAACTCTAACAGTGTTCCACGGTGCTCCCCCAACCTCCCACAATGCCCCCCTGCCTGATGAAGAGCCTTCAGTCCTTCATAATGCCCCCAGTCTCCAACAGTGTAACACAGTGCCCATCAACTTCCCACAGTGCTCCTCCAACCTCCCACAATACAGCCTCCATAGTGCCCCCCAGCCTGCTACAGAGCCTCCAGCCATCCATATTGCGCCCCAACCTCCCACAGTGCTCCCCAGGCCCCTGAAGCCCCCCCGAAGAAACATAAGGGTCACTAAGTCTGCTACAGAGTCCCCTAACCCCCTCCACATTCCCTATCCACCCTCCTCCTCCACAATGGAACAGCCTCATCCATAACCTTCTAGAATTTCAATACATGTTTTGCATCCCCATACTTTGTATAAACTTTGTTCCTTATTGTTAGGGCATTGAAGGATTTGGAAGAATTTACTGGGCCCTGATGTCAAAAAGGTTGAGAGCCCCTGGTCTAACCCACAATGGGAAATACATATCAGCTTTGATCTGGTTATCATGTTGTAACCTACAGAGCAGCAGTTGGGGGTTTGGTTGCCATAGGTGATGCCTTTTCCTAGTTACAAAATGGCAGCTGGAGTCTGGTTGCTAAAGGCAACAGCATAATTTTTCTCAGTTGGCACCACAGGTTTTGCTTTCCCATGGCAATTATAGTACAAAATGGCAGTTCAGAGTTTGCATCATGTTACAGTTAGATGTTATAAGAGATGTCTCTGTTGTCCTCCTTACTACAAGAAGACCATCCAGCATTGCACAATTGCAAAACAAGTCCTGTGACAACCAAGATGGAGGGAAGGCTGTCCAACATGGCCGCTGTCTGACACTAAAAAACTGATAGAAAAACAAGTCCCATGACAACCAAATGGAAGGAAGACTGCCCAACATGGCTGCTGCCTGACATCAGAGAACCAATAGAAAAACAGATTCTGTGACAACCAAATGGAGGGAAGGCCATCAAACATGGCCGCTGCCTGACCCCCAAAAACCACTAGGGAAAACAAGTCCTGTGACAACCAATATGAAGAGAGGGCTGTCCAACATAGCTGCTATCTGACACCAGAAAACTACTAGGGAAAACAAGTCCTGTGACTACCAAGATGGAGGGAAGGTTGTCCAAAGTAGCCGCTGTCTGACACCAGAAAAACATGGCCGCTGCCTGACCCCCAAAAACCACTAGGGAAAACAAGTCCCATGATAACCAATATAAAGGGAGGGCTGTCCAACATGGCTGCTACCCGACACCAGAAAACTACAAGGGAAAACAAGTCCTATGACAACCGAGATGGATGAAAAGACATCCAAAATGGCTGATGGCCACTGCTTGACACCAAAAAACTGACCACTAGATAGACAAACAAGTTTTGTGACAACCAAGATGGAGGGAAACTTGTCCAACATGGCTGCTGCCTGAAACCAGAAAACTACTAAGAAAAACAATTCCTGTGACAACCAAGATGGAGGTAAGGTCGTCCAACTTAGCCCGCTTTCTGACACCAGAAAACTGATAGAAATACAAGTCCCATGAAAACCAATATGGAGGGAAGGCTGTCCAACATGGCTGCTGCCTGACACCAGAAAACTACTAGGGAAAACAAATCCTGTGACAACCAATATGTAGGGGAAGGCTGTCCAACATGGCTGCTGCCTGACACCAAAAAACTACTAAGGAAAACAAATCCTGTTGACAACCAAGATGGAGGGAAACTTGTCCAACATGGCTGATGCCTGACACCAGAAAATTTCTAGGGAAAACAAGTCATGTGACAACCAAGATGAATGAAAGATCATCCAAAATGGCTGATGGCCACTGCCTGACACCAGAAAAACAAGTAAAATGACAGCCAAGATGAAAGGAAAGGCTGTCCAAAATGACAGATGGCCACTAGAAGACTGACAGACAAACAAGTTTTGTGACAACCAAGATGGAGGGAAACTTGTCCAACATGGCTGCTGCCTGGATCCAGAAAACTACTAAGGAAAGCAAGTCCTGTGACAACCAAGATGGAGGGAAGGTCGTCCAAAGTAGCCGCTGCCTGACACCAGAAAACTGATAGAAATACAAGTTCCATGACAGCAAATATGAAGGGAAGGCTGTCCAACATGGCTGCTGCCTGACACCAAAAAACTACTAAGGAAAACAAGTCCTGTTGGCAACCAAGATGGAGGGAAACTTGTCCACCATGGCCGCTGCCTGACACCAGAAAATTTCTAGGGAAAACAAGTCCTGTGACAACCAAGATGGACGGAAGGCAATCCAAAATGGCCGATGGCCACTGCCTGACACTCAAAAACTGATAGAAAAACCATAGCTCCCAACTGTCCCTGATTTGGAGGGACTATCCCTGATTTGGAGCAATGTCCCTCTGTCCCTCATTCCTGCTCATTTGTTCCTCATTTTGGTCTGATCTATATAGATGTATATAAAATGCACTATTTATCTATCAAAAAGTGTTCCCTGGTGCTAAACCTTTCATCTAATTTCTAAATTGCTGCATCTGTAAATTCCAAAAACCAATATAAAGGAATAGTAGTGGTAAAAAGGACTTTTTTTTGTACAATTCTCCTTTAAGGGGGCGTGGCAAGGGGTGTGTCCTATGCCTGCATACTTTTGCTGATAGGTGTCCCTCATTCCCATCTCAGAAAGTTGGGAGGTATGGAAAAACAAGTCCCGTGACAACCAAGATGGGAGGAAGCTACTACCGAAAACAAGTCCTATGACAGCCAAGATGGACGGAAGCCCATCCAAAATGGCCGATGGCCACTATCTGACACCAGAAAACTGATAGAAAAACAAGTCCTGTGACTGCAAAGATGGAGGGAAGGCCATATAAAATGGCCGATGGCTGCTGCCTGACATCAGAAAACTGAGAAAAAAACAAGTCCCGAGACAACCAGGATGAAGGAAAGGCCATCCAACATGGCCGATGGCTGATGCCTGACACCAGAAATCAGAGAAAAAAACAAGTCTTGTAATTAACAAGATGGAGGGAAGTCTGTCCAACATGGTCACTGCCTGACACTAGAAAACTACTAGGGAAAACAAGTCCTGTGACTACCAAGATGGACAGACGGTCATCCGAAATGTCCGCTGCCTTTCACCAGAAGACTTCTGGTGAAACAATGAATGACTTGAGAGAATAAATCTGGAGTAAGCAGGTCTGGATCTTTTCCGGAGCTGTCTTGACATTCTCTGCTCTGGTGCCCAGCCAAGCTGTGATGGAACCGCATGTATCGCTATTGTGCTACTGACAGAATCCATCTTTCCAGCGGCAGACGGGCACGTCCCCGGGCACATAGCACGGCGATGGCTCCGCACAACAACTTCTTTGTAGAAGGAACATCGAAGCGCAAGGCAGTCAAGCCAGCAGCCCAGCAGATCTCTTCATTACCGGCTAGAAACCATTAAACCTTCTGTCAGCGGCTGGCAAGACCTGTGACGGGAGCGTCACGCCAGCAGCTGCTACGCCCAGACGTCCGGATACAAGATAATTCCACTTATCGGGAAAGGCCTTTCACTTCCAGCTTCTAAAAAAAAAACATGGCTGCCTCATACCATAACAGCTGCCATGTTAGGACAAAGAATGCCTAAAGTGCACCTGTCAGAAACCTGGACGATTCAGCTTGGGCGTATGATGGAAAATTCATCCACAGGGGTCATCGTCGTGGAAACTTCGATCGTTCTGGAGATATATGCATAGCTTACATTTTATAGGAAGGTCAGGTTTTGCATATATCCTCAGCTGCTTACACTGATCATTTTGCCTCATCCCACCTCCTAAATCTCCCTACTGGTCCTTTATTATTGATGGGTGGTCCTAATGACCAATAGGGAGGCTCTGGGGTTGTGAGGGGGCAAGGCAATGATTGACTTTTACAAAGAAAGTCGACATTTGCCAATAAATGAAGCTGCCTTTATATCTTTGGACCCCTCTTTGCCACAAAGCTTTCACTGGAGGTGACCTCGACATCTATGATCAGTTTGAATATCCAAAGTATGCGAAATATTTTGTTTAACGCATTTGCTATTTATTTTTTTGCACATGCTAAATGCATATTTTTTTAAATAGAATGCACTTAAAACCCCAAAATATTATATATATTTTCTGAAAGTAGAGGAGCCTTACACGCACGGGAACTTTAATGGCATTCCAGTCTTAGTTCGTAGGGTTTAATATTGAGTTGGCCCACCCTTTTCAGCTATAACAGCTTCAACTCTTCTGGGAAGGCCGTCCACAAGGTTTAGGAGTGTGTCTATGGGAATGTTTGACCATTTTTCCTGAAGTGCATTTGTGAGGTCAGGCACTGATGTGGATGAGAAGACCTGGCTCACTGTCTCTGCTCTAATTCATCCCAAAGGTGTTCTATCGACTCTGTGCAGGCCTGTCATGTTCTTCCACCCCAAACTCGCTCATCCATGTCTTCATGGACCTTGCTTTGTACACTGGTGCGCAGTCATGTTGGAACAGGAAGGGGCCATCTCCAAACTGTTCCCACAATATTGGGAGCATGAAATTGTCCAAAACGTCTTGGTATGCCGACACCTTAAGAGTTCCCTTTACTGGAACTAAGGAGCCAAGCCCAACCCCTAAAAAACAACCCCACACCATAATCCCCCCTCTACCAAATGATTTCAATCAATGCACAAAGCAAGGTCCATAAAGACAAGGATGAGTGAGTATGGGGTGGAGGAACTTGACTGGCCGGCACAGAGTCCTGACCTCAACCCAATTTCTGTGTTGATAGGGAAATTGAGTGATTCTCTTTCCTGAAACCCATGGTTGCAGGAAAGAAAATTGCTTTGTCTATGGCCAGCCTAAGCTCTAAAGAGGGAATCTTTCTAAATTAATTAATTAACACAATTAATGAATTAACACAAATTAACACAAGGGGGCTTATTTAAAAGGGGGCAGAGGTTTAATTAATATTATAAGGGGGCTTATTTATTATCACAAGGGTTCATTTACTATCATTAGGGGGCTTACTTACTATCACAGGGGGGCTTGTTTACTATAAAAAGGAGATTTAGTTAATATTATAAGGGGGTTTATTATTATCACAAGGGGTTCATTTACTATCGTTAGGGGGCTTACTTGCTATCACAAGGGGGCTTGTTTATAATCACAAAAGGGGCTTAATTAGCTTACTTACAATCACAAGGGGGCTTATTTAATATTATAAGGGGGCTTGTCTATTATCACAAGGGGTCTATTTACGATCATTAGGGGGCTTATTTAATATTATAAGGGGGCTTTTAAGAGCCCATTCACACAGGGGCAACACGACTTGTAGGCGACTTGAGTCAGGCAACTTGGACACGACTTGAGTTAAGATCACAGCGCGACTTGGGACGACTTCAAAACGACTTGTGATGACTTCAAGCGAGACTTGGGACGACTTACAAGTCGCCCCAGGCCAGGCGACTTTTGCCGAGGCCAAGCAGAGAATGAGCTCAAGGGGGAACTCCACGGCAAATTTCTGAAAAAAATTTGGCGTGGGTTCCCCCTCCGAGAGCATACCAGGCCCTTAGGTCTGGTATGGATTCCAAGGGGAACCCCCCTACGCCGAAAAAACGGCGTGGGGGTCCCCCCCAGATCCACACCAGACCCTTATCCGAGCACGCTACCCGGCCGGCCAGGAAAGGGGGTGGGGACGAGCGGGCGGCCCCCCCACCCCAAAGCACCTTGTCCCCATGTCGATGAGGACAAGGGCCTCTTCCCGACAACCCTGGCCGTTGGTTGTCGGGGTCTGCGGGCGGGGGGCTTATCGGAATCCGGGAGCCCCCTTTAATAAGGGGGCCCCCGGATACCGGCCCCCCACCCTATGTGAATGAGTATGGGGTACAATGTACCCCTACCCATTCACCTGTGCAAAAAAAGTAAAAAAAAAAACACAACACAGGGAAAAAATATTTTATTGCACAGCTCCGGGGGTCTTCCGTCTTCGGGGGTCTTCTCGCCGGACTCCTCCGCTATCTTCTTGTAGCTCTTTTACTAGCGGAGGAGTCCGGCTTTCTTCCTCCCCGCCGCCGGCCTCTTCTCCCGACTTCGGGGGTCTTGTCCCCCTCTTCGGTTCTTCTGCCGGGCCACCGCGCCTTCTTATAGCTCTTTTGCAGGCGGTGGCCCGGTCTTCTGTCGCCGCCGCCGCCTTCCGTTCTTCTTCTTCTTCTTCTTCTTCTCCAGGAGATGTTGACACGACGCTCTCTCCGGCCACAATGCCAGGGACGCGCTCCGCTGCCACTTATATAGGGACAATGGGGTGGTGTCACATGGGTTGATGTCACATGGGTTGGTCACATGGGTTGATGTCACATGGTAAGGGGCGGGGTCACCATGTGACATCAACCCATGTGACATCAACCCATGTGACACCGCCCCATTGTCCCTATATAAGTGGCAGCGGAGCGCGTCCCTGGCATTGTGGCCGGAGAGAGCGTCGTGTCAACATCTCCTGGAGAAGAAGAAGAAGAAGAAGAAGAACGGAAGGCGGCGGCGGCGACAGAAGACCGGGCCACCGCCTGCAAAAGAGCTATAAGAAGGCGCGGTGGCCCGGCAGAAGAACCGAAGAGGGGGACCGGCGGCGGGGAGGAAGAAAGCCGGACTCCTCCGCTAGTAAAAGAGCTACAAGAAGATAGCGGAGGAGTCCGGCGAGAAGACCCCCGAAGACGGAAGACCCCCGGAGCTGTGCAATAAAATATTTTTTCCCTGTGTTGTGTTTTTTTTTTGTACTTTTTTTGCACAGGTGAATGGGTAGGGGTACATTGTACCCCATACTCATTCACATAGGGTGGGGGGCCGGTATCCGGGGGCCCCCTTATTAAAGGGGGCTCCCGGATTCCGATAAGCCCCCCGCCCGCAGACCCCGACAACCAACGGCCAGGGTTGTCGGGAAGAGGCCCTTGTCCTCATCGACATGGGGACAAGGTGCTTTGGGGTGGGGGGGCCGCACGCTCCCCCCTCCCCCAAGGCACCCCCCCATGTTGAGGGCACGCGGCCTGGTACGGCTCAGGAGGGGGGGGGGCGCCCGCTCGTCCCCACCCCCTTTCCTGGCCGGCCGGGTAGCGTGCTCGGATAAGGGTCTGGTGTGGATCTGGGGGGGACCCCCACGCCGTTTTTTCGGCGTAGGGGGTTCCCCTTGGAATCCATACCAGACCTAAGGGCCTGGTATGCTCTCGGAGGGGGAACCCACGCCAAATTTTTTTCAGAAATTTGCCGTGGAGTTCCCTCTTGAGAGCTGATAATTCTGTCAAAGTCGCCTCCGTATAGACGGAGATCCGACTTGGAGGCGATCTCCATTGAAATCAATGGGTACCGGTCGCCTACAAGTCGGATAGAAGTAGTACAGGAACCTTTTCTGAAGTTGGAGCGACTTCGGTAGTGTGCATTAAGACGGCTCTCATTCACTTACATTGCTTTTTAAATGTTGTCCGACCTGAGGCGACCTGAGGCGACTAGGGGCGACCTGAAGTCGGATCAGGAGTTGCCCCTGTGTGAATGGGCTCTAAAGGGGTCTATTTACTATAAAAGAGGGCTTATTTATAATAAAGAGGCTTATATAGTATCATAAGGGGGCTTTTTTATAATCACAAAGGGGCTTATTTAATATGATAATGGGGCTTACTTACTATCACAAGGGGGCTTATAAGCACCATCTTGAGCATATAAATGTTGAAATCAGCTCAAAACTAGATGAACAAAAAATAAATAATGCAGCTTAATTTTTTATTTTTTACAATTGTTCATTACATTTTGGAGGGGGGGGGGCGTGGGCAGGTGGCATGGGAGAGCCAATCACCGTGGTCAATATATATTTATAAGGAGAGAATTGACCATCTCCTTTTTTTCTTTATCTATGTAGATATGCCATGTAAATGCTAATTGTATTATGTGAAAAAATGTTTAAAAAAGATTGAATTATTAAATAAAGCAGCTGCAAGTTTATTTACATCCCGATAGTGCCATGCTGTAATCCTCGGGGCCTATTCACACACACCAGCCACTACATTACAATGCTGTGGGCTGCCACAGTAAAAGGGTTAAAGGATATGTTCACTTAAAAAAAAAAAAACATAAATGCACATTTTACAAGTATAGAAATTTGAATTTATTATATCTTTTTTTCTGAGGTGCCTATAAAGCATTGCACCTGTGATCAGCATATTGTGGGTGCAATGTCAGGTTCCTGCAGACTGTCAGTACAGCCGTCTGCTCCTACCTCCTATACAAGAGGTTACTGAAGTCCAGGAAGATCAATGAACTACGAGAACGCTCATCAGCACCCTCGCAATTGGTTAGGAACTACAAACCGTCTGCTGAGGTGGAAGAAGTTACTTGTAGTTCGTTCATTCACAGAAAACTGTGAATGAAGGACGCGGCTGTGTGGGCAGAGACCCCTACAGTTGAGCTGTTTGTGAATTGAGATAGCCAATGAGGGGAGAGTATTCCCTGCTCAATGTCACAATGAGGGGTCGGGACGGGGTGTGGGCAGGTGCTTTAATAACATGTTATACTTTGAATATGGGTGTAAAATGTTACTAAAGGTGAACTTATCCTTTAAACATGGCGCTAATCTTCTATAGGAGTATTGGACCAGAAGTCATCTGTGCACAGAACAATATAACTCAAGATATATCATTTCTATTTGAACTGCCTTCAGTCCGGATAATCTCCTGAAATCTTTACATAATTATCAAACAATGTGATGAAAGCTGCACAGAGTGTGGTGTGTGTGTATATATATTACACTCTGCAGAGCTCAGTGAGCAGAGTTCTGAGAGCTGATTGGAGGGAAGAGACACACCCTCTACACAGCACACAGGAACAGAGCTGAGGTTGTCAATCGCAGGCTGTGTGTGGGAGCTCGATATACAGTAAAAACAGGGGTGAACAGCGGCGCTAGGTATGGTGATAACATAAAATTATATAGCAACTGGAACTACACCTGTGTGTGGGAGCTCCGTACTTTGTCACCTTTTCTCTTGGTGTCAGGAAAACATTTTAGAAGCGATTCATGCTGATAGCAGAAGAACGAGGCAGTAGACAGAAATAACATAAATAATAGTGCTTTTAATTGAGACAAGTACACACTATAGAGGGATATGCTTAGTTCATATTTCATGTATAGGGTTTAAAAAAAATTAAATAAAAAGAGCCTCTAGTTTGGCTGCAATAGATGATACTTTTTCTGTTTTGGATGGAGCAGTGACGGGTTGGAACTTCCATCAGGATTGTAATTCTTGTGTTCCCACTGCTGAAAATTTCCCTGATTTCCTCTCCTAGTAACAAACAGGAAGTGACGGAAAATCTCTCCAATGGTGACACAGATAGCAATAACACCTAATAAGAGGCTCCCACCCTTCCCTACTCCACAACAGCTTTGGACAGGGTTCACCTTTGAAATAAACCCAAGTAGAATTTTGGGGTTTAGCACGGCTGCAGAGTTTCCTGGACGGGTAGGGAGAGCACAGACAGAGAAGAGCTGTCCTCATCCCACTAGTCTTGCCCTCCACACCAGGCTTTAGGAAAGCTGAGCAGAGCCATCCACAACAAAGGCCTGGCTTCCCGCCAAGGGGAAGGAGGGCGCACTGTGGCGTGTGTGCTGAAGGTTTTGGTGGGGGGAAGTTGGGGGTTCATGGGAGGCGGATTAGGAAAATGTTCCTTCAATTTATGGAACCCGCTGCCTATCACTGCTTCATTAAAAAGACAACAGGGGGCGCCGGAGAAGCAACAGACTCACTGCTGCTGGTCCTCTACACTCACCGCACAGCTCACCTCTTCACCTAATCACCGACATATACACAAGGAGAGAGCGGGACAGGAGTCCGGCAACACTCCGAGCTACATTTTCATCAGTTCATAGTGCAGGGCATACATATGATCGCTGGCAGTTGTCATTGTCTTCCCTGCTCATTCCAGTCTCTGACCATCTCCTGTATTATGTCTGCAGTCTCCGACCATCTCCTGTAGTATGTCTGCAGTCTCTGACCGCCTCCTGTAGTATGTCTGCAGTCTCTGACCATCTCATGTAGTATGTCGGCAGTTTCTGACCATCTCATATAGTATGTCTGCAGACTCTGACCATCTCCTATTGTATGTATGCAGTCTCATGTAGTAGATCTGCAATCTCTAACCACCTCCTGTAATATGTCTGCAGTCTCTGACCACCTTCTGTAGTATGTCTGCAGTCTCTGACCACCTTCTGTAGTATGTCTGCAGTCTCTGACCACCTTCTGTAGTATGTCTGCAGTCTCTGACCACCTTCTGTAGTATGTCTGCAGTCTCTGACCACCTTCTGTAGTATGTCTGCAGTCTCTGACCACCTTCTGTAGTATGTCTGCAGTCTCTGACCACCTTCTGTAGTATGTCTGCAGTCTCTGACCACCTTCTGTAGTATGTCTGCAGTCTCTGACCACCTCCTTTAATATGTCTGCAGTCTATAATCATCTCCTATAGTATATCTCCAGTCTCTGACCATCTCCTGTTACATGTCCAAAGATCCTTTTCGCCTTCACCTAACGCTGCACTTTGGCATTATCATGAGGCCGGACACATTGTTGCATCTGACAGGTTCACTCGGCCGCCCGCCAAACAACAATGTACAGAACCCAAACTAATGTTTCCTCCCGTACACTCCCAGACGGATATTTGCTGGACAAGGGGATATTTTTAGTAAATACAATTAAGGAAAATAGTTTTTTTTTTGTGTGTGTATATAAATAACAGCAGTAAATTGTTTTGCAGAAGTTTGTGAACTTTCATTTTTTGAACCCCCCCCCCTTCTCCTGAGCCTCTACCACCTCTGCTGGTCATCCACTCCTCTCGCCGTCCACTCCTTTGGCCTCAGAGGGGAGGCCGGGAGCCGCCTGGCTGCAGAAATTCTCACCAGATGCGCTAAAACCGTGTCAGCATTCCTGCAAGGTAAGGCAAGGTCAGCAAAGCCGGGGGAGACAATGCAGGGACAGCCCCCCCCCCACCCCAACCCCCCCACCCCCTACGCCAGATGTGCGCTAACAAGGAAGCTGCCCTCCCAGCTAGTAAGGTCACTTGCTGGCTCCAGCAAGACGAGGGAACAAGCAGGGTCTTGGCTCCAGTGCAGCTTTCACTTGGCAGTGATCTGGATTCCTCCGGAGAAGAGGGTGGGGGGGGGGGGGGGGTGTACAGGAACATGGCTGCCTCTACGTTATATACCTTCAATCCCTTCCCTTTCAAAACGTGGAATTCTCGAGGTTAAATCCCCCGGTGAAAAGTCAGAATCCTCGCATTTTTATTTATCGCAGGCACGCAACTTACGTCACCGCCGTTGCATTTTTTTTTTTTGCATGCTGCACCGAACTGACCCCCCACCCCTGGTCTGCAAACGTCCGGCGCAGGTCAATAGCTTCACTTCATTCAAAAATGCAAATATCCGCTTACCTAAGAAAATGAGCGCATGCTTCGGGGAAATATAACAGTTGTGCCAAGAGCAATCCGCGTATAAACCGGACGCACGGCAGAAGTCGAAAAAAAAGACTTATCGCCGTCGTATAATGCGCATGAATTAAAGTTTTTTTTGTGTGGTCAGCCGTCCTCGACAACGGACACAGCTCTTGTTGCTCGGGCACAGTGCAAAACACGTGATTTGTGAAGGTGTCGGGTATTGGGGGCGCATCATTTAAGCCCCCCCCATCTTGCGAGGAAAGGAGGTAAACTCATTAGTTGGCTGCATTTAGGGATTTCAGCATCTCCTCATTAATCGAAGGCTGTCGAGGCGTAATCGACATATATTCTGCTCCGAAGGGCGGTGGGGGGGGGGGGGGGATTCTCTGAACAATCTCGTTGTTTGGCTGTTCCCCTGAGTCTCAGGGCTGCTGTCCCATTAACACCGGCTCCAGTCTGTCTGCCAGTTACTGTGCAGCACTGTCCGCGCGCACACTGCGCCCCCCCCCCCAGCCGCGCTCCTCGCTGCACACTGGGCTCACACAGCCCATTTTCAGTGTCTTACATGAACACAGACGCCGTGTTTTCTTATCAATGGTATGAAAGTGGTACAGAAATTTGGGAACATCTGACGCCAACTGGAAGGTGTGCTTAGTACAGGGGGGGGGGGGGGTACCACCAGCGCTGCCCTTCCAGAATCGTGTGTTCAGTTCCCAGTATCAAACTGGAAATTAGATTACATAATTTCATTAGAGTGTAAGCTCCGCTGGTGCAGACTGATGTGATTGGCCCAGTGTACAGCACTGCTGAGCTATATAAATATATATAATAATAGTGTGCGACTGTGGGGGGCATTAACCACTTCAGCCCCCGGAAGGATTTACCTACTTAAAGCAGAGCTCCGCCTAAAAATGGAACTTCCACTTTAAGAGAAGGTGACCCCTGACATGACACATTTGGCATGTAATTTTTTTTTGGGGGGGGGGGGATCAGGTACCCTCTTTTAGAGGATTCCAGCTCCCACTCCCTCCCGGGCACCATGGCGCCAGAAGTAAGTACACCTCTCCCCCCTCCATCTCGGCAATCGTCTAGGACACGTCACAGGTACCAGATGATTGCCCGGCCAGTCACAGCGCGCCGCGCGGCTCACGCAATGCGCAGTGTGCGTCTGGCTGTGAAGCCACAGCCGGGTGCCCACAGTGACAATGCCGGCGCCGCAGAGAGGAGCACTGTTGGACCCTGAGACTGGTAAGTGTCTGATTATTAAAAGTCAGCAGCTGCAGTATTTGTAGCTGCTGACATAAATTTCATTTTTTTTTTAAGCGCAACTCCGCTGTAATGACCGCAACATTTTTTGTGCTACAGCACTGCGACGCTTTAACTGTCAATTGCGCGGTCATGTGACGCTGTATCCAAATCAAACTGATGTCCTATTTTCCCCACTAATAGAGCTTCCTTTTGGGGGTATTTGATCACCTCTGCGGTTTATATTTTTTGTGCTATAAACAAGAAAAGACTGAATAAGACTAAATAGTTTGTTATACAATTTTCGAAACAGGTAATTTTAGGGACTTTTTTTTAATTCTTTAAAAAAAAAAAACACATACATACATATATATATATATATATATATATATATATATATATTGAATATATATTTATACATTTACGGACTTTTTTATTGTCTTTACTAGTAGTGGCGGCAATCAGCGATTTTTAGCGGGACTGCGACATTGGGGTGGACAAATCTGACCCTAAGTGACACTTTTTGGGGACCAGTAACACCAATATAGTGATCGGTGCTAAAAAAAATGCACTGTCACTGTATAAAAGAAACTGTCAGGGAAGGGGTTAACATCAGGGGATCAAAGGGTTAAGTGTGCTCCTAGGGAGTGCTTTCTAACTGTGGGGGGAATGCTGTGACTGGAGGAAAACAGAGATCTGTGTTTCTGCTTAGCAGAAACACAAGATCTCCATGTTCCTCCCTCACAGAACGGCAGTCTGCCTTGTTTACCTAAGCAGACCACCGTTTTGCCTCTCCTGTAAACGATCGGCGGGTCCCAGCAGCCATCACAGCTGCCAGACCCGCTGATTGGCTTCCACTGTGTCCAATCACAGTGGGAGCGGGGCTCCGGCGGCACGCGCCCCAGAGCCCTTGAAAGAAATTACAGTATGTACAGGTTTGTGATTTCGAGTTTAAGGGACGCCGTGCCGCAGTATATGTATGTGGGGCGGTCCTTAAGCAGTTAACGTGTAAGCTCCTCTGGTGCAGAGATTCATGTGACTGGTTCACTGTTTCTATTATAATTAATATTATTATTCAGAATTTATACAGCGCCAACAGTTTAAGCAGTGCTTTACAACATGAGGGTAGACAGGTTACAACAGGAGGAATCAGAGGGCCCTGATCGTTAGAGCTCTGTACAGCACTGCTATATATGTCAGAGCTATATGCATAAATGTATAATAATAACAGTGTGTGACGGGGGGGGGGGGGGGGGGTATTAGAGTGTAAGCTCCTTTGGTTCAGTGTTCTCTGTACAGCACTGCGGTATATGTCAGAGCTATATAAATGTATAATAATAGTGTGAGACTGTGTGGTGACATTAGAGCATGGCTCAACAAAGTCCAGGCATCCTGGCACCTGCGCCATCTGTATTCGTCTCCCACTTGCCGACCATGCTCTAGCCAAAAGATGGTTACAGCACCATAGTCCAGTCAATAGACGCCCTCCCAGAACCCCGACCCCACATCTGCCCCTGGAGCGTGCATCGGGTGTGCTCTGTGATTGCTGTGTCCTTAGGATACAGCTGATCACAGATTGAGGTAAAGGTCAAATCACAGCTGATCACATGTGAACATTGAAGGAGAGAAGAGCCGATAACTGGCTATCTTGTGACAGGGGACATTTACTCTGATAACCAGGGCACTCATCATCAGTGCCCTGATTATCAGTGCCGCCCCATTAGTGCCAATCAGTGTTCATCATTGCAGAATACCAGTGCCTATCAGTGCCCATAAATGCCCTCTCATCAGTAACCATCAGTGCCCTAATTATTATTGTCGCCCCATTAGTGCCAATCAGTGTACGTCAGTTTAGCATACCAGTGCCTATCAGCGCCCATCAATGCTACCTCATCAGTGCCACCCTATTAGTGCCAATCAGTGTCCATCAGGGCTGCATATCAGTGCTCATCAATGCTGCCTCATCAGTGCCCCTCAGTGCCATCTCATTGGTGCCCTGATTATCAGTGCCACCCCATTAGTGCCAATCAGTGCAGCATATCGATGACTATCAGTGCAGCATATCAGTGCCCCCTCATCTGTGTCCATCAGTGCAGACTATTAGTGCCCATCAGTGCACACCAGTGAAGAAGAAAAAGTATCTGCAAAACTTTATAACAGAATGAAAGTTTTTTTTTTTTTTGTTTCTTTTTGTTTGTTTTTTTTCAATCAAAGGTTTTCATTTGTTTAATAAAAAAAATAAAAAAAAACAGTGCTGATTAAATACCACCAAAAGAAAGCTCAATTTGTGTGAAAAAAAATTATAAAAATGTCATATGGGTACAATGTAGCATGACCGCACAATAGTCATTTAAAGTGGGACAGCGCTGAAAGCTGAAAATTGGCCTGGGCAGGAAGGGGTTGAAAGTGCCCAGCAGGCAAGTAAATAAAAAAAAACTGGCCCATAACTTTTTTAGTTGACTCCTAGATTAAAATCAAAATTTTCAAGCCCTGCATTAGAGTGTAGAGATTCATGTGATTGATGTGACTGGCTCAGTGTTCTCTGTACAGCACTGCGGTATATGTCAGAGCTATATAAATGTGTAATAATAACAGTATGTGACTGTGGGGGAACATTAGAGTGTAAGCTCCTCCGGTGAGGAGACTGATGTGTCATGGTTCTATTGGTTATAGTAGGGCAGGAGCCATGCCAAAGACCCCAGACATTGGAGGAGCCCGAGGCCCTGATATGTGGTGTGACCAGGTTCAGGAGGTCCCCGACCACACAGCTGACATATTGAAGGGGGGCACTCCGTGGTCTTGCTTTGCTTTATCCATTACAGGTTCTCTTTGAATGTTTTAAAGTAATGAGCATGGCGGAATTCATGGCTTACCAAACATTGGCAGCGATTGGGGGAAAAAAGGGAACTTTTTCACTTTCATTCTGCCCCAGACTCGGATGAAGATTTTACAAGCTTGCGAGTTCCAAGACTTTTCTCGCTACTACACAAAGTGCGCAGTGCAGGCCTCGGCCCCCTCCTCTCCCAGGATCGGCGCCTACGAATTTCTTTGTTTTGATGCTGTAAAACAAACCAGATGACTTCCTAATCCCTGCAGATGGAGGGGATTTGCAAACACGTCCCGGCTGGGAGCCGACAGCTCAGCCGCTACCACATGTGCAGCACCCTGCTGGATGGAGCAGGAATATGGGGGGACGTGGTGATGACTATGGGGGGGGGGGGGCTAGGGGGCCTTCCTAAACTTGGCTCCTGGTGTCACTACTGGCAGGTGACAAGGTGTAGGCGTTTTAGTAGAAATCCTCCTTCTTATCAAACAATTCCTGAGGCCTGATTCATCAAGATACAATATAATTTAAGGTGTGTTAAGTGCACTTAAGTGGTACTTTAAATACTATTTTAGGGTGTAGGTGTCTCTATCAGGACAGAATTTTATCGCTTTAAACAACTCCAGTCCACCCCTGCTCTAAGATCACTGAGTGTTAATGGGAGGAGTGCTGCGCCTGTGCCCACCCCTGTGCTAAGATCATTGAGTGTTAGTGGGAGGAGTGCTGCGCCTGTGCCCACCCCTGCACTAAGATCACTGAGTGTTAGTGGGAGGAGTGCTGCGCCTGTGCCCACCCCTGCGCTAAGATCACTGTTAGTGGGAGGAGTGCTGCGCCTGTGCCCACCCCTGCGCTAAGATCACTGAATGTTAGTGGGAGGAGTGCTGCGCCTGTGCCCACCCCTGCGCTAAGATCACTGAGTGTTAGTGGGAGGAGTGCTGCATCTGTGCCCACCCCTGCTCTAAGATCCCAGAGTGTTAGTGGGAGGAGTGCTGTGCTTGTGCCCACCCCTGCTCTAAGATCACTGCGTGTTAGTGGGAGGAGTGCTGTGCCTGTGTCCACCCCTGCTCTAAGATCACTGAGTGTTAGTGGGAGGAGTGCTGTGTCTGTGCCCACCCCTGCTTAAAAAGGGTGGGAGGTGTGTTTTATTTGTGCCTTGATGTAAGATCACTGAATGTAAGTGGGAGGTATGCTCGCCCTCCTCTGAAATCCTTGGGTGTTAGTGGGATGTGTGCTGTGTCTGTGCCTACCTCTCCTCTAAGATAATTGGGTATTAGTAGGAGGTGTCCTATATCTGTGCCTCTGCTTTAACATAATTTCAGTGTTAGTGGGAGGTGTGCTGTGCCTGTGCCCACCCCGTTCTAAGATCATTGGGTGTTAGTGGGCGGAGTGCTTTGCCTGTGCCCATCCCTGCTTTAAGATCATCAGAGGGGGTTAATGGGTAGTGTGCTGTGTCTGTGTCCCCCCCTTCTGTAACATCATTGAGTATAAGTAGGAGGAGTGTTGTGTCTGTGCCCACCCCTGCTCTAGGATCGCTTGGTGTTAGTGGGAGGTATGCTATGTCTGTGCCCACCTGCTTTAAGATCTTTGGGTGTTAGTAGGAGGAGTGCTATGTCTGTGCCCACCCCTGCTTTAAGGTCATCAGGTGTTAATGGGAGGTGTGCTGTGCCCCCTCTCTTCTAAGATAATTGGGTGTTAGTAGGAGGTGTGCTATGTCTGTGCCTGTCTCGCTTTAACGTCATTTGGTGTTAATGGGGGGTGTGCTGTTTCTGTGCCCACCCCTGCTGTACCATAATTTAGTATAAGTAGGGGGAGTGTTGTGTCTGTGCCCACCCCAGCTCTAAGATCATTGGGGGATAATGGGAGGATTGCTGTATCTGTGCCCACCCCTGCTGTAAGATCACTTCAAATTCAGTAAATGGGAGGTATGCTGTATCTGTGCCCACCCCTGCTCTAAGATCATTTGGTGATAATGGGAGGATTGCTGTATCTGTGCCCACCCCTGCTCTAAGATCCCTTAAAATTCAGTAAACGGGAGGTATGCTGTATCTGTGCCCACCCCTGCTCTAAGGTCATTTGGTGATAATGGGAGGATTGCTGTATCTGTGCCCACCCCTGCTCTAAGATCCCTTAAAATTCAGTAAACGGGAGGTATGCTGTATCTGTGCCCACCCCTGCTCTAAGATCATTGCGGGATAACGGGAGGATTGCTGTATCTGTGCCCACCCCTGCTGTAAGATCACTTCAAATTCAGTAAATGGGAGGTATGCTGTATCTGTGCCCACTGGGTGTTAGTGAGAGGAGTGCTATGTCTTTGCCATCACCCCCCCCCCCCCCCCAAGATCACTGAATATAAATGGGAGGTATGCTGTATCTGTGCCTGATCTGCTCTAAGATCATTGGGTGTTAGTGGAAGGAGCGCTGTCTGTGCCCACCCCTTCGTAGTGGTGCTGTGTCTGTGCCTGCCCTTGCTTTACGTATTCTTGATATTTGATATGGGTAGTGAAAGATGTGCCAGTGTTCCATCGAGGGAGATCTGCCTTCACTACCAATCCCAGAGACAACAGGAAGTGAGAGGAAATCTCTCCAAAGTGAGCTGCCATTTAGGGACAGGTGTCCCCCTTGCAAGATATCCCCCCATCTTCTGTTCCAGTGACAACTGTTACATTTTCAATTGTCAGTTGCTCTCCAGACAAATACAAAAGGTGACTTTCTTCAGCCGGGACACAGACAGCAGTGCGAACCTTACAGGGGTCCTAAACCCTTCCCCACTCCATCCAAAACGTTTGAATAAGAGCATATACTTTTTAAAAGACCTTCAAGGGTTAAGATATTCCACAACTTTTATGTCACCAGCCGCTGTGGAACTACAAGTCCCAGCATGGCCTGACATCTGCCGAAAATGACCAATTTCATGTCAATCGTGCAGAAAATTTCCATAATGCTGGAAGATCCTTGCAATTTTCGCTCCTGCACCTCAAAACACTGGCTCTTACTCATTCTGTGCTCCAATCTCACTCCTATCTCAGAGGAAACGGCCAGCCTGAGACTGAAATGGGGACACTGATGAAAGGTCACATGACCGCCTGCAGTCCGGGAGGGGGGGGTGTCCCTTTAAACTTCCCCCACCTGCTGTTACCAGAATGAAAACTCCCGTGGGCCGTCCTCAGGGACGCCGCAGGCTGCAGGATAAGTTGGGCATCTGGAGAGGTGCCATTCCTAATGACGGGCTGGTTTTAGGGGGGGCGGGGGAGGCATCTGGGCAGACGCAGCACTCAGTAATTAGGTCCCAGTGGAAATCTTTACAAGACAGAACCACGAGCTTGGGAATTCCAGAGAAAGCAGAATGTGCGGAGCTCCACCTGTACAGCAAAGAGGGCTGAATTATGACTGGAGCATGACAGCTAGGAGAAAGGTGCAACCACTGCAACGGGAAACAAGCAAGGAAATGGAAAGCACCGGGCTCACATCCCAGCAGGGCTCATAAGGACATATATACTCCCCCCATATGTCCTTTCCAGGCCCCCGGAATCCTCCCACAACCCAAAAATACAATGCATGGTCCTACAGTCTCCACCCAATATTGGCCTGTGTGTGTATACCTTCAATGGGAACATTAGAGTGTAAGCTCCTCTGGTTCAGAGATTGATGTGACTGGCTCTGTGTTCTCTGTACAGCACTCCTGTATATGTCAGAGCTATATAAATGTATAATAATAATAATAATAGTGGGTGACTATAAGGGGACATTAGAGTGTAAGCTCCTCTGGTGCAGAGACTGATATGACTAGCTCAGTTTTCTCTGTACAGCACTGCAGTAAATGTCAGAGCTATACTATATTACCAAAAGTATTGGGCCTTTACACGCACATGAACAGTAACGGCATCTTAGTCCGTAGGCTTCAATATTGAGTTGTCCACCCTTTGCAGCTATAACAGCTTCAGCTCTTCTGGGAAGACCGTCCACAAGGTTTAGGAGTGTGTCTATGGGAATGTTTGACCATTCTTCCAGGAGTGCATTTGTCAGGTCAGGCACTGATGTTGGCTCGCAGTCTCCGTTCTAATTCATCCCAAAGGTATTCTATCAGGTTGAGGTCAGGACTCTGTGCAGGCCAGTCAAGTCCCTCCACCCCAAACTTTATGGACCTTGCTTTGTGCACTGGTCCAAACCATTTGGTGGAGGGGGGATTATGGTGTGGGGTTGTTTCTCAGGGGTTGGGAAATGGCACAGAGGTCCGCTTCTTCACAGCTCATGAGCCGATTACATCATCAGCACACTACAAGTGAAATATCTCCTAAACGGCGCCACCCCCATCAAATCATTCTCTGCAGCTATTACCTTTTGTACCACCACCCCCTCCCTTTAGAATGTAAGCTCTACGAGCAGGGCCCTCCTGTGCCTTTTGTATTGAACTGTACTGTAATTGTGTCGTCCCCACTATACATTTTAAAGTGTAAACTGTTGGCACTATATAAATCGTGTATAAACATACAATAATAATATAAAAATATTTCCACTACCTATAGGTAAGCCTTATTCTAGGCTTACCTAAAGGTAAAACTCACACAAAAGGGTTTACAACCACTTTAAAAGTGTCTGTAAACCCTTACAGACCACTTTTTGCTACAGGTAAGCCTATAATAAGGTTTACCCGTAGCTACCCTGGATATCCCCTAAACCGATATCCCCTGTATTTGTGCTCTAATTCATCCCAAAGGTGTTCTATCGGGTTGAGGTCAGTATTCTGTGCAGGCCAGTCAAATTCCTCCACCCCAAACTCACTCATCCATGTCTTTATGGACCTTGCTTTATAATATAACAGTGCAGCGCTATAATAACCAGAAAGTGTAAATGCTATGGCATCTCACATGTGTTTATATATCAACATAGTCAATAAAGTGCATTGTGCAAAATGCAAAAAATATAAAAATCGTGAAAAGTCCAGTTCATAAATTCACAAGCAGAATTCAAAAACAGGAAAAGGAAAGAAGATTCCTGTGCAATCACAATGGTTGTGAATGACGGCAATAATAGTTCATATATCTTGCACCAATGTGCGGCCAACCACCATGAAAGGAGGTGCTGCACTTACTGAACTATACCGTAGTACCGACTTACCGAACTATACCGTAGTACCGACTTACCGAACGATACCGTAATACCCACTTACTGAACGATACCGTAATACCCACTTACTGAACGATACCGTAATACCCACTTACTGAACTATACCGTAGTACCGACTTACCGAACGATACCATAGTACCGACTTACTGAACGATACCGTAATACCCACTTACTGAACTATACCGTAGTACCGACTTACCGAACGATACCGAAGTAATGACTTACCGAACAATACCGTAGTACCGACTTACCGAACAATACCGTAGTACCGACTTACCGAACAATACCGTAGTACCGACTTACCGAACAATACCGTAGTACTGACTTACCGAACAATACCGTAGTACTGACTTACCGAACAATACCGTAGTACTGACTTACCGAACGATACCGTAGTACCGACTTACCGAACGATACCGTAGTACTGACTTACCGAACAATACCGTAGCACTGACTTACCGAACGATACCGTATCACTGACTTACTGAACAATACCGTAGTACTGACTTACCGAACGATACCGTAGTACCGACTTACCGAACGATACCGTAGTACCGACTTACCGAACAATACCGTAGCACTGACTTACCGAACGATACCGTATCACTGACTTACCGAACGATACCGTAGTACTGACTTACCGAACGATACCGTAGTACTGACTTACCGAACGATACCGTAGCACTGACTTACCGAACGATACCGTATCACTGACTTACCGAACGATACCGTAGTACTGACTTACCGAACAATACCGTAGTACTGACTTACCGAACGATACCGTAGTACTGACTTACCGAACGATACCGTAGTACTGACTTACCGAACAATACCGTAGTACTTAGTCACCCACAATTGTATAAATCAGAAGTTTGGTGCTTGGAGAGAAATTCTGAGGGTCTCGCTTCTCGATCTCACAATAGGGTCACCTCTCACTTCTCCATATCGTGTATTCCATTGGACCAAACAAAATATAGAAAAAGCCTCCACATTGTGTAAAACTGTAGCAGTGAAATTTATTTATAAGGTAGAACATTTACATCATATCCAAGATAAAAACGCCTGTCATAATATCCAGGATAGGTATCTGGAATGCAATGGCCCCACACCATAATCCCCCCCCCTCCACCAAATGGTTTGGACCAGTGCACAAAGTAAGGTCCACAAAGACATGGATGAGCGAGTTTGGGGTGGAGGAACTTGACTGGCCTGCACAGAGTCCTGACCTCAACCCCATAGAACACCTTTGGGATGTATTTGATCTCACATAGGCAGTGGGGAGGCAATAGCACTTCCTGAAGTCTCTGCTGCATGACATCCACTCACTGTGCTTCCTGCACCAGCCATGACATTCAAAACTTTTGATAGCAGGATTGAACTGGATTAGTGGCAATAAGAAATATCTTAAAGAGGAAGTAAACCCTGATGGGTTTTACTTCCTCTTTGTTTCCCTGCAAAGGTAAAGCATAATGGGCCACGATGCATCGCACAGTACCCCATTATGTGTTACTTACCTGACACAGGAGCCAGCGATGTCACCGCTGTCCCCTCTTCCACACAGCGTTCATCTTCCTTTCTGGGTATTACGGCTCCGGCGCTGTGATTGGCCGGAGCGGTGATGACATCACTCCCGCGCATGCGCCGTAGACATCGGTGCCGGTCTTTTGCAAATATCTCCTAAACCGTGTAGGTTTAGGAGATATTTCTTGCACCTACAGGTAAGCCTCAATCTAGGCTGACCTGTAGGTCAAAGTGGTCTGTAAGGGTTTACAACCACTTTAAACCCCAATAAACTTTCAGGTAATTCAGCTTAATACATTCCGGGAGCAAAAATAAAAAGCGTGCAAAGGCATACAGGTAGTTTTGTGCAGTATGTAGCCACAGTCTAAATAGAAAAGCCTGTCCTCTGCCAGTATGCTACAGAAATGGACCCTTGCACTCTATGTGGAAGCAGTGGTCTCTCTGCAGAAGTCTGACACACCCCCTTGCCTAGAGCTCTCCAATAAGTAGCTTTGCTGATTATAGAGCTGTAGCTTTGACTGACATGTCAGACCTCTGCAGAGAAGCCACTCATTTCACTCAGAGAGCAAGGATCCTTTCCTGCAGCAAGCTGGCAGGGGATGAGTTTTTCTACTCAGGCTGTGGCTGCTTTCTAAAGAAAATAAACTGAAAGACTTTGAACTTTTACCCTTTTCCTGCCCAGGCCAATCCTCAGCTTTCAGCACTGTCATGCTACACAGTATCCATATGACATTGAATTACTGTTGTGGTTAGCTGTAAATGGCCATAGCTAGTAACATGGTACAGATGGGCTATGATTGGCCTTGTCTTTACCATGTGATCACTGTGACCAATCACAGAGATTAACACAATATTACACAATGGATGGCATGAATGAAAGCCATCTATTGTGTACAATTGTCAGATGATCTGCTGTGATTGACCACAGCAATTGCATGATACCAGCAGCAGCCAGTACACCGATCGGTCAGTGACAGATTATCCCACAACGTGGTCCGTGGGGCATGTGCGAGGAGCTTTATAGGAGGACACATATGACGTCCACCCGGAATGGTGAATGTCAAGCCCAGCCATCATTTGTCTATATGCTGGGCATGAACTGGTTAATAGCAGTACCTTTTTACATCAGAAATGTTATGTGAAAAAGCCAGAATGGGGAGTCTAACCAGCAGGTGTGTTCAAGGACCACCAGTGGATGTGTTCAAGGATCACCAGCGAGTATGTTCCAAGATCACCAGCGGGTGTGTTCCAGGATCACCAGCGGGTATGTTCCAGGATCACCAGCGGGTATGTTCCAGGATCACCAGCGGGTATGTTCCAGGATCACCAGCGGGTATGTTCCAGGATCACCAGTGGGTGTGTTCCAGGATCACCAGCGGGTGTGTTCCAGGATCACCAGCGGGTATGTTCCAGGATCACCAGCGGGTGTGTTCCAGGATCACCAGAAGTTGTGTTTCAGGATCACCAGTGGGTATGCTCCAGGTTCACCAGTGGGTACATTCCACAATCAACAGCGGCTACAATCCAAGATCAACAGCAGGTGTGCTCCAGGATCAACAGTGGGTGTGTTCCAGGATCACCAGCAGGTGTGTTCCAGGATCAACAGCGGGTAAGTTCTAGGATCAACAGCAGGTGTGTTCTGGGATCAACAGCGGGTAAGTTCTAGGATCACCAGCAGGTGTGTTCCAGGATCAACAGCGGGTAAGTTCTAGGATCAACAGCAGGTGTGTTCTGGGATCAACAGTGGGTGTGTTTCAGCATCACCAGCGGGTGTGTTTCAGGATCATAAATGGGTATGTTCCAGGATCACCAGATAAAAGGAGTGGGGAGGATGGGGAGAGTACAGCAATAATGGCTGAATGACAAAGTGAAATTCTGAACAGGTAGTCTGTGCATCCTGTATGTATCTCACGGCACAATAGGAAAAGAACATCAAATGAAATTTAGGCACAGCGGCTCTTACTGCTAGGATATTATAATCATCTTTCTCTGGTCACAGATTTCCTTTAAAATCTCTCTTATTAGAATATCCTTTCTGACGCTGGAACATTTCCGTCTCAGGGGGGGCTGACACTTTTGTGCCCAAGTTTTCCACTAGGCATGGCACGCTCTGAACCTGGAAATCCCCATAGATCAGTATCCGCTGTTTACAAACCACAACTTTATACGTTACCATAACATTTATCATGGAACGAAATCACGAGGGAATAATTGTAATGCTCACTGCTGATGTTGAACTACAAGTCCCAGCGTGTCATGCCAGCCAGCAGATATGAATGGGACTTGTAGTTCTTGATAGCTGACTCCTGGCTAAGTATGAGCTCCATTGGAGGTCCCCAACATCTGCAGAATATGGGGGGGGGAAGTTACTTAAGACAAATAGTCTGTGGACTAAGGAAGTGCAGTTGCACTCGTTTGCCCCAGTGCTTAGTGAATATCGTAAAGCTCTGCGGATTTCCATCATCCAATCATGTGCAAGCAAAAATCCTGTTTTTTTTATTTTGCTTGCACCTGATTGGGTATTCTTTACAAAGTGAAGCTCCGCCACGTTCACTAAGCTCCAGGGAAAAGAAGTGCAACTGAAACTGGAAAGTGCACCATCTATGTACCTTTGGTAAAGTCACCCCTATAAGCCACATCCAGTGACTGTGAGCCACATGAAAGTGGACCTGTCAGTAATTTTCAAAGTGTAAATGAATACATGTCTAACATGTCACAATATACAGCAACGGTATTATTGTGCAGAAAAACGCCAGCTTTTATCTATCAATAGCCATCATGAAGCTCCAGTTCAGTGACTTTGCCTCAGCTGCAGGCAGAAGGAGACATTTCCTCAGTCGCCTTCCTCCCAGTGTTCAGGTTTTATTAAACCCCGGACCCTGTATTCACTATATCTGGTCTCCCACAGTACACAGAACATGGAAATGCAATTATTTTAGTAAATATAAACTGCTAAATAACTTTTCCCATCGGCGCCATATTGCAGTCTTGTGACTTCTATCAGTGTCTGGTTAAAACTTGTAGGAGGAGTTTTCATGACTGTCCTATGAGGCTGCAGGACCCCTGACCCTCTGTCTGGACAGTGCTGATTGGGCCTGTGCCAATCACATGCGCACACCAAAGAAAAAAAAAAAAACTCTCTAGCAATACACACCAAGCTGAGCATGTGCAGAGTGCCTCCAAGGCTATGTACTATCAGGAGATGGATTGGGGACCGTGAAAGAAAGGGAGGATCAGAGAAGACAGGATCAAACAACCTTTTTTACACATTGCAGCGGATTAACCCCTAAGGTTTCACAGTGAGTATAACAAGCATGTTTTACTGCATATACAGACCGATTTTTATTGTTGTGAGTTTAGCAACACTTTCATTGTGTAACTTTGTCACCAACTACAAAGTGAGAGGCTGCAGCAAGGGCTGATCCGTGTCAGACATTTGGGAACACAGCCAAGAACTATACAAGTACCAGCATTTGCATGACTGTGTCATCCCTGAGCTGGCATCTCAGACAAGGAAGAAAAATGGTTACCCTGGTTAAGCAACATAAAAGTTTATTTTAATTCCAGGTTGTATTACTACAAAATGCAGAAAAGTACAAAGGAAGTACAAAGGAAGGGGTAAGTAGGAAGCTGATGTAAAGCATCATGCCTATTTGAAAATCTAAGATTTGGCAGATTTTCAGACAGAGAACTGAGCACACACAAAGAGGCAGCTGGGACCGTCTTTAAAGACACATGTGGCACCCGAGCAACTGGCAAGGAAATGCTCAGCTTTGCAGCTCTTTCACCGAATCCGTCCAAATGACTAAACTGCCCATCTGTTCCTTCTCACCCAGCGAAGCTGCCAGGGTCCAAATAAACAAAGCTGATCCAACTGTACTCGGCAGCACCAATATGTCAGGGACTCCGTCCATTCCTCATACAAGATGTCCACTAGCATACCAAGCGCTGTGCGCCATCTGCGGTGCCACGCGACCTCCGAGAGGCGCTCTGTACAGAGATGAGCACTTTTTATGCAGAAATTCAGCGTTTCGTACATGTGACTTCTGCCTTCTGCCTTTTGTGATAAAATGATATAAACTACAAAACCTCCTGAATTTTAATATTTTTATAAAACTGCACTGACGCATGGCTCCGCCCACTAAACTATATTAAGGGGTTTGGGGATCTGTAACGGTGTTGGGAATGTGAAAATATTTTATTATTTAAAAATATATACAGTATCTCACAAAAGTCAGTACACCCCTCACATATTTGTAAATATTTTATTCTCTCTTTTCATGTGACAACACAGAAGAAATGACACTTTGCTACAATGTAAAGTAGTGAGTGTACAGCTTGTATAACAGTGTACATTTTCTGTGCCCTCAAAATATCTCAACACACAGACATGAGTGTCTAAACCGCTGGCAACAAAAGTGAGTACACCCCTAAGTGAAAATGTCCAAATTGGGCCCAAAGTGTCAATATTTTGTGTGGCCACCATTATTTTCTACCACCGCCTTTTACCCTCTTGGGCATGGAGGTCACCAGAGCTTCCCAGGTTGGTACTGGAGTCCTCTTCCCCTCCTCCATGATGACATCACAGAGTTGGTGGATGTTAGAGACCTTGCACTCCTCCACCTTCTGTTTGAGGATGTCCCACAGATGCTCAATAGGGTTTAGGTCTGGAGACATGCTTGGCCAGTTCATCTCCTTTACCCTCAGCTTCTTAAGCAAGGCAGTGGTGGTCTTTGTAGGTTTTTGGGCCGTTATGTTGGAATACTGCCCTGCGGCCCAGTCTCTGAATGGAGGGGATCATGCTCTGCTTCAGTATGCACAGGAGCACAGGGGAGCACTGGAGGCACGGCGGAACACTGGAGACACGGCAGAGCAAAGGGGAGCACTAGAGACACGGCGGAGCACAGGGGAGCACTGGAGACGCGGTGGAGCACATTGGAGCACTGGAGACACAGCGGAGCACAGGGGAGCACTGGAGACATGGCGGAGCACAGGACTACAGGAGACACAGTGGTGCACAGAGGTGCGCAGGAGACAGAGTGGAGCACAGGGATGCACTGGAGACATGGAGGAGCTCAGGGGTTCACAGGAGACAAAGTGGAGCACAGAGGTCCACAGGAGGTACAGCAGAGCACAGAGGAGCACTGGAGACACGGCAGGGCACAGGGGAGCACTGGAGACACAGTGGAGAACTGGAGACACGGCGGAGCACAGGGGAGCACTGGAGACACGGCGAAGCACTGGAGACACGGCGGAGCACTGGAGACACGGCGGAGCACAGGGGAGCACTGGAGACACGGCAGAGCCCTGGAGACACGGTGGAGCACAGGGGAGCACTGGAGACACGGTGGAGCACTGGAGACACGGCAGGCACTGGAGACACGGTGGAGCACTGGAGACACGGCAGGCACTGGAGACACGGCGGAGCACAGGGGAGCACTGGAGACACGGCGGAGCACAGGGGAGCACTGGAGACACGGCGGAGCACAGGGGAGCACTGGAGACACAGCAGAGCACTTGAGACACGGCGGAGCACAGGGGAGCACTGGAGACACGGCGGAGCACAGGGGAGCACTGGAGACAAGGCGGAGCACAGGGGAGCACTGGAGACACGGCGGAGCACAGGGGAGCACTGGAGACACGGCGGAGCACAGGGGAGCACTGGAGACACGGCAGAGCACAGGGGAGCACTGGAGACACGGCAGAGCACAGGGGAGCACTGGAGACACGGCGGAGCACTTGAGACACGGCTGAGCACAGGGGAGCACTGGAGACATAGGGGAGCACTGGAGACACGGCAAAGCACAGGGGAGCACTGGAGACACAGGGGAGCACTGGAGACAAAGCGTGGCACACTGGAAACACAATGGCTCACAGAGGTATCAGAGACAGGGAAGCATTAGAGCGCACATAGAGGCAGAAGTACTTGTGGACACAGGTAAGTGGGGAAGCACAGAGGTGGTACCATGGCCCTGAGAGAGCTGAGACACAGGGGGCTGAATCAATTTAACCCATAACTGTGTTTTAATCCAGCAGTTATGAATTTACGGGTGGCTGTGGCGCATAGATTAATGACCTCAATTGCTCCGCCCACTATTCTAAAATGAGGAATAAGCCCCTTGTCGGTAGGATATGGGATGGAGTAGGACTTGCAGACATCATCTGTTTTAGGAAGATTCGGCGATATTTCACTATAGTGGAGTCAAATTATACGGAAGAGAAGGAAAGCGCACATTCCACTGAGCTCACTATACACAGCCTCCGCTGACTCATTTGCCAGTTATGTCTCCGACATATGCTGTGGCCGCACAATAATTGGCGCTCGGTGTATGGAGCCACACAACTGACTCAGACATGTGGAGAGTCCATTTTTTAACCACGCCGGCCGGATGAAAGCGCCCAACTCTGTGGACAGAACCTTATGTACGGTCTCCGCAGTTCATTCATGAAACTCTATGTGTACCATATATGCAGTATTTTATCATGAACTATATCTCGTTAAGAAGTCCTGATTTTATTGGCTGAGGCGCTTTTTGTGGTGGTAACACATGAAACCGTGGTGCTCTGACATTCTGACATGAATGGTGCCCAATTACAGATCCCTAAAGCAACCCAACTGTTGTACTGGTCCAAAAAAGAAGAGTGCGGGCCGCTGTGCGGTAATAGTCTGCCTTAGCACGTGACATAACGCACGTAACATAATGCACGTAACATAACGCACGTAACATAACGCACGTCATCACGCATAAGCACCATAATGAGCATTACCTAAAACTGCACAATGATGCCACACCCATAATCTATAGGGATTAAACAGGGCCCTGAGATGTTCTTAAATTGATTCTAAATGTGTTAGTCAGCAAACGAAGCTGCTGAACAAGCTGTGTAGAGTGTCAGCTCTTCGGTCAAGCAACAGGCCGGGTATCTAAGCTCGCTCAATCACCTGCTAATGGAAAGAGGAAATGGTTCTGCCAAAAGACCAGCACACACGGGAGCCACATATGACAAATCCATGGGAACATGTCCAGCGTGCACACCTGTGGTGCCCCGTCCTGCTGAGTGCCCATCCAAGATGGGCTGGCACACATCACCCAGCTTATTATAGAATTACAGACTGCATAGCACACGTTGTTTATGCCAGGGCAAAGCTGACAAGGGGCATCACTTATGTGTTGGCCAACAGAAGGGGGAGGGGGCACCTGATTGCAGGCTTATTACAGGGGGGAAATAATAAATGGCCAAGGCTACAAAATCCATTCCAGCCAATCACAACTTCCCTGGAAACCAGGGCCCTCTTTAATATTGATTGGACCCTGAGCAAAAAAATTCTTGGGCCCCCCCATTCAATTTCACTCTCCACCTGCTCTGAGACATACAATAAATAGCAGCTAGACTTAAAATCAGTTTACTTACTGTATCAGATCAGGCAGCAATTGTGATTGGCTGCCAGAGGTTACTGCTTACTGACTGGTTGCTAGAGGCTACAGCACACCTTATGGCTCACTGATTAGTTACTAGAGGTTACAGCAAATGATTTCTGCTTGTTAATTGGTTGCTAGAGATTACTGTACAGTAAGGCCTCATGCACACGGACGTTTTTACAGCCACTTTTTTGAGCTTTTTTTGCAGCTTAAAAACGGCTGTCCATGTTAGTCTATGGCTTCATGCCCACCTAGGCGTTTTTGAGCTGCAAATGGCATAGGCGTTTTTAAGCTGTAAAAAAAACCCAGGACCAGTGCGTTCCGTGGCGTGGAGCTAGAGCTGTAAAAACGCGAATCGCGCGAAAACGCGCAAAAACGCGCATAAACGCGCAACATATTTTCTTTGTTTTCTGAGTGCTATAGCCAAGAGATGTGTTTCTTAAAAAACGCTACTTAACGCTAACGCTAAAAAACGCGCAAAAACGCGCAAAAACGCCAATGCAAAACACGGTAAAAATCACGTTTTTAACAACAATTTTTCCAGGCATCGGAGCTAGCTTTGCAGCCAGTTTTTTAAAACGTCCGTGTGCATGAGCACTAATACTGCTCACTGATTGGTTGCAAGAGGCTACAGCACATCATCTCCTCATTGCAGGGGAGCATGATATACATATGAATGCCACATTTATTTACATATCAATGCCACCGGCCTCAGCTATTTACTTAGTAATGTCGCCACTATTTACATATGAATGCCTGTTATTTACATGTAAACACAGGGTATGCAGGTGAGTCATATGTACACAACAATAGGGAAGATCTGGGCAGCATTAGTAGCAGCACTTCACACTGAGATATTGGGACACAGCACGGGACTAAAACTTCAAGCGACAAGGGAATTTAAACTGGGATAGTTGGCAAGTATGAGGCAGCTGCTTTGGGCCCCACAACAATGACAGCCCCCAGGGCAGCTGCCCCTTTTGCCCTGCCTTAAAGACAGCCCTGCTGGAAACTGCTCAGCCAGGAGATGTTTGTGACTACTAAAATAAAGCTTTGGATCCTTCCCGAGGAATCCTTGGAGTGCTGATGACATATATTCAATCAATGCATTGCAACGCTTCTGAGAAGCACCCTCCTGCTACAGAACTTACCTGTATCCCTGTGCCTACTGTGTCCTACATGCCTGCCTGGGTACTTGTAAATGCAGAGCACATAGTGACATCAAATGTACTCCTAGTCCATGTCTAGATCTAATGTACACGCATTGTACCCAAAAATTCCAAGTGTACTCCCAGTCCACGAGTCAACTAGTGGCTTCATTGCACCCGAGGAAATGATCAGTCTATAATTTTAATGGTAGGTTTATTTTAACAGCGAGAGACAGAATAACATCCAGAAAAAGTTATAAATTGATTTGCAGTTTAACCACTTGCAGACCGGACCATTTTGCTGGTCAAAGACCAGACCACTTTTTGCGATTCGGCACTGCGTCGCTTTAACTGACAATTGCGCGGTCGTGCGACGTGGCTCCCAAACAAAATTGAGGTCCTTTTTTTCCCACAAATAGAGCTTTCTTTTGGTGGTATTTGATCACCCCTGCGGTTTTTATTTTTTGCGCTATAAACAAAAATAGAGCGACAATTTTGAAAAAAACGCATTATTTTTTACTTTTTGTTATAATAAATATCCCCCAAAAATCTATAAAAAAACATTTTTTTCCCTCAGTTTAAGCCGATACGTATACATATTTTTGGTAAAAAAAAAATCGCAATAAGCCATTATTGATTGGTTTGCGCAAAAGTTATAGCGTTTACAAAATAGGGATAGTTTTATAGCATTTTTATTAATAATTTTTTATAATTTTTTTTTTTTACTAGTAATGGCGGCGATCAGTGATTTTTATTGTGACTGCGACATTGTGGGGGACCCATCGGACATTTTTGACACATTTTTGGGACCATTGTCATTTATACAGTAATCACTGCTATATTAATGCAGTGATTCCTGTGTAAATGACACTGGCAGTGAAGGGGTTAACCAGTGGGTGGCAGTGTAGGGGTTAAGTGTTCCTAGGGGTGTGTTACTAACTGTGGGGGGTTGGGCTTTCATTTAGTGAACACTGATCTCTGCTCCAATCACATGGAGCAGAGATCAGCGTCACTAGTTGCTAGGCAGAATGGAGAAATGCTGTTTACTCTGCATTTCCTCCATTCGGCCGCTCCGTGAGACGATCGCGGGGATGCCCGCGGCGATCGAGTCCGCGGGTCCCGCGACCGGACTCACGGGGGTCCCGACCAGCGCAGGAGCGCGCCGCTGGCGGCGCGCTCCAGATGGCAGGGCGGCATTGAATATTGGACGTACCTGTACGCCAATATGCCTGCCCGTGCACGTACATCATCGTGCGCTGGTCGGGAAGTGGTTAATGAGTGAAATAAGTATTTCCCTCCTATAAATCGGCAAAATTTCTGGCTCCCAGGTGTCTTCTAACAAGCTGAGATTCGGAGCACTCTCTTAAGGGGAGTGCTCCTAATCTCAACTTGTTACCTGTATAGAAGTCACCTGTCCACAGAAGCAATCAGATTCCAATTTCTCCACCATGGCCAAGACCAAAGAGCTGTCCAAGGATGTCAGGGACAAGATTGTGGACCTATGGCAAATGATGCCATACATCCCAGGATGGGAGGAGGGGTTTTCTCAGCTAAGCACACCCTCTTACCTGCATGCCTGAGCTAAGGGCAAATGGATTCCAGGAACTAAAATGCTATATGAATCATTTTCCCTTACTCAAGATGGCCACGACCAGAAATTCTAGGGGGTGTTTTTCAATGTGATTTCTTAACAAAATAAAGCACGGAGACGTGGATGGATGGGGAAGTTTGCGTTGAATAATTAAAAAAATGAATTAAATAGTGTTTTTGGTTTATGGTGGGCAGATGCAATGAAGATCAGCTTTAAATTTACCAAAACAATGCAATCGAAGGGCCGGCCTAACCAGCCCATTAAATCTGCATCCAATCAGACAAACCCTTGCACTACCTAGCTGTTGGCAGGTCTAAAGGAAATTGTACAATCAGATTGCTGTGTATATGGCCGATGTTAGAGTGACGTTGATGTCAGCAGTGTGACAGTACAGCAGAACAAACAAAGCTTTATTGAGCCTGAGTGACAGAGACCTCTGCAGTAAAGTGAGGCACCTCGGCGGCTCCATCTGACTGGGGATCTGCCAAACAGCCACCGCCAAAATAACACCGCAGCTCTGCTCCAGCATGGGGGGGGATTTTCCTGTTTCTCCTCAGCCGCAGTGAGCGTTACATCCCCGCAGGAAAAGACGATATCTCTTCCCATATTCTGCCCAAACCACTGAGATTCACGGTGGAAAAACAACTTCCCATTAAAGAAGCAGTGAGTTCAACTAGTTAAAGAAGAACTCCGCTCTAGAGAGGAATGATAATGCTGAACGTCCTCCAGCCAGGAAATGAGGCGGGGTTCTCTCTGACTCGCAGCTTCTAATGCACATGGTGAGAAGCTCACAGTGTGCGGTGAAATCAGAGTAAGCCATTTCAGTCCAGGAAAGGAGCCGGTACAACTGTGCAAGACTGAAGGGAAGGCCTGAGGTCAGATTTAAGATATTAAACTGGAAATGGGATATTGGTGATCAGGTTTACATTCACTTTAACCACAATTATGGTGCATCTGTCCACCAGACCAGTGGCAAAGGAAACCATAGTCAAAGAGGCAGGGGGGTTCAACCCACAAGCACTGTGAAAACCCTGCTGAATACAGCTACATTGTATCAGGTAGAACCCAGTGGATTGCAGAGATGTTTCTGCATCAAATTAGCATTTCTCCGATTGATTTCCCTTGCTGCTCGCAGTGGCGGCACGTTGGGGGACACCGGCGCTGCGTTTGCTATTGTGTGATAATGAAGCCGCCAACGCTTTGTGCTTTCGGGATTATACATCGCATTTATGAAAGTCGCAGCCTGCGGAGATTAATCACTTCTTTATAAACGCGCTCCGCCATCTGGAACGCCGCGCTATTCATCACAATAAAAGTCTCGCTGCTTCGCGAGGGATTCTGGTGCTATTCCTTCCAGAACTCCTGAGGCTGAAATTATCTCAGTAATGATGGTCATGTGACAGGAGGGTGAAGTCCTACATCCAATCACAAGGGACCGCCATGAATAACGCTGCGTTCTACAAGACTCTGAATATCCGCTCTCTGCGACCAATCACAGAGGACACCAAAATCAACCTACATAGAGATATAAACAGATACTGGGAATTGCACTCAGAGCAATATATACAAGAGAAGTAGTATTGTGCAGAGTCCATACATACAGAATAAGAACAGATACTGAGAATTACCCCCAGCATACAGGGTGAGAGAAGTAGTACTGTGCAGAGTCCATACATACAGAATAGGGACAGAGAATGAGAATTACACCCAGCATACAGGGCGAGAGAAGTAGTACTGTGCATATCAGGGGCGTACCAGGCGGTTGGCAAGACCGGCGTCTGTCAGGGGCGCAGGCTGTGGGGGGGGGGGGGGGGCGACGACAATTGGCAGTGTTCTTTATTTCATCACGGGCACAGCAGTGGTGGGCTGGCGGCACTGAGCACTGCTGATTGCTGCTGGGTTAGTGGACTGGCCCAGTGGTGTACTAAGTGGAGGGCGGGCCGCACCGGGTGCCACACGTTCCCCTCCGCGACTGAAGCGGATACAGTGGGCGGGTTTGAGCAGCGGCACGGAGCGTGGCGACAGGCAGCAGCTAAAACACACGAAGAACCTGGCTTTGCCAGGTGGGGGGGCGGGGGTTGCGAGCCGCACCCAAGTGACACCCGTTGGGGCACACTCGGGACCCGGCCACAACGATCACCTTCTCTCGTGGCTGCGCCGCGGCTCTTATAAGTCTCGGCTGTCTCACACAGCCGAGCAGAGTGAAGCCGCCTCCCCCTCCTCAGTTATGTCTACATGTGCTGACTGTACATGTCCCACGCTGATCATCTGTGGTGGGGTTTGAATTTTAGGGGGGGTCTGCACTGTAGGGGGGTCTGTACTAAATGGGGGGGGGGGGGCGCAGAGATACAGTTTCTCGCCAAGGGCACTGGAGACCCTAGGTACGCCTCTGGTACTGAGAATTACACCTAACATGCAGGACAAGAGAAGTAGTACTGTGCAGAGTCCATACATACAAAATAAGAACAGGTACTGAGAATTACACCCAGCATACAGGACAAGAGAAGTAGTACTGTGCAGAGTCCATACATACAGAATAAGAACAGATACTGACAATTACACCCAGTATACAGGATGAGAGAAGTGGTACTGTGCAGAGTCCATACATACAGAATAAGAACAGATACTAGGAAGTGGAGGGTAATAATGATGTCACACTATGTGCCGGCCCGTGTTTCATGCATGTTTCTCAGTGACTGTCAGCTCCTGGCCCGGTCAGCTCTCTGTAGGGGAATAATAGCACTCAGAGGGTCCCCCCGGCACACAAAGGGCCTCTGTATGGGGGGAACTCGGGTCGCCGTCTCAGGACAATGACATCACCCACGACATAAGGACACTGCCATGAATAGACGGGTCTGTTCCCCTGAAATCTCCCCTCAAGGACCTGTTTGTTCCTCCAGGCCGCGCCGCAGTCATATTTCACAATCACCTCTGAGCTCGGCACGCAGAATGTATAGACAGCACATCACACCTATGTGCCGACCCCCCCGAAACCCCCGCCGCGCCAGACCGCCATGAGCGTCCCCTGAGCGTCCAGTACAACTCAGCTTGTGCTGAAAAACAATTACCGGCAATGTATAAACCAAAAATATCTCACCTGACATCACAACAGATCATCTCTGAAGAGGCACTGGATGGGGGATTCTATGCACTTCATGACTGCTGACCCCACAGAAGGAAAACCACCAAATGTCACTTTTACGGCTGGTTCCCACCACAAAAACGCACTCCAGATCCGTTCCTGGATGCGTTTCTGCATGCGCATTTTTAACGGGTTCTGGTGCACTTTACATAGGTTGCACTTGGTGGACTTGTGTCTTTTATCAACCTCACCCACTATGATGCATTCCAGATGCTTTTTTCCTGCATCTGCAGGCATCACCCTGGTACAACCACTTTAACCAAATGATGTACAGGTACGTGATGAAATCCAGTAAAATGAAAGGGGCGAGCCAGGTCAGGCTGTGGAGGAAAGGGCTAAAATCCAAACTATGGCCCGCAGGCTGAATCTCTCCCTTGGGGCACTATTCCTCCCACTGACACCAATGATGGGGCACTAACCCCCCCCCACTGACACCAATGATGGGGCACTATTCCCCCACTGACACCAATGATGGGGCACTATTCCCCCCACTGACACCAATGACTGGGCACTATTCTTCCCACTGACACCAATGATGGGGCACTATTCCTCCCACTGACGCCAATGATTGGGCACTATTCCCCCCACTGACGCCAATAATTGGGCACTATTCCCCCCACTGACGCCAATGATTGGGCACTATGCCTCCCACTGACACCAATGATGGGCCACTATTCCCCCCCACTGACACCAATGATGGGGCACTATTCCTCCCACTGACATCAATGATGGGGCACTATTCCTCCCACTGACACCAATGATGGGGCACTATTCCTCCCACTGACACCAATGATGGGGCACTATTCCCCCCACTGACACCAATGACTGGGCACTATTCCTCCCACTGACATCAATGATGGGGCACTATTCCCTCCACTGACACCAATGATGAGGCAATATTCCTCCCACTGACACCAATGATGGGGCACTATTCCCCCCCCCCCACTAACGCCAACGATTGGGCACTATTCCTCCCACTGACACCAATGATGGGGCACTATTCCTCCCACTGACACCAATGATGGGGCAACATTCCCCCCACTCACACCAATGACTGGGCACTATTCCTCCCACTGACACCAATGATGGGCCACTATTCTTTCCACTGACACCAATGATGGGGACACTATTCCTCCCACTGACGCCAATGATGGGGCACTATTCTTCCCACTGACGCCAATGATGGGGCACTATTCCCCCCACTGACGCCAATGATTGGGCACTATTCCCCCCCACTGACACAAATGATGGGGCACTATTCCACCCACTGATACCAATGATGGGGACACTATTCTTCCTACTGACCCCAATGATGCAATTTTTTTTACTCCCACTGACCACCAAGCCTACGACATGGTTTACTCCCACTGATTTTCCACTCTCGTTGGCCACAGTCTGGCTCCCCTAAGGTTTGAAGGGCAGTAAACTGGCCCTTTACTTCAAAAGTTTGGAGACCCCTTATTTTTTTCAAAGCTTGTGGTGTGTGAAACACACTCGAACTAACACCCGGTGCAAAAATGTGAGAGCACAAAAAAGTGCACAGGGTGTACACATGGACCTCCTACCAAGAGGAAGGACCCTTACCCTGATCCCCTGGGGTGCAAGGCTCCTGACAGGGACTGATGTACTCACTGGCCCACCTAGCTGAAATCAGGTGGACCCAGTTCTCTGGGAGGTCTGCCAAAACAGACCAACCCCAAGTACTACGAGGGGCTCCCCCAAAAGGGAGACCACATGAGAGAGGGCGAACCAGAAGGCCATATCCACTACCTCCCAAGACTTTCAGGGCAGGCCCGAAAACCTACACCCTACTAATCCTGCTCTGAAGTATACTGGGCAAAAAAAAAAAAGACAAATGTGACAAAACACATAAATAAATGTGGGGAAAGGGAAGTGGTGAAGTTCAGTAGTGCCATAGTGCAATACCATGGCCTGCCCTTCGGCCAGAAATAAAAAACTCCTCTGGTCCCAGCCAAAAGACCCGGCCCTAGAGGCAGGTGCGAAAAAAATGTGACATGGTGCAGTGACCTTGGTGCCAATAACTCAAAGTGTCCGATCCACAGTGAGTAATAGGGCACCCCTGGACTGCCACCCCAGGGGCACAAACACCATGGACTTCTTTCGACGCATGGCCTTCGGCCAGACAATTGCAGCCCCATCCCTACCAGGAGGCATCAAAATTTAGGGAGACCCTTGCCTACAACTGGGATCAAGCCTTGTGCACAAGGCCAGATTCAACCCAGGAGGAAAAAGGTCCTCCCACCACCATCACCATTCCTTACCAATTACATCAGAGGGAATACTCGCCAGCGCCCCCACACTACAAGAGGCACTAGCTTTCTCCCCCCAAAAACTGATAAGAACAGATACTACTCTTGATCTTAGCCAAAAGACAGAGAGACCCCTGGGCTAGATGATACTGGGCATCGTCCAGCAAGGAAATTAGGAGGGCTCTATCTGACTTGTTGCAGCTTCTAATGCACATTGCGAGAAGCTCACAGTGTCCAGTGAAATCAGAGTAAGCCATTTCAGTCCAGGAGAGGAGCCTGAACAACTGTTCAGGGGAAGCTGGAGTTCCACTGTAATCTGTACAGCACTGTGGTATACGTCAGAGCTATATAAATGTATAATATTAATAGTGTGTGACTGTGGGGGAGGGGAGGCATTAGAGTGTAAGCTCTTATGGTGCAGAGACAGATGTGACTGATTCAGTGTTTTCTGTACAGCGCTGTGGTATATGTCAGAGCTATGTAAATGTATCATATTAATAGTGTGCGACTGTGGGGTGGGGGATTAGAGTGTAAGCTCTTATGGCGCAGAGACATATGTGACTAGCTCAGTGTTTTCTGTACAGCACTGCGGTATATGAGTGTAAGCTCCTATGGGCCCTATATTGGGTTCTTCCTCATTATCGGGTGGTATTGAAGGGTTTCAGCAGTTGTAATACAACCTTCAGCGTTGCGCCAGACTGAGCTCCTCTTCCCTGAATTACGTTCAGCCAAACCGGCAGCAGACGTTCTCATAAATAAATATAATAAAGTAAACTCACCTTGATCCCCTACAACAGGCCCCTAATTGGTCAGGCTCCAGCGGTGCACCCCCCCCCCCCCCACCTCACCCTCCCTCCTTGGCACATACCATCCGCTATTCTGAGTCTCAGGTCAAAGTGACAGCTGAATTGGACGCCGTCCCAGCTGAAAGAACAAAATACCACCCAGCCAGCCAGCCACAGATGGTAAGATAAAACACTCCGAAATACTCCCAATTTTTTTCAGCACTTAAAGGGTCACACCTCCCCGGATCCTGTTCATCCTCCAGCCACTGTAATCTACTTCTGTGCAACAAGTTACACCCTCTGATATGCCAAAGTGGGAGGAGCTAGGATGCAAACTGTTGCGGGAAAATGTCACCGTTGGGAATTTATGATTCAGGAGCCAGCATGGGGTCAGCACCAAATTGAAGATGATCCTGAAGTGAATGAAAAAAAAAAAGGCATCACTTATATTACTCTCCAACATAACGGAGAAGACTTGACCAATCTAGCAGAAGGTCAGTCCACCCAAAACTCACAATGCAGGTTTGTGGTGGACAATGGAAGGCTGAATCACTGCCGGACTTCCTATAACTCTCGGAGACTCCAGAAGTGTGGTCTTCACATTGGAGTCCCAACTCAGCCTCTCTGCTGTGTTCTTTTTTAAGGCCTCTAACTTTTCCTGATTGGGTTCTCCCACAGAATACATCAGAAGGAGTGAGATGGAATAGAAGCAAGGGACTGAGGTGGGGAAATCTTGCCGGTGGAGGACTGGGTTTGATTTAGGTATGGAATACATGTTTCTATAAGCCCTTGTACACACGGTCGGACATTCCGGCAACCAAATCCGACGGATTTTGTCCGAAGGATTTTGTCCGAAACTGTTGCATACACACGGTCGGACAAAGTTGTCGGAAATCCGATTGTACATAACGTGATGACGTTATTTCATTAGGACGGGACTACGTTCAGGCTAGTAGCCAATAGCTTTGGTCTAGGAATTTGATCTGAGCATGCGTGGCACTTTGTCCGTCGGAGTAGGCTACACATGATCGGAGTATGTCCGATCGGAGCATTTTGTCCGAAAATTTTACCGGCAAGTTGGAAAAGTTGGTCCGTCGGACGGAAACAGTCCAATGGAGACCACACACAGTCGGAATATCCCACAAAACGGTCCGATAGGACACATTCTCCGACCGTGTGTACAAGGGCTCAGACTCCACACTCTTTGCCTCCAAGGAGGGTCCCATTCACTGCAGTGTGTTTATCATGCGTTAAGCAGCACATTCATTTCAAATGGGCTGTAAAAGTTCCACAACGTAGTGTACAGTGCCTAAAACGGACCTACAAAATTGTTTTACAACGTAAAGATTGTCCAGATCTGTGTGTTGTGGCACTGGAATACCGATCATAATGAATGACAACGCAACGTATCGCACTGTGTTTGATGCATTACCATAGCTACTGTTATCAAAGGTATAGGAAACAAATGATGAAGGATTAAGAAGCAAATGATGGTGGTATGCAAACCAAATGATGGGGGTATGAGAAGCAAATGATGTAGGTGTAGGAACCAAATGACTGGGTTATTGTAACCAAATATTGGGTATATGGGAACCAAAATGATGGAATAGAAAACAAAATGATGGGAGCGTGGTGGCCAAATTATGGGATTACAGATCTAAGAAACAAATGATAGGGATACACAGGGGCGGACTGACAACTCATGGGGCCCCCGGGCAATAGGAGATTATGGGGCCCCCAGGCAATCAGAGATTATGGGGCCACACAGTAGACACAAACACACAAACACAGTATACAATTACACAGTATACACAGACATGTTTCTATTGGCTGAGACGGTACTGGAGAGATGGGGCAGCTATAATCTCAGGATTTTTAGACCAAAAGGATGTCCGTAAGGGACATTTCAGGGACAAAAAAAACAAAAATTTTTACATAGTGTCCCTGGTTTTACTATGGCTGGCAACCTTGATGGCCCGAGTGGCCCAATGGTCAGTCCGCCCCTGGGGATACAGGAACCAAATGATCCAGGCATGAAAATATATACTGAGGGTTTGGGAACCAAATGTTGGGGGGTACTAGAACCAAATATTTAGGGTGTGGGAACCAGATGTCAGAGTATTGGAACCAAATGATGAAAATATGGGAAACAATTTATAGGGAATTGGACAATTGATGTGGGTATGGGAACCAAAATAATAGAACTATGGAAACCAAATAATGGGGGGTATGGAAAGTAAAATTAAGGGATTATAAAAAGCAAATGATAGCAGTTTGGAAATCAAATGGTGGAGGTATGGAACAATACACTGAGGGTTTGGGAAGCAAATGTTGGGGGCATTGGAACCGAATGATGGAGCAATGGGAACCAAATATTGAGGGTGTGGAAACAAAATTGTGGGGTATTGGAAGCAAATGATAAAAGCATGGGAAGCAAACAGTAGAGAAATCAGAAGCATAATTTGAGGGTATGGGAATCAAATGTTGGATATATAGGAATCAAATTCTGAAAATTTGAGAACCAGATGATAGAAATAAGGGACCAATGATGGGGGTATGGGAAACAAAATAATGTGCATTAGAACAAAATGATGGGGTAATGGGAACCAAATGATGGGGGTACAGGAACCAAATAATGATAGTATTTAAAAAATGTGGGAGTAGTGGAATTGAAAATATTGGACAACCAAACAAAGGAGGTATTGGAACCAAATTATGGAGGTGTGGGAACCACATATCGGGGTGTTGGGAACCAAATGATGAGGGTATGAGAACTAAATAATGGGAGTGTAGAACCAAATGATGAAGGTATGAGAACCAAATGATGAGGATATGGGACTCAAATGTTAGGGGTCCGGGAACCAAATCACCTGGGGATGAAATTATGCCTGAATATTTACCAAAACATTAAAATGAATACTCTGCATCCCTGAACTTGAAATCGAGGTGGACAAATGTTTTTTATGTGTCAAATGATATGTGGGTAACATTGTCAGTAATTGGACCGCCATTCAAATTTATGGGAGTATGAGAACCAAATGGTTGGAGTATAAGAACCAAATAATGATAGTATTTAAACGATGGAATTAAAAACACAGAGCCAAATAAAGGCCGTATAGAAACCAAATAAAGGAACTGTTCGAACCTAATATTGGGATGGTGGGAACCAAAGGATTGGGGTATAGGAACAAAAATGATAGTTGTAAGGGAAATAAATGATGGGATTATAAGAAGTAAATGAAAGGGGTATTCGAACCAAATGATGAAAGCATGGAACCGTACAATGAGGGTTTTAGAAACCAAATGTTGGGAGTATTGGAGCTAAATGATGGCGGTACAGAAACCAAATAACGAGAGAGCCAAATAAAGGGGAGATAGAAACCAAATTATGGAGGTGTTAGAACCAAATATTGGGGTGGTGAGGACAAAATGTTTATGTAATTGGAACCAAATGAGGGTGTGAATTAAATTATGCGTGTTTCAAAGGTGGAGGTATGGGAACCAAATGTTGGGGGGTACTGGAACTAAATGATGGAGGTACAAAAAACAAATAACGATAGTATTTGAAGAAAATGATGAGAGTATTTGAAATAAAAATATTGAGGGCCAAACAAAGAATGTATACGTACCAAATGATGGGGGTATGGGAACAAAATGATAAAGGCATGAGAACTAAATGATTGGGGTTTAGAACCAAATGATGGAAGGTATGGGAACCAAATGATATGGGTATGAACTTAGGTCTGAATAATTAACCAAAATAATTAAAACTGATTTTCTGCATTAATGAACCTGAAATCAAAATGGATAAATGCTGTTTATGTGTCAGTTGACATGTGGGTAACATTGTCAGTAGTTGGACCTCCTTCTAGGATTGCAAAAAAAAACTGTATAGAAAGCTCCCTAGTTGTAGATTGTGTATCTGTGATTTACTAGTTGAAAATATATATATATATATATATATATATATATATATATAAATGTAATAAATCCTTATAATTTACTAACGTACAGATGTTTTGTTCATAGATATTTAGTTATATAAGCTACTGTCAACTTGCGCAGCCATGCTGGTACCTAATCTGTTCAGGGGGATATAGGGGTATTGGGGGTCTATAATAATAAAAGGGTTAAAAACCCCTAAAAATTAAATGCACTGGTGACTCGGCTACTAGGATTTATCCGGTCTGAATAAAACAGGTGTCTAGGCTGAGACTCTTGCAGAGTTAGAACCATAGGGGTTAAAAGGCAGCGGAGGCAGACACTGGCCGTGCCCGGCACAGATGGTGTGAGAGCCCTGGCACATGACACCAGCAGCGGGCACCCACACAGCTCCACTCGCAGACTCTGGAGGCAGATTTTTGGGAACCGGACCAAGAAAACCACATCTCAGTTTTCCGACAGCTGCGCCGCGATTGGAGAGGAAGTTGCTTTTTTTTTTTTTTTCTAAAATAAGAAATATGAAGCGGGAGAAGAGGAGAGGCATCTATTCTGCCTCCTCTCCAATGCTTCCGTCAGCAGAACTGTTGTATCTGCAGGGAAATCCCACATAAACATTGTATATTCTGAGTACAGCCCCGCGACAGCTGGGCGTGCAGAGCACATCTGGCGGCTGGTATATTCCCAGAGAGGGACGTCATTGGGAGCCGCAGAACCACCACGGCTGCATTACATCACCGTGTGACTGCTATAGAGGGGGGGGGGGGTCCCGCCTGTAAACTCCTGGGCAGGTTGTGGCAACTTTTAGCGAATGCTAAAGATTATTTCTTCCCGCAGAGAAAAAAAAAAAAAAAAGAAGTATTCACTGTCACAGCTCAGGGATAATGGCAAGTAGACACGGTGAGAAAACAGACGAAAAATATCGCTTTCGGAGCGATTGTCTACAATCCGATTGTTAGTACAGAGCCGATCACGTCATGCGAAATTATCCGAAGGGACAATTTTTCTCATGCGATAACAGAAAGAACGATTTTTGTGTAATTAGTATAGTATTTGTATGAAAAAAGACCACGCATGTTCAGAAACAAAAAAATACATTAGAATACAATAAATTACATCACTTCCGATGTTGTATTCCGTCCTATGAGAATTTTCACAACTTTAGTAACCTATTCGTTTTCAATATAAGACTAGCATGCAAAAAAAATAAATAAAAAAATGCATGATCGTCGCCCGATATTCTTATTGTGAGTACGAGGCATAAGTAGATATAAACTGTAAGTGGATGACATTAGGTTTGATCCGTGTACTGTGTATAATAAACAATTATGCTGTAATGTTTTTCATCCTTTCCCTACCCCACCTCAGTGCTGCTGATCTCCTCCATCCTCCTCTTTCAGTCACTTCCTGTCCACATGCGTTCACTTCAGCATTGGCAGCACCTCATTGCTCTGGACCAAATTCATGATGGTGGCAACAATGGACCATTCCTGTGCAATGTGTGTTGGCATTACCAGTTGTAGTCTCCACCAGGGACGCAGGTGACGGGGTGATGACACGGGAGCACAACTGGGAGACAAGGGCTGGACATAGTCACCTTATAACAGGAAGTGCCTGAAAAAGGACCTTCGTGGCAGAATCACCGGAAGAACAATTAGATATCTGTCCTTCACCATCAGAGAAAGAGTCAGATATCTGCCCCTTACCATCAGAGCAACTATTGGATATTTGCCTGTCCACCAATAAAGGAATGATCAGATATATATGTCCTTCACCATCAGAGGAACGATCAGATATCTGCCCTTCACCATCAGAGGACCGATCAGATATCTGCCCTTCACCATCAGAGGACCGATCGGATATCTGCCCTTCACCATCAGAGGACCGATCAGATATCTGCCCTTCACCATCAGAGGACCGATCAGATATCTGCCCTTCACCATCAGAGGATCGATCAGATATCTGCCCTTCACCATCAGAGGACCGATCAGATATCTGCCCTTCACCATCAGAGGACCGATCAGATATCTGCCCTTCACCATCAGAGGACCGATCAGATATCTGCCCTTCACCATCAGAGGAACAATCAGATATCTGCCCTTCACCATCAGAGGTCCGATCAGATATCTGTCCTTCACCATCAGAGGAACAATCAGATATCTGCCCTTCACCATCAGAGGTCCGATCAGATATCTGTCCTTCACCATCAGAGGAACAATCAGATATCTGCCCTTCACCATCAGAGGAACAATCAGATATCTGCTCTTCACCATCAGAGGAACAATCAGATATCTGCCCTTCACCATCAGAGGTCCGATCGGATATCTGCCCTTCACCATCAGAGGACCGATCGGATATCTGCCCTTCACCATCAGAGGAACGATCAGATATCTGCTCTTCACCATCAGAGGAACGATCAGATATTTGCCCTTCACCATCATAGGAACAATCAGATAGCTGCCCTTCACCATCAGAGGAATGATCAGATATCTGCCCTTTACCATCAGAGGAATGATCTGCTCTTCGCCATCAGAGGAATGATCTGCCCTTCACCATAAGAAGAATGATCAGATATCTGCTCACCTGGTGAAGGGCAGATCTTGTTTCTCTGATGGTGAAGAGCAGATCATTCCTCTGATGGCGAAGAGCAGATCATTCCTCTGATGGCGAAGAGCAGATCATTCCTCTGATGGCGAAGAGCAGATCATTCCTCTGATGGCGAAGAGCAGATCATTCCTCTGATGGCGAAGAGCAGATCATTCCTCTGATGGCGAAGAGCAGATCATTCCTCTGATGGCGAAGAGCAGATCATTCCTCTGATGGCGAAGAGCAGATCATTCCTCTGATGGCGAAGAGCAGATATCCAAACATTCCTCTGATGGTGAAGGGCAGATATCAGATTGTTCCTCTGATGGTGAAGGGCAGCTATCAGAGGAACAATCCAATATCTGCCCTTCACCATTAGAGGAATGATCGGATATCTGCTCTTTACCATCAGAGAAATTAAATCTGCCCTTCACCATCAGAGGAACGATCTGATATCTGCCCTTCACCATCAGAGGAACGATCTGATATCTGCCCTTCACCATCAGAGGAACGATCTGATATCTGCCCTTCACCATCAGAGGAACGATCTGATATCTGCCCTTCACCATCAGAGGAACAATTGAAGATCTGACCACTCACCATTGGATATCTGCCTGTTCGCCAGCGGCCCTTAAATAATTATTGCCCCCATGTAAGTTCCTTCACATCTTTGATGAACACACAGTATCCATATACAAAGACTATTCAATTTGGTAGGTGTGTAACAATATGATAACACGTAGGAACGCTATTATTTTCCATCAATTAGAAATATTGCCCCACACCATCTGTGCAACCCTTCCCGCACACTCTGCACAACAGGCTTCAGGTTTTAATGAACCCCCAAGGAATGTTTGCCTTGTGCCAATCTTGGGCGACACACAGGCCGCTCTCTCTCTCCTCATCCCCTGCCCTCGCCGGTGAGACAACTGCTGAATTATTGACAGGCTGCGCGGCCTCGGGACAGTTTGGCACCAGCCACTTCTATCAGAGAGATGTTCTTACACACAATCTTACCCCCTCACTAATTTCACTGGAGACAAAAGTGTCACTAACCCTGCACTTCGGCAGCAATGCTTCCTCTACGGGTCATGTGACCCCGGAGCTGTCAATCTTCAAAGAAGCAGGGAAATCCTTAGGAAGCACTTCTGGAATTTGTGCTGCATTCCAAAACAGGATGCCTGCCGCCCAGCCAGCACCGGGGCACACCGCCGGGCCCAGACAAACCGCTCAAAGCTGATGGGCTTGACTTGGCTCTAAGTTGATAGTTTAAGTTGCTGGGGAGCTGCGTGTCCAGCTGGCAGTACATGTTGAGACTTGTAGTTCCCTGGCTTCTGGAGGAATGCAAGCCACACATTTCTATTAGATGCCTTCTATTTCCCTATAAAGCAGAGGTCTCCAAACTTCTGCTGTATGAGGGCTACATTATAGATTTTACAAATATTCCCTTACATTACAGTCTCCCCCTTACATCAGGGTCACCAGAGTCCCCTTTACATCAGACACCCCATCAGAGACCCTTTACATAAGAATCCTCATTAGAGTCTCCCCTTACATCACTGATCTAATTAGAGTCTTACTTATATCAGTGTCCCCATTAGTGTTCCCCTTACAATGGGGTCCCCATTAGGGTTCCTCCTACATTAGGGTCCCCATTATATCCCCCCTAACATCAGAGTCTCCATCATAGTCCTTCTTACATCAGTGTCCCATTAGAGTTCCCTTACATCAGGGTCACCATTAGAGTCCACCCTCCCCTATGTCAGGATCCCCATCAGAACCCCCCTTACACCAGAGATCCCATCATAGTCCCTCTTCCTTCTTTCTATTGGTGTTCTCCTTAAAAAAGAGCCCCCCATTACATCAGGGTCCTTATTTGAGTCCCCCCTTACGTCAGGGTCCCCATCAGATCCCCCTTAACATCAGAGTCTCTCTTACATCAGTGTCCCATTAGAGTTCCCTTACATCATGGTCAACATTAGAGTCCACCCTCCCCTACGTCAAGGTCCCCGTCAGAACCCCCCTTACATCAGAGTTCCCATCATAGTCCCCCTACCATCTCCCAATTGGCGTTCTTAAAAAAGAGCCCCCTTTATATAAGGGATAAGGGTCCTTATTTGAGTTCCCCCTTACATCAGGGTCCTCATTTGAGTCCCCCCTTACATCAGGGTCCTCATTTGAGTCCCCCCTTACATCAGGGTCCTCATTTGAGTCCCCCCTTACATCAGGGTCCTCTTTTGAGTCCCCCCTTACATCCAGGTCCTCTTTTGAGTCCCCCTTACATCAGGGTCCCCATCAGAATCCCCCCTAAAATCAGAGTCTCTATCATAGTCCCTCTTACATCAGTGTCCCCATCAGATTCCCCCTTACATTAGATGTCCATCATAGTCCCCCTTACATCAGTGTCCCCATTAGAGATCCCCCTTATGTCAGGATCCCCATCAGATCCCCCCCTAACATAAGAGTCCCCAACACTGACCCCCTTACATTGGGATCCACATCATAGACCCCTTTCTTTCTCCCCATTAGCGTTCTTAAATCAGAGTCCACCATACATCAGGGTCCCCGTTAGAGTCTCCCTTACATAAAGCGGCCCCATCATAGTCCCCCCTTACAGAGTCCAGGTACGGGTTGGGGGAGATGTTGAAGCAGAGACCATAGCCAGCCTTTGCTGACCTTGATCCTCAATCTGTGCACATTATGGCTGCACCACTGACCCGATCTGCGGGCTGAGTAAAATCTTGTTGCGAGCCAGATGTGGCCCACAGGCTGTAGTGTGAAGACCCCTGTCATGGAACATTCAGTCTAAACACACTGATATTTACTATTACAAAATGTTTTTAAAGTCCTCAAAGCATTTTTTTTAAAAACATTTACAAATTAACAAAAACAGAACTTCCTTCATCATTCCCCGCGGGTTGGACAAAATGATTTCAGAGGCCAGTTCCACCAAGGAGCCTGGCAGATCTCTCCCATAGACTAGATGAGCTGCTTGTGTCTTCATTAAGGAGAGTCACCCTCTCTATTTGTCCTGGTGACCATTATCACCGAGAGCGAAAGTGAAAGAAAATCAGTTTTGGGTTTTTTCGCCAGAACAGGAATTGAATCCTCCAATAAGGACACTAGTTCTGGTGGCAACTACCAGGGATTCCCTCACTTTGGAGGGATTTCCTCTCACTTCTTGTTGTGGCTATAGGACAGGAAGTGAATGAAAATTTCCCCAATGGGATACAGATGGCAAAAAAAACTGACAAAGGTTATAACCCTCCCATACTCTATCAAGAATGGAAAACAAAATGTTTGCTCTAAATGAAAGTATATCCAATATATAAATATATATATATATATATATATATATATATATTTTTTTTTTTTTTTTTTTTTTTTTTTTTGGACAGCCCCCGTCAGATTCTATTTTTGCTGTTTGGAGTTGATTTACTAAAACTGGAGTGCAAAATCTATGTGCAGCTGTGCATGGTAGCCAATCAGCTTCTAACTTCAGCTTGTTCAATTAAAGTGGTTGTATACTCATTTTTTTTTAACTTTTACCTACAGGAAAGCCTATAATAAGGCTTACCTGTAGGTAAAAAAAAATATCTCCTAAACCAATATTCTCCTCGGTATGCGCCGCTGACTGCAGCGGCGCATGCGCATAAGGGGATTCTCGGCTGAAAGTCCGGCAGTGACCGGCCGGGATGAAATCTCCCGCGCGCATGCGCAGGAGTGACGATTTCGCGGCTCCGGCCACTCACAGCGCCGGAGCCGCGATACCCGGAAGAAACGCTGAGGGAACATGTCAGCTCCCTCGGCGTAGATTGGGCCAGATGTCGGGGCCTCGTTCTAAGGTAAGTATTTCATAATGAGCTAGTATGCCTTTTGCTTTGCAGGTGGTAAAAAAAAAAAAAAAAAAAAAAATTAGCGGGTTTACTACCGCTTTAAGCTTTGACAATGAAAACTGGAAGCTGATTGGTTACCATGCAGCAGCAGCACCATCAGATTTTGCAATCTCCAGTTTTAGTAAATCAACCCTTTTCTGTCTTGGGATTTCTCTTCACTTCTTATCCAGGAGACACAACAGGAAGCCAGAGGAAATCTCCCTGAAGTGAGGGAAACATATCCTCCTAGTTGTTACCAGAACAGGTGCTACTGGGGAATTTCCTGTTATGGTGACCACTGGACTTCTCATCACTTTCAAAGGTTAACAGGACCAACAGAAAGGGCACACAGATGCCAGAAAAACTTTGGAGGACCTAACTGATCCACTGACAATTTTTTTTTTTTTAATTAGAGCTTTGGATGCCCTTTAGTCCCTTCATGACCCCAAGTGTCACAAGGATTGGTCATGTCCCTGGCATGTATGGGACAAGACTGGTAGACAAATAGAAATGGCGGCTGTGGGCTGGAAGGAAACCTTCTAATTGTTATAAGATACTTGTTTGTTGGGTTTGATAACCGATGTCCTCAATTTGTCCAACCCCAATGATGCCAAATCTAACCTATACCACATTCACCAGGCACCATCAGACAGTTGGGCACAGAACATAAAAAAGTGCATCAAGTGATACTCACTGTTTGGCTGGCGGCCGGTGAAGACGATAAGCTTGATCCACTCTGCGCCGTAGTCAAGCCCACCATGGCCAAGGGTCGGCACTCCATACAAGCTCCAATGAGCAGCTTCTTCCCGTCATCCACAAACAAGCTGTTGGCACCTCTCGGTGCCAGAAGGAAGACAGGCAACCTGGCGAGCTGAACGGTTTTCAGGCCCAGCAACCTCTTCTTCTCGGTGCGGCAGAAGAAGCAGACGAAGGTCTCCACCTGGTACTGCCGGGACCAGGGACTGCTGGGCTGCTGCTTTCTCATCTCCTGCTGGAACCATTGGCCCAGAAGGTCGTGGTAGCAGAGGCCACATGTGGACACCAGGCCTGTAGAGTCTGGAGGTTTTGCCATGGGCGCCGGTGGGTAGACGGTGAGGAAGGGAAAAAAGGGCTCCTTGTCGGCATACCTGCTGGGCGGGTTGATGCTCAGTTGATACTCGGCCCCGGGGCCCAGCTCTGCCCCGCACACGTAACAGATAGTGGTGGGCGCCGGGTGGGCGTTGAGCACTTTACGGCTCGGACTGGGGGCAGCGGCGGTGAACACCTGGTGGTAGCGGCCCAGGAAACTCTGCACAGACTCAATGAGCTCCTCGTTCTGTGACGCCCGGTAGATTGCCCAGATGTCCTCCAACACCCCATGGCACTTTCGGCAGCTCAGCACCTCCCCATGCTGGGTCAACCCTCGGGCGCTGGGAGGGCAAGGCATCTGGGCGATGAAGGGGAAGTGCATGGTGGACTTGGCATTGCCGTTGGCGATCCTGGAGCGCACAGTCTTTCCCTGGTTGGCGCAGTCCTCTCCACACAGGTAGCAGACGCCTTTGCCTTGGGGGTCGCTGGGTCGCGGCGTTGCCCCCTTTTCGCCCTGAAGGGGCACCACATACAGCCGCTGCAGGACGGGCACGTTGGCCATGTCGAAGCTTTGCCACTGCTGCATGAGGGAAGAGAAGCAGTTGGCGCACGCCTGGGCGCTGCCGCCGGCGGTGATAGCTTGAGCCCCTGGCGGTGGGGCGTGCAGCCAAAGGAACGGGAAAAAGGGTGTCTCAGGCGAGTTTTCCTGCTTCTGTACATGGATGGCATGGGGGGCGCCGTGCCCACCACAGATGTAGCAGATGATGGGGTGCCCGTTCTCTGGGGGGCGGGGAGGGGTCCAGTGGGGGGGGCCCTCCTCAGGCTCGCTCAGTGGGTGGTCTGATAAGTCGGATAAGTCAGAGTCATAGTGGGGGTTCCAGTCTCTCGGGTGTGATCGGGCACCCCCCTCCCCGCACTGGTACGGCCTCTTCAACCAATACATGCGTTTCTCCAGCGGGGTCCGGCTGCGTTCAAACGCGTCCCACTGCGCGCCCAGAAAGCGCTGGCACACCTGGCACACCCGGGCACACCCGCCGGGGCTCAGGGGTTCGGCGCCGGGAGCGGGGTCCTGCTGCTGGAGGAATGGGAAGAACGGACACCCGTCCCGGGCCGGGCACCGCACCGACAGCCGGACCTCCCGCCCGCGGGGCACCCCTCCGCCGCAGATGAAGCAATATACGACACCCGCTCCGGGCGCACAGTCCTCCTCCTCCTCCACCGCCGCCATCAGACGCTGCTTGCGGGACATCGGGGCGCCCGCCGGGTCACTCATCCTGCGCCCAAACTTTCTGCGGACCCGCCCACTGTGGGGCGCTGTGTGCTGGGAACCCGCTGCGGGCTGAGCTCCGGCTGGGAGACGCCCCCTGGCAGAGCACATGGCCGCCCGCTGTAACCCCTTCACTGCCCGGGGGACTGCAACCGAGCAACACGGGTACCGGACCGGAGAAATGGATTATTACAGCAACATTGTCACCAAACCAGATCTGGGCAACATTGTCACCAAACCCAGAACCGGGCAAAACATTGTCACCAAACCCAGAACCAGGCAAAACATTGTCACCAAACCCAGAACCTGGCAACATTGTCACCAAACCCAGAACCGGGCAAAACATCGTCACCAAACCCAGAACCGGGCAAAACATTGTCACCAAACCCAGAACCAGGCAAAACATTGTCACCAAACCCAGAACCTGGCAACATTGTCACCAAACCCAGAACCGGGCAAAACATTGTCACCAAACCCAGAACCGGGCAAAACATTGTCACCAAACCCAGAACCAGGCAAAACATTGTCACCAAACCCAGAACCGGGCAAAACATTGTCACCAAACCCAGAACCAGGCAACATTGTCACCAAACCCAGAACCGGGCAAAACATTGTCACCAAACCCAGAACCAGGCAACATTGTCACCAAACCCAGAACCGGGCAAAACATTGTCACCAAACCCAGAACCGGGCAAAACATTGTCACCAAACCCAGAACCGGGCAAAACATTGTCACCAAACCCAGAACCTGGCAACATTGTCACCAAACCCAGAACCGGGCAACATTGTCACCAAACCCAGAACCCAAATCCGAGCAACATTATGACCAAACCAGATCCAGGCAACATTATCACCAAACCCAAATTTGTGCAACATTGTCACCAAACCCAGATCTGGGCAACATTATCATCAAACCCAGAACCGGGCAACATTGTCACCAAACCAGATACAAGCAACATTATCTCCAAACCCAGATCCGGGTAACATTGTCATCAAAGCAGATCCAGGCACCATTGTCACCAGGATGAAGAGCAATAGTGTCACCAAATCCGAGTAACCGGGCACCGGTCCAGATAAACAGATTATTACAGCAACATTGTTAACAAAGCCAGATGTGGGCAACGTTGTCACCAAACCCAAATCTAGGCAACATTATCACCAAACCAGAACCGGGCAACATTATCACCAAACCAGATCCCAGTAACATTATCACCGAACCAGATCTGAGCAACATTGTCACCAAACCCAGATCTGGGAAAAAATTGGCACCAAACAAAGATCTGGCAACATTGTCACCAAACTAGATCCAGGCAACATTATTATCAAACCCAGAACCGGGCAACATTATCACCAAACCAGATACAAGCAGCATTATCTCTAAACCCAGAACCAGGCAACATCATCACCAAACCCAGATCCGGGTAACATTGTCATCAAAGCTGATCCGGGCCACATTGTCACCAGATCCGGGCAACATTATCACCAAACCAGATCCAGGCACCATTGTCACCAGGATGAAGAGCAATATTTTCACCAAATCCGAGCAACCGGGCACCAGTCCAGATAAATGGATTACAGCAACATTGTTAACAAAGCCAGATGTGGGCAACATTATCACCAAACCCATATCTGGGTAACATTATCACCAAACCAAATACGAGCAACATTATCACTAAACCCAGATCCGGGTAACATTATCACCAAACCCAGAACCAGGCAACATTATCACCAAACCCAGAACCGGACAAAATTATCACCAAACCCAGAACCAGGCAACATTCTCACCAAACCCAGAACCAGGCAACATTATCAGCAAACCAGATCCGGGTAACATTATCACCAAACCAGATACGAGCAACATTATCACCAAACACAGAACCAGGCAACATTATCACCAAACCCAGATCCGGGCAACATTGTCACCAGATCCGGGCAACATTATCACTAAACCAGATCCAGACACCATTGTCACCAGGATGAAGAACAATATTGTCACTAAATTCAAGCAACATTGCCACTAAAGAAACATGGTCACCAAATTATTATAACATTTTCACTGCATGGGAGCAACATTATCGACAGATTAGGACATTGTCATCAAACCTGAGCAACATTGTCTCTAGAGAAGTATAGAGGGTAACATTGTCTCCAGTTTAGAGACGTATGGAGGGTTACATTGTCACCAGATTAGAGAAGTATAAAGGGTAACATTGTCACCAGATTATAGAAGTATGGGGGTAAAATTGTCACCAGATTAGAGAAGTATGGAGGGCAACATTGTCTCCAGATCAGAGAAGTATGGAGGGTAACATTGTCACCAGATTAGAGAAGTATAGAGAGTAACATTGTCTCCAGATCAGAGAAGTATGGGGGGGGGGGGGGTAACATTGTCACCAGATTAGAGAAGTATAGAGAGTAACATTGTCACCAGATTAGAGAAGTATGGAGGGCAACATTGTCTCCAGATCAGAGAAGTATGGAGGGTAACATTGTCACCAGATTAGAGAAGTATAGAGAGTAACATTGTCACCAGATTAGAGAAGTATGGAGGGTAACATTGTCTCCAGATCAGTGAAGTATGGGGGGGGGGTAACATTGTCACCAGATTAGAGAAGTATGGAGGGTAACATTGTCACCAGATTAGAGAAGTATAGAGAGTAACATTGTCTCCAGATCAGAGAAGTATGGGGGGGGGGGGGGTAACATTGTCACCAGATTAGAGAAGTATAGAGAGTAACATTGTCTCCAGATCAGAGAAGTATGGGGGGGGGGGGGTAACATTGTCACCAGATTAGAGAAGTATAGAGAGTAACATTGTCACCAGATTAGAGAAGTATGGAGGGCAACATTGTCTCCAGATCAGAGAAGTATGGAGGGTAACATTGTCACCAGATTAGAGAAGTATAGAGAGTAACATTGTCACCAGATTAGAGAAGTATGGAGGGTAACATTGTCTCCAGATCAGTGAAGTATGGGGGGGGGGGGTAACATTGTCACCAGATTAGAGAAGTATGGAGGGCAACATTGTCTCCAGATCAGAGAAGTATGGAGGGTAACATTGTCACCAGATTAGAGAAGTATGGAGGGTAACATTGTCACCAGATTAGAGAAGTATGGAGGGTAACATTGTCTCCAGATCAGAGAAGTATGGGGGGGGGGGGTAACATTGTCACCAGATTAGAGAAGTATGGAGGGTAACATTGTCACCAGATTAGAGAAGTATGGAGGGTAACATTGTCTCCAGATTAGAGAAGTATGGAGAGTAACATTGTCACCAGATTAGAGAAGTATGGAGGGTAACATTGTCTCCAGATCAGAGAAGTATGGGGGGGGGGGTAACATTGTCACCAGATTAGAGAAGTATGGAGGGTAACATTGTCACCAGATTAGAGAAGTATGGAGGGTAACATTGTCTCCAGATTAGAGAAGTATGGAGAGTAACATTGTCACCAGATTAGAGAAGTATGGGGGGGGGGGGGGTAACATTGTCACCAGATTAGAGAAGTATGGGGGGGGGGGGGGTAACATTGTCACCAGATTAGAGAAGTATGGGGGGGTAACAGTCATTTTAGTAATTCTATAAAGGCAGTTCACACGATGCCCGCATCTGAATTCCCCGGGATCTCGCAGTGCGTTTCTGTTCACATGCAGTTCTATGCAGTTTGATTTGATTCATTCCGAATGGCCTAAAATCGCAGCACACCATGGTAATGCATGCACTCGTTTTTAAAACACACTGTAACCAGATTGCACGAGAATATACCTACTATAATACACTGACATTTAAAAAGAAAAAAACTAATACATTTAAATTGCTGGCCAATCACAGCTCCCGGCTGTTTCCTTCTGTTTGTAAACAAAGCAGTTGGGGATTCCCTTCACGCTTTTATCTTATGCCGCGTACACACGATCAGAAATTCCGTCAGAAAAAACTTGGATGTTTTTTTTTCAGACGGAATTCCGCTTGGCTTGCATACACACCGTCATACAAAAGTTCTCTGAACTTTCGACGGCCAAGAACGCGGTAACGTACAACACTACGACAGCCGAGAAAATTAAGTTCAATGCTTCTGAGAATGCGTCGAATTGTTTCCGAGCATGCGTTGGAATTGTTCACGCCGAAATTTGAACAGAATTTGGGAACTCTTTTCGACCGAAAAATTGAGAACCTGCTCTCAATCTTTTGCTAGCCAAAATTCCGCCAGTAAAAGTCCGATGGAGCGTACACACGGTCTCATTTTCCGCTCAAAAGCTCTCATCGGCGGGATTTCCAATCGTGTGTACGGGGCATTAGATGTCTGGTATAGATGTTAATTGTGAACCCCACAAGTAAAAAGTGGGGTTCTCTCTAAAAATACATACCAGACCCTTATCTTTGGGGGTCTTCTATGGATGTCCAAGAGGTCGCATAACTAAGAAAACATTTCCAATTTCCATACCAGATAATCCAAGTCTATTATATATATATATATATATATAATCTATTAAAAAAAAAAAAAAAAAAGTGCCCCCCTTCCCAATAATCCATACCAAACCCTTATCTGAGCAGCCTGGCAGCAACCTCCTTACCTGTCCATACTGTAGAAGAAATATTTTGGCTGGGGTTCTAGGTTAACCACTTACCTACTGCTCTATGGCCTAAAGATGGCTACAGCGTGGTCGTTTCGTTCTGGAAGGGCCCCCATGGACATCCTCCCAGAACGGCTCCCCCTGGGTGTGAATTGGGCATGCTCTGTGACTGCTGTGTTCTTTGGACACAGCTGATCACAGATAGCAGTAAAGGGCCAATCACAGCCGCCCTTTACCAAGTAATCAGCTGTGTCCAATCACAGCTGATCACATGTAGACAGACTTGCAGTTATAAGCATTCCTTTCTTCATGTGCTGAGTGAGGAAAGGAGAGCCAAAAACTGGCAAACCTGTCACACATTTACACTAATTATCAGCGCCCTGATTATCAGTGCAGCCACATCAGTGCAGCTTATCATTGCAGCCTCATTATTGTCCATCAGTGCAGCCCTATTAGTGCAGCCTCATCAGTGCACATCAGTGTAGCCTTATTAGTGCCTCCTCATCAGTGCAGCCTCATCAGTGCAGCCTTATTAGTGCAGCCTCATCAGTGCCCATCAGTGCAGCCTTATTAGTGCCCATCAGTGCAGCCTTATTAATACTACCTCATCAGTGCAGCCTCATCAGGGCAGCCTTATTAGTGCAGCCTTAGTAGTGCTCATCAGTGAAGCCTCATCGGTGCCCATCAGTGCAGCTTATCAGTAAAGCCTCATTAGTGCCCATCAGTGCAGCCTTATTAGTGGTGCCTCATCAGTGCAGCCTCATCAGTGCAGCCTTATTGGTGCCGATCAGTGCAACCTTATTAGTGGTGCCTCATCAGTGCAGCCTCATCGGTGCCCATCAGTGCAGCCTTATTAGTGCCCATCAGTGCAGCTTATCAGTGCAGCCTCATTAGTGCCCATCAGTGCAGCCTTATTAGTGCCCATCAGTGCAGCCTCATTAGTGCCCATCAGTGCAGCCTTATTAGTGCCGCCTCATCAGTGCAGCCTCATTAGTGCCCATCCGTGCAGCCTTATTAGTGCCTCCTCATCAGTGCAGCCTCATTGGTGCCCATCAGTGCAGCCTTATTAGTGCCGCCTCATCAGTGCAGCTTCATCGGTTCCCATCAGTGCAGCCTTATTAGTGCTCATCAGTGTAGCCCTATCAGTGCAGCTTATCAGTGCCCATCAGTGAAGAAAAAAAATAGCTATTTGCTAAATTTTATAACAGAATCTAAGAAAAACACATAAAAAAAATTTTTTGGTTTTTCTTAATAAAACAAAAAAAAACCCCAGTGGTGATTAAATATCATCAAAATAAATCTCTATCTGTCTCAAAGCAATGATAACAATTTCTAATGGGTACAGTGTTGCATGACCGCGCAATTGTCATTTAAAGTGTGACAGCGCTGAAAGCTGAACATTGGCCTGAGCAGGAAGAAGGTAAAAGTGCCTGGTATTGAAGTGGTTAAACCTGAACTGAGGAGGCCATAGGCTCAATTCACAAAGCTTCAACACAAAGATTAGGATGTCCAGTTTTCCCCCGTTCACATTGGCACGATTTGACAAATCGCAGCCTTATGCCAGCAATGGCACCGCCCTGTTCCTGCACCACTTTTGGGAGCTTCAGGGGTGACTTCAATAGACATCTGTGAATGAACCTGGATAGATGTCTTTCAAGTTACCCCCCCCCGAAACTCGCACTGAAATGCGTCTTTGAAATCGCACAAGTTCAGATCAAGTCGCACAATTTCAAAGCCGTGTTCAGTGTCATGCGACTCTCATTGTTACATGTTGTTGGGCTCAGCTGGAAATAAATGTAACTTTTTTGAAAAATACGTATAAAACATTTCTGTGCTGCGCTTTGTCGCCAGCAGACTGGTACACTGGGAAAAAGTGTAGGGATGTTCAAAAAAACATCAACGTGTCTATGAAAATCCCCTCCCCCTCCCAAAATTATTATTTAGGCCCTTGATGTGGCTTGTACAGAAAAAAAAATTACAAAAAGGCGTGTCAATGTGTTTTTTGGAGTGTTGTGATGTGAATGACCCCCCGAGCTTTGTGAATGGAGCCTCATCTACAATGCAAATCTGGTGCTCGATTCTAGGAGGATCCTCCGCAGAATAACACCTTTCAGTGATGGGGGAAGGGATGGGACCCTCCTATGACAGTCCAGGCTTCATTTACTAAACTATTAACCACTTCAGCCCCGGAAGATTTGGCTGCTCAATGACCGGGTCATTTTTTGCGATTCGGCACTGCGTCACTTTAACTGACAATTGCGCGGTCTTGCCACGCTGTGCCCAAACAAAATTGACGTCTTTTTTTTCCCCACAAATAGAGCTTTATTTTGGTGGTATTCGATCACCTCTGCGTTTTTTTATTTTTTGCGCTATAAACAAAAAAGAGGGAAATTTTGAAAAAAGAAGAAATATTTTTTACTTTTTGCTGTAATAAATATCCCCTAAAAATATATAAAAAAAATCTAATTTCTTCCTCAGTTTAGGCCGATACATATTCTTCTACATATTTTTGGTAAAAAATAAATAAATAAATGCAATAAGCGTATATTAATTGGTTTGCGCAAAAGTTATAGTGTCTAGAAAATAGGGGATAGATTTATGGCATTATTATTATTCATTTTTTTTTATTAGTAATGGCGGCGATCTGCGATTTTTATCGTGACTGCAACATTGCGGCGGACAGATCGGACACTTTTGACATTGATTTTGGGACCATTAAAAATAATAAAAACAAATATCCCTGCGCCAACCAATTAGATAGTGAAGGATGGGTACTGCTGCAGGGACACCTAGAGGGGTATCAAGAACGCAGCACTATTCTATTCTTTGATTTTGGGATCATTGATATTTATACGGCAATCAGTGCTATAAAAATGCACTGATTACTGTGTAAATGTCACTGGCAGGGAAGGGGTTAACACTAGGGGGCGATCAAGGTGGTTAACTGTGTTCCCTAGTGTGTGTTTTAACTGTAGGGGGGGATGGGCTCACTACAACATGACAGAGATCACTGTTCCCGATCACTGGGAGAAGTAGATCCCTGTCATGTTGCTAGGCAGAACAGGGAAATACCTTGTTTAGATAGACATCTCCCCGTTCTGCCTCTCCATGTCACGATTGCAGGCAGGGCCGGTGCTACCACTAGGCAAACTAGGCAGCCGCCTAGGGCGCACTGCTGCCTAGGGCGCCCGGCCACTGGCGTTCCTACTCTCTTCTCTCTGCAGCAAGCAACTAAGTCTCAGCATCAGCAAGCAGCCTCCGCTCTGTTCGCACATAGTGTCAGAGGCGCAGTGGCGGTGGAGGACTGTGTCTGTGTCCCGACTCCTGAATGAATGGAAGCAAGCAAACATTCATTGTTGGGCACTGGTAGGCTGTATTGATGGGCACTAGTGAGGCTGCCTTTGATGGGTGCAGGTAGGCTGCATTGATGGGCGCTTCATTAAAAAGGTGGGGTATACATGGGCAGGGAAAAGGGGGTGGAGTCAAGGGGGGGCAGCAAAATTAGGTTTCGTCTAGGGTGTCAAAAATCCTTGTACCAGCCCTGATCGCGGGCCACCATGGACATCGAGCCCAGCAGGCACGCTCCTGCGGCACGTGGCGGGCACACGCATGCTAGCCCGCGATTTAAAGGGGACGTACAGGTGCGCCCATTTGTGCAGCCGTGCCATTCTGCCAACGTATATCGACGCGCGCTGGACGGCAAGCGGTTAAACCCAACACATGCTTTTTTATTTTTATTTTTTACCACTACTATTCGTTTATACTGTCTTTTGAGATTTACAAATGCAGAAATTTAGAAATTGGATGAAAGCGCTGGGAAACACTTTTTGAAAAGCATGATCCAATTTGCTACAGCACGGGAAAAAAAATTCCTTCCTGATTCCCCGAGAGGCAATCGGATATTCTCTGATTAACGTTACTAGGTAGGTGAGTGGGCGCAGCTGTGCCACTTTTCCGTCGTATATAAGTTATACGGTCAGCAAGTGGTTAACAGGACTGCAGCCTCTTGTCCCATGACTACGTGCTGTACGACCTTCTTCTCTGAGAACTGCAGGGGGCGGTGTCAGAACCGGGAAACACACCCCCTGGCTGCGTTTTCCTGGGTTCGGATTCAGGGCCATTGGAACAAGATGGCACCGGCATTCATAGGTGTTTGCTGCAGATGATGAATGCCGGAGAAATAATTGGAGCCTCAGCAGGCAGTCTGGGCTCTGGAGTTAAAGCGGGAGTCCGCCGGGAGTTCCACGTTTTTTTTTTTTTTTTTAAAGCCAGCAGCTACAAATACTGCAGCTGCTGACTTTTAAAATAGTGACACTTACCTGTCCAGCGCGCCCGCGATGTCGGCACCCGAAGCCGATCTCTCGATCGTCTCTCGGGTGCTGCCGCCGCCATCTTGGGTATGGGAATCAGGAAGTGGAGCCTTTCGGCTTCATTTCCCGGTTCCCTACTGCGCATGCGCGAGTCGCGCTGCGCAATAAGGATGGACCCTCTGCCTCTGGGATCCGTGTGTTTCCCAGCAGGCAGCGGGGGACTTTCGGAAAGGGGCGTAGATCTACCGCAGAGAGCTATTCCGGAAGTGGGTGCAGATACCTGCACTGTACAGGTACCTGCACCCCCTCCCCCCTGAAAGGTGCCAATTGTGGCGCCGGAGGGGGGGAGGGTTCCGATGAGCGGAAGGTCCACTTTAGGGTGGACCTCCGCTTTAAGTTGAATGAAATGTTCTTGTATGGCTATAAACAGTCCCCAGACCCTCCTAGGCCCACAGCAAAGAAGACCAACAGGACTCCATGGGGGTTGATATACTAAAGGCAAATAGACTGTGCACTTTGCAAAGCAGTTGCTCCATAGCTTAGTAAATAAGGTAAAGCTTCACTTTGCAAAGAATACCCAATCATGTTCAAGGAACATTAACCGCTTTAGCCCCGGAAGATTTGGCTGCTGAATGACCAGGCCATTCTTTACGATTCGGCACTGCGCCTCTTTAACTGACAAGTGCGCAGTCATGCGGCTCTGCACCCAAACAAAATTGACGTCCTTTTTTTCCAACAAATAGAGCTTTCTTTTGGTGGTATTTGATTGCCTCTGCGGTTTTTATTTTTTGCGCTATAAACAAAAAAACAAAAACGTCAATTTTGAAGAAAACATAATATTTTTTGCTATAATAAATATCCCCATTTAAAAAAAAAAAACACATTTTTTCTCAGTTTAGGCCGATATGTATTCTTCTACATATTTTTGGTAATAAAAATCACAATACGCGTATATTGATTGGTTCGTGCAAAAGTTATAGCATCTACAAAATAGGGGATAGATTTATTCCCGCATACACACGATCGGAAATTCGGCCAGCAAAAGACTGATGAGAGCTTTTGGTCGGAAAATGTGCCTGTGTGTACGCTCCATCTGACTTTTGCTGGCCGAATTCCCGCCAGCAAAAGATTGAGAGCAGGTTCTCAATTTTTCGGCTGGAAAAAGTTCCGATCATCTGTACCAATTTCCAATGCGCAAAATTCCTCGGAAACAATTCGACGCATGCTCGGAAGCGTTGAACTTCATTTTCTCGGCTCGTCGTAGTGTTGTACGTCACCGCGTTCTTGACGGTCGAAAGTTCAGCAAACTTTTGTGTGAGCGTGTGTATGCAAGTCAAGCCTGAGCGGAATTCCGTCGGAAAAACCATCCAAGATTTTTCTGACGGAAAATCCGCTCTTGTGTACGTGGCATTAGAGCATTTTTATTTTTTTATATGGCGGTGATCTGTGATTTTTATCGGGACTGCGACATTATGGCGGACACATCGGGCATTTTTGACACATTTTTCGGACCGTTGGCATTTATACAGCAATCATAGCTATAAAAATGCACTGGCAGGGAAGGGGTTAACACTAGGGGGCGATCAAGGGGTTAAGTGTGTTCCCTCTCCCTGTTCTAAGACTGCTTAGGGGAGATGACAGATCGCTGTTCATATTTTGTATGAACACACGATCAGTCTCTTCTCCCCTCAGAGGACTGGGATCTGTTTACACACACAGATCCTGGTGCTCGGTGTGTCACGAGCGATCACAGGAGCCCGGCACTCAACGCGCCCATCGGGCACTTGCATCGGCTCAGGGGGCAAGCAGTGGGTGCGTGCCGCCCCTAGTGGCCATAGGGCGAAGCGACGTAACATGACGCCCAGCGTGTCATTCTGCTGCAGTAAAACTGCGGTGGCTGGTCAGCAAGCGGTAAAAAAAAAACTGCATTTTTGCTTGCACGTGATTGGATGATGGAAGTCAGCAGGGCTTCTGTTCATTTACTAAGCTCTGGAGCAACAGCACTTGCAGAGTGCACAGTCTATTTGCCTTTAGTAAATCAACCCCCATGCGTCCGAGTCACATGGCCCAGCCTGAGGCCATCCTGGATTCTTGGTTGTATAACGGACCCCCAGGGGCCACCCAGACTGTCACTTCCCACCTGCTATAATGTTACAGACCCTGTGTGACCCCTGACCCCCCACTCTGCATGACATCACTTTCATGTCTGCCCTCCGTCTGCTGGGACAAATGCTGCTCCCCATGTAATGAGCTTCTACCAGCAACACAGCACAGCCAATGGCAGCGCACAGACAGCCAACACTGCAAGTCACACCTACATTCCTACAGGGAAAAAAAGCAAAGAGGGTTTGGCTGTGCACCAGCTCTATCATGCTGCCATGTTTTTTTTTTTGCTGCCCATCTTCATGGAAGTGCTCATTCACAGACAAAAAAATAAATAAAGATGGGTTGCCTTTTTGACTGGAGGGGTAGCACTGGAACCCTGAGACAAGGGGTGGGCAAGAGGGATGGCTGCCCTGGGCGCAATGGCTTATTGCAAGGATGAGGGTGCCCTGACCCTAACCCTAAGGAAAGGGGGGCGCAGTTTGTCATCTTTGCCCTGGGCACTGGATGATCGTGTCCTGGCACTGCTCTGATGTTACAGGCATTGTGGTGGGATCTGCACATCTGGATTCTGGACGGGCAGCTTTTTCACGCCAAAGAATTTCCACAGTTTCCTTGGTTCGTAAATTAATCTGAAATGGAAGCACCTCACCGGGAGTTCAAGTCGTATTAAACCCAAAAGCAAACATTTATTATATCACAGCTCACCAATTCTTAGATGTGATGGCTGCATTCGTTTTCTTTTTTAGGTTCTCTTTCTTCTATTTTCATCTGTTGATCCGGTCAGCATGTCTCTTTTTTTTTCACAGCTCAAGCTCTCCAGCAGAATGTATCAGTTTACATGGATAAGACAAACAACTTAAAGTTGTTCCAAAGCCTAAGAGCCGGTTCACACAGGGGCGACTCAGATCCGACTTCAGGTCGCCCCTAGTCGCCTCAGGTCAGACAACATGTAAAAATCAATGTAAGTGAATGAGAGCCGTCTTAATGCACATTACTGAAGTCGCTCCGACTTCAGAAAAGGTTCCTGTACTACTTCAATCCGACTTGTAGGCGAATGGTACCTGTTAATTTCAATGGAGGTCGCCTCCAAGTCGGATCTCCGTCTATACGGAGGCGACTCTCACGGAATTATCAGCTCTGAAGGGGGAACGCCACGCCAAATTTATGAAAAAAAATTGGCGTGGGTTCCCCCTCCGAGAGCATACCAGGCCCTTAGGTCTGGTATGGATTCTAAGGGGAACCCCCTACGCCAAAAAAACGGCGTGGGGGTTCCCCCCAGATCCATACCAGACCCTTATCCGAGCACGCTACCCGGCCGGCCAGGAAAGGGGGTGGGGACGAGCGAGCCACGTGCCCTCAACATGGGGGGGTGCCTTGGGGAAGGGGGGACCACGCGGCTCTCCCACCCCAAAGCATCTTGTCCCCATGTTGATGAGGACAAGGGCCTCTTCCTGACAACCCTGGCCGATGGTTGTCCGGGTCTGCGGGCGGGGGGCTTATCGGAATCCGGGAGCCCCGGAGCCATTGGCCCCCCGCTGCTGTCAATCAAATCCTGTGACATGGGGGAACCGGGGGATGGAAAAAGCAGCAGGACTTTGGAGCGCACCCGCACGGGTGCCCCCAGGGAAAGTGGCTTTCTGTGGGGGCACCCAGAAGAAGAGGATCGGGGGGGGGATTCTCTGTGCATAGAGCAGGTAAGTATTGGCATGTTTGTTATGTTTAATTTAACCACTTAAAGACTGCCCGCACGAACTGCCGTCATTGTCCGCCGGTCGGCCAGCGGTCGCAGCGAGGAGAGGAAGAATGGGCATCTGCCTTTGTAAACATGGCGGATCCCCATTCTGACAGGGGACATGTCAGAGATCTGCTGTTCCCAGTTCTCAGGAACAGTAGATCTCTGTCATGTCCCAGGCAGCCCACCCCCCCCTACAGTTAGAACACGCTGAGGGAACACAGTTAACCCCTTGATCGCCCCGTAGGATTTATTTTATTGAACTGATCAATGTAATAATGTCACTGGTTCCCAAAAAAGTGTAATTTGGGATCAGATTTGTCCAGCGCAATGTCGCAGTCCCACTAAAAATGGCAGATTGCCGCCATTACTAGTAAAAACAATAAAAAAATAAAATAAAAGTCCCTAAATCTATCCTGTAGTAGTGTAGTTTGTAGACGCAATAACTTTGGCGCAAACTAATCAATGTAGAAGAATATATATCGGCCTAAACTGGTGAATACATTTTGTATTTTTATATATATTTTTTGGGGGATATTTAATCTAGAAATTATTTTTTTCGCACTTTGTTTGTTTATAGCGCAAAAAAATAAAACACAGAGGTGATCAAATACCACCAAAAAAACTCTATTTGTGGGGAAAAAAGGACGTACATTTTATTTGGGTACAATGTCGCACGACCGCACAATTATTAGCTAAAGAGACGCAATGCCGCATCACAGAAAATGGCCTGGTCATTAAGGGGGCAAATCTTCCGGTCCTTAAGTGGTCAAAAAAAAAAAAAAACAAAGGTTGGGAACAGATCTTCCCAGCCGACCAGCAGTAAATGGCCCGCCAAATTGTTCAATAGAGGTTATATATTGTATAATAAGAGGATTGTATTGCTGGACTCATTCGAGGGGGGGAGGGGGAGGGACGGAAAAGGGAAAGACTTTTTTTTTTTTTTCCTCTTGCTTTTCTTCTTTTTCTTTTCTTTTTTTCTCTTTCCTTTTCTATTTTTAGAAGTTTTTCCAAGACTGTTCTTGGATAAGAAAAAGAAAAACTATGTTGCTTTTGATTGATTATAATAGAAGTGTAGTGTATATTTAAAGACATTATAGCCAATTAGAATTTGAAATAGTAAATATTATTAATGAGTGAGATGGGTGAGATCTTTATTAGATGTGATATTATAAATATTAGCTGTTTGTCTGTATAATTGTAACACTGCTTTTGTGAAAATAAAGAATTTATAAAATAAAAAAATAAAAACCTGAAGGTTTGCAACAACTAAAACACTGGAAGGGGTGCTTCCTTTATCCAGAGTGGGGGTACTCAAATACAGCAAGTATGTTACTGGCCAGATCACTAGGTGAAAACAGAGAGGGGAAAAGCCTAAAAAAGAAAAACAAATGCAGCCACCACATCTAATGATTGGTGAGCTGCAATATATTACATTTTTGGTTTAATAACGCTTTAAATTGGAGTTCCCATTTATCTTGTGCCCATCCCCCTACAGCGCCCCTTTATCACTATTTTCATCTGAGACACATAAGGTCACCCCAGTGTCATTTTAGCTCCTCCTCCTTCTTTGTCACCTCCTCCCATGCTCGCCCCCAGGATTTCTCCAGAGCCTCTCCCATCCTCTGGAACTCCCCACCCCAATTTGTCTATCTCTTATTCTATCCACTTTCAGACAATCACTGAAAACTCGTCTCTTAAGAGAAGCCTATCTGGCCCCCACCTAACAACTGTATATTTATTTTCTGCATCAGCCCATCCCCCACAGTTATTACCTTTTCTATCTCTTGACCCGCCCTCTTAGATTGATCCTGTGTTAAATTGTTTAGTAACTGTACTGTCTGTCCTCACAATGTAAAACGCTGCATAAACTGCCGGCGCTATATAAATCCTGTATAATAATAATGATTATAATGCAGCCACCACATCTAATGATTGGTAAGCTGCGATATAATACATATTTGGTTTGGGGTTTAATACGGCTTTAATTGTCCAGATATAAAAAAAATTCATTGAAAGATCAAAGACTTTATCAAGAAAACCAACACATTTCAGGGGCCAAATATCACTCCCTTCATCAGGGCTATAAAGATAAAACATAGACATGTGCAATTCGTTTAGTTCCAAATCCGTTTTTTTTAACAAATTCGGAAATATCCGAATTTCCAAATTGTTTCGGAAATTCGAAAATCCAACATTTCAGAAATTCGAAAATCCAACATTTCGGAAATTCAAAATCCAAAAATTTGAGAAATTCGAAATCCAAAAATTGGAAATTTCGGAAACTCAGAAATCCAAAAATAAGAATGAAAAATCTAAAATCAAAAATCAAAACGAAAATCTGAAAATTCAAAAACCTGAAAATTTTAAAATTTGAAATAATAGGTAACTAATAATAACTTAACTATTACTAACTATTAAATTATAGGTATTGGAATTTCCTTTCAAATTTGGCCGTTAGGGAACTTAATGAATATGAATTTATCCAAATTTCCGAAATATCCATAATAACGAATGCCGTATCTAAACGAATGGAACGTAACAAATTAATAATAATAAATAACATTAATAATAATACTAATAATAATAATAATAATAATAATAAAAACAAATTATTATTTATTATTATTTCATTCCTTTCCATTTGTTTAGATGCAGCATTCTTTATTTCAGATAATTCGTAACTTCAGATAAATTTGTATTTGTAAAACGCAACAGTTAGGCCGCGTACACACGCGCGGACTGTTCGCCCAACTTTGTCCGTCCAACAGTTTCGGCAAACAGTCCGCTCAAACTTAGCATGGACGGACATGGCCACACACGACGGACGAACAGTTTGCTGAAACCGTGCGCGATGACGTGAACGGCACGTACGACGGGACGAAAAATACGACGTCCTATACACTGCATTATAGCTTTCGGCGTGAAAATCCTTTCTGAGCATGCGCGCAACTTTGTTTGACGAACAAGCCTACACACGGGCGGACTGTTCGCTCAAACAAGGTTTCAGCGGACAGTTTTTTGGAAATTCCGAAAAACCTTGTCCGTCCAACTGTCCGCTGAAACTGTCCGCTGAAAGCCCACACACGAGCGGACTGTCCGCCCAAACACTGTTCAGCGGACAAAGTTGGGCGAACAGTCCGCCCGTGTGTACGCGGCCTTACAGGTTCTCTAGTTCCCCTGTCACCTCCTCCCATGCTCGCCCTCAGAACTTCTCCAGAGCCTCTCCCATCCTCTTGAACTCCCTACCCCAATCTGTCTGACTATCTCATACTCTGTCCATATTCAGAAAATCCCTGAAAACTTCACTAACAGCCAAATGTTAAAGGAAATTCCAATACCTACTACCTATAATTTAATAGTTAGTTATTATTAGTTAGTTAGTTATTATTTAGAAATTTCGTTCTTTCTAATTTTCTAATTTTCATTTCCTATTTTTTGAGTTTCGAATTTTTGGATTTTCGCATTTCCAAATTTTGAATCGTCGAATTTTCAAATTTTAGAATTCTGAATTTTTTTGATTTTACTAAATTTACGAATTTTCAAATTTCCAAATTTTCTAATTTTTTAATTTACAAATTTTTTAATTTACACATTTTTTAATTTACAAATTTATGAATTTTCTAATTTACAAATTTTCGAATTCACAATTTTTTTGAATTTCTGAAAAAACAAATGACACGAAAACGAAAATAAACACATTTTTGGGCAGTGCACATGTCTAATAAAACATATATATGAAAATTGTACAAATACATCTAATAAAGAATTTCATGTCTAAAATGTGTTTAAATTGTCCCCTTGTAAGAGGTCGGGATATAAAATATACATACATATGAAAGTTGTATAAATTAATATATCTAGTACAATCAATTTATGAGTATGTATAAAAATGTAGAAAATCACAAATACTGTATGATTAAAAAACATAATTCAAAAGTCTTGATAAAAGGAAACATTGTTGTAATTTGTTTCAAATTCTGTTAACCTAATTACTGTATAGTATTTATTAGTGATGGACGAACTTCCGACGGGACGTTTCGCGAACGCGAAACGCGAACGGACACAAACGTTCGCGAAAACGACCGTTCGCCGCGGGCTCCATTGACTTCAATGGGAGGCGAATTTCGCAAACCTTTAGGTCGAATTTGCGGCCACGGGGTAATTATTAGGGGGTAGCACGTAGTCCCACCACCTGGACAATAGCATAATACATGTATGAGGTGAATTTGGGATCGATAACTACAAGCATTTTTTTTTTATTTGGGAAATTGTTCTGACAATTCAGGACTATGGAGCTAATGAAGGCAATGGAGGAGAGGGAAGGTCAGGGACCAGGGTAGGCAAACAAGAGGGTGCAGGAGATACAGAGCACTGACAGCAGCACCGTAATACAGAGCACTGACATCAGCACCGTGACATACAGCGCTGACAGCAGCTCCGTGACATACAGCGCTGACAGCAGCTCCGTGACATACAGCGCTGACAGCAGCTCCGTGACATACAGCGCTGACAGCAGCTCCGTGACATACAGCGCTGACAGCAGCTCCGTGACATACAGCGCTGACAGCAGCACCGTGACATACAGCGCTGACAGCAGCTCCGTGACATACAGCGCTGACAGCAGCTCCGTGACATACAGCGCTGACAGCAGCTCCGTGACATACAGCACTGACAGCAGCTCCGTGACATACAGCGCTGACAGCAGCTCCGTGACATACAGCGCTGACAGCAGCTCCGTGACATACAGCACTGACAGCAGCTCCGTGACATACAGCGCTGACAGCAGCTCCGTGACATACAGCGCTGACAGCAGCACCGTGACATACAGCGCTGACAGCAGCTCCGTGACATACAGCGCTGACAGCAGCTCCGTGACATACAGCGCTGACAGCAGCTCCGTGACATACAGCGCTGACAGCAGCTCCGTGACATACAGCGCTGACAGCAGCTCCGTGACATACAGCGCTGACAGCAGCTCCGTGACATACAGCGCTGACAGCAGCTCCGTGACATACAGCGCTGACAGCAGCTCCGTGACATACAGCGCTGACAGCAGCACCGTAAGCAGCCCCAGGAGGAAGTCAGCACAGCACAGGGATGGTGTGATCCCCTCATAATAAGAACCCCCAGGAGGAAGTCAGCACAGCACAGGGATGGTGGGAGCCCCTCATAATAAGAACCCCCAGGAGGAAGTCAGCACAGCACAGGGATGGTGGGAGCCCCTCATAATAAGAACACCCAGGAGGAAGTCAGCACAGCACAGGGATGGTGGGAACCCCTCATAATAAGCAGCCCCAGTAGAAATATGACACCGCTCAACCTCTTCAAAGAGGAGGGTAGGGGCATATAGTACGGTGTGCTTTTTTGGGTCAGGGAAGTGAGCCAAATGAATTAAGAAGGTCTGTGTGCTTGATTCCAAAAATTGTTTATAGACATATACATGGTCTACTGATCACATGTGTTGAATTCCTCCGAGATCCATGCCTCATTCATTTTTAGAAATGTGAGGTAGTTAACACTGTCGTGAGCTAGGCGAGTACGCTTATCGGTCACAATCCCCCCTGCTGCGCTGAACGTCCTTTCGGACAGGACACTGGATGAGGGGCAAGCCAACAGTTCGATTGCAAATTGGGCAAGCTCTGGCCAGAGGTCAAGCCTGCCCACCCAGTAGTCTAGGGGTTCATCACTCCTCAGAGCGTCCACATCGGCCGTTAACCCAATGTAGTCGGACACCTGACGGTCTAGGCGTTCCCTGATGCTGGATCCGGATGACACCTGTCGATGGGTCGGCTGAAAGAATGACCTCATATCCGAAGTCACCAACACATCTTCAAACCGGCCTCTTCTTGCAGGCGCTGTTGGATTGGTACCCGCAAATCCTTCTCTGGGAGTGGGAATTGCTCCTCTGCCAGCGCACGCAAAAGCAGAATGCAGCATTTCTCGAAGCAAGGCCTGGAAGTGCTGCATTCTGACAGCCCTCTGCGACGGCGGTAACATTTCCGCCATTTTGTGTTTGTACCGGGGATCTAAGTACGTTGCCACCCAGTACTGGTCCTTGACCCTCATGCTTTTTATACGGGGGTCCCTATTAAAACACTGGAGCATGAAGGCCCCCATTTGCACTCAAGCGGAAGGTATGTGGTGGTGGTGGTGTTGTTGGTGGTAGTGTCTTTGGGGGTGCACATAGCAGAGAGTGAAGAAGAGGGTGCAGATCGAGAGGATGAGGAGGGTGCAGAAGAATAAGGCTGAGTGAGCCACTCAACCAAGTCTGGTGCGTCCTTTAAAGTAATTGAACGCACCTTCTGCAACTTCCCACTTTGGCTCAAGGCTGTTGCTCCTGCCCTACCCCTACCACCCCTGCGGAAGGGCCTGCCTCTTCCTCTGCCTGTCATTTTTTAAATCACCCTGTGACAAAACTCTTAGTCCCTATACCGCTGAAGGACTGCTGCAGTATAGGGCAGCGGTCAGCAGTAGTGCACGTCAACCCTATGTATTGTGGACCGATAGCGGTCCTTACAGAACAGCAGACTGTACTGCACTCAGGCCTATGTACCGTAGCACCCTATACCAAGTTACCAGTCCTTATAAAAACTTTTGTGGACCAAGCAGGTTGTGTGTTAGTGATTAGCAGACTGTACGTCAGTCCCTATACCAATGAAGGACTGCTGCAGTATAGGGCAGCGGTCAGCAGTAGTGCACGGCAACCCTATGTATTGTGGACCGATAGCGGTCCTTACAGAACAGCAGACTGTACTGCACTCAGGCCTATGTACCGTAGCACCCTATACCAAGTTACCAGTCCTTATAAGAACTTTTGTGGACCAAGCAGGTTGTGTGTTAGTGATTAGCAGACTGTACGTCAGTCCCTATACCAATGAAGGACTGCTGCAGTATAGGGCAGCGGTCAGCAGTAGTGCACGGCAACCCTATGTATTGTGGACCGATAGCGGTCCTTACAGAACAGCAGACTGTACTGCACTCAGGCCTATGTACCGTAGCACCCTATACCAAGTTACCAGTCCTTATAAGAACTTTTGTGGACCAAGCAGGTTGTGTGTTAGTGATTAGCAGACTGTACGTCAGTCCCTATACCAATGAAGGACTGCTGCAGTATAGGGCAGCGGTCAGCAGTAGTGCACGGCAACCCTATGTATTGTGGACCGATAGCGGTCCTTACAGAACAGCAGACTGTACTGCACTCAGGCCTATGTACCGTAGCACCCTATACCAAGTTACCAGTCCTTATAAAAACTTTTGTGGACCAAGCAGGTTGTGTGTTAGTGTTTAGCAGACTGTGCGTCAGTCCCTATACCGCTGAAGGACTGCTGCAGTATAGGGCAGCGGTCAGCAGTAGTGCACGGCAACCCTATGTATTGTGGACCGATAGCGGTCCTTACAGAACAGCAGACTGTAACGCACTCAGGCCTATGTACCGTAGCACCCTATACCAAGTTACCAGTCCTTATAAGAACTTTTGTGGACCAAGCAGGTTGTGTGTTAGTGATTAGCAGACTGTACGTCAGTCCCTATACCAATGAAGGACTGCTGCAGTATAGGGCAGCGGTCAGCAGTAGTGCACGGCAACCCTATGTATTGTGGACCGATAGCGGTCCTTACAGAACAGCAGACTGTACTGCACTCAGGCCTATGTACCGTAGCACCCTATACCAAGTTACCAGTCCTTATAAGAACTTTTGTGGACCAAGCAGGTTGTGTGTTAGTGATTAGCAGACTGTACGTCAGTCCCTATACCAATGAAGGACTGCTGCAGTATAGGGCAGCGGTCAGCAGTAGTGCACGGCAACCCTATGTATTGTGGACCGATAGCGGTCCTTACAGAACAGCAGACTGTACTGCACTCAGGCCTATGTACCGTAGCACCCTATACCAAGTTACCAGTCCTTATAAGAACTTTTGTGGACCAAGCAGGTTGTGTGTTAGTGATTAGCAGACTGTACGTCAGTCCCTATACCAATGAAGGACTGCTGCAGTATAGGGCAGCGGTCAGCAGTAGTGCACGGCAACCCTATGTATTGTGGACCGATAGCGGTCCTTACAGAACAGCAGACTGTACTGCACTCAGGCCTATGTACCGTAGCACCCTATACCAAGTTACCAGTCCTTATAAGAACTTTTGTGGACCAAGCAGGTTGTGTGTTAGTGATTAGCAGACTGTACGTCAGTCCCTATACCAATGAAGGACTGCTGCAGTATAGGGCAGCGGTCAGCAGTAGTGCACGGCAACCCTATGTATTGTGGACCGATAGCGGTCCTTACAGAACAGCAGACTGTACTGCACTCAGGCCTATGTACCGTAGCACCCTATACCAAGTTACCAGTCCTTATAAAAACTTTTGTGGACCAAGCAGGTTGTGTGTTAGTGTTTAGCAGACTGTGCGTCAGTCCCTATACCGCTGAAGGACTGCTGCAGTATAGGGCAGCGGTCAGCAGTAGTGCACGGCAACCCTATGTATTGTGGACCGATAGCGGTCCTTACAGAACAGCAGACTGTACTGCACTCAGGCCTATGTACCGTAGCACCCTATACCAAGTTACCAGTCCTTATAAGAACTTTTGTGGACCAAGCAGGTTGTGTATTAGTGTTTAGCAGACTGTGCGTCAGTCCCTATACCGCTGAAGGACTGCTGCAGTATAGGGCAGCGGTCAGCAGTAGTGCACGGCAACCCTATGTATTGTGGACCGATAGCAGTCCTTACAGAACAGCAGACTGTACTGCACTCAGGCCTATGTACCGTAGCACCCTATACCAAGTTACCAGTCCTTATAAGAACTTTTGTGGACCAAGCAGGTTGTGTGTTAGTGTTTAGCAGACTGTGCGTCAGTCCCTATACCGCTGAAGGACTGCTGCAGTATAGGGCAGCGGTCAGCAGTAGTGCACGTCAACCCTATGTATTGTGGACCGATAGCGGTCCTTACAGAACAGCAGACTGTAACGCACTCAGGCCTATGTACCGTAGCACCCTATACCAAGTTACCAGTCCTTATAAGAACTTTTGTGGACCAAGCAGGTTGTGTATTAGTGTTTAGCAGACTGTGCGTCAGTCCCTATACCGCTGAAGGACTGCTGCAGTATAGGGCAGCGGTCAGCAGTAGTGCACGGCAACCCTATCTATTGTGGACCGATAGCGGTCCTTACAGAACAGCAGACTGTACCGCACCCAAGCCTATGTACCGTAGCACCCTAGACAGACCAAGTTACCAGTCCTGATAAAGAGCTTTGTGGAACAAGTGAGTTGTGAATGATTAGCAGACTGCAGCAGAAGGGCAGCAGTCAAGTATAATATTCTTTCTATATTTGGAAGAAAGAATATTATACGTGTACAAGCCTATTACCGTACCACTGATACCAGTCCTGAAAAGAACCTTTGTGGAACTAATAGTAACAGCAAGTCTTTAAAATTATCCTCACTGCCTGACACACTGCTTCCTGCCTGTCCCTATACAAATTGGCAAAAAAGAGTAGGCTGGAACGATTAGCTGGAACAGCTCTTTTGTGGACCTGATAGTAACAGCTAATGATGATGATGATGATGATGATGAAGAAAGACTAATCTGGCTGAGCTGTCCCTAAAATAGCAGCATACAGCGCTCTGTCCCTTTATCTAAACTGACAAAAGAAACTCAGGCTGCTGACCTAACACCTATACCAGTCCTGAAAAGAACTTTTGTGTACCAAATAGCTAGCGTTTTCTCTGTCCCTACTCCACACAGGATCCTTTCCCTACAGTGACAGAAGAAAGAATGTAAAATGGCCACCGGATCGGGTGTATTTATAGGTTAGGGGGAATGTCCAAGTGTCCATGAGCTGTCATGTCTCAATTGGTTGTCCTGTAACACATGATAAACGTGTCACGAAAGGTTAAAGTTCTTGTATACATTAAACACGTAAGTCCGCCGGGGCGAACGACGGAAAAAGGCGTTCAAACCCGCGGACGGCGAAAGTCGGAAATTCGCCGCGAAACGACCGCCGGGCGAACCGTTCGGCCATCACTAGTATTTATCATTTGGCTGCGGGTGGTTTTTAAATGTATTTATTTTTGTCCACATTTTACCCGCTTAGGCGGCTCTCCTGTGCAGAATCACATACCTGTATGTGATCCTGCACTTCCAGGCCTGGGGCATGCATGCACACCACAGGAGCCAATCAGTGGGTCCAGCGGACTTGATGTCCGCCGGGACCTGCCGATCATTCGGTACAGATGCAGAATGTGTGATCTGCCTATGTAAACAAGGCAAAACACCATTCTGTCAGTTGGATAGTGAGCCTGTGTTTCGGCAAAGCCGGAACACGGATCTCTGCCTTCCCATAGTACAAGCACCTCGCACACAGTGAGTAAGCACCTTTTAGGCACACATTTAACCCTTTGGTCGCCTCTGATGTTAACCCCTTCTCTGCCAGTGTCATTAGTACAGTGACAGTGCATATTTTAGCACTGATCATTGTATTACTGTCACCGGCCCCCAAAAAGTGTCAGTGTCTGATTTTTCCGCTGCAATATTAATCCCGCTATAAGTCGCTGATTGCCGCCATTACTAGGAACAAATAAAAAAATGTAAAATAAATAAAAATATCCCATAGTTTGTAGACGCTATAACTTTTTGCACAAATAAATCAATATACTATTGTTATATAATATGTTATATTGTTATATATTATTGGGATTTTATATATATATATATATATATATATATATATATATATATATATATATATATATATATATATATATGTGTGTATATATATATATATATATATATATAGATAGATAGATAGATAGATAGATAGATAGATAGATATACACGCTGTATATGTATCTACAGTAGCAAATAGAATATATTGTTAATAATAGGCCAATGATCCAGAGCGGATGACCCCTAACCCTATACTGGGGTTGGTTCTGCGTAACGTTACAAAGACTGTCTGTCAGTCTGCATTTTTTTCTTACATCCCCTTCGGCCCCTTTGCAGCCATTTCCTGTCTCCGTACACCCCAGCGACTGCTGCATGGCATTTCTCAGGGCGGGTTTCCTGGTGGTGACAACAGCAGATAGAATCAGTGTAATGTGTGTTTAAAAGATCGAAAAAAACTCCATCGGAAGCCCGTGCAAAAGGGTGACAACACAGGAGCTCAATCTGGAGACAGGGACAGAGCGTTGTCACCCTATAACTGGAAGTGCTTGAAAAAAGGGGTTTAGTGCAGGATCACTAGGGATTATTTTAATGAAATCTGCAGACCAAAATAGATCTCGAGCAAATTTTGAAATGACATGAGATTTTAGTGATTGGATTTATATCATTTAATACAGGGGAATGTATTGTATCTGGTGGGAATGAAGCCTGTAATAAGGCTGAACGCATTACCACTCATGACCACTAGGAGGATGGATTCCTCTGAGCTCCTGTCTACGCTCAGAACACTTTCTGCTGAATAAAGTGAGTGAAACAAGTCAGCGGACTGACACCAATATCCAAGACACCCTGCAATGCGCTGAAGTCAGAAATTCTGCTTATCTGAGAATTTTAGGGGATCAGTGACAGACAAATTTATTTATTTTTATTTATTTCAGGTACTTATAAAGCGCCGTCACGTTACGCAGCGCTTTGCATATACATTGTACATTCACATCAGTCCCTGCCCTCAAGGAGCTTACAATCTAAACTTCATAACTCACATTCATACATATACACACTAGGGCCAATTTAGAGAGGATCCAATTAACCTACCAGCATGTCTTTGCAGTGTGGGAGGAAACCGGAGTACCTGGAGGAAACCCACACAGGCGCAGGGAGATTCAGCAAGATTTTCACAGTGCTTCGTGTACAACATTTGGTAGTGTTTTATCTCTATCTCCAAAAACTTCAAAGGATGACCCTTGAAACCAGGGAACATGTGACCTACATGTTGTCAGGCTCAATGCCTGTCAGGGGATCTAACCCCTCCCTACTTTAGATAAAACTAAAAGTTATGGCCAGATATATGGTACACTTTATTGTGGATTTACCATCAGATATATTTCTTATTGTTAAGTACATGTACGGTCAGTAATGTGTCAGTGTAACCCTTCCAACATACCTCTCAACTATTTGAGATGGGAACACCTATTAGAAAAAATATGTAGGCATAGGACACACCCCTGCCACGCCCCCTTAAAGGAGAATTATACAAAAAAATGATTCGTTAAACCCACAAGTGCTTTTTTTTTTTGCCACTACTATATACTTATACTGGTTTTTGAAATGTACAGATGCAGCCATTTAGAAATCGGATGAAAGGTTTAGCGCTGGGAAACACTTTTTTGAAAGATAAAAAGTGCATTTTATATACATCTATATAGATCAGACCAAAATGAGGGACAAATGAGGAGGAAAGAGGGACATTGCTCCAAATCAGGGACAGTCCCTACAAATAAGGGAGAGTTGAGAGCTATGCTTCCAAGCATTTATAACCTCTCACAAAGATCACAGTACTACCCTTGACCATACCTTTATCTGCTTTTCTCTCTAGAAGGATGGCGCCATCTTTGTTTAGGCATCATCCAGTGTCCCCCTCCTTCTCATACAGTGTTCTGGGAGACACACACAGGCCCCAGAAGACTACGGGACCATTCACAAGGCACAGCGCGACACGCACATGTGCAGTAGGAAACAGGCTGTGAAGCGCACAAGGCTTCACTTCCCGTTTCCCTTACTACAAATGTCGGCGCCCTCACCCACAGCTGATTGAAGAATCGCCTCGGATGAGGTCATCGCGAGATCCCTGGACACGTAAGTGTCCTTATATTAAAAGTCAGCAGCTACAGTATTTGCAGCTGCTGACTTTAATTTTTTTCTGCAGCTCCTCGATTAAACCCCTTTCACACTGGGGCGGTTGTCAGGTGCTTTAGCAGTGGAAATAGCCTCTGCTACTCGCCTGTAAACCTCCTCCCAGGGCCGTCTTTAATATTGATTGGACCCTGGGCAAAAATTCTTGGCCCCCCTCCCCCATGCAATTTCTCTCTCCATCTGCTCTGAGACATAAAATAAATAGCAGCTAGACTTAAAATCAGTTTACTGTATCAAATCAGGCAGCAATTGTGATTGGTTGCTAGCAGTTAAAGCAAATCATTACTGCTTACTGACTGGTTGCTAGAGGTTACAGCACACATTAAGGCTCACTGATTAGGTGCTAGAGGTTACAGCACATCATCTCCTCACTGCAGTGGAGCATTATATACATATGAATGCTGCCTTTATTTATTTACATATCAATGCCGCCAGCCGCAGTTATTTACATATGAATTCTGGTTATTTACCTGTAAACACAGGTCTGCAGGTGAGTCATCTGTACACAACAATAGGGCAGAGCTGGGCAGCATTAGTAGCAGCACTTCACACTGAGATACCGGGACACAGCACAGGACTAAAACTTCAAGGGACAAGGGAATTTAAACTGGGATAGTTGGCAAGTATGAGGCAGCTACTATGGGCCCCACAACAATGACAGGGCCCATGGCAGCTGCCCCTTTTGCCCTGCCTTAAAGACGGCCCTGCTGCCTCCTATTCATTCCAGTGTGTCTTTTCACACTGGGGCGGTGCGCTTGCGGGACATTCCAAAACGTCGTGCAAGCAGCATCTTTGCGGTGGAAGTGCTGTATTTAGCATTCCCGACATGCCCCTGCCCATTGGAATGAATGGGCAGCGCTTTCAAGGCACCTGAAAAGCTAGCAGCTGAAAAGCGCCACTAAAACGAGCAGCGCTTTAGCGCTAACGGCTGGAACTTTCAGTGTGAAAGGAGTCTAACCCTGATTCCTGCGCAGTTCTTAGTTAACTGGTGGAGGAGAGACTGAGGAAATGTTGCATCCAGCCTGCAGCAGACCGATGGCATCATCTCAGCTTAGGCAAAGTCACAAGGACAGATTTTTAATGATAAATGCTGGAGCTTTTCTTGAAAAATGTTTATTGTGACATGTCAGGAATGTACTGATATGTAAAATAACTGTTGGGTCCCCTTTAACGTTGGACCCCGGGAGGTAAATTCTTTATTCATGTAAATCCTCAGACCGAGCGCATAGCAGGACGGCCCCATCATGTCTCTGTGTAGGTAGCGTTCTCGTTACTCATCAAAAAACACTCATTTTCTTCTGTTCAAACTTCTGGAACTTTCTCCATCCACAACGTCTGAGTCAATCTCTGCTACACATGAAAAGTCGAGGGGGTCACAAGCGGCGTGTATACACCAACCGAGGCTTCGCCATCCGCACTTCATAATTTACAGCTGACATATTTTATAATCCTTTTATATGACGCCTGACATCACTAATAACACCACCAAAAAAATATCTCATTTCAGTTTTTGATCACACCCTGTACAACATGAGCCGCACACCCGAAAATAGAAACATAGACGAGTGACGGCGGAAAAAAAACAGGTGGTGCGTTGGGTCTGACCCATTTTTCCAACATTTTGATATAGAGTATAGATCTATGTTTGACCCAAGTATGTCTAAATCTGCTTATTGTTGAAGGACTCCATACCTCAGCTGGAGGTCTGTTTCAGCCATCAACTACTCTTGGCGTTAAACAGTACTTTTTATTGTTCGGTTTCTTCTGCTAGTGTGAGGAGGCGGCAGTAATGAGCGTCTGGCTTGGGAGCTCAGGAGGCAACAGAACACAAAAACGGGGGGGGCAGATATGGCCATATTCCCCCATCCCTGCCATGTTGGCCCCCCCGTTTGTGCTCTGTTGGGCTGGTTTTTCCTCTGCCTTCTCAGCTCCCGATCTGGACACTCATTACTGCCGCCTCTGGGTGGTAGTCTGATCCAGCCTTTGGTGAGTATAGGGCCATTTTTGGACCCTCTTACCTCACTGTCATGATACCACGTCTGAGTTGATACTTATTTGGTTCATTATACCCCCTACAGATGTACTACACAAGCTTCTACCCCTGATGAAGCGAGCATGGTCTCGCCAAACGCGTTGGGATATTTTTTATGCCTGTGTACTCTGCAATTTGCATTTTATACCATGATACGTGTGATTTATTTCATTTTCTACTGTATGTATCATTTCAATGGCTTGGCTATGAGTCATGTTTATGTTTGCATGACTATTTTAACACATTTTGAGACTGCATTTACTCTGTCAATTGTTGGCTAACTGCCTTCCCCTCATTTAAAGGGTGATTTCCTGTTTTTTGTATACAGAGAAATCGGGACCTCCTTCCTCCTGCTGGCGATCTCTCTGGTGATATAAAGATCTACAGTATCTCACAAAAGTGAGAACCCCCTTCACATTTTTGGAAATATTTTATTCTATCATTTCATGTGACAACACTAAAGAAATAACACTTGTCTACAATGTAAAGTAGTGAGTGTACAGCTTGTATAACAGTGTAAATCTGCCGTCCCCTCAAAATAACTCAACACACAGCCATTAATATCTAAACTGCTGGCAACAAAATGAGTACACCCCTAAGTGAAAATGTCCAAATTGGACTCAATTAGCCATTTTCCCTCCCCGGTGTCATGTGACTCGTTAGTGTTACAAGGTCTCAGGTGTGAATGGGGGAGCAGGTGTGGTAAATTAGGTGTTATCGTTCTCACTCTCTCATACTGGTCACTGGAAGTTCAACATGGAACCTCATGGCAAAGAACTCTCTGAGGATCTGAAAAAAAGAATTGTTGCTTTACATAAAGATGGCCTAGGCTATAAGAAGATTGGCAAGACCCTGAAACTGAGCTGCAGCACGGTGGCCAAGACCATACAGCGGTTTAACAGGACAGGTTCTACTTATTACAGGCCTTGCCATGGTCGACCAAAGAAGTTGACGTGCTCAGCATCATATCCAGAGGTTGTCTTTGGGAAATAGACATAGGAGTGCTGCCAACATTGCTGCAGAGGTTGAACGGGTGGGGAGTCAGCCTGTCAGTGCTCAGACCATACGCTGCACACTGTATCAAATTGGTCTGCATGGCTGTTGTCCCAGAAGGAAAACTCTTCTAAAGATGATGCACAAGAAAGTCCGCAGTTTGCTGAAGACAAGCAGACTAAGGACATGGATTACTGGAACCATGATCTGTGGTCTGATGAGACCAAGATAACCTTATTTGGTTCAGATGGTGTCAAGCGTGTTCCGCGCCACAAGGTGAGGAGTACAAAGACAAGTGTGTCTTGCCTACTGTCAAACATGGTGGAGGGAGTGTCATGGTCTGGGGCTGCATGAGTGCTGCCGGCACTGGGGAGCTACAGTTCATTGAGGGATCCATGAATGCCAACATGTTCTGTGACATACTGAAGCAGAGCATGATCCCCTCGCTTCGGACACTGGGCCGCAGGGCAGTCTATCAACATGATAATGACCTCATACACACCTCCAAGCCGAACGCTGCCTTGTTAAAGAAGCTGAGGGTAAAGGTGATGGACTGGTCAAGCATGTCTCCAGACCTAAACCCTATTGATCATCTGTAAGACATCCTCAAACGGAAGGTGGAGGAGCGCAAGGTCTCTAACATTCACCAGCTCCGTGATGTCATCATGGAGGAGTGGAAGAGGACTCCAGTGCCAACCTGTGAAGCTCTGGTGAACTCCATGCCCAAGAGGGTTAAGACAGTGCTGGAAAATAATAGTGGTCGCACAAAATATTGACACTTTTTGACATTTTCACTTAGGGGTGTACTCACTTTTGTTGCCAGCGGTTTAGACATTAATGGCTGTGTGTTGAGTTATTTTGAGGGACAGCAAATTTACACTGTTATACAAGCTGTACACTCACTACTTTACATTGTTTTTAGCAAACTGTCATTTCTTCAGTGTTGTCACTTTTGTTAGATAGTGTATATAAAGGAATCAGGACCTCCTTTCTCCTGCTGGAGATACCTCTAGTGATATAAAGATCTATATAGGGGAATCAAGACCTCCTTTCCCCTGCTGGTCATCCCTTCAGTGATATAAAGAGCTATATAGACCAGTGAACTACATTTCCCATGATGCTCATGCACTCTACAGTGTAGTTGAGCATTATGGGAAATGTAGTTCCAAAACATCTGGGGTGCCAAGGTTCACCATCACTGACATAGAGGAATCAAGACCTCCTTTCTCCTGCTCGTGATCCCTCTAGTTATACACCTCAAAATTCTAAGTGATGTCAGATCCCCCCACTTAATATGTGGAGAATTAGGCAACTAACTATTTGCCTCGGGTCCCTTTCACACATGCGGACCGGTCAGGTCCACCTGTCAGTTTTTTAGGCGGACCTGAACAGACGCTCCATACAGTTCTATGGCGTGACGGATGTCAGCGATGACCTGTCCGCTGACATCCGATCCACTCCGATCTGCTATATTCAGACGGGTGGATACCCTATTTTCCATCCATCTGGCGGATCGGATTAAAACGGACAGGCAGATCCGTTTTCCTCTGATCCCCCATAGCGGAGAATGGAGATTTGACAGGTCTGTCTCTCCACAGTCAGCAGAGAGGGAACCAGGGGCGGACTGACCATTTGGCCATTCGGGCACTGCCCGAGGGCCCCGGGCCACTAGGGGGTCCCATCAGGGTTGCCAGCCTCAGTAAAACCAGGGACAGTATGTAAAAATCTTTTGGTCTAAAAATCCAGAGATTATAGCTGCCCCACCTCTCCAGTACCTTCTCAGCCAATAGAAACATGTCTGTGTATACTGTGTGTACATGTATGTGTATACTGTGTGATTGTATACTGCGTGGCCCCATAATCTCCTATTGCCTGGGGGCCCCATGAGTTGTCAGTCCGCCCCTGGAGGGACCTGTCATCCGCCGGCTCAGCGGGGATCAGTGGAGCGATCCCCACTGAGCAAACGCAGTCCGTGAAAACTGACATTATGTGTGAAAGAGCCCTAACTGTACTCATAAATAGGGATGAGCCGAACACCCCCCGGTTCAGTTCGCACCAGAACCTTCGAACGGACCTAAAATTCGTACGAACTTTAGAACCCTATTAAAGTCTATGGGACTCCAACGTTCGAAATCAAAAGTGATAATTTTAAAGGTTAATATGCAAGCTATGCAACAGACAACACCAGCAATAAGGGGTATCTTCAGGTGTATACTGTGCTGGAGGCACAAAACACCCACTTTAACTCCTGCAGATGCCTGTATTAGAGAACACCAGCAATAAAGGGTAGATACAGGTGTATACTGTGCTGTGCTGGAGGCACACAACACCCACTAACTCCTGCAGATGCCTGTATTAGAGAACACCAGCAATAAAGGGTAGATACAGGTGTATACTGTGCTGGAGGCACACAACACCCACTAACTCCTGCAGATGCCTGTATTAGAGAACACCAGCAATAAAGGGTAGATACAATTGTATACTGTGCTGTGCTGGAGGCACACAACACACACTAACTCCTGCAGATGCCTGTATTAGAGAACACCAGCAATAAAGGGTAGATACAGGTGTATACTGTGCTGGAGGCACACAACACCCACTAACTCCTGCAGATGCCTGTATTAGAGAACACCAGCAATAAAGGGTAGATACAGGTGTATACTGTGCTGGAGGCACACAACACCCACTAACTCCTGCAGATGCCTGTATTAGAGAACACCAGCAATAAAGGGTAGATACAGGTGTATACTGTGCTGTGCTGGAGGCACACAACACACACTAACTCCTGCAGATGCCTGTATTAGAGAACACCAGCAATAAAGGGTAGATACAGGTGTATACTGTGCTGGAGGCACACAACACCCACTAACTCCTGCAGATGGCTGAGAAAAGAACACACTGTCCCTGCCTATCTTGCTCTTTCCCTGCACGCCAACACACTACACATGGCCGCCGCATTGGCGGCCTTATATAGTGTGGGGCGTGTACTAAACCCCCTGAGCTATAATTGGTCACAGGCATCCTGCCTGTGGCCAATTATGGCTCTCCTCGCTGCCGGCGCTGTGATTGGCCAAGCATGCGGGGTCACAGTGCATGCTTGGCCAATCATGAGCCAGCAATGCACTGCGATGGCGTAGTGCACTGTGGACCGTTCGTGCCACACGAATTTGGTGCGAACGGTCCACAAAGTTTTGAATTTGCCGAACAGACGAACGGCCGATGTTCGAGTCGAACATGCGTTCAAATCGAACACCGAGCTCATCCCTACTCATAAAGCAAAAAAACACACAACTCCAATACAGAGCTTTTGCACGCATCTTCTCAGACCCTGGCACAGTGCGCCATACATTGCACTCAGCCTATAGCCTTTTATTAATGCCCCCAAATCATTTAATCCACCATTCCTTCTAACATGGGAACGGGATCTCAGCATCTCTTTCACATCTGAATAAAGGGATGACACACTGGGGGTTATTTACTGAAGGAAACTCCACTTTGCGCTGCAAGTGCAAGCACTTGGAAGTAAAGTCTCTGTAGATCCGAGGGGGACATGCAAGGAAAATAAAAAACAGCATGGTAGCTTGCACATAATTGGATGATAAAATCAGCAGAGCTTCCCCTCATTTCAGATCTACCTTTTTTGAAAAGGCTGATTTGGAGAAGAAATGCCTTTAGCACTAGAGGGCAGTGGAGACCCCCACGCCCCTTCTTGTTGGGTGGTGGGATGAAAGGAGGGAGATACACTATATTGTCAAAAGTATTGAGACACCTGTCTTTACACGCACATGAACTTTAATGGCATCCCAGTCTTAGTCCGTAGGGTTCAATATTGAGCTGGCCCACCCTTTACAGCTATGACAGCTTCAACTCTTCTAGGAAGGCCGTCCACAAGGTTTAGCAGTGTGTCTATGGGAGTGTTTGACCATTCTTCCAAAAGTGCATTTGTAATGTCAGGTACTGAAGTTGGACGTGAAGGCCTGGCTCGCAGTCTCCACTTTAATTCATCCCAAAGGTGTTCTAGGTTGAGGTCAGGACTCTGTGCAGGTCAGTCAAGTTCCTCCACCTCAAACTCGCTCATCCATGTCTCATTTATAGGGTTTTTCTCTTCTCTCTTCACCTTTCCCCTCTTTTCTACTATATGCTCTTCTTTAATTGGTCTATTTAGGACCTAATTGCCAAAACTAAATATAAAAACTGGAAAAGGATGTCTATCGCTCACCCTTGGAACATGAATACTCCCACACATCTTTGTTTCATGACGATGAAATCCCTGCAGAGTCACGACTGTACAATGTTCTCTGTTTCCACCTACGGCGGAATGTCCTGGGTTTCTTCACACCACATTACCTTTGTGATCTCATGTAATGTCATTTGTGTTATGCTCTGCATGTAATCTGTCCTTGAAATATTTATCTAAAAATAAAGAACATAATAAAAGAAAAACAAACTCTTCCCCTACTTAAAAAAAAGTTTTGGGCTACATACACTTTAGGTTAAAGTGGGGTGCCCCTTAAAAAAAATATTAAAAAGTCAGCAGCTACAAATACAGCAGCCGCTGACTTTTAATAATCGGACACTTACCTGTCCCAGGGTTCAGCGATGCGGGGGAACGAAGCTCCGCTCGTCACCCCTCCACTCGGTGGCACCGGCATTCTTACTGTGGGCAGACAGCTGGGGCTTCACATCTGGGCACCCACTGCGCTTTCGCGAGCAGTGCCGCGCGCCGTGATACGGGGTTTTTGTTTTTTGTTTTTTTGCTAAAAAAAACAAATAAAAAAAGACCGAAAATTTTGAACAAAAAAAAGTATTTCTTAGTTTCTGTCAGAGAATGTTGCAAATAAGTAATTTTTCTCCATCACGGATGTGCGCTTATGAAGCTGCATTGATAGGCACTGATGTGGAAGCACTTATGGGCACTAATGAGGCTGCACTGAAGGGCACTGATTAGGTGGCACTGATGAGGAGGCACTAATATGCCGCACTGATGAGCACTAATAGTTGGCACTGATATGCGGCACTGATGAGCACTGATAGGCAGCACTGATGGACACTGATATGCGGCACGGATAGGAGGCACTGATAGGCACTGATATGGAAGCACTTATGGGCACAGATGAGGCTGCACTGAAGGGCACTGATTAGGTGGCACTGATGAGGAGGCATTAATATGCCACACTGATGGACACTGATATGCGGCACGGATAGGAGGCACTCATGGGCACTGATATGGAAGCATTTATGGGCACTGATGAGGCTGCACTGAAGGGCACTGATTAGGTGGCACTGATGAGGAGGCATTAATATGCTGCACTGATGAGTATTTATAGGCAACACTGATGGGCACATATAGGTGGCACTGATGGGCACTGATAGGCAGCACTGATGAGCACTGATAGGTGACACTGATGGGCACTGATAGGTGGCATAGATAGGCGGCACTGATGGACACCGATATGGAAGCACTTATGGGCACTGGTGAGGCTGCACTGAAGGGCACTGATTAGGTGGCACTGATGAGGTGGCATTAATATGCCACACTAATGATCACTTATAGGCGGCACTGATGAGCACTTATAGGTGGCACTGATGGGCACTGATAGGCGGCGCTGATGAGATGTTATAGGCGGCACTGATGGGAACTGATAGGTGACACTTATGGGCAATGATAGGCGGCACGGCTAGGCAGCACTGATGGGCAGCACTGATGGTCACTAAAAGGCAGCACTGACTGGCATAATTTATGGGCACCGATTGGTGTCCCTGATGGGCACAGATTGGTGGCACAGATTGGCACTGTTGGGTTGCACTGATGATCAGTGCCCTGATTACCTGTACAGGTCTCTCTTGTGGGGAGATCTGGTTGATCGGCTCTCCACTCCTCACACGCTGTCAGTGTGAAGAGAGCTGATAAACAGCACTTTCCCTGTTTACATGTGATCAGCTGTGATTGGACACAGCCAATCACATGGGTAAAGACCTGTGTCATTGGCTCTTTACCAAGATCAGGGGCACGGCACAATCGCGTTCGCTATGCGAGAGCAGTGACACTGGGGCCACATCACATAACGTTGTCACAGAATGAGAGGGGATCCCACCCACCTCATTGATAACATCATGCTGGCCCATTTTGCAGGTATAGCTATGTAAATCTTTAAAAATAACTGTTTAAAACCCAGTAATGCACTGTCCACACTGACACAGGAGGAGAGGACCTGCCGGTGTGCGTCACCTGCTCCCCATGGAATGGAGAAGGAGACACACGGGTATCATGGAGGATGCCGGAGCTGTCGCTTGCCCATCACACAGCTCGATGCCGTCACCGGGATGGGGTAAGTGCTGGTCTGATGGCTGGCGAGCGCGCGCGCGGGGGGGGGGGGGGGGTCACAGTGGCTGCATATGGTGGGCACAGAAGCTGCATATGGTGGGCACAGAACACAGAAGCTGCATATGGTGGGCACAAAAGCAGCATATGATTGGCACAGAAGCTGCATATGGTGGGCACAAAAGCAGCATATGATTGGCACAGAAGATGCATATGGTGGGCACAGAAGCTGCACATGATGGGCACAATGGCTCCATATGATGGGCACAGAGGCTGCATATGATGGGCACAATGGCTCCATATGATGGGCACAGAGGCTGCATATGATGGGCACAGAGGCTGCATATGGTGGGCAGAGAAGCTGCATATAATAGGCATGGAAGCTGCATATAATGGGCACAGAAGCTGCATATGGTAGGCACAGAAGTTGCATATGATGGGCACAGAGCCTGCATATGATGGGCATAGAGGCTGCATATGGTGGGCGCAGAGGCTGCATATGGTGGGCGCAGAGGCTGCATATGGTGGGCGCAGAGGCTGCATATGATGGGCACAGTGGCTGTATATGATGGACACAGTGGCTGCTTATGGTGGGTACAGAGGCTGCATATGATGGGCATATGATGGGCACAGTGGCTGCAATTGATGGCAGAGTGAGGCTGCAACTGATGTTTTATTTCAGTGTTTTGACAGAATTTATCAGTTTGTTTGCGCCCCCCCCCCCCCCCCCCAAAAAAAAATTTGAGCGCCGCTGCTGACTGCCATAGTGCTGCACATCAGCTTGTGAGCAGTTATGAAAACAGCCAATTGATGGTTTGATGGTTTAGTTGAGGACACAAGCACATGTGACAGTTAGCAATCCCGGCATTCCAGGAATGTAACTGTTTTTTTAAAACTTTTAAAGAGTAACTCCACTTTCATGGGGGGGGGGGGGGGGGAATAGCAAATAAAGAAAAAATAATAATGCATATACAAATGCGTCACAAGTCATATTGTAATTGAATGTTTTTTTTTTTAAATGACCTTTGCTTTTCAATCTGCAGCTCTGTAATTTTCTGCAAATGCAATATGGCTATCTGAAGGTGTTTGGTACACAGAAACATAATTTCCTGCTTGTGTGATTGGCTCATTGATTTTCCCAGAAGTCTGCACTAATATACAAGTCAGATTTCAGGCATCCCCTGCAACAAAAATTTCATTTTTGGTCAGATACTCCCAATAGGAAATCACGTCTAAAGGGACACAGACCCAGTAGCTTTCCTGATTAGAGCCCTGCTTGTGCATCAGCTGATTGATAATTATAAAACCACCCTGATCAGATGCACTTTCGCACATGGACACAAACAAGCACACATGGATGTCTTCAGAATAACAAAAGGTAGGAATTTGCAACAAAGCTTGCTAAAATCCCTGCAAGGTACCTAGATCATCCAAGGGGAATGTTTACTCTTTTAATCGATGGGTTTAGTTCTGCTTTATGATTTACTGCTGTTCAGGGGCTCTGGGCTTTAGAAAAATGGTAGCCTCCAGCAAGAAGAAACAGGAGCAACGCTGGGGGCAATTTACAGCTGACGCTCATTTTAGGGAATGTATGTTCCTTGCTAAAGAACATTATTTATTATCAAGTTGGATAAAGTCCTGCTTTAAAATAGTACTAGAGAGTGCAGAATCTAGTCCATCTGTGCATGGTAGCCAATCAGCTTCTAACTTCAGGTTGTTCAATTAAGCTTTGACAAAAAAAAAACTGGAAGCCAATTGGTTACTATACAAGGCTGCACCAGATTTTGCACTCTCCAGTTTTAGCAAATCAGCCCCAAAGTGTATGTAAACCCTCACCTTGTAAAACATATTCATTTTAAAATAGAAATGAAAGACAAAATATGTGTGTGTATAGATATAAAAAGAATTATAAACACCCCCTTTTTTTATAAGTGATCACATGATCACCCTGTTCTCAGCTGCATAAGGAGCTCAAAGAGCTGGAGGAGGAGAAACAGCAGTACACCGACCTTCTCAGTGAATTGCTGTGTGGGGAAGGGGCAAGTCTGATCACTGGAGGAGAGCAGGCCAGAAAACTGACCATGCTGTGATCTCAAGCCTAGTGTTGTCAGCTTTTTATAGGAAAGCAGAGGGACTGGCAGGAACACAGGGATGTCACATAAAGGAAGCAATACAAAGAGAAGACTCTTTGAAGAGGATACTTTCTCCGACAAGTACATGGTACAGCAGCCACATATCAGGAATATGAAATTTACATGTACTGTCTGGCAGAGTTGTGTAAATCTTGGGCCTGGGTGGAGAGGAATGAAAATCATATATATATATATATATTGTCTATCTATCTATCTAGCCTGAACTTCAGCAACACACTTTAGTGCAAAGGAAGGAATGCAACGCAAGGGACTATAAGGGTCTAAAGGGGCCCTAAGGGCACAACCCCCCCCCTCGCCCCCCAAAAAAAAGTTTGCCTGCAATAATAAGGTAAAATGTTGCTAATGAGTGACAACAAATGCTCAGAAGCAGCACGCCCATTTTACCCCACTGCGGCGCAGCCAATGCAATGTTGCCTTATTAGACAGGAATAGGGGTAGAAGGTAAGGCAATGTAGAACAGATGCCGCGTGATTAAAAATGACGTGTCAGCCAATAGCGTGGACTGGTATGATAGGAGGAATTCCGGGGAAGAGTGTTTTGTAACAGGAATTTTTGTTCTCTGCCAGCGCAGGGGGGGGTGACTCATTATCATCGCCGATTAACCCTTCAACAACCAAAGCGGCATAAAAAAACAGATCTACTTGCTAAGGGCTGTTATTTTATTCACAATACTCATACAGATATCAGCAGTAATGTCAATTGTTGGGGTGTATTCCCCAATTCCCATGAGATTAAGGCTGGGTTCACACTTATGCGATGCCAGACATCCCATGCGATGTCAGTGCGATGCAAATTCAGCCATACAGTTTGTATGGCTGAAATCGCATCGGTACCAAAATGGTGCAGGACCCTTCTTTTGGTCCGCACTGGAATCAGAGCGCATTGGGTGTGCAGACACATAGGATCCAATTGCACAGTTCGCAATGCATTCTGCAAAGCGATTTTGGGGTGTCGTTAACTTTCAATTGACACCCACAGTGGTTCGCAGATGTCAGTGTGAACTGCCTTTGAGTCAGATGCGATGCGGGAACCCGCACTGGAATCACCTTGGTTCCCACAGCGCACCAGTGTGAGCTGAGACTAAATTCACAGTTGACAAAGATTTCACCCAAAATTTCAGCGGCATATGAAGGCCCATTGACACTGAAAGCTAAACTCTGGGCACAAAATAATTGATTTCAATATATTCCTCAAAAGCCACAAAGGATATAAATCCACTATGTCTGTACCCAAAGCAGACAAACACAGATATTACCTTGTGAAAACAGCACTGAGATCATCACTGTGCTGTACATAGCCTGTGCAGAGAGCAGAGATGTGGGAGGGGCCTAGCAAGTCCATCCAGTGCTGGCTGCTTGCAGATAACTACAGGAGGGGGCGGAGACATGACCAGTCACCCTGCACAAGAAGAGAGAGCAGCAGTGACTGGTCTTTATTACAGGAAGCTGTAACAAATAAAGCACAGAGGAAAAGTTTCACACTGGATTACTGCACAGATCTGGAAGAAATACACAAAGCACCCCAAGATTCAAGAAGAATATACATGACTGTATTTAGACAAAATGTAGTTGTCCCGGAATTCAGCTTTCATTAAATCCATCATTAGACCTCCGACAGGTAACATATCCTGGGGCTTTAAAGGGTCAGGCTGTCCAAACTTTTTCGATGTTGGTGGTTGAGTCACTTACTAGTGTCTTACACGACTTGGATACTCCAACAGTAAGATCTGTCTGCCATATTTCTCAGCTCTGCTCCTTCTTAATTTTTGGATGTTCTCATCCACCTTTGTGTGGTTTGGGTTCCTCCAGTTACAATTTTCATAATCTAAAATATATAAAACTCATTGCAAGGAAGATGGTAACTCCTCATCATGGGTATAGAAGGTGTACAGGCCTGGGAACTCAGCACAGGGATGGAGGGAACCCCTCATAATGGGCACAGCAGGTGTACAGACCCAGGAACTCAGCACAGGGATGGTGAGAACCTCTCACAATGGGCACAGAAGGTGTTTAGACCCAGGAAACCAGTGCAGGGATGGTGGGAACCCCTTCTAATGGGCACAGCAGGTGTACAGACCCAGGGACTCAGCGCAGGGATGGTAAGAACCTCACATGATGGGCACAGCAGGTGTACAGATCCAGGGACTCAGCACAGGGATGGTGAGAACCCCTCATAATGGGCACAGCAGGTGTGCAGGGCTAAAAACTCAGGCCAGGGATGGTAAAAACACCTCTTTATTGGCACAGCAGGAGTACAGACCTGAGCTCAGTGCAGGAAATGTGGAAACCCCTCAGAAGGGACATAATAGGTGTGCAGACACAGGAACTCAGCACAGGGATGGTGAGAACCCCTCATAATGAGCACAACAGGTGTACAGACCCAGAAACTAAGCACAAGGATGGTGAGGATGGTGAGAAACTGCCATTCATTCTGCTCTTTGACAGTGAGGTTGCTGGTTCCTTAGCTCCTGTGCTTCCAGAGACCGGGGTTAGAGCTGTTACTCTGCCCCAGGAGGGATGTTAAATCCTGGGGAGGACCCTGGCGGGGGGCCCCTGGATAGGCCTAGGCCTGTGGAAGATACTGGGCCGGGCCCAAGGAGAGATGGGTCTCTGTCTTCCTTTAGATGCAGGATTGTTGAAACGCTGAAGCGGATTGAGAAAGAAGAGGAGAAATTGGCCAGATGGTATGACAGCCAAATTTTATAAATGTTTTAAGATGATCCTAGCTCCCTACCTTGCAGAGGTTTTTAATGGCTGTTTGTATGAGGGTTCTCTCCCTCCTTCCATGAGGCAATCTGCAGTGATCCTTCTGTCAAATGTAAAGATCCTTCCAGTGGCATAACTAGAACCTTCAGGGCCCCGATGCAAGAAACCACGAAGGGCTCCCCTGAACCCCAGCCAGGGCCCTTCCCTCTGAGTCCGGTGGTGGAACTCCAGGGCGTGGTCACAGGTATGCCCTTTGTGAGCCCTGTAGTTCCACCACTGGTATCAGTAGTTTTTTTTTATTATTTAATTTTTTATTTTTAGGTGCCCCATTGGGGGACTGTCCCTAGGCAGGATGGGGTCCCCGTCCCCAGAAGAGATGAGGTCCTTTTCTCCAGGGCAGATGAAGTTACTGCCCCCAGGTGAGAAGGGGTCCCTGTCCCCAGGGGAGGTGGGGGTCCCCACGTGAGAAGGGGTCCCTGTCCCCAGGGGGAGATGGAGGGGGTATGTAATGGTGTGTGGGGGATGGGGTCCTCTCACTCACCATGACCAAGAGGGGGCTGGCAGACAAGCCTGCAGTGTCCTCCGGGGAGCCGGCTCTCATAGGGCTGCACTGCATCTGTGTGCTTAAAGTTTGTTTACCAGGGAGAAGTATGCAGTGCAGTGTGGGCCGGACTCGGGGTGGGCGGGACTCTGGCTGGGGAACACAGACATTGGACTGAGCGGCAATGCATGGAGCAGGAGAGGGGTACTCAGGACACAGGTCATGCGGGTAATGCACAACTAAAGAGCAGCCATATGTAGAGGGGGCTGCATGGGCCCCCTGCATCACAGGGCCCGGTTGCGGTCGCAACTACTGCACCCCCTATAGTTACACCCCTGGATCCTTCGATGATTGGGAATTGGCGCCCCATTAGTCTTCTTAATGTTGATACAATGATACTGGCAAAGATTCTTTTTCCTGCTGATTATCACCAGTGGCAGGCAGTTTGTTATCCCACCACCAGCACTGCTCGGTCCAGGGTAGAAGCACTTTCTCAACAGTGTTAGCTGCCTGGGAGGCCTTGGAGCGTTGTAGGGCTGCTGGTTGGGGTACATTTTTGCTGACAGATCAGGCTATGGCCTTTCATCGGGTTAATGATGAGTTCTTATGGCTCCTTCTTGGCAAATATGCCCTGGAGGGGGTTTTCATTGATTGGCTCAAGATTTTGTACAAAGGGGCTGAAATCTTTCCTCTGGTTAATGGTTGGGTCGGGCAGCCCTGTGTGGTCGGCTCGGTTGTGCATCGGTTGTGTCCATTGAGTCCTCTACTATATGTGTTTGCAATCAACCCCTTCATTAGAAGGCTAGAGAGTGGACCATTTTCTGGTATATCGGGCAGCCCTGTGTGGTCGGCTCGGTTGTGCATCGGTTGTGTCCATTGAGTCCTCTACTATATGTGTTTGCAATCAACCCCTTCATTAGAAGGCTAGAGAGTGGACCATTTTCTGGGGTACCTTTGAGCATTGCTGGTGAGCCTCCTTTGAAGGTTGTGGCCTATGCTGATGATGTTTCTGTTTTTGTCTCTGGGACTGGGGAGATGGTCTCAGTTATAAGGCAGTATATGGAGGCAGTATACAGAGGCATCAGGTTCAAAAGGTCAACCAGGACAAGTGAGAAGCTTTCTGGATGGGTGTGGAAGGTGAGAGCTTTGTTCTCCCGGATGCCCCAACAGAAAAATTTGAGTTCTAGGCATAGAATTTGGCCCAAGTGACTATGGTCATGCAAATTGGGTGAACAGGCTGGAAAATGCTGATGCCAAGGTGGCAAGCTGGAAAGATTGGCGGCTTTCCTTGAGGGAAAAGGTTGATCTGATCAAGACTTACCTGATTCCGATTTTTCTGTATGGAATGTGACTTACCTTCCTAGGCGGGAGGGTGGTCTAGGGATGATCAATCCTATAGTCTTTTTCTCTCTGATGTTTGTGAAGTACAATCTTCGTAACATGTTGGCAGAGAGTGTGGGCATTTTCCAGTCCTGGATTAGGATCTTTCTGCGAGACTGGGAAAATGGTGGGCCAGTGAAAAGCCTGAGGGTCAAGCATGATAAGCTCCCAGCTTATGTTGCCCCGTGTTTGACAATGCTTCGGCAGTGGCAAGTAACAGCAGGAGAAGTCAGATCTCTTCCAAGGAAACTTCTTGAGAAGCGGATCATTATTTCTGCTTTTTGCGAGCCACTGGCCTTAAGGGATTGCCCAAGCCTGGTTTTGGGGGTGGGTTTGCGATTCATTCATTTGGAGAGAATCCCAATGAAGTTTAGGGATTAGGCTAGGCTTGCCTTTCATGGAAAACTATATGTGAAGGGCAACTTGAAGTTTATTTCCATCAGTGATCGGGGCTGCCCAAAAGTGGAGTGTGGAGGAGTCGTGGAGTCCATGGATCACTTTCTACTTCAGTGCCCTTTTAATATAGAGGTGTACAAGATGGTGGGGGGGGGGGGGGGGCTCTGAGTATACACTTCCTCCCCCATATGAGTTATGCAGAGTGGGTGTATGGGGCTTTCCAGACTTGTCAGGATTATGATTTAGAAACACTTTTTTTAGTTAGTCTAGTAGTCTGTTATTTCACATGGTGTGACCGGTGTCAGGTATCCTTATGGAGTAAAACCCTCCCAGTCAAAGTGGTGATGCAGGACATTCTGGGTGAGGTTGGGAAGATTCAGGGTCTTGAGAAAGACAGGTGGGGGCAGGAGGTCTGTATAAGGGCGTAGAGAAATATCAGGACTCTGTAGCTGCTGCCTGTTTATCTCGGAGTGCCCGGCTTTTCTTTGTATTCTTGTTTCACTCCCCTAGATTTTCAGATCAAATATATTTTTGATAAAAGGCTGCATGTATGGTGACGGTGATATTCCTTAGTCTGGCTCTCTTGTAGAGATTATGTTGTGCACAGTTTGGTTTGCACCATTTATTATGTTCTTATTTTTTCGTTTTGTATAGTCATATTCAATTATTTTGTAAATATGTTTTATTTATTTATTATAGTTTTATTGTATATAAGTTGTTGTTTGTAGAATTTTTTTATAAACAAAATGAACCCCTCATAATGGGTATAGCAGGTGTACATACCCAGGAACTCAGCACAGGGATGGTGGGAACCCCTAATAATGGGTACAACAGGTGTACATACCCAGGAACTCAGCACAGGGATGGTAGGAACCCCTCATAATGGGTACAACAGGTGTGCATACCCAGGAACTCAGCACAGGGATGGTGGGAACCCCTAATAATCGGTACAACAGGTGTACAGACCCAGGAACTCAGCACAGGGATGGTGGGAACCCCTAATAATCGGTACAACAGGTGTACAGACCCAGGAACTCAGCACAGGGATGGTGGGAACTTATCATAATGGGCACAGCAAGTGTACAGACCTGGGAACTCAGCACAGGGATGGTGGGAACCCCTCATAATGGACACAGCAGGTGTACAGACCCAGGAGCTCAATGCAGGGAGAGTGGAAACCCCTCACAAGGGACATCGTAGGTTTGAAGACCCGATAAGATCTCACCAACAGAGTTTCTGAGAGGAAGACGAAACTGTTGGGGGTTTATCACTCTAGCATCCAACAAACACTGGAAATTCAGCTTGAAGAATACACAAATATTATATAGTATGGAAATCTGGGCAATGTGAACCTGGACCTCAAAGCTAAATTGAAGTCACAGATATGCAACCAGATAGACATTGTACTACTAACGTGAATTTTCATAGTCCAGAAGGCTTCAGATTAAAAACTAGTGCAGTCGGTAGTCAGCTTTCAGTAACAGACAAGGTTAGACACACCCCCTACTCTTCTCTGCAATATAAGCATGAGGGGTGTGGCTGTTACTCAGCTCTGTCAGCACAGAGCACTGGAGGGGGAGAGCAGGAATCAGCATTTCCACTGAGAGAAAAGGGTTTTTTGAAGCATTTCCAAGAAAAAAAAAAACAGTCACAAATCATATCATGCCAGACAGAGAAGAGATAAAAAAGATGTGGGACTTCAATTTCTCTTTAAATCTCACAAACAGCACATATTTCATAGTTTATTAGGCAGGGAGTACTCACTCTGCTCTGTGCGGTCCTCTGCCGTTGCCCCAGGATGCAGATGGGGACTGAAGGAGAGAAAAGCCGTTCAGGGAGAAGTTATCACTGTCTCATCTCCACCAATCAGACGGCTTCCAGGTCCCAGCCGTACGCATCACAGAACTTTCCACCGGGGTCTCCATGACAAAGCAATCTGTGCCGAGGCTTTGATCTCCCTTTAAATGAAGTGCCGGCTGATTAGATACAGTAGATGATCATTCTTGCTGCTCTAAGGTAACCCTTTTGAGATGGTAGATAAGGAACCGCAGGGTCAGTTTCGTCTTCTAGCTGAAAGTTTAACGTTTCTATCGGTTTCATCAAGAGGATGAGCTGGATCTTATCTGGGTTGAACTAGAGGGGACTATAGGGGGAAAAAAAAGATTTTAGAAGTGCTGGTGATACAGGAAGACTGTCTGGTGCCAAGAAAATAATGATCGGAAAACAGTGATCAGTTTTGGGAGGCAAATCAAAAAAATGTATTGCCATCAGGTTTTTTTTTTTTTTTTTTTGCATGCAGCCAAAAGGCCTCCATTTTAAAGTGAGCATGTGTTTTGTCAAAACAGTGGTTGCAAATTCTTACATATACCCAAGTGACTGGCCTCAGAGGAGAAAAAACATCCTCCTACTTAAGTTGTACAGTACCTGTTTATCAGCATCTTTCTCTTTTCTACAGTTGTTTAAAGAAAAAAAGGGAGTGGAGACCTGAAATTACACACGGCAGAGCTCAGTGAGGAGAGCTCTTAAAGATGATTGGAGGGAAGGGACACACCCCCTTCAAACAGGAGCAGGGCTCAGGCTGTTAATCAGCATGAGTTCCATCCCTTGTCACCTTTTTCCTCTCGGTGTCAAGAAAACTTGTCAGAAGAGATTCATGCTGATAGCAGAGGAATGAAGCAGCAGACAGAAATGACGCTTAGGGCCGGTGTTTCGGCAGAAAATGGAAATTCAGCCATACTAAAAGTTGTGATGGCCCCAAAATGATTGGGGAGAATGGGAAAGTCATACTAAACACAGTTCTATCCTTATTTCTGCCAAATGTGTAAGTTAGTGATGAAGGTAGTCAGATTTAAATCTTATGTATGCAGTGGGTAGCAGACCAACTTGAAGACACTTTGACACAAGTCAATATAATAAATGTACTTAGCCAAGGATCGATAAAGCCCCAAAAGATTATTTTGTAAGCCCCATCGTAAATTTGTCATCTCATAAAACCTATAGTAAAGCCCTCAACAGGCTCCAATGCATCATCATTATAATGGATAAAAAACTTTTAATGGAGTCGTGTTGGAAAAGTCTGGTATGTGACTCCGCCAGTTTGTTTTAAGCTTCATACAATTTCCATAATTTTTGGTAAGATGGAATTTTATCGGTAAAAATTGACTTTGCTGGAGGGGCATTGGACCTCCTAGAAGAAATATATCTCTGGAATATACCGTGTTTGGTGTCTGACAAATCTTAATTTCATCCTGTTTAATCATATATTGGTTTTCGGATTGTAAAGCCTTGTCGTCTAGAAATATACTGTAGGTACATTTGGAACAATTGGCATTAGGACTGAGTCTATAACAAAACACTTTGGCACTGTTACATCACACCTCTCAGCTCTTTTGATTGGGTGGGGGTCGGCTCAGCGACACCTTTTAGTTCAGTGTTTATCATCCTTTTTACTACAAAAGAACCCTTTAAACAGTTTTCAGGTTTCAGGGAACCCCTAGTATAATTACTAGATCTTTAGCTTATGGTATACAGTAAGGCTGGGTTCACGAATATGTGAATTGGAGGCTGGTTTCCCCACTTCCAATTTGCATGTCATGCGAGTGGGACTGCCTCTCAATGGAGCTGGTTTACACATGTCTGGGGCTGCCGTGGTCCAAATTTCAAAAGGGTTCTGTGCATATTTGGGTCCAGTTCAGGAGCAAATTCAGGCAAAAATTCAGACCTGATTTGCACCTGAAACGGTGACTAGACATGCACCGGACCCCAGGTACGAACCCGTGTGAACACAGACTTATGTAAAACAGAAGGTTATGTTAAAGCGGAGGTCAGCCCACTGCTGCAAAAATTAAAAGCCAGCAGCTGCACATACTGCTGACTTTTAAAAATCGGACACTTACCTGATCTGGAGTCTAGCGATGCCAGCACCGCAGCTGATGTTTCCATCAGCTGTCTGGTGCATTTTGCCTCCATTGCGAGTAAGAGAACCCTACTGAGCATGCGCAAGGCTTAGCTCCTCTCTCCTACTGGCCCAACGGCCGGGGAAGGAGAAGGGAGCACGGGCGGTGACATCAATACCCACGGCTGAGGCTCCCGGAAGTGGGAACAGGATACCTGTAAAAGACAGGTATCCTGCCCCCCCTCCCCCCTGAAAGGTGTCAAATGTGGCATCTGAGGGTGGAAGGAGTACAACGAGCGGGAGTTCCACTTTTGGGAGGAACTCCACTTTACTAATCATAAAATTAAATGAGTAATACTAGAAAGGAAACATAGACAGTCAGAATTTTAGCACCCCTCTTGGTGCTTAGTGGGTCGTAATGGGGATCAATCTACCACCGCTCTCTTCCCAAGGAATTCCTGTTAGCTGGCTGCCTTCAAAATGTGCATACTTTTACTCAGGCCTTATTCTCTGCTGGATCGTCATCCTTCTGTCCGATGATCTGCCATCAACATCTCCCGGCACTCATGTTCCTCCTGCCTCTTGGAACTGTCTTTTCTACTTCCAGAGGTGCTTGGGCTGGAGATACAAGAGAGGCACCCTCGCCGGTTCAGCCTCCTATCAGGTAAATGACAGAACCCCTAGCAACCTCTGGAGGGACCCCATGGAATCCTGGTTGAGAATGGCTATTCCAGAGGGTCAACCAAATGCTGCTGCTATTGGCATCTTTAGCTCTTGTTACCCTTGGAATCATATCAGAATGGTAAGTCATTCATGAGAGCCGCTGACTCTGATACCAGATTGCATTGAACAAAACCAAAGACCAGATGAATTTGTAAGCCAGTTTATTTTACTGTTCCTTTTGTATAATTTTTGCTGTATCTTTTCTGTAAATATTTTCTTGCCATGTTGTTATTCTCTTTCATTAGGATAATATTTAAAAAAACATTAAAGTGGAGGGCCACCCTAAAAAAGAAAACAGCATTAATATTCTTTAAAAAAAATAAAAAATAAAACATTTAAAAAAAAATATTTTACCTTACCAGAAATCTCCTTTAAAAATCCCCTTTAAAAAAATAAAAAAAAGAAAACATTAAAAAAAAAAAAATGTTTTACCTTACCAGAAATCCCCGTTGCTAGGCAGTCTTCCTAATCCGCGGTGATCTTCGGTCTTCTCTCCTCCTCGCGCTGTCTTCTGGGTAATGGGGCTTGCTGTGTTCTGGGAATTGTGTGTTTCCTAACACAGCGCGTCCTGTTCACAAAGCGCTGCGCGACTTGCACATGTGCAGTAGGAAATGGGCAGTGAAGCCGCAAGGCTCCACTGCCTATTTCCCTTAGTGAGGATGGCGGCGCTGGAACCGAGGGATGGGTCGGCCTCGGGCGGCCGACAGCGCGGGTGCCCTGGAAAGGTAAGTGTCATTATTAAAAGTCAACAGCTACTTTTTTTTTTTAGCTGCTGACGTTTAAAAAAAAAAATTCCTTTATTTACTACTCTTGGGGCATTTGGTTTTGGTCCTGTTTTTATTTCCTTATTACAAAAACTTTATAGCAAACCGTCGGCCCAGGTTGCTATCCGGGGTTATAGATCATCTTCTTTTTTCATTGGCCGTGGCACGAGGCAGGGCTGCCCGCTTTCCCCATTACTTTTTGCGTTGGCAATAGAGCCTTTAGCGGTAGCGATTCGTTCTCATCCCCGAATTTATGGAATATGTTGTGGGCAGCAGGAACATAAATGTTCTTTGTTTGCCGACGATGTTCTTATGTATGTTACCAACCCTACAATTACTCTACCTAACTTGTTATCCCTATTTCGTCGATTTTCCCAACTTTCAGGTCTTACTTTAAACACCCAAAAAACGATGGCCCTTAACGTTTCTCTGTCCCCCTTAATAGAACAACAGTTGCGACGCGATTTTCATTTCCAATGGACCTCAACTTCTATTCCCTATTTAGGTATTCAATTGACATCCTCGATTGGCACCTTATACAAAGCCAATTATCCCCCACTTTTTCGCCGTTTACGTGAGGATCTTCGATGTTGGGGGGATTATTCTTTATCTTGGTTTGGTAGGATCAATTCCATCAAAATGACCTTTCTCCCCAGACTACTTTATTATTTTAGGACCCTACCCATCGCAGTCCCGAGGAGGGAATTACAACAGTTACAAGGAGATGTTCTCCGTTTTATTTGGGGTAATGGGAAACCCCGCATGAATAAATCAACGCTATATACCTCAAAATTACGCGGTGGGCTTGGCCTCCCTAATCTACAAGCTTATTATCAGGCGGCTCAGATAACACAACTTTCATATACCACGGCCAGGGGGCCTCAGCCCCTTTGGGTATCTATTGAAGCCCTTTCGTGCCATCCTCTTGCTATTGGCTCCCTGATGTGGCTACCAAGTCGCCTTCGCCCTCCTATCTTATGCCCTACCCTGTCCCACTCCCTTGAGGTTTGGGACAGAGTACGCCATCGTAAACCATTGGTGTCTTCACATACTCCCTTGGCTCCGGTGTTTTGTAACCCAGAGTTTCCACCTGGCTTGACCCCACAGGTATTCCAGTGGTGGCTCAATAAGGGCCTCCTACGGATAGGTGACTATTTACCTGGGGGCCGACCTCACTCCTTGCAGTACTTTGTAGAGACGTTACAGATGCCCCCTAGTGAGCTGTTTCGGTATAATCAGATTGTATCATTTATACGTTCTAAATTTTGTAGGATAGAGAGACCGTTTACTCTTACGAATTTTGAATTATCCTGCCAATCACAGGACCAAATACGGGGGCGTATATCTACCATTTATGCTACCATTACGGACCCAATTACTAAACTTCCCTATATGATCCATTGGGAACGGGACTTGAATCTTACTTTTGATCTGTCTGATTGGCAGGATATAGCCTATGCTTTATCTAAAATATCTGTTAATACTGCATTGATTGAGGCAAATTATAAAACTCTACTGCGATGGTATCTAGTACCAACCAGGATAGCTAAGATGCATCCGTCTACTTCCCCCATGTGTTTCAGACGGTGTGGTCAGCTGGGTTCAATGTACCACATTTGGTGGCAGTGCCCGATTGTAGCCAGATTTTGGATTCGTATATTTAACCTTATATACACGGTTACTGGGGTTAATATTCGTAGAGCCCCGGAGGTAGCGCTTTTTCAGAAGCTCCCTGATGGGGTTCCTAGGAAATCTTTTAAGCTGATCACATATATAATCCTAGCTGCTAGGATAACTATAGCTAGATATTGGAAGCAGTCGATGGTTCCTCTTGATTCTGTAAAACTTAAGCTTAACTGGATTATGGTTAATGATAGACTCACCTGGACCCTTCGTAATAACTCCAAGAAATTTAATGTAATTTGGGATCCATGGATCAACTATATTTCCCCACTGTGATTTGCCGCTGGTTGACCCTCTCTCTCTCTCTCTCTCTCTTTTCTTCTTTCTTTTTCTTTTCTTTTCTTCTCTCTTTCTTCTCTATATCTATTGTCTAATAAGATACTTTTATATACTTTGAAAAACAACAAGAGGTCGGGCACCACTCTGTGCGGTCGTTCCTAGTGGAAGAGGGGTGTAGGAGCGTTCTCCCCCCCTCCCTATTGTCTTTCTTTCTTTGTCTCTTCTTCCCACTGCTTTGCTCCGTTTTTATTCTGTTATTATTCTTGACAATATAGATATCAAAGATTTTATGTGCAAGATCCAATTGGGTCTTACAGAGGGTGGGACGGGTCTGTAGTTTTGATTGGTGGAACACCATACTTTTTTTGGGCTACTCTGTAATGTATAGTCTACCATTATACTGATTCCGTTTAACCTATTTGACTTATGGTTTTACGCTTTCATGTTTTACTGTTGATTGACCCGATTGCTGTATGGGACGAGGGTCATATTGTCCAGATTTTACTTGTTCACTGACCGTATTATTTGTGATGTTTTCTTACTGCCTCACCTTGAATTATAAATAAAAACATATTGAAAGTAAAAAAAAAAATTCCCAGCTGGAACACCCCTTTAAGCTGAGTCTCCAAATGCTCTAATGCCTGGTACACACTATAAGATTATCAGACCTATGATCGTCCATTTTTGTTTTGCATGCTAATCTCATATCGAAAAATGAAGAGTTTACTAAAGTTACGAAAATTCTCCTACGGCAGAATAAAAACTTGTAAGTGCAGTAATGTGTTGTAGTGTATTTATATTATATTTTCATACGGAGAAAAAAAAATGTGCTTGTCCGATTGGATAATATGGGATGGGATAATATGGGATGAACTGTTGTGATAGGCTCTCGAAAGCTGTGTACTAACGATCAGATTATTGTATGATCTCTTCTAAAGTGGTGTTTTTCATACGATTTTCTGACCGTGGGTACGGGCCTTAAGGGTGGCTTCACATTGACCCCTGTGCTTTTGTTAAAGTGCAGCTAGCCTATGTTTTTTTTTTTTTGTGGGTTAGCTATGCTTTCTATGAACCGCTTTCAGTAAGCACACCAAAACTCCTGCATGCTTTTTGTGCTCTTTCTGAAACTGTACCAAAACTGTGGGACATCATAAAAGTCTATGGGAAAGCACAGTTAGCCCATGTTAGCTGCACCAAAGTGCAGCATGACCGCACTAGGGCAGTGTGAAACCACCCTAAATCAAAAATGTAAAAAATGTATTAGTAACATGATGGGAAAAGGGGAGGGGGAAATTTTGGGACTTTAAATGAGGTCATAGCCTCCATCCCTATCAGATATAAGATATAAAATTAAAAACAAGAGCTAAGCGGGACTTTAAATGAAGTACGGGGTCTTTTATTGAAAAAAAAGGAGAAATATTGTTATGCGTAAAAAATGTATTGCCTCCTTGAAGAAAACCATCAAATATTAAATAAAGTCTGATACATTCCTGTCTGGACGTGGCAGCAAGTTTCACAGACAATTCATAAAGCTCTTAACTGTCGTGGTACATGCTTATGTTAAATCACATGGTGACAGCTACCTGTGCGTGTAAAGAGTTAACTAAGCCCCCCCCCCCCCCCCCCCAATGTCTGCTGTCACTTAGATTGTTGTCCCCAGGGCTGGAAATCCCTGTGTATGGTGAGGCTAAGGCTGGTCATACAAGTTTAATATTCTTTAAACAACTTTCCTTTAGATTTACTAAAAACCATATAATATGAGGTCAAAACTAAACGACTTTCAATTGTATCCAATTAGGCAGGCCCTTGCACTACATAGATTAAGGTAGATCAAAAGGAAAATTGTTCAAGAAAATTGAACGTGTATGGCCAGCCTTATGCCCTGTACACACGGTTGGACTCTCTGACGGAAAATGTGAGATCGGATGGTGTTGCCGGAAAATCCGATCGTGTGAGGGCTCAATCTGACTTTTGCCGTCGGAATTTCCGACACACAAAGTTTGAGAGCAGGATCTAAAATTTTCCAAAAACAAAATCCGATCGTTTAAATTCTGATCTTGTGTAGAAAATTCCGATGGACAAAGTGCCACGCATACTCAGAATAAATTACGATACAAAAGCTATTGGCAACTGCCCTCTTTATAGTCCTGTCGTACGTGGTTTACATCCCCTCGTTCTGAGCGGTCGGATTTTCCCACAACTTTGTGTATGCAAGACAAGTTTGGGCCAAAATCCATTGGAAAAGCATTAGCATTGTGGCAAACTGCACTCTTATGCCCTGTACACACGGTCGGAATGTCCAACCATGTGTACAGGGCATAAGAGTGCAATTTGCCACAATGCTAATACATTTGTTACTTAAAACCTTTCTGCTTTCATGACATACCTTATTTTCAACCCAGCGGTGCCATCTTTGTGCTTCTCTATGCAATGTAGGCAGATCATGGCTGGTTGGCGGTGCCAGCAGGGTGCTGTACATAGCTTACTTAAAATGTCACAGCTCCCTGCTTCAATACTTCTCTCAAGAGCCCCCAGTCCTGATGCATGCCCTGGGACCTATCAGAAAACAAGGATACCACAGGAAAATACCCCAGAACACATGGCAAAATCTAAAAGCCACTTAGCAGGTAGGTTATGCCCACACAGTCTGTTGAACTGTAACATTTTCATGTTTGACCGAAGCATGCCTTTAACAAGTCTGTGCAATGGCCACTTTACACCCTCCTTAATTGATACCGCTTGCTGTGCCAGTGGAAATTATGTAGCTGTGGTCCCTGTGCCAAGGTGTCAATGGAAATTAAAGGCAATTAGCAAGTGGTGTAGCAGGTGAGAAGGCTGTTTAGAAATACCGATACCCACCCCTGGATTTTAGCGAGTAGGCGAATTTGTACAACATCGAATCTTCAAATGCCCATCAAAGGCATCTTTCATTACCAGTAGCAGTTACCTGGAGTTCACCTGTTAATATTAATCACCAGTGAAAACTGAACTCCTGCCGGGACGAGGTGTGAAGTGAGTGCGGACGGCAGTCTGGCAGGAACAATGGAGGCCGCTGCACCGCCAGAAGAAGAATCTGCAGAAAAAGCAACAAACCGTGACCATATGTGGGTGGGTGTCTGTATTTTATATATAGAATACATATGCAGTGTACAAATATACTATACTGTATATACAGTATCTCACAAAAGTGTACACCCCTCACATTTTTGTCAATATTTTTCATGTGACAACACTGAAGAAATGACACTTTGCTACAATGTAAAGTAGTGAGTGTACAGCTTGTATAACAGTGTAAATTTGCTGTCCCCTCAAAATAAATCAACACACAGCCATTAATGTCTAAACCGCTGGCAACAAAAGTGAGTACACCCCTAAGTGAAAAAATCCAAATTGGGCCCAATTATCCATTTTCCCTCCCCGGTGTCATGTGACTCGTTAGTGTTACAAGGTCTCAGGTGTGAATGGGGAGCAGGTGTGTTAAATTTGGTGTTATCGCTCTCACTCTCTCATACTGGTCACTGGAAATTCAACATGGAACCTCATGGCAAAGAACTCGCTGAGGATCTGAAAAACATTGTTGCTCTACATAAAGATGGCCTAGGCTATAAGAAGATTGCCAAGACCCTGAAACTGAGCTGCAGCATGGTGGCCAAGACCATACAGAGGTTCAACAGGACAGGCTCCACTCAGAGGAGGCCTCGCCATGGTCAACCAAATAAGTTGAGTGCATGTGCTCAGCGTCATATCCAGAAGTTGTCTTTGGGAAATAGACGTATAAGTGCTGCCAGCATTGCTGCAGAGTTTGAAGGGTTGGAGGATCAGCCTGTCAGTGTGCAGACCATATGCCGCACACTGCATCAAATTGGTCTGCATGTTGTCCCAGAAGGAAGCCTTTTCTAATGATGATGCACAAGAAAGCCCACAAACAGTTTGCTGAAGACAAGCACACTAAGGACATGGATTACTGGAACCATGTCCTGTTGTCTGACGAGACCAAGATAACCTTATTTGGTTCACATGGTGTCAAGCGTGTGTGGAGGCAACCAGATGAGCAGTACAAAGACAAGTGTGTCTTGCCTACAGTCAAGCATGGTGGTGGGAGTGTCATGGTCTGGGGCTGCATGAGTGCTGCCGGCACTGGGGATCTACAGATCATTGAGGGAACCATGAATGCCAACATGTACTGTGACATACTGAAGCAGAGCATGATCCCCTCCCTTCAGAGACTGGGCTGCAGGGCAGTATTCCAACATGATAATGACCCCAAACACACCTCCAAGATGACCACTGCCTTGCTAAAGAAGCTGAGGGTAAAGGGGGTGGACTGGCCAAGCATGTCTCCAGACCTAAACCCTATTGAGCATCTGTGGGGCATCCTCAAACAGAAGGTGGAGGAGCGCAAGGTCTCCAACCTCCACCAGCTCCGTGATGTCATCATGGAGGAGTGGAAGAGGAATCCGGTGGCAACCTGTGAAGTTCTGGTGACCTCCATGCCCAAGAAGGTTAAGGCAGTGCTGGAAAATAATGGTGGCCACACAAAATATTGACACTTTGGGCTCAATTTGGACATTTTTACATAGGGGTGTACTCATTTTTGTTGCCAGCGGTTTAGACAATAATAGCTGTGTGTTGAGTTATTTTGAGGGGACAACAAATTTACTTTGTTATACAAGCTGTACACTCACTACTTTACATTGTAGCAAAGTGTCATTTCTTCAGTGTTGTCACATGAAAAGATATAATACAATATTTACAAAAATGTGAGGCGTGTACTAATTTTTGTAATTATATATATATATATAAATAAACACACACATTGTGTACAGCAGTTGCGGCCTCTCCATTAGGGACGCCACCCCCCTAGTCCATGCGCCTGGCACCTAATCTACACGCAGGGCACCAGACGCATGGATTTCTATGTTGTTTTTTGCCTTAAAAAAAGGGTGGGCTCGAGGCGCAGAGCACCGATCGACTGACCGAGCGCGGGGGGTTTGACTGATCGACTGACCATCTGAACGAACGGGGGGGGGGGGGGTCGGGTGGTTTGTTTGCCACCCCACCCCCCAATCAGACAATCAAATCACCAGCTGCCACTGATATACAGGGTATATACATTTGTGTGTAAGTATATAACAGATTTATTCAAATTTAAACCAGCTTATGGATATACAGTGGGGAAAATAATTATTTTACGTTACTTGTACATTTTCCCATTTACAAAGAAATTAAGGGTCTATTATATTTATCATAGGTGTAGAGACAGAATATCTAGCAAAAATCCAGAAAAACATGATACAAATATTATAAATTAAGTTGCAGTTCAGTGAGTAAAATAAGTATTTGATCCCCAAGCAAAACATGACTTAGTACTTGGAGAAACCCTTGTTGGCAAGCACTAGGGATGAGCTTCGAGTTTGAGTCGAACTCATGTTCGACTTGAACATTGCCTGTTCGGCGAACAGTGAACAATTTGGGGTGTTCAAGGCAAATTTGAAAAGCCACGGAACACCCTGTACAAGTCTATGGGAGAAATCTAAAGTACTAATTTTAAAGGCTAATATGCAAGTTACTATCCTAAAAAGTGTTTGGGGACCCGGCTCCTGCCCCATGGGACATGGATTAATGCAAAAAAAAGTTTTAAAAACTGCTGTTTTTTCGGGAGCTGTGATTTTAATAATGATTAAAGTGAAACAATAAAAGTGTAATATTCCTTAAAATTTCGTACCTGGGGGGTGTGTATAGTATGCCTGTAAAGGGGCGCATGTTTCCTGTGCTTAGAACTGTCCCTGCACAAAGTGTCATTTCTGCAGAAAAAAAAGTCATTTAAAAGCACTTGCGACTATAATGAATTGTCGGCTCCCGTAATACAGAGAACACTCATTGAAAGTCATTGATAAAAAAAAAAAAAAAAAAAAGCGTGGGGTTCCCCCAAATTCAATTACCAGGCCCTTCAGGTCTGGTATGGATATTAAGGGGAACCCTGCGTCAAATAAAAAAAAAGAAATTGATGTGGGGTTCCCCCTAACTATCCATACCAGACCCTTCAGGTCTGGTATGGATATTAAGGGGAACCCCGTGTCAAATTAAAAAAATAAATTGACGTGGGGGTCCCCCTAAAAATCCATACCAGACCCTTTATCCGAGCACGCAACCTGGCAGGCCGCAGGAAAAGAGGGTGGGGACGAGAAAGTGGCCCCCCCCTCCTGAACCGTACCAGGCCACATGCCCTCAACATTGCTTATCAGAATCTGGAAGCCCCCTTTAACAAGGGGACCCCCAGATCCCAGCTCCCCCCTGTTTGAAATGGTAAGGGGGTACAAAAGTACCCCTACCATTTCACAAAGAAAGTGTAAAAAATAGTTAAATAAGACAAACACACTTTTGAAAAATGTCTTTATTAAAAATAAAAAAAAAGATTCCAGCGGTGCTAATCCACTCTTGCTATCCAGCGACGGATTATCATCTCTTCGGGGCCCAACGACGGCTGATCTGATCCAGCGACGGATGATTTCTCAGTCCAGCGCAGTCCATCCATGCATCCTCTGTCTCCACTGTCGGAGACACTACGGGATCCCGGCGGCCTGACGTTTCTTATATGAGGAGGGCGGGGCCACCCATCACCTGACCCCACCCCCTCTGACGCTAGTGGGGGAAGCCGGGCTTCCCCAATGACGTATGGGTGACCCCGCCCCCCTCTGATGTAATGCAGGTTTCCGTTACACAAACAAAATGAGCAGAATTCAAGCTAATGGGGTGTGCAGTACTGCATTTGGCCAGAGGTGCGGGGGCACCGGTGACACTCGGATCCATTTGGAGCCGTTCGGAAATACTCTGAATCACTTGGCAACACTCAGAAATACTCCACTCCCGAGCCTTTCCAAGCTCAGCTGAGCTGTCCCCAAGTATTTCCGAGGCTCTCTGGCACCCCCCCCCACCTCTGGCCACATGCTGTATTGCATGCAGTAGAAGTCAATGCGGAACAAATTATCTTTGTTTCCATTGACTTCTATGGGCAAACTCGCTTTGATATGCGAGTGCTTTGGATTACAAGCATTCTCCTGGAATGGATTATGCTTTTCCACTATAAAGTCTTTTAAAGTGTCACCTATGGATAATTTTAAAGAACCATAATTTTTTTCCCCACAAATTCACAGATGCACCTAGACTTAAGGCTTGGCCTGTTTAGTATCTCTTTACCCAACACAACCCAATATTTTAAATTTTATATAAAAAAAAAAAAATAGGTATGACATTGTTTTGTTTGTATTAAAATCAATGTCCTAAAAATATGCGTTTGAGAAATAACTGCACAAATATTGCGTAACATAAAAAATTGCAACTGCCGCCATTTTATTTTACAACGCTTCTGTTTTCAGAAAATCATCTGGGGGGGGGGGTTCAATTTAAAGTAAATTTCTAGCTAAAAATGTAGATGTGAATGTGTGTGAAATTTTTAAAAATTGCCAGTAGACAGGCGGTTAAAGATCTTTTCATGAATTTATAACCAGACCACCTTTGGAAATGGCACGTCGGCGAAATCTGACCTTGTCTTTTATACGGAAAAACACGACTAAACTGCAGGTAGAGTTTTTTTTCTGCAAAGCTTCACTCTGTCTGAATCTCATCAATTCTGCTCTAATGCCCTCCAGTAACCTTTGCTTTTTTTCTTTCTTGCTGTGCTTTTCAGCCATGTCTCTCTACCCTCCAGCAGAGGCTTTTATATCACAAGGCCGCTCCCTGGATACAGCAGAATCCTGTTGTGTTCTGTATTGTATTTTGAAGTGACAGAAAAGCTTCTCCACCTAAACAAAGACATCTTGAGCTGAAAGAGTCAAGAGCAGAGCGCCGTTTTTTTTTTTTCTTTTTTTGGATAATCTGCAGGTGGGCGCGCACAAGCCATCAGATCGCAAACATCTGATGCCGCAAAGCCCCCTATGTTGTGATTCGATCCAGGCCTCGGAGACGTTAAGCAATATACAGCTTCTGTTTGCCTCTAACGTGCGTATGAAACACATTTTCACTTTATAATGAAACTGCGAGGACGGTTAACCGTTCGCTCGCAGCGGCGTCTGGCCTCATATACCTCCCGGCTGCAGAATTGGATTCTTTTTTTTTGGTGGAATTTTCTGGAAAGCTGGATTCAGTCCAGCAGGATTCTATGAGAACAACACAGAAAGTGTGACTCTATCAGCCGGCTCACCTCTCCGCTGCTTTAAGTCCCTTTTTAAATGCCCCTCTGGGGACCTTTTTTCAGAAAGGAGGTTTCTGGCTCAAAGCTGCAGCCTTACAAATCACTTCTCGGCCTCTCTTCCTGTGGAGACCTGCTGGAGACTTGTGTTTGTGTTGGCAGGGAGCCCTCAGTAGGGGGGAAGAAAACAGCCCCCCCACCTTCCCCATTACACCATGGGTCCAGCCGCCCTCCCTGTGAAATCCCCCCCCCCCCCCCCACACTTCAGACTTAACAGAGAAATGACATTGCATGGAATGGGGGGTTTAAAAAACTAAAAATGATTCCTTTTGTAACAAAAGCAAAGACAAAGGTTAAAGTGATAGCAAACCTTTTTTTTTTTTTTCTACCAAAAACATACCATAATACCAATAATGTCATACTTGCCTGCTCTGTGCAATGGTTTTACACAGAGCAGCCCTGATCCTCCTTTTCTGGCACTCCAGGCCCCTCCTCTTCGGCGAGAACCCCCCCCCCCCCGGGGAAAGCCACTTTCCCCTGGAGGCACCCGTGCGTGCTCGCTCCCGAGCCGCCCATTCTGCATCTATTTCCTCGGCCCCCCACCTCTCCCTTGTCACTGTGTTTGATTGACAGAAGTGGGAGCCAATGGCTGCCGCTGATATCAATCTTCCCCATTAGGAGAGAGCCGCCGCTGCGCTCATGCACATCGCTGATTCGGGCTCATGTAACAATGAGGAGGAACTGGGGGGTTCCTGCAGCACAGAAGGCTTTTTTTGCCTTAGAGTGGAGTTCCACCCAAAAATGGAACTTCCGCTTTTCCGGTCCCCCTCTCCAGTGTCACGTTTGGCACCTTTCAGGGGGGAGGGGGGAGCAGATACCTGTCTTACACAGGTATTTTGCTCCCACTTCTGGGCATAGATACCCGAGCCACCCGTGGGACATCCTATCCCCCCCCCCCCCCCGCTGTCTTCTGGGATACACACGGGTCCCAGAACACAGCAGGGACCAGTGGCATAGCGCAGAGCGAGTCGTACATGTGCAGTAGGAAACCAGGAAGTGAAGCCGCTTCACTTCCTGACTCCCTTACCAAGGATGGCGGGATAGGGATAGATCTGCTTCGGGTGCCGACACCGCGGGTGCCCTGGACAGGTACGTGTCCTTATTTTAAAAGTCAGCAGCTGTAATATTTGTAGCTGCTGACTTAAAAAAAAAATAAAAAAATCGGTGGAACTCCGCTTTAATGTAGAGAATACATTAAGGTAAAAAAAAAAAAAAATGGCTCCTGATTCCCTCCAGGTCCGCATTCACCCTACGGCGGAGCGCCACTGGACTGTCCGACGCAGCTGCTTCTGTCTTCACCTGGTCTTCTTTCCGGGATCTGAAATGGCGGGGAAGCCGATGCCAATTCACTGGCATTGCAGGGTGGGAGGGCTCAGTGGGCATTGCTCTGCTCACCAAGGACAATATAAAACTGGTCAATTGGGGCCTCGGGATGTGGTCACGTGCCTGTGAGGGGGTGACAGACCTGGTAGAAACCTATTGGTGCGGCGCCTCGCACAGTGTATGGCCACACAAATGGTACGAGCTGGGGGGGGGGGCAGCATCACGGGCTGGGGGGCCACCGCGCTGCACCCCTTGTGGATAGGCCGCCGCTGGTAAAAAAAAACTTGCGGCTTTAGAACTACTTTGAATTACAATATTGCCTGTGATTTCAGAATTGCGGGAAAACACAGGATGCATTTATGATGCCTTTATTTCTTAATGGCACCCCAAATGCGGTGCAATTTTGCCACAATTGTCGAGCAGCAAATACGGAAAATCGCTGCAAATACTGCCCCTCCAGAAGCACCTGGCTCTATGCCAAGATATGGTACATGAGCTCACCTGCAATTTGCATTTTGCATTTTTTATGCTTTTTTTTAAACAAATTTGTTGTTGGGTGGATTAAAAAAATAAAATGCAGATCGTGGCAAAAATCGCAGTAAAAACACACCAGTGGCTCAAAAAAGCATAGATATGAACGTGTCACATAGGAAACCATGTTAAATGGACTGTAGTACATTTCTGCAAAAAAGCACCAAAAAAACGCATAAGTGTGAATCGAGCCTTAGGGTACATTCACACTGAATGCTGTTTTGAAATCGTGTGAGTTCAGCTGATTTCAAACCTGCATTTCAGTGTGCGGGAGCGATTTTAAAAAACATCTGTGCAGCTTATTGCACAAATGTCTATCAAAGTCGCCAAAAGTAGTGCAGGGACTACTTTTGGAAATCGGTGCAGCACTGCAAAGTCAGCAACGCACCAATTGGGACAGTGCTGTTGCTGGCAATAGGCTCCGATTTGACATACGATTTGACCTGTCAAATTGCATCAAATCGCGCCGATGTGAACAGGGGCTATGGGCCAGTTCACACCACATACAGTCCAGTGCGTTGTTTTTTTCTGCATCAGAAATGCATGGAAAGTAAGTTATATGGTTTCCAATGGCATAGTTCACACCAGTGCGGTCAGTTTTAGAAAAGAAAAAAAAAAGTAGAACATGCTGTATTTTTCCTGCACTGGACTATACTGGAATGTTGTAAAACGCATATAAAAATGCACTGGAATGCATCAAAAATGCAGTACAGTGAGGAAAAACAGGAAAAAGAAAAAAAGCTTTGGTAAACGCATCAAAAATACACCAGAATCAAATACATCTGGAACAAATCTGTGGTGTGAACCAGCCCTAAAAGGTAGTATTATACTAGCATTCATAAAAGATATATTCAAGGCCCATTTCCAGTATATAAATATATATATATATACTGTATATATCATTTTTTATTGTCTATTTTTTATTGAATGCATAACTGGACATACATACATATATATATATTAACCTAACCTAACAAAAAAAAAAATATATATATATATATATAATTTTTTTTTTATTGCAGGCTAATAGGTTATTTTATTTTTACATTTTTTTTATTGCAGGTTAGGTTATTTTATTTTTACATTTTATTTTTTTTGTTTCTTGTTTGTTTTTTGTTTTTGTTTTTATTGCAGGTTAATAGGTTATTTTATTTTTTTTATTTTTTGATTGAATGCATAACTGGACATATATAGGTTTTTTTATTTTTTTTATTGCCTGTTTATTGAATGCATAACTAGATCTTTTGTTATTTTCCAAGTTCTCCTTTAAGACCCCTTTTAAAAATGGCAACGGTTTGTCTCAATGTCACCGACTATGGAACCCACACAAGACTGGACAAGTCTGTGATTCAGAGCTCAGCATAAGCCCCGCGTTCCATCAGAAAGCACATGACCTGTCAGGCGGGACTGGCATTCTCCCGTATTAGCGCCGGGGCTCGGGTGACGTCACGCCCATCCAAGGCTCCTCTTCTTGGGTGACCATCAGGCTACAGCTACAAAAAACACACGGCGGATATTTTTACCCCTTTCATTTCACAGCGATGGCCATTTTTAGAAGGACTGCAGAGCAGAGCGGGGCTGACATACCAGCCGATATCCCAGACGGGGGGGGGGGGGGTATTGCTGCTAAAAATAAGCAGGGGGGTGATCCACGGACAGAGAATCCCGGGACGCTAACAAGTGTGGATCACAAGAGAGTAAAAAATAGTACAGCACGGGTTGTGCGATACGCTGGACGCACAGATGAAAGAGAGCCCGGCCTGGCTTGTAATGTTTCTAAGTTGGTAACAGCTCAGGGACAACGTCGGTATAATGCTGATCACATATGATCATTCAATCGATCGTTTAATGTGACTACACGGATCCAAATGTAAAGCAGACTCCTCCATGCTATTTATTTATGGAGCTTTTTATTGATGTTGATGCTCCCCCCGCCGATCGGCAGTGACAGCATTTTGATGATTTTTTCTGATCGCTTAAATCAATATCTGCATGTGTGTTGGAGAAGCGATCTCAGTACCAATCAATAAAAGCTGAGCTCCTTCTAAACACGTGCATTGCTGAAAAATGAGTTTGTTTTTGTTTTCGCTTCATTTGTTTTTTTTGTTTTTTCGTCATTCGTTATGGTCATAAATTTGTTATTTCAAACAAATTGGTAACTGCGGGAAAAATTCGGAAATTAAAAAATCCGAAAATTCGGAAATGAGAAAATCGGAAAATTTTAAAATCCAAATATTTAAAGATTCGAAAATGAAAATCAGAAAATTTGAAAATCCGAACACTAACTAACTAATAATAACTATTAAATTATAGGTATTAGAATTTCCTTTCAAATTTGGCTGTTAGTGAACGTAAAGAACACGAATTTATCAGAAGTTACGAATGATTTGAAATAACGAATGATGCATCAAAAGCCCCATACACACTATCAGATTTTCTGCTGACTTTTTCCTTCAGATTTACCAAAACCATGTAGTGCAAGGGCCTGCCTGATTGCATACAAATTTGAAATTCCTAAGGTTTGACCTCATATTATATGGTTTTGGTAAATCTGAAGGAAAAACTCAGCAGAAAAACTGATAGTGTGTATGGGGCTTAAGCCCCTGTACACACGGTTGGACATTCCGACAGCAAAATCCGTCGGATTTTGTCCAACGGATTTTGTCCGAAATTTGTGTTGCATACACACGGCCGGACAAAGTTGTTGGAAAATCCAATCGTTCGTAACGTGATGGCGTTATTTCGTTACGGCGGGACTACATTCAGGCTAGTAGCCAATAGCTTTGGTCTAGGAATTTGATCTGAGCATGTGTGCCACTTTGTCCGATCGGAATTCTCTACAAACGATCGGACAAAGTCCCATCGGACCATGTTGTCGGAAAATTTTATAGCCCAGCTCTAAAACTTTGTCGGTCGGATATTCCGACAGAAAAAGTCAGATGGAGCCCACACACGGAATGTCCGACCGTGTGTACAAGGGCTAAAACTAATGGAATGCAATGAAATAATAATAAAAAATAATAATACAATGTTTTTATTATTATTATTAGTAATAATTTGTTACGTTCCATTCCTTTAAATGTGGCTTTCGTTATTTCGGATCATTCATACCTTCAGATAAACTCGTATTCGTTACGTTCACTAACAGCCAAATTTGAAAGGAAATTCCATTATCTATAATTTAATAGTTAGTAATATTTATTATTAGTTAGTTAGTTATTATTTCAGATTTTCAAATTTTCGGGTTTTTGTATTTTCGTACTTATTTTCGAATTTCGGAAAAATTAACCAAACAGGTTTTTGTTAATTCGAATATTTCCGAATTAACAAATTTGTTGAATTTTGGCAACGAACGGAACAAAACAAATTGCAAAATTCGGAACAAAACAAATTGCACATGTCTAGCTCCTTCCCCTTGCCACTTTTACTCCCTGCCTTCACTTCACCACTACCCCCCCATTCACCTAATGGAGAGAAGAGAAGAAGCCATCTACAAGCTCCAGGCTCTCCAGTTGAAACTTACAAATGACTGAGGACCCTCTCCCCATTTTCACATGACAGCAATGAAGCCTGGTGATTTGCTGGGACAAGGCGTAGGCAGGAGGAACGTCTGCGCTGAGCACAATGGTTTACTGTATGCATGGGGGCGCCTTTCTTTCTATTACATGGCTGACAGGAGTAGTGACAGCAGCATCATTACTCCTGTCAGCCAAACGCTGGAAGTAGCGAGGAGAGGAGGAGAGAGGCGGGAAGAGGTCCAGGCTGTGTTCTCTCTCCCCCTTCTCCTTCCTGCCAGTGCACTGCTCCTGTATTCAGAAGCTGACAGTGGTAATTACAGGCACACACACAGGAGCTCTGCACTGGCAATAGGCAGGAGGGGAAAGAGAGCACAGCTGAGCGCACAAGTGTCCAGAAGAGAGCTGGGAGGAGGCGGGGCTGTGCTCTCTCTCCAGCTCTTCCCACCTGTCAGTGCAATGCTTCTGACAGCTTGGGACTGTTTCTTCTGCTAGCTTACACCCCTGCCACCTCCTCCCGACATTGGGAGCATAGTTTGTTACCTTTGCCATGGACACTGGATGACCTTGTCCCAGGCATTGCTTACATTGGTGGTCATTGAGAAGAATACTTCTTACATTGGTGGTCATTGAGAAGAATATTTCTTACATCATAGCTCTCAACTGTGCCTGATTTCGAGGGACTGTCTCTGATTTGGAGCAATGTCCCTCTGTCCCTCTTTCTTTTAAAATGTACTTTTTATCACAAAGTGTTCAAAAAGTGTTTCCCAGTGCTAAACCTTTCATCCAATTTCTAAATTGCTGCATCTGTAAATTTCGAAAGCCGGTATAAAGGAATATTAGTGGTAAATAAAAATGCAGTTGTGTAGTTTTTTTTGTATAATTCTCCTTTAAAGTGGTGGGCCAGCGAAATTTTTTTTTGTAAAAGTCAGCAGCTACAAACACTGTAGCTGCTGACTTTTAATAAGCACTTACCTTTCTAGGGTGCCCGCGATGTCGGCCGACCCTTCCTTCGGCGCCGCCATTTAAAATAAGGGAAACAGGCAGTGGCGCCTTACGGCTTCACTGCCCATTTCCTACTGCGCATGCGCAAGTCGCGCAGCGCTTTGTGAATGGGGCGCACTGTGTTGTGGGACACACAAATTTTTTTTTAGGGTGGACCTCCCCTTTAAGGGGTGTGATGGGGGGTGTGTCCTTTGTCTACATAATTTTGCCAATAGGTGTCCCTCTTTCCCATCTCAAAAAGTTAGGAGGTATGCTTACATTGGTGGTCAGTAGGAAGCCGGGCCCCGGACAAGGGGTGGGCGGGAGGGTGCCCTGGGCACAGTGGTTTACTGTAGGGATGGGGGCATCTAACAGGAGTAGTGACAGCAGAAGTGATTTTAACAAACGAGTGACTGCTGGACATAGAATCCCTTAAGCTTGCATGCAGTTTGGTATCTTTGCCCTGGGCGCTGGATTAGCTTGTCGCAGCACTGGTAGGAAGAATACTCCTTACATTGGTAATCAGTGGGAAGAATGTCCCCTAGGAAGCCCATAGACGGTCCATTTATTGTTTTTCATTCAACCAGCAGGTTGAACGAAAAAAAAAGGACTCAATTACCCCATCCATGCATTTGAGGTGGATGCGGAAGTCCTCCTGCTGTGCCTTTGTATTTTGACACTGGGGAGAATATACTGATTGGCACCACTTGCTATCTACTGATCTTCTGTACAAGCACCCTGCCCATACATGGATCGAAATTCGGCTGGTCCCTGCTATACCAGCTGAATTGCGATCCGTGTATGATCAGCTTTAGGCTGACCATCTAAGGACTCTTAACACACTTTTTCAGATTTTCTGCTGATCTTTGTCTTCAGATTTACCAAAACCATGTAGTGCAAGGGCCTGCCTGATTGCATACAATTTGAAACTTCTAAGGTTTGACCTCATATCATATGGTTTTGGTAAATCTGAAGGAAAAAATCTGCAGAAAATCTGATAGTGTGTATGGGGATCAAGATCAACTTGCCTGGAGTGGGAACAACCATAGATTAATCAAAATTTGACCGGTCCTTGCTGAAGGGGCTGAATGTTGATACATCCATGGCCAGCTTAACATTGGTGGCTGGTGAGAAGAAGGTCCCCTTACATTGGTGGCCAGTTAGAAGAATGTACCTTACATTGGTGGTCGGTGGGAAGAAAGTCCCTTACATTGGTGGCCAGTGCGAAGAATGTCCCTTACATTGGTGGCCTGTGAGAAGAATGTCCCTTACATTGGTGGTCTGTAGGAAGAAAGTCCCCTTACATTGGTGGTCATTGGGGAGAAAGTTCTCTTACATCGGTGGCCAGTGGGAAGAATGTCCCTGGTGTAGCGATGGTGGACTATAATGGCCAGTGGGAAGAAAGTCCCCTTACATTGGCAGTCAGTGGGAAGAATGTCCCCTACATTGGTGGCCAGTGGGTAGAAAGTCCTCTTACACTGGTGGCCAGTGGGTAGAAAGTCCTCTTACACTGGTGGCCAGTGGGTATAAAGTCCTCTTACATTGGTGGCCAGTGGGAAGAAAGTCCCTTTCATTGGCAGTCAGTGGGAAGAAAGGCCCCCTACGTTGGTGGCCAGTGGGTGGAAAGTCCTCTTACATTGGTGGCCAGTGGGTAGAAAGTCCCTTTCATTGGCGGTTATTGGGAAGAAAGGCCCCCTACATTGGTGGCTGGTTTAGAATATCAAGAAGTACAAATGAAAAGGATGTTTACTGAATGTGCATATCACATATCATGATTTCCATTGAGGTCCTAAAAGTAGAACATATGAGACAAAGGAAGGAAGACGTGTGGCACCACTGAAAGAAAAATATTTGAACATACAATTGATGGTAACAGCTAAGTATTCTCCAATGTATGGCAATACAGTTACATTTTCAAGAAAAGCTTTTGAGGGATTACCTCCTTCTTCTAGGTGTAAACTGTACTGCTACACAGAGGAGTAGCAAATGGTAAGTAAAAAATATTGTGAAAAAAATTACCCAAGATTGGTACAAGTGTGGCAAGCATTAGTACCAGTAGATCCAACCCCCCATACACACACACACACACACACACACACACACACACACACGTCTACAGGAGAAGCTCTGTCTCTACAGCTGTTGCCAAGTCCTCTTCCTTTAGACACACAACATCTGCACCCTGTCAAACCCAAACTAAACACACTGGAAGATGAATACAATGGGAGGCTGCGGGAGGGAGCGGAGGGGGGCTTCTACTGTGAAATGTCACAATTCCTCTGCCGCTTCCTACCTGTTAACCCTTCCATCTTCTGAGCCTCTGCCTGCCTGCTGCTCTACAAGGCCACATGAATAAAGCCCTACATGTCACAATATAGGACAACAGAAGCTCCACCTTTTATCATTAAAAAAGATCCTTGAGGGTTAGGAGGGTCCTGTCCAGTGGCGGCCGCTCCATTAGGGGCGCAGGGGAGCCACCCCCCCTAATCCATGCGCTCGGACCCTAATCTACATGCAGGGCACCAGACACATGGATTTCAATGTTTTATTTTTTTACCTGAGGCTCTACTTGGCTTCAAAAAAGGGTGGGGTCGGGGCGCAGAGCACTGTGCCCTGAGCCCACCCAGTTATGTGACACTAGCAAATTAATATTCACTATTGTCTTCCTGATTCTCCTCCTGGCCAATCAGGAAGCGGGTCTTAAGACCGGATTGGCCGAGAGAAGAAGCGACTGTATTGTCCGCCGAGGAGGAGGCACAGGTGGAAGCCACTGAAGCTGCCTGCCGCTTAGAAGAGGTAAGTGCGGGGCTGGTCGGCGGAGGGGGCGAGTGAGGGGGGTGGGGGACATGTACTGATCAACCCGAGCGGGGGGTATTTTGACTGATGGACCGGCCAACCGAATGGGGAGGGGAATAGACTGATGGACCATCGAACAGTCGGGGGTGATTTGTTTGCCCCCCCCCACACCAAAAAAAAAATAGAGCACCAGCCACCACTGGTCCTGTCTACAATCTGTGTACAGGGCTAGTGAACAAGCATTAGGTTAAAAAGACTAAAAGTCTCAAACTGTATCTTAAAGAGGTTCTTCACCCTGTCTGAAAAAAAGAGTCCACAGCTACAAATACTATACTTGTAACTTCACAGCTGGCTGCACACTACACATGCGCGCACCACGCTGCACTTTGCAAAAGGTCCTGCAGCCTTCAGGGACCTGTGCCACGTCCTAGAAGGTTGCAGGGGTGAGGAGAACTTTCGGTGGATTTGAACAGATCTAAACAGAAGTGGGAGTGGGTACCTGTCAAAACTAGGTACCCGCTCCCCCCCCCCCCCAAAAAAAAATTCGAAAAATTAAAGAGGAGGGCATAAAGCAGAACTTCCCCTTTTGGCTCCTTTCATACCTGAACGATCCAGATAGTGGGCGGAATTGCCGCAATTCTGCCCGCAATTCCAAATCACGGCAAATCGCGGGACGCTTGTGCGATGCCACTACTTCTTAATGGCACCTCAAACGCACCGTGATTTTGCAGCGATTGAAGCTCCTGCTCTTTTTTGAGCGACAAGCATCACGCGTTGCGATTTTCCATGATCGGGGTGCCATTACGGAGTAATTTGCTGTGATTGAGGCGCCTACTCCTTTTTGAGCAACAAGCGTCACACTATTGGGGTACCATTAAGAAGTTATACCATCGCACAAACATTCCACGATTTATATACTCATACACACTATAATAAAATCGTTTCCATCCAAAGAATTTTCATACAATTTTCGTATAGTATGTACACAACTTTTGACAGCTGATTTATAATTTTCGTACGAATTTTTGTTCATCAGTTTCCGATTTGCTGTAAAACATTGAGAAAAATTGGAAAAACGTTCACCCGATTTTCTTATAGTTCTTATAGGGTGAAGTTGCGTTTTAAACCTGGTGGGCTGAATACCAGGTGTCAATAGACGTGAACAGGGCAACTCAGGAAAGAGTACTCACAGGTGCCCCCATGGAAAGCGGCATTCCATGGGGGCACTTGCCAAAGAGGAGGATCCAGGAGCGCTGGCGGGGGACCCCAGAAGAAGAGGATCATGCCTGCTCTGTGCAATACCACTGCACAGAGCTGGCAAGTATAACATGTTTATTATTTTAATTATAAAAAGAAAATTAAGCTTTAAAGTCCCTTTATTATGAAATGTTTTTTGGACCCCCAGATTGTCGGTTTGGCACTCTCATTAAAATCTGGGCTCCATGCTTGAAGAAAAAGTCTCACTTCCATTTTTATTAATGTGCTCTGTTCCCGGGGAGGGGGCAGAGTTATCCCGTTGGGAAGCTGTTAAAGCTGACAGCTAATCATAGGCGGAGGCATTCCACACCCCGCATCTGCCCCTTGCATATGTGCGGCAGCGGGACGGGAAATGCCTCCGCCGCATATGACTGGCTGTTAGCTTTTACAGCTTCTACGTGGGATAGATCACATGGGTTTGGGCTCATGTCTCTAGTCTTGGACAAGAAGGTGGAGATGGAGCAAATTGCCATGCGTCCAAGTGAAATAAAATTATGGCGCAAACACCACCAGTAGCCTCAAAAAGTGGTAGGCGCTAAACACAGTTCATAAGTGCATATAACGACAGCTCCTCAGCAGATTGAAGGTTATCTCCAATAGAGTAAAATGGACAACAGAGGGCGCTTCTAAGTGTAGCAAGTTAGTGTTTATTATTAAAAACAGTAAAAAATGCCCTAACATTTAGTGAGATGAAAGGAGGCATATCTTAAAACCAAGGGAAATCATCTCAGCTAACAAGGCCAAACAGCAGCAATCCAGGGAGGTGTAAAGAGAAGTTGCCTCAGACTTGAGAAAGAGGCGTTATGACTTTGAAATGCATAGCCACGCTCCTTCCATGACCCAGCATTTGACGTCATCCTGGAATATTCCTGCTCTGTCCAACTGGCTCTGGTGTTGTTGTAGCTCTATATCAGGGGTGTCAAAGTCAATTTCATTGTGGACCACATCAGCAATATGGGTGCCCCCAAAGGGCCGATTGTGTCTGGGGTGTGCCACGTACAGAGTGCAGGGTTCAGGAGTGCATTTTGTACAGAATGCAAAGTTCAGGGGGATGGTACATACAGAGTGCAGAGTTCAGGAGTATGTGGTGTACAGATAGTAGAGTTCAGGAGTGGACTACGTACAGAGTGCAGAGTTTAGAAGTATGCGGCGTACAGAGTTCAGGAGGGGACTACCTACAGAGTGCAGAGTTTAGGAGTATGCGGCGTACAGATGGCAGAGTTTAGGAGTATGCGGCCTGCAGAGTTCAGGAGTATGTGGTGTACAGATAGCAGAGTTCAGGAGTGGACTACGTACAGTGTAGAGTTTAGGAGTATGCAGCATTTTGCAGAGTTCAGGAGTGGACTACGTACAGAGTTTAGGAGTATGGGGCATACAGAGTACAGATTTCAGGAGTACGTGGTGTACAGATACTACAGTTCAGGAGTGGACTACATACAAAGTGCAGAGTTTAGGAGGATGGTACATACAGAGTGCAGAGTTCAGGAGTATGCAGGGTACAAATGGCAGAGTTTAGGAGTATGCGGCCTACAGAGTGCAGAGTACAGGACTATGTGGTGTACAGATAGTAGAGTTCAGGAGTGGACTACGTACAGTGTGCAGAGTTTAGGAGCATATGGCATACAGAGTACAGAGTTCAGGAGTGGACTATATACAGAGTTTAGGAGTATGCGGTGTACAGAATGCAGAGTTCAGGTGTATGTGCTGTGCAGATACTACAGTTCAGGAGTGGACTATGTACAAAGTGCAGAGTTTAGGAGTATGCAGCATACAGAGTGCAGAGTTCATGAGTGGTCTACCTACAAAGTGCAGAGTTTAGGAGTGTGTGGCATACAGAGTGCAGAGTTCAGAAGTATGCAGCGTACAGAGTGCAGAGTTTAGGAGGATAGTACATACAGAGTGCAGAGTTCAGGAGTATGTGGTGTACAGATAGTAGAGTTCAGGAGGGTACTACCTACAGAGTGAGGAGTTTAGGAGTATGCAGTGTACAGAGTGCAGAGTTCAGGAGGATGGTACATACAGAGTGCAGAGTTTAGAAGTAGGTGTGGTACAGAGTGCAGAGTTCAGGAGGGGACTACTTAGAGTATAGAGTTCAGGAGTATGAAGTGTACATCATGCAGAGTTCAGGAGTGGACTACGTACAGTTTAGGAGTATGCGGCGTACAGAGTTCAGGATTATGTGTGGCATGCCTGGAACCTTGAACCAGATCTCAAATTTTGTACGTCGGAAATTCCAATCGAAACTGTCCGATGGAGCCTACACACGGTCGGAATTTCCAACAAAAGGCTCCCATCGAACATTTTCCGTCGGAAAATCCGACCGTGTGTACACGGCATAAGAGGTCATCAGATTGGCTCAACTACCTGTTCAGGGTGGATCCTCCTGGAGGTGCCACACCTCCCAGACCTTATCGTGGACCTCCAGTCTGTATTCTAGTGGTCATTTTCTCCATCATTTCCACATCCTTACTCCTGGCATACAGGGCCTCGGGGGAGGGAGGGGACCACCATTTCCGATTTATTGCCACAAGACAGCGGACCGCTGTGAGGATATGGCGAACCAGTTTCTTATAGGGTACTGGGATTTTCAGTGGTGACAAACCCAGTAGGAAAAATTTCGGAGTGATGGGGATTGGCCTTTCGAGGAGACGGGCCAGCAGCTGCTGGACCGAGGTCCAAAAAGGGGCGATCAGTGGGCAGCTCCAGTAGAAGGAGGGTACCTCTATCCCCCAGGCAGCACCAGCAGCGATCGCAGCTAGTAGGGACAATGGCATGGTGTACATCTGGGGTCATGTGAAACTGTCCATGTTTTAACCACTAGCCGACCAGCCGCCAAGTCGTATGTAAATGTCCAGGTTGGCATGACTGCGCAAATCGCCATAGCTATACGTCGCTCCTTTAAGATGCCATAGCAGGCGTCCGCTGGGCACCCGCACTCACTCGTGACAGAACGAGAACGGGGATGTGTGTGTGTAAATACGTTTCCATTTATTTATAAGAGTGTGTGTGTGTGTCTGTGTGTATATGTATATACCTGTGTGTGTGTATATATATATATATATATATATATATATATACACACACACACACACACACACACACACACACACACACACACACACACACACACACACACACGTGTTTGAGTTTGGGGGTGCAAACACCTCTGCGCTTCCTACAGCACACCCCTGCGTTGTAATGTGTGTCGGGGGCCCCTGGTAGCAGCAATCTCTGTGCCCCCCACATCTTATTGCAGTGGTGCCCTAAGAACCTTCTGGGTGTTCTCCATTATCTTCCTGGGCAGCCAGAGGGGGGAGATTAAACAAACGATAGACTTCCGAGCTGATGGAAAACGCTGCACATTTCACATGCAAATCTCTTATCTGCATCAAGTGATGCTAATACATCATTAATGTGGCCCTGAGTTCGCGGAAGATGCAAAATCAATTAACCCCTAACCTGCCGCAAGCGATACCGGCGCCGCGATAGTGAGAATTCTTCTAAGAAGGTAAATTATCTTACCAAGCATAGCACAGTGCCAGTTTTACAATTCGCAGAGAGCAAAGAAATCAAGACAGACAATATTTCCAAGGCAGCTGAAGTGCAGGGACGTGTATGTGCTGCTGGGAAAAGGGGGGGGGGGGGGGTTATGGTGTGAGACAATAAATCTGATTTCCAGATTTCCCTTTAGTCTTGCACAGTTGTACCGGCTCCTCTCCTGGACTGAAATGCCTTACTCTGATTTCACTGCACACTGTGAGCTTCTCACAATGTGCATTAAAAGCTGCAGCAAGTCAGAGCCTGCCTCATTTCCTAGATGGAGGACATCCAGTAACATCTAGTTCTTTCCTCCCCTGCCTGGCTTTTCCTGGCCCCTTTTATTTCTTTTATTCCTTGGAGTTCAGATCTTTTTATCATGTAGGTTCAGCATCACATGTGGGTGTTACCTACATGTAAATACAGCCTGCCAATTGGCATCAGGACTGAGGGCTCTGGAGAGGAGTACTGAGACAGGGTGCTGTGATGTTGGGGTACTAAACCTCCCACTGACACCAGAGATGAGGTACTAATCCTCCCACTGACACCAGAGATGGTGAACCTCCCCTGACACCAATGATGGGGTACTAAACCTTCCACTGACACCAGAGATGTTGAACCTCCCCTGACACCAATGATGGGGTACTAAACCTCCCACTGACACCAGAGATGTTGAACCTCCCCTGATACCAATGATGGGGTACTAGACCTCCCACTGACACCAATGATGGGACACTATTTTTCCCACTAAACACTGATGATGGGGCACTATTCCTCCCATTGACACCAATAATGGGCCATTTTTCCTCTCACTGACACCAATGATGGGATACTATTCTTTTTACTGACACCGATGATGGGACACTATTCCTTCCACTGACACCAACAATTGGGCACTATTCCTCATACTGACACCAATGATGTCATTTTTTTTACTCCCACTGACCACCAAGCCTATGGCATTTTCTACTCCCAATGGCCACAGTCCGGCACGCCCTAAAGTTTGAAGGGCAGGAACTGGCCCTTTGTTTAGAAAGTTGGAGCCCCCCTGGTATAGAGAAAAAACTGGGTCTAACATATGGTATGTCATGAAAATAAAAAACTTTTTTTCTTACATGCATTGGGAATGTTTTTTTTTTTTTTTCATTTTCTTTGTCGTGTTGATGAGGGGAGGTGAGGAGTCAGGAAAGGTGAATAATAAGCAGATTAAACTTCAGCATCAAGGAACCTTAACAGGTTCATTTCATTTATTTTTGTTAGAAATTCTGTATGTAGCACTACAGAACAAACAGTGCATAGTCCACGTGAGCTTTGCTGCTTAATTGCAGACAGGAAACTTTTTTTTTTCCTTTTGATAGATGCAGCTACAAACTTATAAACACAGCCATCTGCTGGCTGATGTAGTTGTTGCACAGAATACATATAAACAATCTATTCCAACGCTTTTCCAACTTGATAAAGCTGCTGAATTATCGCAGCCTTTGTAGTTGATCCTATGATGCCATTGGTAAAATGGAGTCAGTGCTGTGATCACATGACTAACCTATTTTCCCATATTCCCCTAGGGACCTCTATGTGGTCGAATCTCTCATCCTTTGTCTATATTCACCTCATTCGCTAAAACTTTCACTGAAATTTTCAGGAAAACAAGCACAAAAAGATCAGCAAATCACTTTTCGGTAGTTTTGTAAATAAGCCCTCAAGACCACGACTGACCAACATCGATGAGTGCTGCATTCTTGTAGCCACCGCGCTCCACGCAGTCATCCGACGCTCCTTCCAAGTAACGTGGAGACGCTGCGAATTCTGCAGCACAAGCCTGAGGAATCGCTCTGCTAATAGAAAACATGTGACAGAGTAGCGAATGCCGGCTCCGTGCCCGTGAAATGAGTAAGTGTGGGAAGATGAACCCCCACCGGGGCCATTCTAGGCCTCCGAGGTCTTCCAAACTGCAGAACCGTCTCAATCTGCCGTCTCCTGTCTACGGATGAGATAGTGCCAGATGGGGCCCGAAATATCCGGCCCAAATCACATTCTAAATCACTGGAAAGGAAAGCTTTAGGTTCACAGATTATACATTTAGAGCTACTATTGTAACCTCCACCTTAAAGTTATTGGTGATGTGGTTTTGGGGTTTTTCGTGGTCGCTGTTCCGTGTTTCGGATGACACTGAAAGGCTGTCTCAAGCGCCCTCTGGTGCAAGTTTGGGTCACTGCAAAGGTAACTTGCTAGGGGGGCTGACTGAGACACCACAAAAACACCTTCCAGATCCGTACCGGATGCGATTCTGCAAGCGTGTTTTTAATGTGTTTTTGATGCGTTTCCAGATTCTTTTTTTCTTCTTTTTTCCTGTTTTTTATTTTTTTTACTGTACTGGTGTCCGTTGCATTTTTTATTTTTTTTTTGAAAATCTGTTTATTGAGTTTTGTAACATTTAACAGCAAAACACAAAGACAACTAACAAAACCAAAACTAATAAGAAGAGAGAAAGAGAGAAAAAAAAATAAAAGAAAGAGGCAGCACACATTGGTCATGACAATAATGGGCTTTGGAGCCCGCAAAGACATAAGATGAGGCAATCAATTACTAGTAATATATCAGTGAGCTCGAGATCTCACGATGGTCCCAGCCTGTGACATGCAAGGGTAATATGGCGCCATGGGGCTAGAACGTCTATCACCAAACAGAGAGCACATTTACCATCACAAATTCTTATTCATAGGGTGAGGGTGTCAGGTTTAAGATTTATGAAGGGGGCAAGTCAGAAGCCGTGGAGGGATCTGCCAGCCATTTGGACCAGACCTTACTATATTTTTGGGGGCAACCCCTATTGGCATAACAGTCTTTGTATAGGGGCAGGCTGTCGTTGACTAGTCGTTTCCACAGAGAGAGAGGAGGAGGAGTGGGCTTACGCCAGCTAAGGGCTATGGCTTTGCGGGCGTAAAAGAGAAGCAGCCCGACCAGAGTACGGTTAGCCACAGTGGGAATCAGTTCCTCTATCAGGCCCAGTATGCAAATTGCTATGGAGGGTTGGATCGATATGGTGGTGACCTGTGTAATGACCTTTAGTATCTCCTTCCAGTATTCGGCAATGGGTGGGCAGGTCCAGAAAATGTAGGTGAAGTCACCCGGTATCTCCCCACAACGCCAGCAGCTGGGGGGGGGGGGAGGTGGGGTTCATTTTGTGTAGCCTATGTGGGGTAAAATATGCACGGTGGACCATCTTGAATTGTACTAGTCGTCCGTTGCATTTTTGATTTGCTTTTAATGTGTTTCAGTGCATTTTTGCACTGAACTGCATGTGGTGTGAACTGGCCCTGAGAGAAACGCGTAGTCTTTACAAAGGAGATTTCACATACTTAAGGTGCAATACAGCAGCTACATTTATAAAACACTAAGCCCCGGTTCAAATTCATGCAAATTTCATGCGGATCAGATGCGACCGGAAAAGCATAGATTCGCATGTCATGTAGAAAAGCATTATTTCCAACTAAGGCTGTTCACACATATGCAGAGCGAATTTGATTTGGTTCAAAAAAGTGAGTGTGCGAGTTTAATGCCGTGCAGCGCAAATTCATAGACGAATTTCAACTCCATGGGACCGGATTGAAATCGCAGTCCAGTGCTCACATCACGGCAATTTTTTTTTTTTTAACTCGATTTTACAGAAAATAACATTGTAGATGTGACCACTCCCCCTCACAAATTCGCACTAAATTTGCATTGCAACCGCACATGCTAAGCAGAATTCGCATTGCAATGTAAAAAAAAAATCATAATGCAAATTCGCACATTGTACCACATCACTGTGAACCGGGGCTCAAAATTAAAGCCAGGACAAAAAAAAAATGTAGTATCTCTTTATAACATGCACATTTCCCCATTTGTATCCCGTTAACCACTTCAATACGCAATATTGGGCACTTTTACCCACGTCCTTCCCAGGCCAATATTCAGCTTTCAGCACTGTCACACTTTGAATGACAATTGCGTGGTCATGCAACACTGTATCCATGTGACAATTTTATCTTTTTTTTTATTTTTTATTTTTTTTTTAGACAGATAGAGCTTTCCTTTGGTGGTATTTAATTAAATTTTTTTCTAAACAAACAAAAAAAGACCGAAACGTTAAAAAAAAAAAACTTAGAAAATATTGTAAATAAGTAATGTTTCTCCTTTGCTGATTGCAAGGTCATGCTACGCTGTACCCAAACTACATTTTTTTTTTTTAACATTTTGTTCACACAAATAGAGATTTCTTTTGGCAGTATTTAATCAACGCTCTGTACTTTTTTTTGCTAAATAAATGAAAAAAAAAAAGAAAATTTTGAAAAAATATGCTTTTTTCTGCATTTCTGTTATAAAATTTTGCAAATAAATGATCTTTAGGCTAAAATTTATTCTGCTGCATTTCTTTGGTGAAAATAACCCAAATCGGTGTATATTATTTAGTCTGTAGAAAAGTTAGAGAGTCCACAAACTATGGGGATATATATCTGAAAATGTATTAATCCCGAGGTACTGACGTCTATCTAATTTCTTGAACCCTAAAATGTCAGGACAATACAAATTGCCCCCAAATGTCCCCTTTTTTGGAAAGTGAACAGTCCAAGGTATTTAGTAAGAGGCATGGCAAGTTTTTTGAAGCTGTAATTTTTTGTCATAATATTTTGGAAAAATTAAGAAAAAAAAAATTCACAATTTTTTTTTCCTTTGCATACTGTCACCAGTGCAGTGAAGCATTGTCATATAGCTGGTGTTGCAGTGATCAGGGACACTGACTGGTAACAGTATGAAAAAAATAAAATAAAATCATTTAATGATTTTTTTTTGTTATCACACTGTGACCAGAGCAATATAATGTTACTATAGAAAACATTGTACTACTCTAGGGAAGTGATCAGGTTTTTTTTTGTTTTTTTTACACATTATGATTGCTTATAGCTGTGCATTACATTGCTAAAAGCAAGCTTTTTACTGAACGAAACTGATTCATTCAGTTTATTTTGTTGCGATTAGCTGTGATTTTACCATTTGATCACATTGACCAATCACAGCTTGCGGCACAATTGTACACAATGGATGTCATGAAAGGAAGCCATCCATTGTTTACAACTGTCATGTTACCTGCTGTGATTGGTCACAGCGGTCACATGGTATCGGCAGCGAGGCCAGTAACAGATTGCACCGCTGCTTGCCGCTTTCTGAGAGGACGTCATATGACATCCATGCAGAGTGGTAAAGCCACCGACCTACCTTCATTCTGCTATAGGCAAGACAGGAAGGTGTGAAATATGTTGCAATTGCAGAAAAATACCCGACAATCTGCCAGGAATACAGGGAGCTCCAAATTTCCTGTTGTACGCTGACAACGCAGCCTTTGTCACGTTTGGCACCTTTCAGGGGGGAGGGGGGTGCAGATACCTATCTAAGACAGGTATTTGCACCCACTTTCCGGGCATAGACTCCCACAGGAGTCTATGACTCTTCCCGTCCCCCTGCGCTGTCTGCTGGGACACACGGGTCCCAGAGACAGCAGGGACTATTCGGATTGCGCTGCACGATTTGCGCATGCGCAGTAGGGAACCGGGAGATGAAGCCACAAGGCTTCATTTCCTGACTCCCTTACCAAAGATGGCGGCGGCAGCATCCAAGGACCGAGGGACGGTTCGGCCACAGGTGCCGACATCACTGGACCCTGGGACAGATAAGTGTCCTTATTTTAAAAGTCAGCAGCTGCAGTATTTGTAGCTGCTGACTTTAAAAAAAAAAATAAATTTGCGGGACTTCCGCTTTAAGAAAACTTTTTTTTTTAAAGTTTCGTTTTTTTTTTGTTGGTTTAGCAAAGAATAAAAATACCACCAAAGGAAAGCTCTATCTGTCTAAAAAAAAAAAATGATACAAAATTTCATATGGGTACAGTTTTGCATGACCGTGCAATTGTCACTCAAAGTGTGACAGCGCTGACAGCTGAAAATTGGCCTGGGCAAGAAGGGGGTAAAAGTGCCCGGTAGGCAAGTGGTTAAAGGGGAGTTCCAGCCTCAAAAAAGTTTGTTTTGTAAAAGTCAGAATCTACCAGTACTGTAGCTGCTGACTTTTAACCACTTCAGCCCCGGAAGATTTGACCCCCTTCCTGACCAGAGCACTTTTTACAATTTATCACTGTGTCGCTTTAACTGACAACTGCGCGGTCGTGTGACGCTGTACCCAAACAAGATTTGCGTCCTTTTTTTCTTACATATAGAGCTTTCTTTTGATGGTATTCGATCACCTCTGCAGTTTTTATTTTTTGCGCTATAAACAAAAAAAGAGCGACAATTTTGAAAAAAAAAACCACAATATTTTGTTCTTTTAAACGGTAATATTATGATTATTATAGGCCCTGCACTACAGCTCGAATCTTGAAAAAAATTTGGCTTCACATATATTTTAATAGCTACATTATGGAAAGGCTCCCAGACCCTGACACCAGCCATAGAGTGGAGAGCCGGGTCACTATAATTATCCTGTAATTGGGCTCAGAGCCTTGTAAATCCATCATTTCCTGGCCTTCTGTGTATGGAGGGAATCCAGAGGAGCTGAGCAGGCTTCTCCATCTTTACCTGAGACCCCCTCCATAGACCCCCTCAATAAACCCCCTCCATAACCCCCCTCAATAGACCTCCTCAATAAACCCCCTCCATATACCCCCTCCATAGAACTCCTCCATAAACCCCTCCATAAATCCCCTCCATAGAACCCCTCCATAAACCCCCTCCATATACCCCCTCTATAGACTCTCCATAGACCCCCTCCATAAACTCCCTCCATAGACCCCCTCCATATACCCCCTCCATAGACCCCCTCCATAAACCCCCTCCATAGACCCCCTCCATAAACCCCCTCCATAGACCCCCTCCATAAACCCCCTCCATAGACCCTCCATAGACCCCCTCCATAAACTCCCTTCATAGACCCCCTCCATATACCCCCTCCATAGAATCCCTCCATATACCCCCTCCATAAACCCCCTCCATAGACCCTCCATAGACCGCCTCCATAGAACCCCTCCATAAACTCCCTCCATAGATCCCCTCCATAGACCCCCTCAATAGACCGCCTCCATAAACCCCCTCCATAGACCCTTCATAGACCCCCTCCATAAACTCCCTCCATAGACCCCCTCCATAGACCCCCTCCATAAACCCCCTCCATAGACCCTCCGTAGATCCCCTCCATAAAACCCCCTTCATAGACCCTCCATATGAGTTCTTCCCACCTGGAGAGAGAAACACGGCTCAGAGCATAACCTTTCCTCCCCAGCCATAGACGGCCAAGCCTGGGATTAGATACAAGGGATTCCGGCTGTCAGATCTCTTACATTATTAATGTTAGATGGAAGTATAATGTATAGAAGTACAGTCCTTGTGTGTGTACAATGTATCTGTATATGTATTCTGCAAAATGTCAGAAAATATCTCACAACTATTTCTAGACAATTAAATAATATTCTACTTATGGTCTTCTACCTTTCTAATTACACCCCTGGCCTGATATAGGGGTGGGCTCAGATGAGAACTCTGACGTAAAGGGGGACTCTGATATAAAAGGGACTCTGATGGGGACCCTGCTGTAAGGGGTGACTCTGATGCGGACCCTGATGTAAGGAGGGACTTAGATGGACACACTAATGTAAGCGGAAAGTCTGATGGGGATTCTGGTTTAATAGGAACCATAATATAAGGGGGACTCTGATAGAGACTTTGATGTAAGGGGACTCTGATAGGGACCCTGCTGTAAAGGTGAACTCTGGTGCATTGGGGACCCTGATATAAGGGAGACTATGATGGGAACTCTTATGTAAGGGGCACTCTGATGGGACCCTGATGTAAGAGGGGATTCTGATTAGTAGCATGATATAATGGGGACGCTAAAGGGGACCCTGATGTAAGGGGGACTCTGACAGGGACCTTGGTGTAAAAGAAACTCTGATGGAGACCCAGATGTAAGGGGACTGTGATGGGGACCCTGATGTAAGGGGGACTCTGATAGGGACCCTGATGTAAGGGGGGACTCAGATAGGCACACTAATGTAAGTGGAGAGTCTGATGGGGATTCTGATTTAATAGGGACCCTAATATAAGGGGGACTCTAAAAGAGACTTTGATGCAAGGGGACTCTGATCTCTGATGTGGACCAATGATGTAAGAGGGGATTCTAATGTGGACTCTGACTGTGACCCTGATCTAAAGGGGACTCTGACAGGGACCTTGATGTAAAAGGGACTCTGATCGGGACCCTGGTGTAATGGCAACTGTGATGGGGACCCTGATGTAAGAGGGACTCTGATGGGAACTCTGATATATAAGGATGAACTCTGATGGAGACCCTGATGTAAGGGGTGACTCTGATGTAAAGGGAACTCTAATAGGGACCTTGATGTAAAGGGGACTCTGATGGGGACCCTGATGCAAGTGGGGACTCTAATGGTGATCCTGATGTAAAGGGGGACTCATTTAATTTAGAGGCCTTACACTCCCCAATCTCTACTGGGGTACTGGGCTTTGAGCATTGGCTTATTTGGACGTAATTTTAGGCGTTTGTTTTGCGGGCGTTTGTGCGTGAATTTGTGCGTTCGTGCACACAATACATTCCTAGGGAAAATGAAATAATATTTATGCTCATAGGCGCATATTTGCATGTAAAGTCGCAGAATACTGACTGGGAACGCAGATTATTTTTTTCTTACTGAGGCATACGCAGCGCTTGTTTACTCGCCTGTATGCACAGGCACCTTGAAAACAACGGGTTGCATTTTAGATCTGTAAAAAAAAAAAACGCTGTACTGCCTTTTCAAGCCGCAGTGTGCACCAGTCCTCGGCCCCTGTTCACACCGCTATGACTTGTCATGCGATTTGACAAGTGAAGTCGCTCCCTATTGTCGGCAATGGAAAATCAGTGAGACGCCGACCTTGCGGTGCCGCAGCGATTAGAAAAAGTCGTTCTTGCATTACTTTTCGGGGGATTTCAGGTGCGACTTGCATAGAGGTCTGTGCATGAAGTCACACAGATGTCAGCCAAGTCGCCAACCCAAATTCGCACTGACACGCGGCTTTGAAGTCGTGCGATTTCAAGTGAAGTTGTGCGATTTCAAAGCCGCGTTCGCTGTGAACCTGGAGGTTGTACATTTTCGAATCTCTCCCTGGAACAAGGTGGCACATAAATAACGCTCAGCGGAGTTCTCCTATAAAACTCCCATTTGCTGCCATTTGTTTTTCTTTCCCAGAAATCAGCTCAGCTTCCTGGGGCCTTCGCCTCGCAGCTTCACCGCCCAACTATTTCTGTCTAAAGGGCCCAATTCCTTTAAACTCGGAGAGAGAGAGAGACTGGCAGGAAGTTTTTCCAAGTCTGGCTGGGCTCCCAGGGCCTGTTCCCAGCATGAGATTATCACTTGTACTCCGGGCCAATGGCTAAAACAGATGTCTCCTCCGCCCGGACAGGCTGTCCCCTTGTTTCTGTGCTGTCAGAGTGAGGCGGAGCTGGAAATGAAAGGGATTCCACTGCTGGGAGAGTGACAGGAACCTGCAAGAGGAATCTGCAGGGGGGACTTAAAGGGGCACTGTCCTTTTTTTTATTTTTTATTTTTTTTACTGTATTGTTAAATCTGACCTCCAGCCCTCCCTTCAGTCTTGCACAGTTGTACCGGCTCCTCTACCAGACCGAAATGGCTTACTCTGATTCCACCGCACACTGTGAGCTTCTCACAATGTGCATTAGAAGCTGCAGCAAGTCAGACAGAGCCCCGCCTCATTTCTGAGCTATTGGACGTTTAGCATCATCTAGCGCTTTCCTTCCCTGCCTGACCGGCCCATCCCTTTCAATCATTGGATTTCAGTTCTTTCAACTATGGAGGCTCAGCATCCCATGTGGGTGTTATCAAGCAAATGCAGCCTGTCTAGTAACCCCCACTCCTCCAGACCGACAGCCATCCATCAAGGCATTTAGACATAGGCGTGCGCAGGGGGTGTGCCGAGTGTGTCTGGGCACACCCTAATCGCTCCGCGTAGCGCAGATTCCCCCTTGAAGATATTTCTCCAAAGCCCCCCAATGGGGCTCCAAAAATAAAATAATAAAAATAAAAAACTACTGACACTATCCACTGCCCTACTGACACCAACCTCTGCCCTACTGACACCAATCTCTGCCCTACTGAAACCAACCTCTGCCCTACTGACACCAACCTCTGCCCTACTGACACCAATCTCTGCCCTACTGACACCAACCTCTGCCCTACTGACACCATCTTCTGCCCTACTGACACCCATCTCTGCCCTACTGACACCAATCTCTGCCCTACTGACACCAACCTCTGCCCTACTGACACCGTCTTCTGCCCTACTGACACCAACCTCTGCCCTACTGACACCGTCTTCTGCCCTACTGACACCAACCTCTGCCCTACTGACACCATCTTCTGTCCTACTCTCACCGTCCTCTGCTCTACTGACACCAACCTCTGCCCTACTGATACCGTCTTCTGCCCTACTGACACCAACCTCTGCCCTAATGACACCATCTTCTGTCCTACTCTCACCGTCCTCTGCTCTACTGACACCAACCTCTGCCCTACTGATACCAACCTCTGCACTACTGACACCATCTTCTGCCCTACTGAAACCATCTTCTGTCCTACTGACACCAACCTCTGCCCTACTGACACTGCCTTCTGCCCTACTGACACCAACTTCTGCCCTGCTGACACCAACTTCTACCCTGCTGACACCAACTTCTGCCCTACTGACACCATCTTCTGCCCTACTGACACTGTCTTCTGCCCAACTGACACCAGCCTCTGCCCTACTGACACCAACCTCTGCCCTACTGACACCAACCTCTGCCCTACTGACACCAACCTCTGCCCTACAGACACCAACCTCTGTCCTACTGACACCAACCTCTGCCCTAATGTTTTTTTTCATTTACTTATAAGAGTGTGTGTGTGTGTGTGTGTGTGTGTGTGTGTGTGTGTGTGTATGTGTATATATATATATATATATATATATATATATATATATATATATATACACACATGCGTGTTTGAGCTTTGGGGATGCTGCACACACCTACAGTATCTCACAAAAGTAAGTACACCCCTCACATTTTTGTAAATATTTTATATCTTTTCATGTGACAACACTGAAGAAATGACACGCTGACAACAAAAGTGAGTACACTCCTAAGTGAAAATGTCCAAATTGGGCCCAATTAGCCATTTTCCCCATGACATCACTGGGTCCAAAATAAGGTATGTTATGAAAACAGACGTTTAAAGAAATGTCATTAGCATGTTGATCAGGAGGGAAGGGGGATAGGGAAGGCTAAATATTAGTCAGCCTGGGCACACTGCCCTACCTTATGCCCACATGTGACTTGAGCCTTCATGATTAACTGAAATTAAATCCAATGAGTGAAAAGGGCGGTCCAGAAACAGTCAGGCTGGGGAGGAAAGACCTAGATGATACTGGATGTCCTCCAGCCAGGAAATGAGACGGGCTCTATCTGGCTTGTTGCAGCTTCTAATGCACATTGTGAGAAGCTCACAGTGTGCAGTGAGATCAGAGTAAGGCATTTCAATCTAGGAGAGGAGCCGGTACAACTGTGCAAGAATGAACAGAGGGCCAGTGGTGACATCAATGGGTCTAAAATAGAGCATGTAATAAAAATATAAAGATTTTATTTGAATATTTCTCATGATGATGAGGCAGGAACTGGGGAAGGTATTTACCATAGAAAAAAAAACTTCACATTAATAAAGTGAAAATGTAATTAATATTTATGTGTTTATGTGATCAGCTATGTTGCATTAATTTGCACACACCTTGTTACCTCAGTTGGGTCTCTACCTGCACTAAAACCAGCTATAGAATCCCAGACCAGAAAGGACAGGGTTAATTAAAATAACAGGAGCTGCATATAAACTGTATTGCATTAAACAGGAGCACATGCTGATATACTGGAAGGTGACCACTACAGACATACAGGTGCATAGATTTAGCAATCAGGCACTGTGCATGTGAGATAATAACAATAGGACACAGATACTCTGTCTGTCACAAGGATTTAGATACACACTCAGTAAGCTACGGGCAGTGTTAGTTAAACTATTAGAACATTGGAATACTTACATATAAGTCCCTTCTGGCCTGGGTTTAACAGCATGGACAGGACATGTGGCTGAGACTCTTGCTCTCTCTACTTCCACCTTCTGGAGTTTCAAAGCCAGCCTCCAGGAGACAGGAAGTGCCAGTACATGATTATATGTAACAAGTGATATTAGCAGCCAACAGTAGAGGGCAGTAGAATCCGTTCATTAGTCTGGTTTTTGTAAATGATGAAGTGACATTGATCAAAGTGCACACAATGCTACAGCTGGGTCCCGATCACCACAACTAAACTGCTTTTGTCTTCTTTTTGGCCTTTCAATGCTCAAAATATACAAATAAATATTAACCACTCAAGGACCAGCCGCCGCAGTTGTACTGTGGCAAATTGGCCCCCCTGCGTGAATCGCCATCATTGTACGTCGGCTTGCGCAGGCGCAGTTGCAGGTGGGAGCCCGCCGCTGCCGGCACGCTCCCATGAGAATTATCTTTTAGTCTCTGGAGTTGATCCCCTTTTTAATACATGCCAATATTCTGTTTGCTTTGTTGATCCAGGTCTCTGAAATTCCCACAAAATCCAAATCCTCCTCGTACAGCAGTATCTCTAGTTTACCCATCTTGTCCACCAGGCTCCTGGCCATAGGTGTGCGCAGCCTTTTGCATTAGGGTGTGCACCCCAAAACTCAAACACACACGTGTATGTGTGTGTGTGTGTGTATATATATATATATATATATATATATATATATATATATATAAATGTTATATTTATATACATACATACATACACACTCTAATGGCAGTGCCGGTGCAGTGAAAGAGAAGTATGGTAGCACTAAATGAATGGCAGAACTGGTCAGAAGGAAATATTTCCCATCTCACTGTCAGCACAGAGAGCGATAATCGTAATGCACTCAGGGTGCTTAGGGTGTGCCCAGGCACACCCAGCACACCTCCTGCGCACGCTTATGCTCCTGGCATTGGTGAACATGCCACGTAGTTTAGACCAGTTGCATACTGTTCTCTTATAGGGATTGTTACTATACATTAGTGCAGCCTCAGTGCCCATCAGAGCAGCCTTATCAGTGCCCATCAGTTTACCCTCATCAGTGCCCATAAGTGCAGCCTTAGCGCACATTGCAGGAAAAATTACTTATTTGCAAAATTTTATAAAAGAAACAAATGCCTTGTACACACGGTCGGACAATCCGACCACAAAATCTGTCGGATTTTTTCTGACGGATTTTGTCCTAAACTGGTGTTGCATACACACGGTCGGACAAAGTTGTGGGAAAATCCGATCGTTCGTAATGTGGTGACGTTCGTTCGTTACGACGGGACTACGTTCAGGCTAGTAGCCAATAGCTTTGGTCTCATAATTTGATCCGAGCACTTTGTCCGATCGGAATTCTCTACAAACAATTGGCAAAAGTCCGATCAGATTTTTTTATTGGAAAATTTGAGATTCTGCTTTTAAATTTTTTCCGTCTGAACTTCCGATGAAAAAAGTCCAATAGAGCCCACATGCGACCGGATTTTCTGACAATATAATCCGATCGGACCTTTTCCGTCAGAATTTCCGATGGTGTGTACAGGGTATAAGACAAGCGTTTTTGTTTTGTTTTTTTCACAATTTTCGGTCATTTTTAGTTTGTTTAGCAAAAAATAAAAAACCCAGTGGCGATTAAATACTACCAAAAGAAATCTCTATTTGTGTGAAATTAATGATAAAAATGTAATTTGGGTAGTGTTGCATGACCGCATAATTGTCATTCAAACTGCGACAGGAAATTGGCCTAACAGGGTGAAAGTGTCCAGTTTTTAAATGGTTAATAAGGTATACTTTTCCCTAAAATAAGGAACCTCTGCTCTCAGTTTGCTTTGGTGGAACTCCACCTTGTGATCCTTTCTTCTTGTTTTTACACACTAGAGCTTACACTCTAATGACTCCCCACAATCACACACTTATTCTCTGTACACACGGTTGGACTTTCTGACGGAAAATGTGCAATCGGACCGTGTTGACGGAAATTCCAATCGTATGTGGGCTCCATCTGACTTTTTCCGTCTGAATTTCCGACACACAAAGTTTGAGATCTGGATCTAAAATTTTCCGACAACAAAATCTGATCCTTTAAATTCCGATTGTGTGTAGAGAATTCCGACGCACAAAGTGCCACGCATGCTCAGAATAAATCACAAGACGAAAGCTATTGGCTACTGGCCCTCTTTATAGTCCCGTTGTATGTGGTTTACGTCACCTTGTTCTAAATGATTGGATTTTCCGACAACTTTGTGAGACCGTGTGTATGCAAGACAAGTTTGGGCCAAAATCCGTCTGAAAAAAATCTGACAGAGTTTGTCGTCAGAAAGTCCGACCGTGTGTACAGGGCATTATTATACATTTATTTATCTCTGACATACAGTACTGTATACCACAGTGCTTTACAGAGAACACTGGGCAAATTATATCAGTCTCTGCACCAGAGGAGCTTACACTCTAATGTCCCCTCAACAACACTATTATTATTATTATTATTATACATTTATCGAGCTCTGACATATACAGTAGTACTGTAAAGAGAAAACTGGGCCAGTCACATCAGTCTCTACACCAGAAGAGCTTACAGTTTAAAGTGGTAGTAAACCGCTTTACCTGAAAGGTAAAGGCATAATGTGCTAGTATGCATCGCATACTAGCACATTATGTGAAACTTACCTGATAACTAAGCATTTCAGAGATTTGCTGTCATCGCTAGAGGCCACTTCCATCTTTACCCGTCTTCTCTCGTGGACTCCAGGTGTCTGACCGGCCGGAGCCGCGATGACGTCACTCCTGCCGTTTACAGCACAGGACCGGGCCAGGCGGCTGTTCTTTTGGAGCGCATGCGCCAGTGACAACATCAGCTGCATATACAATAAATATCTCCTAAATGGTGCACATTATTGATATATTTACAGTCCCTTTAGGGAAGCCTTATTATATTCATATAGCTCTGACATATACCACAGTGTTGTACAGAGAACACTGCGCCATTCCCATTGTCTCTGCACCTGATGAGCTTACAATCTAATGTATTCCCAAGAGTTAAACACAGGGGCATTTATAAAACTCTCATGGACTCAGAAGGACAATTGATGGGCTCTATATACTCTTAACTGAAATGGATAAAAAAAAAAAAACAACGGCGCCCACATTGTACTTTTTCTATTTTTTATTTTACAGAAGAGACATCACTTTGTGGTTTTCAGCCTGCAAGCGTTTTATAAATATCCAAGTTCTTCTCTCTCTATAATTTCCCAGCAGTTGGGGCATGCTGGGACATGCAGTTCCCCAGCAGGGTGCCAGTGACTGGGTGACGACTCCTGTGTGTGTAAAGAGTGCCCCCTAGAGGATAAATTGGACATGTGACCTGCAGCCTTGTAGCTACACCGTTACAACCAGATGCTTGTTATTCTATAAATAGTTTGGAAAGGGACCAAGTGAGCGGGGATGGCGGTGACCCTGCACTCGGGAACAGGCCGGGGGGGGGGGGGGGGACAGTTTACAGGATGGGGAGGCAATGAGAGAACATTACACGTACAGCTGTGCCGAGGCGGAATCCCTTTACGTGTCGCAACGCCCCATCGTCACGCTTTTCTTTCCACCGCGCCTATCCAGCTCAGATGGGTTCATTATTTAAATTACACTCATTTTATTTCTTTGCAATTTGGTCCAAAAAATTTCCAATACCACCCCCATCAAATCATTCTCTGCAGGTATTACCTTTTGTACCACCACCCCCTCCCTTTAGAATGTAATCTCTATAAGGGCCCTCCTGTACCTTTTGTATTGTACTGAAATTGTGTTGCCCCCCCTATACATTGAAAAGCGCTGAGTAAACTGTTGGCGCTATATACATCGCGTATAATAATAATAATAATAATAATACTTAAACTTCAGTCCCCTTAATGAGGATCCCACCCCCGCCTCCCTCCACCAGAGCCGCCTTTGATGTTCGGTACGTGCGCAGATGTGCCAAAGGACTCTGCCTGGCCTTACGGAGTTTTGCATGGATGCACAGAAAGCGCAGAGGTCCAGGACCTCCCTAACTGTGCCTTCTTCCCCCATATGTGCAGGGCAACGTGCGCATGCGCATGCGCAGATGTGTTGAAGGTCTGTGACAGGTGTGGGCGACGCGTGCGCAACATAAGAAAAAAGCCAGATGAAGTCTCATTGTTTTTTTGTTGAAGGTCTGCTTTAAAGCCCATCTCTGGTCCCCACAGGGCCCTCCATTTATGTTATGCTTTTTTTTTCACCTTTTAAATACAGAGCATCCGGAAGGTATTTACAGCTCTTTACATTTTTAACATTTTGTTATGTTACATCCTTATTCCAAAATGCATTAAATTCATTATTTTCCTCAAAACTCTACAAACAATACCCATAATGGCAATGTAAAAGAAGTTTGTTTGAAATATTTGCAAATTTATTTAGGCTGGGTTCACACTGCTGCGGGGGGAGATCCGGATGTGATTCGCACCGCACTGCAGTGCAAATCACATCCGATCTCCGTAGCGATGCGAGTTCAGCCATACAGATAGTATGGCTGAATTCGCATCGCTCCCGCAGCAAACTTGCACGGGACCCTTTTTTTGGTCCGCAGCAGAATCGGATCGCATGGGTGTTCGCACCATGCGATCCGATTCCTGTGCGAGTGTGCAGATCGCACTGCGATATGCGGACGGATCTGGGGGTGTCATTAACATTTCATTGACACTCCCAGCCGTTCGCATAGGGCAGTGTGAACTGCCGGCGGGAGTCATGCGATGCGGGAAAACTCCGCGGATTCGCGGCGTTCCCGCATCGCTATAGTGTGAACCTAGCCTAAAAAGAAAAAAAATCCCATGTACATAAGTGTCACAGCCTTTGCCATGACACTCAAAATTGAGCTCAGGTGCATCATGTTTCCAATGATCATCCTTGAGATGTTTCTACAACTTGATTGGAGTCCACCTGTGGTAAAATCAATTGATTAGACATGATTTGGAAAGGCACACCCCTGTCTATATAATGTCCCCCAAATAACAGTACATGTCAGAGCACAAACCAAGCCATGAAATTCAAGGATTGTCTGTAGACCTCCGAGACAGGATTGTATCGATGCACAGATCTGGGGAAGGGCACAGAAAGGTTTGCATCATTGAAGGTCCCAATGAGCACAGTGGCCTCCATCATCTGTAAATGGAAGAAGCTTGGAACCAGCAGGACTCTTCCTAGAACCAGTCGCCAGCGATCAGGGGAGAAGGGCCTTAGTCTGGGAGATGGAAGCCACTCCTCAGTAAAAGGCACATGACACCCTGCCTGGAGTTTGCCAAAAGCACCTGAAGGACTCTCAGACCATGAGAAACAAAATTCTCTGGTCTGATGAAACAAAGATTGAACTCTTTGGCCTGAATGGCAAACGTCATGTAAGGAGGAAACCAGGCACCGCCCATCACCTGGCCAATATCATCCCTACAGTGAAGCATGGTGGTGGCAGCACAATTTCATGGGTCAGATGGTAAATGCACAAAACAAGAAACAATGCATTACTAGACCTACTAAGAATACAGACTTGATCGTGGATGTAGAAATACAGGGCATTTGTTGAGATGGAGACTAGAAGACCCCCCTACCCTTGCCTCGTGGAGGCGATCAGTGAACATGGTGCTCCCCCTGTATAAGCTGACCTATGAAAGTAGACAATGCCCAGGGAAGTTTGATAAAATCTGGTACTCCTGGATAGATGCCTCTGCTGACCTTGATCCCCCCTCCCCCTAACTATGATTCGGACCATGCCAGTTGAGACCCCCCCCCCCCCTAACTAACCGTCATATCCCCTCCACCTCATCCATTACCACCCTGACTTCCCCTCCCTCAGATACCTACATAATGAATGCAAGGTTTCATTAATGATGACATGCATTTATGATTGTGTGTAACTGGTACTCATGACACCAGTACTGCTAGATCATTAACTAAAGCAGGGATATGCAATTAGCGGACCTCCAGCTGTTGCAGAACTACAAGTCCCATGAGGCATAGCAAGACTCTGACAGCCATAAGCATGACACCCAGAGGCAGAGGCATGATGGGACTTGTAGTTTTGCAACAGCTGGAGGTCCGCTAATTGCATATCCCTGAACTAAAGGATGACTGCTGGGTGAAGGTGGCTTCTCCTGTCTATAATTGTATACCACCGGACTTACTATGTTTTGCACTGTAATGCTGATTTGTCTAATAAACTCTTCTGTTAAAAAAGAAATACAGGGCAATTTAGGAAACAGTGATCACAATTCAATTTGTTTCAGCATAAATCACACAAATAGGAAGCATAAGGGGAATGCAAAGACACTGAATTTTAAAACAGCCAACTGCTAGAAACTACGCTCCTTGCTAAAAGATACTAAATGGGATAAAATCTTGGGAACAAAGACCATGGAGGAAAAATGGGTGTGCTTTAGGAGCATATTAAATAAGGGTATTAGTCAGTGCATCCCAAATGGTAACACATTTAAAAGAGTTAATAAAAACCCTGGGTGGCTTAACGCCAACGTAAAAATTCATATAAAAGCAAAGGGGAAGACCTTCAAAAAAATACAAGGCTGATTGAACATCATCAGCATTTCAACTGTACAAAGAATGCAATAAGAAATGTAAGGGTGTAATCAAGGCAGCTAAGATAGAACAGGAAAGGCAAATAGCGGAGGAGAGTAAGAACAATCCCTAGAAATTCTTTAAGTGCATAAATAGTAAAAGAGGGAGAACAGATCATATTGGCCCCATAAAGAATGATGAAGGGATTCTGGTTACAAAGGATGGTGAGATGGCGAAGGTTTTGAATGTATTCTTCTCCTCAGTCTTTACGAGGGAATCAGGAGGGCTTCAGTAACCGTTATATCTGCTATAATTTCTTTCATATTAGTTGAAATTCGTTATTTTTTTAATCAGACATTTGGATGCATCCTAATGTCCGAAAGATGCAAAATTCGTCCGAATTTCGATTTGTTGCGAAACAAATTGCACAAGCCTACTCCCTACCCCAATCTGTCCGACTGTCCCCTAATCTATCCATCTTTAGATCCCTGAAAACCCTTCCCTTTGAAAAAGCCTATCCTGCTTCTAACTAATACACTGTTTTACTTTTTATCATCAGCTCACCCCCCCCCCCAGCTATTACCTTTTGTATCAATTCATAGCACCCAACTGTCCCTGATTTGGAGGGACTGTCCCTGATTTTGACCAATGTCCCTCTGTCTCTCATTCATCCTCCTTTGTTCCTCATTTTGGTCTGATCTATATAGACCAGGGGTCTTAAACTGGTGGCCCTCCAGCTGATGCGAAATTACAAGTCCCATCATGCCTCTGCCTGTGAGAGTCATGCTTGTAACGGTCATCCTTGTCATGCCTCATGGGACTTGTAGTTTCACAACAGCTGGAGGGCCACCAGTTTGAGACCCCTGATATAGAGGTATATAAAATGCAATTTTTATCTATCAAAAAGTGTTTTCCAGGGCTAAACCTTTCATCTGATTTCTAAATTTGTAAATTTGTAAATTCCAAAGCCAATATAAAGTAATGGTAACAAAGCACTTGTGGGTTTAACCAATCTTGTTTTTTTTGTAAATTCACCTTTAAGGGGGCGTGACAGGGGTTGTGTCCTTTCCTGCATACTTTTGCTAATAGGTGTCCCTCATTTCCATCTCAAAAAGTTGGGAGGTATGTCAATTGACCCTCCCTCCTAGATTGTAAGCTCTAGTGAGCAGGGCCCTCTGATTCCTCTTGTACCAAATTGTTATGTAATTGTAATATCTACCTTCATTTTGTTAACCCCTTGCGCAAACTGTTGGCACTATATAAATCCTTTCTAATAATAATATTACATATGAGCACATTCCAGAGAGCTGGAGGGGCGAGCACCTAAATATTCATTTTAACGGTCAATTTAACTCTCTCACTGCTGCACAAATTTTCTTTTTACATTTTTTGTACACATGCTCATTAGGGATTAAGGATGAGCTCAGGCGTGTTTGCATGCTCCACGTGCAGAGCCCGCTAGGATGTCGGCGCAACGCTGCGCTAATCACAGGCAGTGAGACGCCTGATCTCTGCAGCCGCACATCGGGGCAATGTCTCACCACCTGTGATTAGCGCAGTCGACTTCCTGGCGGGCTCTGCACGTGGAGCATGCGAACACGCCGGAGTTCATCCTTAATGCTCATTGCAATTAGCAAAGCATCATGGACATGACGTATGTGAAAGCCCGCAGCTTGCAGTGAAGCAATTGAGTGGTAAAAACACGACTGCCCCCACCGCCAGTGTAAATGCTGCCTAATGGGGACACAGACAGCTATAAAACACTGACAGGGGGTCTAATCCCCCTCCACTCTATCCAAAACGAACTATTCAAATACTGTGACATGAAAGGGGTTGGTAGGGGACTTCATGTGTGTGTTTGGGGGTAATTTTGGAACCTGAAGACACAAAAATGGCCGCCAGCTTCACTTTATTAGTACATGAATGCTTATGACAGACAAGAGATGGTTTACATAAACTGGGCTGGGCATGCTGAATCTTGTAGTCTCACCACTGGGGGACAACATGGTTGCCAGGCATGACAGGTATAATAGTGGGTGGTAATGAGCAGCTTAGAGCCCTGGAAAATGGCAGGAAAGTGATAGTGAGGAATGCTGTTTACACAGGAAGAGCCTCCTTCATCACCATGGAGACAGCAGGAGCCGCCCTGACTCTCCGGGCTCTGGTCGCCATGGTGACAACAATGCCAGACGCCTGAAGACACAGGAGGAGACTGTCCAACACTGAGCCCAGCATGAACATTGTCCTGTCCAGGTGAGAAGAGCACGGGGCCCTATCCTGAAAAACTGCAGAGCATTGCACAGGACTGCCATCGCTGATCAGGGAACTCTGTAGGGGTTGTTATCCATGAAATCTGCAGAGTATTACTCGTGACTTTCTGTAGGGGTTGCTATCCGTGAAGTCTCCAGAGTATTGCACTGAAAACTTCCCATATGGCTGCTATGAGTGATCAGGGAACTCTGCAGAGCATCGCACAGACTGATCCTGGGTGGGCTGGTATCAAGGAACTCACAGATAACGTTGGTATGAATGTTATGACTGATGAGAGAAATCTGCAGAGTATTACACAGGGCGCTGGTTTCAGGGAACTCTGCAGCTTATTACACAGATAACTTTATTTGTTGGCTGTTATCAGTGATTAGAGAGCTGTGCAGAGTATTGCACAAGACAGGCTATGGGGTGCTGATGTCACTGATCAGTAAAAATGATCTGCAGTGTATTGTACAGAAAACTTCCCATATTGGCTGCTATGAGTGGTCAGAGAACTCTGCAGAGCATTGCCCAGGATCCGGGCGGGTGGGATCCTGAGTGGCTGGTATCAAGGAGCTTGGAAATAACTTTCTTTAAGGGATAATATTATAGATGAGAGAAATCTTACACAGGACTGTTCTTAGGGAGCTGGTATTAGGGAGCTCTGCACAGTATTGCACAGATAACTTTATTTATTGGCTGTTATCAGTGATCAGAGAACTGCAGAATATTGCACAGAAAATTTCCCATATGGGCTGCTATGAGTTATCAGGGAACTCTGCAGAGCATCGCACAGGGCAGATCCTGGGGGGCCGGTATCAGAGAGACCTGCAGAGCATTGCACAGGAAACTTTCTTTAGGGACTGCTATTAGTGATCAGAGGACTCTGCAGAGCATTGCCCAGAACTGATCCTGGGGTCTGGTATCAAGGAACTCAAACATAATGCCCCATACACATGATCAGAAATTCTGCCAGCAAAAGTCCGATGTGAGCTTTTGGTTGGAAATTCCGACCATGTGTATGTCCATCGGACTTTTGCTGGCGGAATTCCCGCCAGCAAAAGAATGAGAACAGGTTCTCAATTTTTCAGTCGGAAAAAGTTCAGATCGGAAATTTCGATCGTCTGTACCAATTGCAACGCGCAAAATTCCTACGCATGCTCGGAAACAATTCGACGCGTGCTCGGAAGCATTGAACCTTATTTTCTTTGGCTCTTTGTAGTGTTGTACGTCACCGCGTTCTTTGAAAGTTCAGAGAACTTTTGCGGGACCTTGTGTATGCAAGCCAAGCTTGAGCGGAATTCCGATCATGTGTACGGGGCATTACTTTCTTTAAAGTGGTTGTTTAGTCATTTTTGGGACTTTTACCTACAGGAAAGCCTATAATAAGGCTTACCTGTAGGCAAACAAAATATTTAGGAAATATTACCCTCGCAATGCGCCTCTGACTGCAGCGCCGCATGCGCACAGGGCATTCTCGGCTGAAAGTCCGGCAGACGCTAGACCCTGCCGGGAAGATATCTCCCGCGCGCATGTGCGGGAGTGACGATATTGCGGCTCCGGCCACACACAGCGCCGGAGCCGCGATACCCGGATGAAACGCCGAGGGAAAATGTCAGCTCCCTTGGCGTGGATCGGGCCAGATGTCAGGGCCTTGTTCTAAGGTAAGTATTTCATAATGAGCTAGTATACCATCTCATTATGCCTTTTACTTTGCAGGTGAGTAAAAAATAAAATAAACATCAGTGGGTATACAACCGCTTTAAGGGATGGTATGACTGATGCGAGAAATCTGCAGACTATTGCACAGATACCTTTATTTAAAAAGCTGGTATCAGTGATCAAAGAACTCTGCAGAGTATCGTACAGGACAGGCTATGGGGGCTTATATCACTGATCAGTAAAATCTGCAGAGTATTTCACAGAAAACTTCACATATGGCCTGCTATTATTGATTAGAGAAAATGCAGAGCATTGCACAGGATTTGCTCTGCACGACTGATCAGGGAAATCTACTGCACAGAAAACTTCCTGTATGGGCTGCTATAAGCGATCAGAGAATTCTGCAGAGCATTGCACATGCCTGATCATAGGGAGCTGGTTTAAGGGAACTCTGCAGGGTATTACTTGGATAACTTTTTTGGGGGTTGACATAACTGATCAGAGAACACTGCAGAGTATTACACACGGGTTAAAGAATCCTGCAGACTATTGCATAGTGATGAGAGAACTCTGGAAAGTATTACAGGACTGGATTTCAGGTGTTGGTACCACTGATTGCAGAACCTACAGAGTATTGCACAGGACTTATTGGGGATGAGGGGGTTGGAATCAAGGAACTCTGCAGAGTATTACACAGATAACTTTCTGTAGGAGGCAGGCATCATTGCTCAGTGAACTCTGCAGAGTATTGCGCAGATAGCGTTGTTAAGAGGCTGGTATCCCTGATCATTTAACTCTGCAGAGTATTGCACAGGACTGGCTATGTGGGGCTGGTATCAGTGAACAGATAATTTTCTAACGGGGCTGGTAGCACTGTTTGGAGAACTGTGCAGAGTATTGCACACAAATGGATCTTGGAGACTGTTATCAATGCTCAGGGAATCTGCAGAGTATTGCTCATAAAACCATTTGCAGACTATTGTAGAGAGTATTTGGCACACAGAGTTGTCTGTAAGTACTACATATCTGCAGAACATCGCATGTAGACTTGTAATTACTACAAAGAGACATATGTGCAGATTGCAGAACATCACATCTAGAATTGTCTGTAATTATTACAAGGAGAAATATCTGCAGAACATCACATCTAAAATTGTTTGTAGGCCTTGGGAAGGACTGTGAGCTTCCTGATTGGTCGAGAAGTCCTGCACTTTGGATATAGAAGATTCTGCAGAATATTGCACACAACTTTTCTGTTGGAAAAGAAGGCCTACAAATTAATCTTTATCACAGAACATTCTGCAGCACATTGCAGAACTTCCTGTGCAAGGTTATGCCTTACAGAACATTCTGCAATATTCCACTCCGATTGGTCATTTTGTGTGATTATTTTTTAACATGTATATAAATCCAAAACTCACAGCACTGAAAATAGTCCAGAAACTCAGTGCACAAAAATGTGTTACAGCGTGCGCCACCGCATTGCAGTGCATTGAATTGCATTAAAGTTTTTATTTTTTAACATATTGCAGAGTATTACAAAAACGCGAGTTCACATGTGTTATGAGCCCAGTAAAGTGAATGAGCCCCAACTGAATGGAAACTTTCTGTAAGCGTGGTCCTAATTCCTGTTCTCTCCCCGCAGAGATGCCCAGGTCAAACTCATGGAGAACACCGTCTCCAACGCGGAGAAGTACTTTGGGCAGTTCTGTTCCGTCCTGGCGTCCTACACTCGGAAGACGGCCAAGCTGCGGGACAAGGCAGACCAGCTGGTCAAGCAGCTGTTGGATTTTGCCAACACAGAGAACCCAGAGCTGCGGACGGCCCTGAAGAACATGGCGGAGGAGATGGCTAAGATTCAGGATTACCGCCACGCGCAGGTAACTTATTATCACTCACATCAACTCCTGGTAGTAGAATATTACCTGCCATGCACACGTGACCATTATATCTTCTTTAGCTCCTAGTAGTACAATATTCCCAGCCACATAAAGTTGATCCATTTTCACTTCCTCAGCTCCTAGTAGTAGAATATTCCCCACCATGCACAGGTGATCCATTATCACTTTCTCAGCTCCTAGTAGTAGAATATTCCCCACCATGCACAGGTGATCCGTTATCACTTCCTCAGCTCCTAGTAGTAGAATATTCCCCAAGCAGGTGATCTGTTATTACTTCCTCAGGTCCTAGTAATAGCATATTCTCCACCACACACACCTGATCCGGTATCACTTCCTCAGCTTTTGGTAGAAGACTATTCCTTACCACATACAGGTGATCTGTTGTCACTTCCTCAGCTCCTAGTAGTAAAATATTCCCCCACCACGCAAAGGTGATCTGTTATCACTTCCTCAGCTCCTAGTAGTACAATATTCCTCGCCAAACACAGCTGATTCATTATCACTTCCTCAGCTCCTAGTAGTAGAATGTTCCTCACCACATACAGGTGATCTGTTATCACTTCCTCAATTCTTAGTAGTAGAATGTTCCTTGCCACATACAGTTGACCTGTTATCACTTCCTCAGTTTCTAGTAGTAGAATGTTCCTCACCACATACAGGTGATCCGTTATAACTTCCTCAGTTCCTAGTAGTAGAATTTTCCTTAACACATACAGGTGATCTGTTATCACTTCCTCAGCTCTTAGTAGTAGAATGTTCCTCACCACATAAAAGGTGGTCTGTTATCACTTCCTCAGTTTCTAGTAGTAGAATGTTCCACACCACATACAGGTGATCTATTATCACTTCCTCAGCTCCTAGTAGTACAATATTCCTCGCCAAACACAGCTGATTCATTATCACTTCCTCAGCTCCTAGTAGTAGAATGTTCCTCACCACATACAGGTGATCTGTTATCACTTCCTCAATTCTTAGTAGTAGAATGTTCCTTGCCACATACAGTTGACCTGTTATCACTTCCTCAGTTTCTAGTAGTAGAATGTTCCTCACCACATACAGGTGATCCGTTATAACTTCCTCAGTTCCTAGTAGTAGAATTTTCCTTAACACATACAGGTGATCTGTTATCACTTCCTCAGCTCTTAGTAGTAGAATGTTCCTCACCACATAAAAGGTGGTCTGTTATCACTTCCTCAGTTTCTAGTAGTAGAATGTTCCACACCACATACAGGTGATCTATTATCACTTCCTCAGCTCCTAGTAGTAGAATATTCCCTGAGCAGGTGATCTGTTATTGCTTCCTCAGCTCCTAGTAATAGCATATTCTCCACCACACACTGGTAGAAGACTATTCCTTACCACATACAGGTGATCTGTTGTCACTTCCTCAGCTCCTAGTAGTAAAATATTCCCCCACCATGCAAAGGTGATCTGTTATCACTTCCTCAGCTCCTAGTAGTACAATATTCTCCGCCAAACATATCTGATTCATTATCACTTCCTTAGCTCCTAGTAGTAGAATATTCCACACACAACAGGTGATCTGTTATCACTTCCTTAGCTCTTAGTAGTAGAATGTTCCTCACCACATACAGGTGATCTGTTATCACTTCCTCAATTTCTATTAGTAGAATGTTCCTCACCGCATACAGGTGATCTGTTATCACTTCCTTAGCTCTTAGTAGTGGAATGTTCCTTATCACATACAGGTGATCTGTTATCACTTGCTCAGTTTCTAGTAGTAGATTGTTCCTCACCACATACAGGTGATCTGTTATCACTTTCTTAGCTCTTAGTAGTAGAATGTTCCTCACCACATACAGGTGATCTGTTATCACTTCCTCAGCTCCTAGTAGTAGAATATTTCCCACCACACACAGGTAATCTGTTATCACTTCCTCAGCTCCTAGTAGTAGAATATTTCCCACCACACACAGGTAATCTGTTATCACTTCCTCAGCTCCTAGTAGTATAATATTTTTTTAGCTGCTGATTAGACTGGAGCTGATCATTAAAATCCACTGACAAGCAGGATTTTTTTTACCTGGGTGGTCTCTTCTGTCATAAATGTCCCCCCTGCCTGTCAGTGGGTAATGTGATTTGAGCCGCACCTGCACAGTTCTGATCACACTTATGGCCCGCTCTGTGTGCCACGTTGATGTGACTTCCATTCGCATGCACAGGAGTAAAGTCACTTCAGCCTGGCCATTCAAGCAACGGAAGATAAAAAACCCAGAAGGAACACGGGGCAAAGAAGGGAGCTCCAGGGGAGTTGTGACAGGTGGTGGGGAGATGGCCAAAAAAGATCCCAGGACTAACAACGTTTATTATGAAGACTACAGGGACCAGCATGGCCTTTGCCTAATACCACTTGCAGTGTGTGCTAGGCTCAGCCTGGCTGCAGCCTGATCTTCCCCTTTACACTGTATGATGGGGAACTACATATATGTGCGTGCGTATGTATGTGTTGAGCATGGATATAAATATCAGATCAACAAGTGAATCCCCATAGTGCTCCTCCACCATATAAATGGCTGCTTACTATAGAGAGTGGACTCTTATGCCCCATACACACGGTCAGAAATTCCCACAATCGGATTATGTTGCTGGAAAATCCGATCGTGTGTGGGCTCTATCGGACTTTTTGTGTCAGAATTTCTGATGGAAAAAGTTTGAGAGCTGGATCTAAAATTTTCCAACAACAAAATCCGATCTGGCCTTTTCCCATCATATGTAGAGAATTCCGACGCACAAAGTGCCACGCATGCTCAGAAAAAATTTGGAGACGAAAGCTATTAGCTACTGGCCTCTACGTAGTCCCATTGTACGTTTTGTACGTCACCTCGTTCCTAACGATCGGATTTTCCGACAACTTTGTGTGACTGTGTGTATGCAAGACAAGTTTCAGCCAAAATCCGTCTGAAAAAATCAGACGAATTTTGTGGTCGGAATGTCTGAACATGTGTATGGGGCATTAGTTATAAGCCCTTGTACACACAGTCGGACATTCCGACAACAAAAGCCGTCGGATTTTGTCCGACTGATTTTTTCCGAAACTGGTGTTGCATACACACGGTCGGACAAAGTTGTCGGAAAATCCGATCGTTCGTAACGTGATGACGTTATTTAGTTTCGACAGGACTACGTTCAGGCTAGTAGCCAATAGCTTTGGTCTAGGAATTTGATCTGAGCATGCGTGGCACTTTGTCCAATCGGAATTCTCTACAAACAATCGGACAAAGTCCGATCGGATCATGTTGTCGGAAAATTTTTATATCCAGCTCTTAAACTTTGTTGGTCGGACATTCCGACGGAAAAAGTCAGATGAAGCCCACACATGGTCGGATTATCCGACGACACGATCCGATCATACATTTTCTGTCGGAATGTCCGACCGTCTGTACCCAGGGCTAAGAGTCACAAGCGCAGTATGAAAAGACATCCTGAAAAGTGAAAGTCTTTAGATCCTTGCTTCCCTTTGAATCGAAAACCCTCTCATATGAAATGGTGGACAATTAATCCAGCATATCATGGGTAAAAAATAGAAACATTCCCATAGTGTAATACTGTATGTAAAAATTTATTGTGGATAAAAAACAATTACTCACATTAAGATAGTCGTGACGTCACGAGTGTAGACTCCGCCCTACGTATTTTGTCAGAGTTGACGTAATCGGGGGACACACTCCTCGACAGGCTATTTATAAAAAGTCCAATTAAGAAAAGATGGCCGGTATTCAAGCCTCATATCCCAGTCAAAATGGACACTGCTGGAATGTAATAGATGGCCTCATCTCAGCCTCATTTCGGAGTCAGTGGCCATTTTGATCTAAATAACCAAGCCTCATTTTGAATTCAGCTGCCATATATAAAGGTAAATTAAATGGCCAAACCACATTTTCAATTAAGCGACAATATTCGGCATGGGATGGCCAAACCTCTTTTTAGACTCGACGGACATACTATGTGTTATAAATTCTATTAGAAAATCGCTAAATAAAAATGCCCATTGGAAAAGGTGGACTTGGTGATTGTAACAAATTTTCCACTAAGCAGTTACATAAAGCAAACTCGCTATGGGCTACCATAAAATCATTATCCAAAACAAAGCCCCATAATCTGCATAATCTGAAAACGATCTGATAACGATATACCAGCATGTCTCCCATATACTGTGATATTTTAGCAGGCTGACTCAGGTGTAATGCTTACCAGTGACTTCAGTCCAGCCAGGAAATCCTGTTCTACGGCTTGTTATTTTATTTTAGACCAAAGTAGAAGTTCCACAAAAGCAAATGGTTGTCTTCACATGGGTTTTCACTAGTGATGGACGAACGTTTCGCCCGGCGGTCGTTTCGCGGCGAATTTCCGACATTCGCGGTCCGCACGTTCGAACGCCTTTTTCCGTCGTTCGCCGCGGCGGACTTACGTGTTTAATGTATACAAGAACTTTAACCTTTGGTGACACGTTTATCATGTGATACAGGACAGCCAATTGAGACATGACAGCACATGGACACTTGGACATTCCCCCTAACCTATAAATACACCCGATCCGGTGGCCATTTTACATTCTTTCTTCTGTTACGATAGGGACAGGTTCCTGTGTGGAGTAGGGAGAGATAAACCACTAGCTATTTGGTACACAAAAGTTCTTTTCAGGACTGGTATAGGTGTTAGGTGTTGATAGGTTTGCTGTGCTGCTGATTCTTGCAGCAGCCTGAGTGTCTTTTGTTAGTTTAGAGAAAGGGAAAGGACGGTGTATGCTACAGGGACAGCCAGATTAGTCTTTCATCATCATCATCATCATCATCATCATTAGCTGTTACTATCAAGGTCCACAAAAGAGCTGTTCCAGTAACCACTAATCGTTCTCTTTTTTTGCCAATTTGTATAGGGACAGGAAGGAAGCAGTGTTGTCAGGCAGTGAGGGTAATTTTAAAGACTTGCTGTTATTATTAGTTCCACAAAGGTTCTTTTCAGGACTGGTATCAGTGGTACAGTAATAGGCTTGTACATGTATAATATTCTTTCTTCCAAATATAGAAAGGATATTATACTTGACTGCTGCCCTTCTGCTGCAGTCTGCTAAACATTCACAACTCACTTGTTCCACAAAAGTTCTTATAAGGACTGGTAACTTGGTATAGGGTGCTACGGTACATAGGCTTGAGTGCGGTACAGTCTGCTGTTCTGTAAGGACCGCTATCGGTCCACAATAGATAGGGTTGACGTGCACCACTGCTGACCGCTGCCCTATACTGCAGCAGTCCTTCAGCGGTATAGGGACTGACGTACAGTCTGCTAATCACTAACACACAACCTGCTTGTTCCACAAAAGTTCTTATAAGGACTGGTAACTTGGTATAGGGTGCTACGGTACATAGGCTTGAGTGCGGTACAGTCTGCTGTTCTGTAAGGACCGCTATCGGTCCACAATAGATAGGGTTGACGTGCACCACTGCTGACCGCTGCCCTATACTGCAGCAGTCCTTCAGCGGTATAGGGACTGACGTACAGTCTGCTAAACACTAACACACAACCTGCTTGGTCCACAAAAGTTCTTATAAGGACTGGTAACTTGGTATAGGGTGCTACGGTACATAGGCTTGAGTGCGGTACAGTCTGCTGTTCTGTAAGGACCGCTATCGGTCCACAATAGATAGGGTTGACGTGCACCACTGCTGACCGCTGCCCTATACTGCAGCAGTCCTTCAGCGGTATAGGGACTGACGTACAGTCTGCTAAACACTAATACACAACCTGCTTGGTCCACAAAAGTTCTTATAAGGACTGGTAACTTGGTATAGGGTGCTACGGTACATAGGCTTGAGTGCGGTACAGTCTGCTGTTCTGTAAGGACCGCTATCGGTCCACAATAGATAGGGTTGACGTGCACCACTGCTGACCGCTGCCCTATACTGCAGCAGTCCTTCAGCGGTATAGGGACTGACGTACAGTCTGCTCACTTCCTTGACCCAAAAAAGCACACCGTACTATATGCCCCTACCCTCCTCTTTGAAGAGGTTGAGCGGTGTCATATTTCTACTGGGGCTGCTTATGATATCCCTGTGCTGTGCTGACTTCCTCCTGGGGGTTCTTATTATGAAGGGATCACACTATCCCTGTGCTGTGCTGACTTCCTCCTGGGGGTTCTTATTATGAGGGGATCACACCATCCCTGTGCTGTGCTGACTTCCTCCTGGGGCTGCTTACGGTGCTGCTGTCAGTGCTGTATGTCACGGTGCTGCTGTCAGCGCTGTATGTCACGGTGCTGCTGTCAGCGCTGTATGTCACGGTGCTGCTGTCAGCGCTGTATGTCACGGTGCTGCTGTCAGCGCTGTATGTCACGGTGCTGCTGTCAGTGCTCTGTATTACGGTGCTGCTGTCAGATGCCTCTATCACGGTGCATGTGTCATTCCGGTATGTCACGCTGCTGGTGATCATCTCCTGCACCCTCTTCTTTGCCTACCCTGGTCCCTGACCTTCCCTCTCCTCCATTGCCTTCATTAGCTCCATAGTCCTGAATTGTTAGAACAATTTCCCAAATAAAATAAAAATGCTTGTAGTTATCGATCCCAAATTCACCTCATACATGTATTATGTCATTGTCCAGATGGTGGGACTACGTTTTACCCCCTAATAATTACCACGTGGCCGCAAATTCGACATGAAGGTTTGCAAAGTTCGCCTCCCATTGAAGTCAATGGGGCCCGCGGCGAACGTTCGGTTTCGCGAACGTTTGGGTCCGTTCGCATTTCGCTTTCGCGAAACGTCCCGTCGGAAGTTCGTCCATCACTAGTTTTCACCATCACCTCCGACCACAAAAAAAAAAAATGACTTGAAGCCTCTTGGAATTCTTTTTGCAGTCCCGCTGCTCAGGTCTCAAGCTTGAAACGTTTGGCTGGTCACAATACTATATACTAGGGTGACCAGACATCCCGGTTTCTGGGGACAGTCCCTGGATTGAGGACACTGTCCCTGGACCAAGTCTGTCCCCGGTTTTGTCCCTGGATTGGAATTGAACATGAGCTGGGGCAATTTCAAAGACAGTCAGTGCTCTGCCGTTCCTACTAGCTTAGGGGAGTGTATTTTTTTCCATTATCTGTGCCCCTTTCTGATGATCATGTGCTGGTCGGAGCGGAGGGAATATTTCTTCTGTTTTGGGCGCATGCCCATCCAGCTCCGCTCACATGTTCTTCTGCCTTGGCTCAAGTCCTGGCCAGCCGCCTACCTGCTTATCTCCTTGCCTTCCCTGGTGGAGTGATTTTCCTCCACTTCCCACCCAGTAGTAGCCGGGGCCCGGAGAGTAAGACTCGACAGGCTGTGAGGCAGGCTGCAGTGGCAATGGGCAGAGAGCGCTGATTGCCGCCATTACCAGTAAAAAAAAGAAAATATATATGTCCCCGGATTTCATTTTAAAAATCTGGTCATCTTACTATATACATTACAGTGTACACTCACTGGACACTTTATTAGGTACACCTTGCTAGTCCCGGGTTGGACCCCCTTTTGCCTTCATTCTTCATGGCATAGATTCAACAAGGTGTTGGAAACATTCCTTAGAGATTTTGCTCCATAGTGACATGATAGCATCACACAGTTGCTGCAGATTTGTCGGCTGCACATCCATGATCCGAATCTCCCACCACATCCCAAAGGTTCTCTATTGGATGAGATCTGGTGAGTGTGGAGCTCTATTGGATGAGATGTGGTGAGTGTGGAGCTCTATTGGATGAGATGTGGTGAGTGTGGAGGCCATTGGAGTGCAGTGACCTCATTGTCCAGTGGTGAGATGATCGGATCTTTGTGACATGGTGCATTATCCTGCTGGAAGGAGCCATCAGAAGATGGGGACACTGTAGTCATAAAGGGATGGACATGGTCAGCAACAATACTCAGGTAGGCCGTGGTGTTTAAATGATGGTCCATTTGATACTAAGGGGCTGAAAGTGTGCCAGGAGAATATCCCCCACACCATTACACCACCACCACCAGCCTGAACCAAGGCAGGATGGATCCATGCTTTCATGTGTTTACACCAAATTCTGACCCGACTATCTGAATTTTGCAGCTGAAATCGAGACTCATCAGACCAGGCAACATTTTTCCCATCTTCTATTGTCCAATTTTGGTGAACCTGTGCGAATTGTAGCCTCAGATTCCTGTTTTCCTGTTCTGACAGGAGTGGCACCCAGTGTGGTCTTCTGCTGCTGCAGCCCATCTGCTTCAAGGTCCGATGTGTTGTGCATTCAGAGATGGAATTCTGCATACCTTGGGTGTAACAGGTGGTTATTTGAGTTACTTGTGCCTTTCTAACGTCTGCCCATTCTCCTCTGAGTTCTGACATCAACAAGGCATTTTCTTCCACACACCTGCCGCTCACTGGATATTTTCTCTTTTTCAGACCATTTTCTATAAACCTGAGAGATGGTTGTGTGTGAAAATCCCAGTAGATCAGCAGTTTTTGTAATACTAAGACCAGCCGGTCTGGCACCAACAACCACGCCACATTCAAAGTCACTTAAATCCCCTTTCTTCCCCATTCTGATGTTCGGTTTGAACTTTAGCAAGTCATTTTCACCACGTCTAGATGCCTAAATGCATTGAACTGCTGCCATGTGATTGGCTGATTAGCAATTTGTGTTACCAAGCAATAGAAAAGGTGTACCTAATAAAATGGCCGGTGAGTGTATGTGGGGGCCAAGTAATGACAGGTCCTGTTTTATACAGTGTGTGCTGGGGGAGGACCTGTCATTTAGGCCCCATGATTTCAAATGGTGGCCCTGGATATAACGGTCGATCTGGTTAAAACTGACCATTTTATTTGGGCTTTTTGGGTGTGTACAGCTCTGCTCTGCTCCCCCCCATGCACCACAAATCTTCCATTTGTCACCACTGTGCGGAATTAGCAGGAAAAATCTCCCCGTCATGATGTTATTGTATTATCCCTCATTTCTGCGGAGAGGCTGCAGGTCGATGGCGGCCATTTGTTTTCATTATAGGCTGGGAAAGCTATTGCAGCACATTAACGCATGATTCATGGGGGCCGCATGCGAGTTTGTCATCGCAGAATAAGCTTCACATCTGAGTCGTGGCGCATTACGCAGGATAAGTCACGCTGACCTTTTCCCGTGCGTCATGCAGAAGAGGCTCTGCTAATAGATCCCCTTGTCTGTTACAAAATAAAATCACTGACTTGTATAATAAGGAGTGTTAAGGATTTTACTAAATACCATTCTAAACTTCCTCCAATGTCTGTCTATCCTCCAGCAGAGGTGTGTGCTTCCTTTGCAACGGGATACAACACAAATCCTTAACATAGAAAAAAAATTGCAAAATAAAGGCATTTTATTAAAGGGTACGTTCACATTTTACAGGGAGAATTAATTAACTCCAAATATCCTGGCCACCTCTCTGGACCTTGCTGCTCATAGCGGATTTGATGTTCCATGCTCGGGGATTTTTTTTTCTCGGACAATAGGTGCAGGAACTCAACCATGCCATCCACCTTCTCCTGGGAACTGCAGCAAATAGGTGTGGGAGGGTCTTAAAGGGACATTAAATACTAGTAGTGTGTTACATACAGTGTGCAGAGTTCAGGAGTGCAGTTTGTACAGAGTGCAGGGTTCAGGAGGGTGCTACATACTGAGTGCAGGGTTCAGGAGGGTGCTACGTACAGAGTGCTGTTCCCTGTTCTAGGGAAAGACGATCAGTGATGTCACATGCCAAGCCACGCCCCCCAACAGTAAAAAAACACACACGTCACACTTAACCCCTCCCCGCCCCTTAGTGGTAAACTCCTTCACTGCCAGTGTCATTTACACAGGAATCAGTGCATTTAAATAGCACTGATTGCTGTATAAATGACAATGGTCCCAAAAATGTCTGATGTGTCCGCCATAATGTAGCAGTCACAATAAAAATCGCTCATCGCCACCATTACTAGTAAAAAAAAAAAAAAATTAATAAAAATGCTATAAAACTATCCCCTATTTTGTAAACTTTTGCGCAAACCAATCAATATCAATCGATTTTTTTTTTTACCAAAATGACGTAGAAGAATACGTATCGGCCTAAACTGAGGAAAAAAATGTTTTTTTTATATATTTTTTGGGTATATTTATTATAGCAAAAAGTAAAAAAATATTGCATTTTTTTCAAAATTGTCGCTCTATTTTTGTTTATAGCGCAAAGAATTAAAACCGCAGAGGTGATCAAATACCACCAAAAGAAAGCTCTATTTGTGGGAAAAAAGGACGTCAAACTTGTTTGGGAGCCACATCACACAACCGTGCAATTGTCAGTTAAAGCGACGCAGTGCCGAATCGCAAAAAGGGGCTTGGTCCTTTGGCTGCAAATTGGTCCGGGGCTTAAGTGGTTAATCTCTGTGTATCACCCGAGGGTCATCACTTCACTGGGTATTTGTAAGGGTTTGCAACCACTTTAACCGCTTGCTGACGAGCCGCCATCATTATACTGCGGCAGGTTGGCACGGCTGCGCAAATCGCTGTTGGTGTATGTCGGTTGTTTTAAGAGCAAAAGCAGTCGCACTTAACCCCTTGATTGCCCCCTAGTGTTAACCCCTTCCCTGCCAGTGTCATTTATACAGTAATCAGTGGCTACTTTTAGCTCAGATCAATGTATAACTGTCACTAGTCCCAAAAAAGTGTCAAAAGTGTCCGATCTGTCCTTCACAATGTTGCAGTCCCGCTAAAAATCGCTGATCACTGCCATCACTAGTAAAAAAAAAAAACAATAATAAAAATACCATAAATATATCAACTATTTTGTAGATGCGATAACATTTGCGCAAACCAATCAATATACACTTATTGCGATTTTTTTTTTTTTACCAAAAATATGTAGAATACATATTGGCCTAAACTGATGAATATTTTTTTGGGGAATATTTATAATAGCAAAAAGTAAAAATATTGTTTTTTTTTTTTCAAAATTGTTGGTCTTTTTTTGTTTATAGCGCAAAAAATTTAAAAACGCAGAGAAGATCAAATACCACCAAAAGAAAGCTCTATTTGTGGGGAAAAAAAAGACATAAAGTTTTGTTTGTCTACAACGTTGCATCGTTGACCATGCAATTGTCAGTTAAAACGTTGCAAAAAATGGCCTGATCATTAAGGGGGTAAATCCTTCCTGGGCTGAAGTGGTTGAAGCTCAACTGAATTTTCAACTTTTAGTTTACAGCTAAATACTTTCCAGGTGCATAAAAACAGAAAGATGCTTCAGCTCTTATGCCCTGTACACACGGTCGTAAATTTCAGACGGAAAATGTGCGATCGGATCGAGTTGTCGGAAAATCCGATCGTGTGTGGGCTCCATCTGACTTTTTCCGTTGAAATTTCTGACATACAAAGTTTGAGATCTGGATCTAAATTTTTCCGACAACAAATCGTTTAAATTCCGATCGTGTGTAGACAATTCCGACGGACAAAGTGCCACGCATGCTCAGAATAAATTAAGAGACCACAACTATTGGCTACTGGCCCTTTTATAGTCACGACGTACGTGTTGTACGTCACCTCGTTAAGAGCGATCAGATTTTCCGACAACTTTGTCCGACCGTGTGTATGCAAGACAAGTTTGGCACAAAATCCGTCGGAAAAAATCCGATGGATTTTGTTGTTGGATTGTCGGACCGTGTGTACAGGGCATAACCTTTTTTTTTGTTTTGTTTTTTAATGCAGCCACAGCCTGAGTAGAAAAGCCTGTCTTCAGCGGCAGAGAAGAACCCTTGCTCTCTTTGTGGAAGCAGTGGTCTCTCTGCAGAGGTCGAACAGAGCCCATACTGAGTCAGAGCTAGAGCTCTCCAATCAGCGGGGAGCATGAGTCTTGCTGATTACAGAATTAAAAGTTAAGCTTTAATATTTACTCCAGACAAACAGCTAAATACACATATGAAATTATATATATATATATATATATATAAGCTGTTCCATCTTCTAAAGCAGGGATCCTCAAACTACGGCCCTCCAGCTGTTGCAAAACTACACATCCCATGAGGCATTGTAAAACTCTGGCATTCACAGACATGACTAGGCATGATGGGAATTGTAGTTCCTGAACAACTGGAGGGCCATAGTTTGAAGACCCATGTTCTAAAGTATTGTAAAACAGACAAGTAGCAAAGGATGAGCTCATTTCTCTTTAACTCCGCTCTCTCCTCCTATCACCATGTTCCGTGTTGGCACATGAGTACTGCCAAAGAGCTGATTGGCTACTTGTGCTTCTTCTCTCTTCCCCAGTTTGAGCTCTGCTGTGCATGGACTGCTAGGTCACATTCAGGTACTTGGGCAGCTTGTATTGTTTGTATTAAAATTCAATTTAAAGATACAATATTGATTAGAGATGCATTATTATGTGTCCTTTCTATCTGTCTGGTGTTCAGCTTTAACTCTTTTAATATTTTAAGGAGTTATGCCATAGAGAGTACAGAGCTCGATGTGAGTATCCTGCTTTACAGGAACAGCGACCGCCTGAGATGAAAGCCGCAATTTGCTGCCCGATTACGACTGACGTCTCCATATTTTTTCATTATTTACCGCCGCAACATTTTTTCCCCGGCTGCTAAGGGAACGTCGGTGATAAAAGGCGACGGTTGGCTTACAAGGCTTCAAAGCCAATTCCAGTATCAGAGAGAAGGTCGTACAACCGCGTCCTCTTTGGAAGTCAATTACTAGAGGCTCTCTGCCTCCTCCGTCTATCGCTTCTTATCTTCATATTCAGATCTGCTCAGTCCTCAAAGCAATTATCTGCCTGGAACGATTTTCATCTCCCGCCCATGGAAACCTGACCTTTGCCGGGTAATTTGGAGAACCGAGTAGCGCTAATGAGCCAGGCGGCGCTGCCAGTTAAATGATTTTTGGATCAGGGAGAGATGAAGGTGAGGAATGACTAGGAACCTTCTTAATTAGGCCCCTTTTTTTTTTCTTGGAAACGAGACCGCTGGGGAGATAATTATTTACTCGTTAATCAACGGCCCTCATGAGCTGAAGAGTGTTTCCAAAGCCTGGACGGCAATTACCTCCGCTTTGAAATCCTGGGCAAGCTAGCGAATGCACTGCGTGACTTAATGTCTGGTAAACAAGGGGTGTTGGGCACAGACATGACTATAAGGCAAGAATATGGGGCATTTCAACCCACCCTAAAACCTACTGGGTATCTTTTATTTAATGCTTCCTCTTCTCCCTGTGGAGTTGGGTTGAGTTGGACTTGAGTGATGATGCAACGTGATGACCCTCTTATCTGCAACTCACCTCTACACCCTCCTCCCCATCCACAGCTCACCTCTGCATGCCCTTTAGACCTTTAGAACAGACCCAATGCATGCACTTCACCTTGGATCAACCCCAGTGCACGCACTTCAGGCCTCAAACCAGTCCCAATGCATAAAATACAGTGCTCACCCCTGAAGGGCCTGGTAAAGATAGACAGGTTCTCCTGAATAGTACAGGGACTGCTGGTCACCCGAGCACAATCCCACACACATGGGCAATTTAGGCTCAGTCTAGGGGATGTCTATTTAGGGTTTTTTTTGCTAAAGAACTTTACCAGGAGAGGGATTTAGGTTCTCTTTAATCTTCCCAAGAGCATTTTTTCTGCGGGTAGCAAGGTATGGCTGGGATGTCAACTTCCCTGCAGCAGCAGTCCATAATGCAACCTCTGCCAACTGGTTCCCCTCTGGTAGTTGCCCAACTATCAGTCCCAGTGAAGCTCAGTGTCCCAGAAGCTGTCTGCTACTTTGTGAAGGAAATAAGGATCCCTAATTCTGTCCAGAACTCAGGGACAGTGCCCTTCAGCAAGGGTACTTCTTTGGCAATTTTTGTCAGCCCCTCAGGCCCATCAGCAGTCTCTTGTCTCTCTGGCTATCTCCCAGGAGCAACAGACCCCAAGGAGACTGGAACCTTACCTAACCATACCTCCCAACTTTTTGAGATGGGAATGAGGGACACCTATCAGCAAAAGTATGCAGGCATAAGACACACCCCTTACCATGCCCCCTTAAAGGAGACTTGCACACAAAAAACAAGGTTGGTTAAACCCACAAGTGCTTTTTTTTACCACTACTATTTCTTTACATTGGCTTTTGGAATGTACAAATGCAGCAATTTAGAAATCAGATGAAAGGTTTAGCGCTGCAAAACACTTTTTGGTAGATAAAAAGTGCATTTTATATACATCTATATAGATCAGACCAAAATGAGGGACAAATGAGGAGGAATGAGGGACAGAGGGACATTGCTCCAAATCAGGGACAGTCCCTTGAAATCATGGACAGTTGGGAGCGATGGGAACCCACCCTGATGAGAAAGGAACCCTCTGCTCAGGCTTCCTGCACATTTATCACCTCTGCAGCCACCTTCTGGATGCCCTCCTCCAGGGTTTGGCCACAGCATGATGAATATTCAGCTGATCATTTGAATCTCCCTCCCTAAGCTCTGGAAGTGTCTTCCAGAGGCAGGGGAAAGCAATCAAACTCTCACGTCAGGAATTCTTATCAGATCCAACTGATCAACAACCAGTCCACTCACTACAGTGGAGTCAGTGGAGAAACTAGATTTACCTAGCAACCTAACTAGGAGGGTGCTACACCCAGATCACCCAAATGCATTAACTCCAGACCTCAGATCAGCCCCAATGTATGCACTTCAGACCTCAGATCACCCCAGTGTATGCACTCCGGACCTCAGATCAGCCCCAATGTATGCACTTCAGACCTCAGATCAGCCCCAATGTATGCACTTTAGACCTCAGATCACCCCAGTGCATGCACTTCAGGGCTCAGATCAGCTCCAGTGCATGAACTTCAAAACACAGATTAGCTGGAATATATAAACTACAAATCTCAGATCACTCCAATGCGTACACTTTGGACTGCAGCCCCAAGCATAAACTTCAGATCTTCAAACCTCAGATTGACCTCTACGCATGTGCTTAAGACCTCATATCGGCCCCAGTGCATACACTACAGACCCCAGATCGGCCCATAATGCATACACTACAGACCCCAGATTGGCCCCAGTGCATATACTACAGACCCCAGATTGGCCTCAGTGCATAAACTACAGACCTCAGATCAGCCCCAATGCATGCACTTCAGACCTCAGATTGGCCCAATGCATTTACTGTACTTAAGACCTCAGATCAGTCCCAAACCCTGTTCCTTCAGGAACGTCGGGTACTGCTGTAGGCAGGAAAGTGGGCTTCTTTTGCACAGTGCAGCGATGCTGAGGGATTGAGTGGGCCAGTCTAGTGTGCTGTCAATTACAGCCAAAGGCAGCGAGTACCAGCGCAAGCCGCATCAGCCAGTTGATGCCTGTTGTACGTGCCTCTAATTGTTCTCTTTCAATTACAGGTGGAACGCCTTGAAACCAAAGTGGTAAACCCAATGAAAATGTACGGTATTTCGATCAAGGACAAGCGGGTGAGTTTACAGTCATAAGGAAATTCACACCTTGTGGGGGGATACTTGTCCTTTATACAGTTGTGTGAAAAAGTATTTGCCCCCTTTCTGATTTTTTTTTTTGTATATTTGTCACACTTAATGACTCAGATCATCAAACAAATTTTAATATTACACAAAGATAACCAGAGTAAATACAAAATGCAGTTTTTAAATGATGGTTTCATTTATTAAGGCAATAAAGCTGCCCAAACCTGCCTGGCTTAGTGTGGAAAAGTAATGTCCCCCTTAACCCAATAACTGGTTGTGCCGCCCTTGGCCTCAACAACTGCAATCAAGCTTTTGCGATAACTGGCAATGAGTCTTTCACATCGCTGTGGAGCAATTTAGGCCCACTCTTCTTTCCAGAATTGTTTTAATTCAGCCACATTGGAGGGTTTTCCAGCATAAACAGCCTGTGTAAGGTCATGATACAGCATTTCAATTGGATTTAAGTCTGGGCTTTGACTAGGCCACTCCAAAACCTAAATTTTGCTTTGTTTGAACCATTTGGAGGTGGACTTGCTGTTGTGTTTCGGATCATTGTCCTGCTGCATAACCCAAGTGCACTTGAGCTTGAGGTCACAAACTGATGGACAGACATTCTCCTTTAGGATTTTCTGGTAGAGCTCAGAATTCATGGTTCCGTCAATTATGGTAAGTCGTCCAGGTCCTGAAGCTGCAAAGCAGCCCCAGACCATCACGCTATCGCCACCATGTCTGACTTTTCTTGTGATGTTCTTGTTATGAACCACTGCATTCATTTTATGCCAGATGTAACGGGATGCACACCTTCCAAAAAGTTAAATTTTTGTCTCATCAGTCCACAGAATATTTGCCTAAAAGTCTTGGGGATAATCAAGATGGTTTTTGGTAAATGTGAGACGAGCCTTTGTGTTCTTTTTGGTCAGCAGTGGCATTGGCCTTGAAACTCTCACATGGATGCCATTTTTGCCCAGTCTCTTTCTTATTGTTGAATCATAAACACTGATCTTACCTGAGGCAAGCGAGGCCTCCAGTTCTTTAGATGTTGTTCTGGGTACATTTATGACCTTCTGGATGAGTCGTTGAAATGCTCTTGGAGTAATTGTTGAAGGTTGGGGAGGTTCATCACTGTTCCAAGTTATCTCCATTTGTGGATAAGGGCTCTCTCCATGGTCCACTGGAGTTCCAAAGCCTTAGAAATGCCCTTGCTAGACCGATACATGTACATTACTTTGTTTCTAATCTGTTCTTGAATTGTTTTAGATTGTGGCATGGTGTGTGGCTTTTTGTGATCTGTTAGCTTCACTTTGTCAGACAGCTTCTATTTATGTAATTTCTTGATTCAACAGGTCTGGCAGTAATCAGGCCTGGGTGCGCCAAGTGAAATTTAACTCGGCTCTCCAAAAAACTATGGTTAATCACATTTCATTCATGATTCAGCATGGGAGGGGGCAATTATGTTGAACGGCTTTTTTCCCTTAATAAATTAAATATTAATTTAAAAACTGCATTTTGGATTTACTCGGGTTATCTTTGTGCAATATTTAAATTTGTTTGATGATTTGAATCATTTAAGTGTGAGAAATATGCATAAAAATAAAAAATCAGGAAGGGGCAAATACTTTTTCACACAATTGTATGTCCTTAGAGGATAACTGTCTTACATTGACTACCACACAAAGACGGACAGGAACACTCCAAACTCCCAAGTGGATGGAAACAGAATCGGCGGCTATGCTAGAGAAGCTCCAAGGAGGCAGCAGTTACCACCCGCCAGTCGTTCTATTAGACTATTAATCCATTTCATATGATGTGGCACAGCGCTCACTTTGCTGACACATATTTCTGTGTGGGCTGAGGCCGGTGTTATTCTGAATGTCTTTCAAGTGTCTCCATCTCTTGCAGGCGGAAATCAAGAAATTCAATGCAGTGAGGAACAAGGAAATAAAAGAGTTACAGAAGCTGGAGAAGCTTCGTCACCGATCGCCGTCCGACCGACAAATGATTGTATCCTTTCTAAGTGCTTAAGAGTGTCACCAGACCCTCCACCCACATTTACACATTGTCCACACATGCAACACTCTACTACCCTACCAAACGGTGAGACCCAATTTTCGAAATGGATGCAGTTTATTAATGCACTGACACTTCACTCTTTTTCCACAGTTAGGGCTCATTCACACTGGCAGCTGAGCCAAGGTTTTACTGCCCCCAGCTGCCCACTGGAATTTTAACCCCTTTATAACCACCCGACACAAATGTGTGGCAAAATGGTGGGTCTTAATACCCACATGTTGCACATATATATCATTGGGCAGCTGTTGTTGACCTGCTGAGAGCATGCTCCCTGCGCACTTTCAGCACAAAGACCAAGGTATAGCAGACGGCTCTCGGTCCAGTCTACTAATCAGCAGCTGGCGGGACCGGCTTCCGATCATGTGACGCAACCGCAAGCCAAATGCTTGGCTTGCAGTTACAGTGTGGCCCTGCAATGTAAAATTGCTATTGCCTAATTTAAACAAAAAATAAATAACAAAACAGGCTGCAGGAGGTGACAGTAGTGTCTCCTAAACGCCTGCCAGCCGCTAATATGCCATCCTCTGAAAAGCAGTCTTTGCTAATCAGAGAGAGTTAAGCATCACCGCCAGAAAATCCCTCTCACCATTGCATCACTTTTCTCAGTGGGTGGGGGCACAGGAAAAAAATATTTTAGGTGTCTAGGTGGTGAGATGATGTAATATGTAGTTATAAGTTTGTAGAGAGAACAAGAGTGACAGACCAAAGGTTTAGGAGTCCAAGAGCATTTATTTCTTATTGTTTCTTCATTGCAAAAGTCAACCCAACACATTTCAGAGGTTCTAAGGTCCTTCGTCAGGCCTGTAGGTTACACCAAATGTGTACATTCCCTATATGTGCTTGTTTATTCATATAGTGGTAAGTAAATCTGTTCTTTAGTGTTCTTATTCCTTTGGCTGGAACATTCCTGTTGATCCTGCCATGTCCCTCTTGTTCCTCTATCAAACTGATCCCACCAAGCACAAAAGTAGATCTGTGCTCAGTTTGTGTATCTGGAATCGCTGCTAGGAGTTACAGGATGCCGTGCAAATAAAAATGTTTTAATTTTTTTTGAACATTCATAAATTCAGTAAAGAATAAAGACCCAATACAGTATCCTAGCTACATACCGTCCATTGTGTATGTCTTGCATATGGTGGATTTCACCCAGTTTGTTTCTTAGAACAAAGTCCCCTTTTTCAAGGATGCAATTCAGATAATATTAGTGGTGGTCAACTTACTAGATATAGGAGGTTCAACTTAGACCCCTAACATCCCCAGGGGGCTACACATAATGTTCAATATATTTGTATGTAATGCAAATACAAATATTCGCAGGCCGAAAAAAAAAAAGTGTTACAATTTAAATTAGTGAATACGGTTTACAAAAAGATTTTTTTTGCAATTAGCATGATATGATTTAGAAAAAATTAAAAACTCTAAAACAAAGCAAAGACTTTCCAAATAAACTTGAACCTATCAGAGCCCCCCTCACATCAGAGCACTCTACATCAGAGTCCCCATTAAAACCTTCCTTACATCAGTGTCCACCCTTGCATGAAAATCCCCCCTTGAATGGGGACCATCAAAGTCCATCTTACATCAGAGAGCCAGATAAAATCTTGCAGCGGGCCTGGCTTGGCTGTAATTTGTAAATCCCTGCTATAGAGGATTGTTAGAGACTGCTAACACACTGCTATTTTACAAATATTCAGGGCTGAAAAAAACTGTTTTAGAAACTAACAAATACATCAATCCCCCCTTTACATTAAAGTCCCCATAAAACTCCTCCTTACACCAGAGTCCTCCTTACATGGCAGTCCCTATCTGATTCCATCTTACATCAGTGTCCCCATCAAAGTCCTCCTGTTATACTTATCTATTTATTACAAGTACTATGCAGTCACCTAAACTCACATTCATACATGCACATACTGGGGACAATTTAGATAGGAACCAATTAACCTACCAGCATATCTATGGAGTTTGGGAGGAAATACCCGGAGGAAACCCATGCAGACACAGGGAGAACATGTAAACTCCAGGCAGGTAGTGCCGTGGTTGGGATTCAACCCCAGTGCTGCTAGGCAGAAGTGCTAATCCTTACATTAGAGTCCCCATTAAAGCCCCCTTACATTAGAGTCCCCATCAAACTCCTCCTTATATCAGAATTCACCCTTCCATGACAATCCCAATCAGAGACCCCTTACATCAGAGGGCCAGCATGTCTTTAGAGTGTAGGATAAAATACCTGATGGAAACCCATGCAGGGACAGGGAGAACATGTAAACTCCAGGCAGGTAGTGCCATTTTTGGGATTCATACTGACTACCTCAGTGCTGCTAGGCAGAAAATGCTAATCCTTACATCAGAGTCCCACCTTACATCAGAGACCTCATCAAAATCCAACCTTACATCAGAGACCCCATCAAAATCCCACCTTACATCAGAGTCCCCATCAAAATCCCACCTTACCTCATAGTCCCCATCAAAATCTCACCTTACAACAGAGTCCCCATCAGAGCCCCCTTACATCATAGTCCCCATCAAAGCCCCCTTACATCAGAGTCCTCATCAAAATCCCACCTTACATCAGAGACCCATCAAAATCCCACCTTACATCAGAGACCCCTTCAAAATCCCAACTTACATCAGAGTCCCCATCAGAGCCCCCTTACATCATAGTTCCCATCAGAGCCCCCTTACATCAGAGTCTCCATCAAAATCCCACCTTACATCAGAGACCTATCAAAATCCCACCTTACATCAGAGACCCCTTCAAAATCCCACCTTACATCTGAGTCCCTATCAGAGTTCCCTTGCATCAGAGTCCCCATCAGAGCCCCCTTACATCAGAGTCCCCATCAAACTCCTACATCAGAATTCATCAGAGTTCACCCTTGCATGAAAATCCTAATCAGAGACCCCCTTACATCAGAGGGCCAGATAAAATCTTGCAACAAGCCTGACTTGGCCCACATGTTGTAGTTTGGAGACCCCTGCTATAGAGGATTGTCAGAGACTGCTAACACACTACTGGAGATGGTCAGAGACTGGTGACATACCATTTAGTTAAAAAATGCTGCAGGAGACTGTTAGAGACTGTGGATAGATTACAGCCATCTCAGAATGTTTACAAATCAATAGCTCCCAACTGTCTCTGATTTGGAGCAATGTCCCTCTGTCCCTCATTTCTCCTCATTTGTCCCTCATTTTGGTCTGATCTATATAGTTGTATATAAAATGCACTTTTTATCTTTCAAAAAAAGTGTTTCCCAGAGCTAAACCTTTCATCTAAATTCTAAATTGCTGCATTTGTAAATTTTAAAAGCCAATATAAAGGAATAATAGTGATAAAAAAAACACTTGTGGAGTTAATTAACCCTTGTTTTTGGTTAATTCTCCTTTAAGGGGGTGTGGCAGGGGGCGTGTCCTATGCCTACCTACGTTTGCTAGTAGGTGTCCCTCATTCCCATCTCAAAATGTTGGGAGGTATGCAAATCATTGCTTTCATTACTGGCTGCTGCCTGGGGTATAAGCTCCAAAGGGCCACATGAGACCCTTGTGCCACCGGCTGGGCACCAATGACATAGGTAATCTAGCAAAGAAACAGATATATCAAACAGATGTATATCCACTTATATACAAGATTACCATATCCCCACATTTTTGGAGATGGGAACAAGGGACACCTATTAGCAAAAGTATGTAGGCTTAGGACACACCCCCTTAAAGGCGAATTATACACAAAAGAAAATGATTAGTTAAAGCCACAAGTGCTTTTTTTTTAATTTACAAATGCAACGATTTAGAATTAGGATGAAAGGTTTAGCGCTGGGAAACACTTTTTAAAAGATAAAAAGTGCATTTTATATACAACATTATAGATCAGAGCAAAATGAGGGACAAATAAGGAGGAAAGAGGGACATTGCTCCAAATCAGGAAAAGAAGAGACCCCCCTTCATTCGGACTTTAAAGGCAACACACACTTGGCTAGTACAAAAAAGTAAATTTTATTGAATATATATAAAAATATTCGATCAAAAAAATGATCGATGATTAAAAAACCAACAAAATGGTTTGAATACAAGAAAAGAAAAAACACAAAATAACAATTTACATGAACAGTATGACAATAAGATAATACTCTCCGGTAAATGATAATCCCCGAAACCCTGTTTTTGATTGAATATTTTTATATATATTCAGTAAAATTGACTTTTCTGTACTAGCCAAGTGTGCGTTGCCTTTAAAGTCCCAATGAAAGGGGATCTCTTCTTTTCCTAATTGTATACTAGGGATGTGGCAACCACACTTCTGGGATCTGACATGATAAAACCCTCTCCTTTGCTATATTGCTCCAAATCAGGGACAGTCCCACCAAATCAGGGACAGTCCCTCCAAATCATGGACAGTCCCACCAAATCAGGGACGGACCCTCCAAATCAGGGACAGTCCCTCCAAATCAGGGACAGTCCCTCCAAATTAGGGACAGTCCCTCCAAATCAGGGACAATCCCAGCAAATCAGGGACAATCCCAGCAAATCAGGGACATTCCCAGCAAATCAAGGAACAGTCCCAGCAAATCAAGGAACAGTCCCACCGAAATCAGGGACAGTCCCACCAAATCAGGGACAGTCCCACCAAATCAGGGACAGTCCCACCAAATCAAGGACAGTCCCACCAAATCAGGGACAGTCCCACCAAATCTGGGACAGTCCCACCAAATCAGGGACAGTCCCACCAAATCAGGGACAGTCCCACCAAATCAAGGACAGTCCCACCAAATCAGGGATAGTCCCACCAAATCAGGGACAGTCCCTCCAAATCAGGGACAGTCCCACCAAATCAGGGACAGTCCTACCAAATCAGGTACAGTCCCTACAAATCAGGGACAGTCCCACCAAATCTGGGACAGTCCCTCCAAATCAGGGACAGTCCCACCAAATCAGGGACAGTCCCACCAAATCTGGGACAGTCCCTCCAAATCAGGGACAGTCCCTCCAAATCAGGGACAGTCCCTCCAAATCAGGGACAGTCCCACCAAATCAGGGACAGCTGGGAGCTATGGATTACCCATATCATCTGAATTGTATTTACATCCCTGAAAAAAGTGGACTTCCGAGGAATGCATTGGATGAAAACCATTATATGCAAGAGAATGTATAATGGATGGTGTGTAACTATGAGATTGCAGGATTGTAACTGGCAGAATGTATGTATGTTCAAAAAATTATCTTAAAAATAGAATTTGAGATATGTTTTATCGTTGGTGACCATTGCAAGCAATAAGCATATGGTATTTCCCCTGTTTCCCTTATTGTTTATGATGTACATGCCGCTAGAATTCTTTATGGAGGGGATATAGATATGCTTAGAGTAGATGCCTTCCTCTGAATTCCCGGCCACCTTATTCTGATTGTTTGTATCAGGAGTGTCCTCTTCACAGCGGATCAGCTGATATTTCATGCTGAGCTCCTCTGTTTTGGTAGAACAGTTTCCTGGAAACCTGAACACAGCGGTGCCCCGGGGAACAAATCCTGTGTAATCAGCAGAGTGCTCAGAGATCTTTCCTTAACTCCTCTCCCGCAGTCTCAGGTGAGTGTCTTACGTGCGTCATTCAGTGTCTGTGGAGGAGCAGGTAAGTGATTGCATTTCCGCAGAACTTCGCAACAGATAAATGTAAAAAAATGTAGAAAAATGTAAAATAATGCATTTGGGTCGCAAAAATAGGAATGCAATCTATAAACTGGGGGGAGAACCTCTGGGGGAATCTAGGATGGAAAAGGACCTGGGGGTCCTAGTAGATGATAGGGTTAGCAATGGCATGCAATGCTAACAAAGCAAACAGAATATTGGCATTAAAAAGGGCATCAATTCAAGAGATAAAACAAAATTTTCCCGCTCTACAAGACTCTGGTCCGGCCGCACCTGGAGTATGCTGTCTGGGCACCAGTCCCCAGGAAGGATGTACTGGAAATGGAGCGAGTACAAAGAAGGGCAACAAAGCTAATAAATGGTCTGGAGGATATTAGTTATGAGGAAAGGTTGCGAGCACTGAACTTATTCTCTCTGGAGAAGAGACGCTTGAGAGGGGATATGATTTCAATATACAAATACTGTACTTGTGACCCCACAATAGGGATAAAACTTTTTTGCGGAAGGGAGTTTAATAAGACTCGTGGCCACTCATTAAAATTAGAAGAAAAGGGGTTTAACCTTAAACCACGTAGAGGGTTCTTTACTGTAAGAGCAGCAAGGATGTGGAATTCCCTTCCACAGGCGGTGGTCTCAGCGGGAAGCATCGGTAGTTTCAAAAAACTATTAGATAAGCACCTGAACGACCACAACATACAGGGATATACAATGTAATACTGACATATAATCACACACATAGGTTGGACTTGTGTGTTTTTTCAACCTCACCTACTATGTAACTATGTAATAAACAAAGATGATTGTGAAATCTCGTGTTTGATCTTCATTAAATCTGACCTCCGGACTTCACTTCAGTTTTGTACAGTTGTACCAGCTCTTCACCTGGCCTGAAATGGCTTACTCTGATTTCACTGCACACTGTGAGCTTCTGACAATGTGCATTAGAAGCTGCAGCAAGTCAGACAGACCCCACTTCATTTCCTGGCTGGAGGACATCCAGCATCACCTAGTTCTTTCCTCCCGAGCCTGTCTTGTCCTTTTCATTCGTTGAATTGAATTTTTTTTTCCATTACAGAGGCTCAGCATCATATGTGGGTGTTTCCTAGGGTGGTTTGCATGTACAGTAAATTGCTTGGAACACTTACTGCTCCACACTGACACCCACCCATCAAAGCATTTTAATATTTGCAAAACTCCTCTTAAGAGCCAGCCCACTGCTTGCATCAGGACTAAGGGCTCTTAAAGTGGTTGTAAACCTTCATGGTTTTTTTTAAATAAAAATAACAAACCTGTCTATACTTACCTGCTCTGTGCAATAGCTCTTCTTCTGAGGTCCCCCCACCGGCGCTCCAAGCCCCTCCTCTCCATCAGGTCTCACCACGGAAATCTGCTTTCCATAGGGGTACCCGTGCAGGGTCACTCCCAAGTCCCACTGCTGCGTCCATTGACACGGACAGCAGGACTCTGCCCCGGCTAAAGCCCGCTCTCTGCTGATGTCACAGATATCAGTCCAGGCACCGCGTCATCGTGACAATAAAGTCTGGATCCGCCAAGTGCCTGGACTGACACCCGTGTCAGTCTCTCAGCGTGCCGCTGAGAGCCTGAGACTGCCCGCTCTGCCCCTCCACAGCTCAGAGCTCCAATGAGCGCAGAGGGAGATGAGCAGAGAGCGGTGACTGACAGTTTACAGCTCACGGAGCTCTGAAAATCGAGTGATCGGCAGTGTTTGATTGCTTGGTTTTCAGTGTAGAGGCGCCGGGGGACAGATGCATCATCGGACCATAGAATGCGTTACACTAAATCCCTAACACTAAAATCCCTGCATCTACAGATATCCACGATCTAACACAAACGTATCCAGTCCTGTAAAGAAGAAATCAGTATACATACCTTTTCTAAAGCTGATCTGATCCGGTCTCCAGCGGCGGAAACGACTGTGAAATTAATGGGGAGTGACGCCACCCATAGACTTACTATGGGGCTTCCATTGTTGGCTGTGTCCTCTGCACCCACCTCCACAAAGAATCCACAGCTATCAGCTCAGCATGGGATTGGGTTAGCTCAGCTTGAAAAAAAGTATGTATACTGATCTCTTCTTTACAGGGCTAGATAGGTTAGTATTAGATCGTGGATGTCTGTAGATGCAGGGATTTTAGTGTTAGGGTGGACTTCTGCTTTAAGGTGAAAAACCTTAAAGGGTTTGTAAACCCTCGTGTTTTTTCACCTTAATGCATCCTATGCATTAAGGTGAAAAAACTTCTTCTAGTGACCGCCCCCCATCTTACCTGAGCCCTGGAATTACCCACGGTGGAGACGCGCTCTTCCTCTGCCCGGGGTTCTTGGCTCTTGATTGGATAGATTGATAGCAGTGCAGCCATTGGCTCCCGCTGTTATCAATCAAATCCAGTGATGCAGGTACCGGGGGACGGGGCCGAGTCCTACATTCGGCATCTATGGACGCTGAATGCTGGACTCAGGAGCGTATCCGCAAGGTAACCCCCCGGGAGAGCGCTTCTCCTATGGGGTTATACGATGCGGGGAGGAGCCGAGGGACCCTAGAAGTCGAGGATCAGTGCCAAAGGAACTGCAAAGTGGAGGTAAGTATGACATGTTTGTTATTTAAAAAAAATAAAAAATTTAGCTTTACAATAACTTTAAGGCTTTAAAACCACTTTAAGAGAAGTACTGAGGCAGCAAGCTATGTACAATACCCTGCTGACCATAATCTGCTTGTATTGCATAGAGAAGCACAAAGATGACATCACTAAGATAAAGTATGAAAAGGGAAATGTTTTTTTTTAAAAATTGCATTTGCAGTTAATGAGGGATGGATTTAGGAACTAAGGAAGCTAAGATATAAGCAGATAAACTGGAGCTTTAACCCTTGCATGTGCCAAGGCTGTCATGGACCCCCACTGAGGGTGCATCATCATTCAGCCCGGGTTTAAAGTATTACTACACTGCATGATGCTCAGATTTCATTATATGTCAGTTGTTCCGTCACTAGATGAGACAGGGACTCGAATCGCGCTTAAAGGCACAGAGTACACTGGGACTAATGGAGTCACTAGATGACACAGGGACTCGAAGCGCACTTAAAGGCACAGAGTACACTGGGTCTAATAGACTCACTAGATGACAAAGGGGAATCGAAGCACACTTAAAGGCACAGAGTACACTGGGACTAATGGACTCACTAGATGACACAGGGACTCGAAGTGCACTTAAAGGCACAGAGAACACTGGGACTAATGGACTCACTAGATGACAGGGGCATTCTGGGAGGTGTGTTTATAAAAACTTGCAGCTATTCATCCTGTGAAACTGCACATACATTTGTTTTGTGCAACTGGGGCAAAAAGCAATAATATTACACAATTTTTTTTTTCTCCAGGATGAATCTTATTCATTCATACAGAATAAAGTGAACTGGGAAAATACCACAGATTCCCTGTGGCCACGTTTACACACACACAACAGCCTAATAATTGGAATGGGCTGCTGTACCTGCAGGAAATGCAGGGAAAAGTCTCTGCACTTTTTCTAAAATCGCAGTGGCAAGGAAACTACATAGTCTTGTGCATTTCCCAACAAGGGAAACTGCATACATGCCAACCTAGCCCAAAAATAGCACAGTTGGCTACTGGAAGCAAATAATTATTGTGATTGTCAGCTTCATCTAGTAGCCCTAATGTGGTATTTTGCCCACTCCTAACATTTCATAACATTCCACCTGGAGAGAAGGTAGTCCAACAAAATTAAAATGTTGTACCCATCACACAGAATGAATGTACATGCAGTTTCAGAGGATGAATAACGGTGCAATTGTTTTAATAAGTACAACCCTTGGAGTCACTGGGCCAAGTCATGGGAACCGGGAGGACACATGAAAGTACGGGGCACCGGGCCATTAGATAACACGGGAACCAGGAGTGCGCGTGAAGTTACTGGGCACACTGGAGTTACTAGATGACATGAAGACTGGGAGTGCACTTGGATTCACTGAGCACACTGGGTGCACTAGAGCCACTAGGTGAGACAAGAACTATAAGCACACTTGGAATCCTATCCCAGATTACACTACATAGTTACATAGAAGGTGAGGTCGAAAAAAAAGACACAAGTCCATCAAGTCCAACCTATGTGTGTGATTGTATGTCAGTATTACATTGTATATCCCTGTATGTTGCTGTCGCTCATGTGTTTATCTAATAGTTTCTTGAAACTATCGATGCCCCCCACTGAGTCCACCGTCTGTGGAAGGGAATTCTTGTCGCTCTTACAGTAAAGAATCCTCTACGTAGTATAAGGTTGAACCTCTTTTCTTCTAAATGTAATGAGTGGCCACAAGTCTTGTTAAACTCCCTTTCGCAATTTTTGTTTTCTTTGTTGTGGGGTCACCAGTACGGTATTTGTATATTGAAATCATATCCCCTCTCAAGCGTCTCTTCTCCAGAGAGAATAAGTTCAGTGCTCGCAACCTTTCCTCATAACTAATATCCTCCGGACCCTTTATTAGAATTATCATTTTATCTCTGGAATTAATCCCCTTTTTAATGCATGCCAATATTCTGTTTGCTTTAGCAGCAGCTTGGCATTGCATGCCATTGCTGAGCCTATCATCTACTAGGACCCCCGGGTCCTTTCCCATCCTAGATTCCCCCAAAGGTTCTCCCCCCAGTGTATAGATTTCATTCATATTTTTGCCACCCAAATGCATTATTTTACATTTTTCTATATTGAACCTCATTTGCCATGTAGTTGCCACTCCATTAATTTGTTCAGATCTTTTTGCAAGGTCTCCACATCCTGCGGAGAAGTTATTGCCCTGCTTAGCTTTGTATCATCTGCAAATACAGAGATGGAACTGTTTATCCCATCCTCCAGGTCGTTTATGAAATTAAACAGGATTGGTCCCAGCACAGGCACACTGAAGTCATTAGATAACACAGGGATTGTGGGCACACTTGGACTCACAGAGTACACCAGGCTCACTGGAGTCACTAGATGACATGGGGACTGGCAGAGCAATTAGAACTACTGGGAACACTGGGTGCACCAGGGCCACTAGATGACACAAGGACCATAAGTGCTCTTGGAATCCTGGAGTACACTGGGTACACTGTAGTCACTAGATGATACAGGGACTTAAGTGCACTTGGAGTCAGTGGGCACACTGGGCATGTTGGAGTCATAAGATGACACAGGTACTAGGAGCACACTTTGAGTCGTTGGGCACACTGGGCATGTTGGAGTCACAAGATGACACAGGGACTAGGAGCACACTTGGCGTCGCTGGGCACACTGGACAGGTTGGAGTCACAAGATGATATATACTGGGTGCACTGGAGTCATCAGATGACACTGGGACTGGGAGTGCACTTGGAGTCATTGGGCACACTAGGTACACCGAAGTCGCTGTATGACACAAGCACTATAGGCGCCCATGGAATCTTGGAGTACACTGGGCCTACTGGAGTTACTAGATGACACAGGGACTGGGAACGCACTTAGAGTCACAGAGTACACTGGGCGCACTGCAGTCACTAGATGATACGTGCACTGGGAGCACACTTAATATCACAAAGTACCTAGAGGCTGGAGGCAAGGAGGGTGGAAACGAGATACTGTATATACTGCAGCATAGCTACACATTGCTCAAACACCAAGTTACCAATTGCTTCACACGTTAAAGGAGGCACCAATCAGGAGAGACTTCATCTGATTAGTTGTGCCAGTAGCACTCCAGGTGCAACCCAGCTGTGTCGGCGGTCAGGTGCCAGGGAGGATACCCAGCACTGAATAACAGGAAAGGTGAGTGTAACAACCGACAGCTGGAGTGATAGAAATGTATTCACTAAGAAACCAAATGTGTCACCAGGTCTTCGCTGACATGACATGACATGGCCATGTGTGGCTCATTTAAGGGAATTACTCCATACTTCCTGTCCTGAGTACACAACTGGAAGTGAGAGGAAACTTCTCCAGATGGACAAGGTGCAGATTCACTTTAAAGCCCTATTCCTCTTCTTCTGTGGGCATCAGCACTGCTCAGTCCAGGATTACTGTGAGCTGCGGCCAGCATGATAATGCACCTCCCTGATGGGCATTTCTATGATCGCAACAGCCTGGGTTCACAGAATGTGTATTAAATGATGACACTGGGGGTCATTTACCCCAGAAGAGGAGCAGTGCTGGGATGCAGAGTGATGAGTTTGGAGGTGACATCACAGCAAGAGATTTTTCTAAATTTTAGCAATCTGAACTATTATTTATGAAACTTTGCACAAAGGTAAAGTTGGGCTTTAATTAAAAAATAAAGTTTGTCTAGAGCTGAAGATTTATCTTTTTATTTATAGTGATTTTATTTCTTAATAAAGACATATGTGCCCTCACTGTGCCTGTGACACCAGGCTGACGGGGTGAGAATTAACAGATAATAACAATAAATGGTGCGCAATTCTCATCTTGCACCCGTTATATTTTCATTATCACCCAATATAATGACACGTCCCTGTCCGTATGGCTTGCTTGTCTTGACGGGTTTAATTTCATTTCCAAAATTATTATTTTTCTTTTTTTTTTTTGGAACTGAATAAACTTAAAGCTGATCTCCGGACAGAAATATTAAAGTACCTTTGTTACAGTCTTCTTTTACTGTTCATCATGTGTAAGACAGGGGTCCCTCTGCTTTCTGCTTGACCGGGGTCATTGGTCCTGTAATTTGTTTCTGTTTCTAACTGCGGGCACACCTAAATCACTCCCTCTCTATGGGTTGGTTCTGCCCAGGCCTTGCATCTAAATATGCATGGACCATCATTCACTCACACTTTCCAGGTTGGTCCTGCCCGGAGCCAGCCTCTAAATATGCAGACACTGCCCACTCATAGCCCTGATCATTGCAATGAGTGCCTTTTCATTTCGCCTGGCATGTGCAGTAATTCAAATAAGGTTGATGCTGTGTGATCCCAGGACATAGCCCAGGACATAGCATTGATTGGACAGAGCCATGAACCACCCTTCACTCACGCTTTCCAGGATAGTCCTACCCAGACCCAACCTTGAAATATGCATGGATCACCCTTTACTCACACTTTCCAGGATGGTCCTACCCAGACTCAACTTCTAAATATGTATGGACCATCCTTCACTTACACTTTCCAATATAGTCCTACCCAGACCCAACTATTAAATATGCATCCACCCTTTACTCACACTTTCCAGGAAGGTCCTACCCAGACCCAACCTCTAAATATGCATGGTCCACCCTTTACTCACACTTTCCAGGAAGGTCCTACCCAGACCCAACCTCTAAATATGCATGGACCACCCTTTACTCACATTTTCCAGCTTCCTACCCAGACCCAACCTCTAAATGTACATGGACCATCATTTACTTACACTTTCCATACTCATTCTCTAAATATGTAGGGTCCACCCACTTCTGGCCCTGATCCCTGCAATAAATACCTTTTCAAGGTACTATGCAGTTGCAGTAATTCAAATAAGGTTCATGGGACAGAGGGTCAGGATGCGGGACTATTGGCATCTGCAGTCAAAACCCAACAAAGGTTCTTAAAAATTGTTTTGCCTGAAGTGTAATACAATGGCAGTTTCTGATAACCAAACACATCTGCTCAGCACGGAGTCAAATTTATATGAAATTTGTGATATAAGTATTGTTTAGTTGTGTAAAAGAGCTTTTTGTGTTTTCTTGTTGTGGTTGCATTCTAGTCCTCCAGTGAAGCTCAAAACAAGGTAATACCCTATATCTGCTCTAGAGCACCGTTTGTTATCTGCGCATAGCAGTGTCCGCAACTCGTAGCTTGTGAGCCACAGGCAGACATAGGAAGCAGGGACACACACATAGGGTGAGAGAATCAATACTCAGAGCAGCAATTCTGCTTTTGTGGCTGCAAACAGACCAAATTCCCCCAGTGGTAGCTTAAATTTTTGGCAATGCATTTATGAGATCTGTATGTTAAATGTCACGGCTCTGCCCACTTGGCCAGTGAAGGTAAATATCCCCATCAGGGACACATATAGCTTTAAAGACCTCAAAGAGCCTACTTCCCCACTCTATCCGAAATAGACGTTTTTGGCTGAATGTGGGCTTTAATATATAGGGCCTTCCAAAAGGGTGGCTGCTTCGGAGCATAGAGGCCCTCCCGAGCAATCTAACATGAAGATATGAGTTGCATGTGACCCACAAGCCACAGGTTGGAGACCATTAGTGTAGAATTAATTTCCTGTGTTGCGTCTGTAGATTTTAGAACAGAAGACCACGTATAATACGTTCATGTGCGAATCTGTCTGGAACAATTGAGGCCTGATTCACATTTATGCAGGTTGCAATTTGAATATTGCAGGTGCATTTTGCATTTTTCAATACACATTTTTGATCCATTGAAGTCCATGGAACCAAAAACCAGAAAAAAAATCTCTGGCCCTTTCCATAAAATGCACAGATGTGAACAACATCCATAGAAAAACATGTTAAATGGACTGTAGTGTATTTCTGCAAAACAGAAAAGGCACTAAAAATGCATAGGTGTGAATCGGGCCTAAAGGAAAACATCAGGCAACACTAAAACCAGAAAACAATTAAGATAATTTCCATCCTAAATTTGCAAAATACTAAAATATTAAAATTTAAATACTGTAACATTTAAATGAATTCAATTAGTTTAAACAATACAATTAATAATTATATTAAAAATGTAAAGTAATACTATTATTTTTAATAATAATAAATTAACACATAATATAATAAAAAATATGAATTAATTTTTTTATTTTCTAGGTTTTAGATGGAGTAGGGAAAGATAAAAAAAAATTTGGTTGGGTTTTCATTTATTTGGAAAAGTACATAGGTAACGTCGGAACCCTGGGGTTGGCCTGTTGGTATTCATTAGTATTACAATGGATGACAAGGGTTCCCACATTTTTATTGATTTGTAGTACAAGTAAAAGAATCTGATATTAAAGGATCACAATTACAATTATTAGTCTAGATACAAGTATCTCACAAAAGTACACCCCTCACATTTTTGTAAATATTTTATTATATCTTTTCATTTAACAACACTGAAGAAATGACACTTTGCTACAATGTAAATTAGTGAGTGTACAGCTTGTATGACAGTGTAAATTTGCTGTCCCCTCAAATGTCTAAACCACTGGCAACAAAAGTGAGTACACCCCTACGTCTTACCTGTAGGTCCAAGAAATATCTCCTAAACCTACACGGTTTAGGAGATATTTGCCGAAAGACAGGCACCGCTGTCTACGGCGCATGCGCCGTAAACAGCGGCGCGCAGGCGCACTGAGCGCGGTACCCGTCAACGGCGATATGCCGCGCGTGGCGGCTCCCGTGCGCATGCACGGGAGTGACGTCATCGCGGTTTCGCCGAATGACAGCAGCGGAGCGGCGAGACCCACCAAGAAGATGGATGCGCCAGACTACAGGGGACAGCGGTGACTTCGCTGGCTCCTGTGTCAGGTAAGTGACACATAATGGGCTACTATGCGATGCATAGTAGTCCATTATGCTTTACCTTTGCAGGCAATGAAAGAGGAAGTAAACCCTGATGGGTTTACTTCCTCTTTAACCCTCTTGGGCATGGAGGTCACCGGAGCTTCACAGGTTGCCACTGGAGTCCTCTTCCACACCTCCATAACGACATCACGGAGCTGGTGAATGTTAGAGACCTTGCGCTCCTCCACCTTTTGTTTGAGGATGTCCCACAGATGATCAATATGGTTTAGGTCTGGAGACATGCTTGGCCAGTCCATCACCTTTACTCTCAGCTTCTTTAGCAAGGCAGTGGTCATCTTGAAGGTGTGTTTGGGGTCTTTATCATGTTGGAATACTGCCCTGTGGCCCAGTCTCTGAAGGGAGGGGATCATGCTCTGCTTCAGTATGTCACAGTACATGTTGGCATTCATGGGCTCCTCAATGATCTGTAGCTCCCCAGTGCTGGCAGCACTCATGCAGCCCCAGACCATGACACTCCCTCCACCATGTTTGACTGTAGACAAGACACACTTGTCTTTGTACTCCTCACCTGGTTGCCGCCACACACGCTTGACACCATCTGAACCGAATAACTTAATCTTGGTCTCTTCAGACGACAGGACATGATTCCACTAATCCATGTCCTTAATCTGCTTGTCTTCAGCATACTGATTGCGGTCTTTCTTGAGCATCATCTTTAGAAGAGGCTTCCTTCTGGAACAATAGCCATGCAGACCAGTTTGATGTAGTGTGCGGCGTATGGTCTGAGCACTGACAGGCTAACCCCCCACCCCTTCAACCTCTGCAGCAATGTTGACAGCACTCATATGTCTATTTCCCAAGGACAACCTCTGGATATGACGCTGAGCACATGCACTCAACTTCTTTGGTCGACCATGGTGAGGCCTGTTCTGAGTAGAACCTGTCCTGTTAAACCGCTGTATGGTCTTGGACACCGTGCTGCAGCTCAGTTTCAGGGTCTTGGCAATCTTTATGTAGAGCAACAATTCTTTTTTTAGATCCTCGGGTTCTCAGATCCTCAGATTTTTTCAGATCCTCAGATCCTTTCAGATTCTTTGCCATGAGGTGCCAAGTTGAGCGTTCAGTGACCAGTATAAGAGAGTGAGAGCGATAACACCAAATCTAACACACCTGCTCCCCATTCACACCTGAGACCTTGCAACACTAACAAGTCACATAACACCGGGGAGGGAATATGGCTAATTGGGTCAAATTTTGACATTTTAGGGGTGTACTCACTACTGTACAAGCTGTACACTCACTACATTGTAGCAAAGTGTCATTTCTTCAGTGTTGTCACATGAAAAGATAGAATAAAATATTTACAAAAATGTGAGAGGAGTACACACTTTTGTGAGATACTGTATAAATGTACTTCAATGTACATGATCATAATATTATGATCGGGTAGAAAATCGAAAAATACAGGATTATTTAAGACAGCGACTGAATAATTGAGACATTCACAAAGCAGTTTTTTTTTTTATCTCAATAGACCCCTATGTGTCTCCAGTCTTGCAGCTACAGTAATACTGAATGTGGATGGGTCTGGCTTTGGCTCAGATCACACAGTCAGTATGCTCTCAATTCCACCCAGAGACCTTTCCATTGCCAAAAGACATATTTGGCTTTAGCAGGCTGAAAACTGATTGTTAGCTTCTCTGCCAAATATCTATATATAATAACACAGAAGGCAGATGCAAGCACCTACCCCTACAGCTTATCCATAACCCAATCCTGCAGGTTGCCTATGGTTTTCCTTTGTTCTCAAATCTCTGCATTAGTAACACCCTTCATGTTCCTCTCTGGACATCTCTGTCTTAGTGACACCCTTCACGTTCCTCTCTGGACATCTCTGCATTAGTAACACCCTTCATGTTCCTCTCTGGATATCTCTGTCTAAGGCCGCGTACACACGCGGGGACTGTTCGCCCAACTTTGTCCGCTGAACAGTGTTTCGGCGGACAGTCCGCCCGTGTGTGGGCTTTCAGCGGACAGTTTCAGCGAACAGTTTGCTGAACAAGGTTTTTCGGAATTTCCGAAAAACTGTCCGCTGAAACTTGGTTTCAGCGAACAGTTCCCTCGTGTGTAGGCTTGTTCGTCAAACTAAGTTCCGCGCATGCTCAGAAAGGATTTACACGCCGAAAGTTGTAATGCAGTGTATAGGACGTCGTATTTTGCGTCCCGTCGTACGTGCCGTTCACGTCATCGCGCACGGTTTCAGCAAACTGTTCGTTCGTCGTGTGTGGGCAAGTCCGTCCATGCTAATTTTGAGCGGACTGTTTGCTGAAACTGTTTGACGGACAAAGTTGAGCGAACAGTCCCCGCGTGTGTACGCGGCCTTAGTGACACCCTCCATGTTCCTCTCTGGACATCTCTGCCTTAGTGACACCCTTCACATTCCTCTCTGGACATTTCTGTCTTAGTGACACCCTCCATGTTCTTCCCTGTATATCTCTGCCTTAGTGACATCCTTCGCGTTTCTCTCTGGATATCTCTGTCTTAGTGACACCCATCCAGCATCATCTAGCCCCTTCCTTCACTGTCCCTAGCCTACCCCTTTTTATTCATTGGATTTCAGTTCTTTCAATCATGGAGGTTCAGCACATGTGGGCCTTATCTATGGTGGTCTGCATGCAAATACTGCCTGCCTATGACCATCCCCTCCTTCAGACTGGCACCCACCCATCAAGGCATTTTGATATTTGCATTACTCTTCCCAAGAGCCACCCACTGCTTGCTTCAGGTCTGAGGGCTCTTGAGTGGAGTACTGAGGCAGGGTGCACCCTGCCAACCCCTCCCGCCATCCATGATCTGCCTGCATTGCATAGAGATGCACAAAGACCCAGTTATGATATTACTTGGTCTATAATAATAAATGTAATGAAAACATAGAAGCTTTATTTAAAAATATCATTAGCATGTTGATGGGGGAGGAACCAGGAAAGATAAAATATCAGCAGATTAAACGTAAACTTTAAGGGTGCAGTGGGCTTTCAGTGGTCCCTGAGGATATTGGAAGCTCCTCTTGACTATTTTGGACCTGTCCTAATTGCCCCCCATATTCTGGAGATAGATATCTATATCCCCTTAGATATCAAAGAACAGAGGAACCCCAACGAAAACCCTTCTTGATAAACAAAGCCATATGACCACGGGGTCAGCACAATAATGTGGAATTGTTCAGTATAGATGGTACAAAGTAGATGGCCTTATATGCCCCTTCTATAAAGATGATGAGCGCTTATTATGAAAGTCTAGATAACGTTAATTCCCATGGAGGTGCTCTGCGTTATCTCATTATGCCTGCGAGCCCTCATTAGAGCGTGGAGCGTTTGTTTTAACAAGTTGTAATCTCTCCTGCTAATCAGATAGATCTCTCCCTCTGCCTGTAATCAGCTCAATGTGTCCTCCTTCCCTGGATTATCCCTAGTGCTACTTCTGCTTGTCTGACAATTGCAAGGTGCAACAACGAACAAAGTGACAGGCAGCTGGCTGGCACCTAGTGCCAGGGCCTCTAATAAGGCAGTACAACTGGTCCTGTTGTACTGGGCCCAGACCTCATCATCTAAACAGGGAGGCTCGGGGCAGACTTATTGTTCATTTCTGCTTAAATTAATAAATTTATTTTACTAGACCAAACCCACGCTCCTATTTGCTTACCAGGGCTTAAACTAAATTTCCCTGGACCCCATCACATCAACAGAGCAGCTTAGGAAGCAGGAGCAGAGGAGGACCTTTTTTTTTCATTTTTGGAGTGTAGACGGATATAGTCAGTGGCGCAATTCCACTGCACCTTGGGGTGGTGGTGTCCGTGGGGTTGGGGGACCCCGTCAGGATGACCATACCTGGCCCCATGATTTATAACAGCATCCCTGCCTGGTGCAGACCGGCACTGGTACGGACAATGGACCAGACCACTGGAGACATCACTGCTCCTCCACCCTGGTTACTGCTGTTGGGTAGGGCAGTCCTCAAGAAGTAGGGTTGGTCAGTATAGAATGGAGGAGGTAAGGGCAGGCTCTAAGGTCAGTTTGTACCCCTTGCCGAATACATAAAGACAGGGCAGCTGCCCCCCCCCCCCCAACTTAATAAACCCAACAAATTATTTTAACATTGCTTCCATGCATCCACGAGATGGGGGACATTGTGTCTGCTGTTTGGGTACCAAAATCTTCTGTTTGGGTGAAGACTCTTCACAGTCAAATACATGCTGGTGATGTTCCTTTTCTGAATCCAGCACTGGGACTGCTCAGGTGGCTGTATGAATGCAGACCCCTCCATCTAGCTGTCTGATATTATAAGGCAAATGGCAGGTTTTTATTTAGACTACAAAAAGATCAGAATCTTCTGTAAAGTTTGCATCTGTGCAAAGTATATAGAGCATATAGTGTATAGAGTATATAGTGTATAGAGTATATAGTGTATAGAGTATATAGTGTATATAGAGCAGCCTTTCTCAATCTTTTCAACACAGATGAACCCTTGCAAATGTCCGGCCAACAAAGTTTGAGAGCTGGATATAAAATTTTCCGGCAACATGATCTGATCGGACTTTGTCCGATCGTTTGTAGAGAATTCCGATCGGACAAAGTGCCACGCATGCTCAGATCAAATTACGAGACCAAAGCTATTGGCTACTAGCCTGAACGTAGTCCCATCGTAATGAACGAACGTCATCATGTTCCAAACTATCGGATTTTCCGACAACTTTGTCCGACCGTGTGTATGCAACACCAGTTTCGGACAGTTTCGGACAAAATCCGTCAGAAAAAATCAGACGGATTTTGTGATTGTGGAATTTCTGACCGTGTGTACAAGGGCTTAGAGATAGCAAAAAGGATCAATGGTGTCAGTCTGAACTTATTACAGAGGTAAAAATTGCTGATTGCTCAAGGAACCCCTAGCAACCTCTGGAGGAACCCTGGTTGAGAAGCTCTAAATTAGAGCATTGCAATTTAGTTCAAAAGGGATCTACAAAATGTTATTTTTTACTAGAAATATTTTCTATTGCAGACTATAAATTATAACAAAATCGCACATCCCCAGCATCAATTTGTAATAATATTATTTCCTGTTGTATGAATGACAACATTCATTGAAGCTCTGGTGCCCAACCTGTGGCCTGGGGGCCACTTGCAGCCCATTGGCACTTACTGTGACATTAGTCTGAGTTTTCCTTACCTAGGTTCTTATTCAGGTCAGTGAAGGAAAATACCCTTTAGACTGGGCTCTAGTTTTGTGCAGTCTCTGGCTCTCTTCTGTAGTATGTCTGCAGACTCTGACCATTTTCGGTAGTATGTCTGCAGTCTCTGATCCTTTCATGTAGTATGTCTGCAGTCTCTGATCCTTTCATGTAGTATGTCTGCAGTCTCTGATCATCGCCTGTATTATGTCTGCAGCCTCTGACAGTCTCCTGTATTATGTCTGCAGTCCCTGACCATCTCCTGTATTATGTCTGCAGTCTCTGATCATCTCTTGTAGTATGTTCAGTCTCTGATCATCTCCTGTATTATGTCTGCAGTCTCTGATCAAGTCCTGCAGCGTGTTTGCAGTCTCTAATCATCTACTGTAGTGTGTCTGCAGTCTCTGATCCTTTTCTGTAGTATGTCTGCAGTCTCTGACCACCTCATGTAGTATGTCTACAGTCTCGGATCCTTTCCTGTAGCATGTCTGTGGTCTCTGACCATCTCCTGTAGTATGTATGTTGTCACTGACAGTTTTCTATAACATTACAATAGCCACCTTTTAGCAATGTCATGGGCTGCACTTGAGTACCCCCATATAAAAGAAAAAAGACCACTGATTCAGACGTTGGTCATTAGCGATGTGTACAGCTCCAGGTTTGTATTCATATGAAATTGATTGTCAATTTGGGACGTTCAATCCTCACAGGCCGAATCCAACGTCCAGAGAGCGTCAGTGGATGCAGCCCGGACCACACAACAGCTAGAAGAGGCCATTGACACCTTCCAGGAGCAGAAAATTAAAGACATTCAGGTATTTATTGTGTGTAGATAGACAGCATGTAATACTCATTCGTCAGATGATAGCGGGACTCTGGCCATATTAAAAAGAAAAGAGGAACAGGATAGTTGCTATCAGTATCTGGCAGCAGGGAAAACAAGAGGTGCTTAGTAAGGGAGGACTTAAATACCCTCCCAGCAGCCAGCATCAGGTGGAAACTGATTAGTGGGGTCTGCTGGTTGCTGGGAGACACAGGAATTACAACTCTCCACCCAGGGAAACCACAGTGCCCCCAGGAGGTGATCCAGTTCCAGACAATGGCTGCTGCGTCAGCACATTGCAGCCGGACAGACAAGGACCCCCACACAGACTGGAGCCGAGTGTGCTTTCACATGCAGATCCCAGATGCACAAAGCTTTATTTGGAAGGACAAATGTGACAACTATGGAAGATGTACAATAGGGACTCTTAGCAGTCTGACGTCTCTGTGGGTAGAATTAATGAGGCCTGGCAGTAAACACACTGCAGACAATTGCAGGTCAGTAAACAATTCTGTCTGACACAGGCTGACACTTTGCGGGAGGTTTATCATTCTTCAGGGAAAGGTAAAATGTGCAGATAAAAAGCAGATCGCTGCACGCTGGAGGGTGGAGGAGAGAATTAGAATGTACATCACATAACAGGAAAATAAGAATGGAGATAAGTGGAGTCATAGACAGGCTGTTTGGGTAAACCACACATTCCCAGGGCCCTTAGACTATAATAAATGTCATAATGGTGTGTAATATCTCTGACATGCCTCCAAGAAGAGTTGTTTTTTTTTGTCTTTTTCTGACATTTAATGCTTAATGCGGGAATCATACTGAGATGGGTCTGGTAAAGGGATAACTTAAATCTGACCTTCCCTTCAGTCTTGCACAGTTGTACCGGCTCCTCTCCTGGACTGGCTTAGTCTGATTTCACCGCACACTGTGAGCTTCTCACAATGTGCATTAGAAGCTGCAGTAAATCAGATAGAGACCACCACATTTCCTGACTGGAGGACATCCAGTTTCATCTAGCCCTTTTCTGACATTACTGGGGATAAAATAAAGTCAACAAAAATTTTGCTCCCAAATGTTTGCTTATAAAGCAAAGTCCTGCTATAACCCTTTGCAGTTTGGCCCCAGGGTCCATTTCACAGTCACGGGAGAGTTTAGAAGAAGCAGACATTTAGGTTGCACCGACCCCTCCACTGACGTTCCTTCTTTTTCTTTCTTAACACCAGAAAATCTTCTCGGACTTCCTGACAGTTGAGATGATATTTCACGCTCGGGCTCTTGAAGTATACACCAGCGCCTTCCACAGTCTGCAGGACTGCGACCTGGAGAAAGACATGGAGGTGAGAGCGATGTGCGTCATAATGCGATTAGACAGCCTGGCACAGGGCATGAGATACAACCATTTACTCTATGCCAGGACTGAAATTGCTCCCTACTGGTTCATGTTTGAGTCGGTACTCCAAGACAATTTAGAAGTTGACACTTGTGCTGAGTTCCTTCCAGTTGTTTTCATGTTAAAAGTAAAGGTTGTTTGTATATTACATTATTCATTATTATTTTTCTTGTTTAGCTTCATACTTTTCTGCAAGCTTCTGCTGTGTATATGTACATGGTGGCAGACATATGTTCCTATAAGTGACCTACTAGAGGTGGCCAGGCACAGAAATGCTGAACCATACGCCCTCTAGTGGTTAATCTATAGGAACCCCCTTTTTTTTTTCTATATTAAAAGTGCATTAAAAAACAAATAATAAAAATGTATTATATTGCATCTTACCAGTCCTTAGATGTGGTGGCTGCATTCATTTTCTTTATCTATCATTACATTATTCTGTATATTTTGGTAGATTATTTTAGGCCTTTTTTTTCTTTACTTTCACCTAGTGTTCCTGTCACTTCCTGTTCTAGGTTGGCAACACTTATGCCCTGTACAAATGGTCGCAATTTCCAATGGAAAATGTGCGATCGGATCTTGTTTTCACAAAATCCGACCGTGTGTGGGCTCCGTCGGGAATTTCCGACACACAAAGTTTGAGAGCAGGATCTAAAATTTTCTGACAATAAAATCCGATCGTTTAAATTCCGATCGCATGTAGACAATTCCGACGGACAAAGTGCCACACATGCTCAGAATAAATTACGAGACAAAAGCTATTGGCTACTGGCCTCTTTATAGTCCCGTCGTATGTGTTGTACGACACCGCGTTCTGAACAATCGGATTTTCCGACAACTTTGTGCGACCGTGTGTATGCAACACAAGTTTGGGCCAAAATCCGTCTGAAAAAATCTGATGGAATTTGTAGTCGGAATGTCCGACCGTGTGTACAGGGCATTACTCTCTATGCTGTATATTTGGAGGAATGTTGGCACCTTTGGCCTGGACTACAGAATACCCCCTTCTCATCTGCTTAACATAGATGGGAGGGGGTGAACCGGGCAGAGTTGATAATGCTTGCGATAACACTGGGGAGCACTGAATTTCTGGCAGAATCAACTGATTTTTCTTTTTTTTGCAAAACAGATATAACAATTCAATTGTATTAAAGGGACCAAATACCTTCATTGCTAGGATCTACATACCCTTCATTATATTACTGAAAATATTAGGACACTTGCCTTTACATACACATGAACTTCAATGGCATTCTAGTCTTAGTCCGTAGGGTTTAATATTGCGTTGGTCCACCCTTAGCAGCTATAACAGCTTCAACTCTTCTGGGAAGGCCGTCCACAAGGTTTAGGAGTGTGTCTATGGGAATGTTTGACCATTCTTCCAGAAACGCATTTGTGAGGTCAGGCACTGATATTGGACAAGAAGGTTGGTAGTCTCTGCTCTAATTCATCCCAAAGGTGTTCTATCAGGTTGAAGTCAGGACTCTGTGCAGGCCAGTCAAGCTCCTCCACTCCAAACTCGCTCACCCATGTCTTTATGAGCCTTGCTTTGAGCACTGGTCCAAATCATTTGGTGGAGGGGGGACTATGGTGTGGGGGTTGTTTTTCAGGGGTCGGGTTGGCCCCTTAGTTCCAGTGAAGGGAACTCTTAAGGCGTCAGCATACCAAGATATTTTGGACAATTTCATGCTCCCAATATTGTGGGAACAGTTTGGGGATGGCCCCTTCCTGTTCCAACATGACTGCACACCAGTGCACAAAGCAAGGTCCATAAAGACATGGATGAGCGAGTTTGGGGTGGAGGAACTTGACTGGCCTGAACAGAGTCCTGACCTCAACCTCATAGAGCACCTTTGGGATGAATTACAGCGGGGACTACGAAACAGGCCTTCTTGTCCAACATCAGTGCCTGACCTCACAAATGCTCTTCTGGAAGAATGGTCAAACATTCCCATAGACACACTCCTAAACCTTGTGGACGGCCTTCATAGAAGAGCTGAAGCTTTTATAGCTACAAAGGACGGGCCACAGTCAGATTTTGCAACGGGAAATGTTGGATGTGAGCTTGTTGTTGGAAAGTCCGACCATGTGTGTATGCTCCATCGAATATTTGCTGTTGGACTTTCCACCAACAAATGTTTGATAGCAGGTTCTCAAATTTTTTTCCCCCAAGAAAACCTTGTTGTTGGAATTTCCGATCGTGTATACATAAGTCCGTCACACAAAAGTTCACGCATGCTCGGAATCAAGCAGAAACAGCCGCACTGGCTATTGAACTTCCTTTTTCTCGGCTCGTCGTACGTCTTGTACGACACCGCGTTCCCACGCTTGTAATTGCTGGTCAACATTTGTGTGAAGGTGTGTATGCAAGACAAGTTTGAGCCAACAACCTTCGAACAAAAATCCACGTTTTTGTTGGTGGAAAGTCCGATTGTGTGTATGTGGCATTAGACCGGAATGCCATTAAAGTTCATGTGCGTATAAAGACAGGCGTCCTAATACTTTTGGTAATGTAGTGTATCTATAACATGTAATTTGAATGACATCACACTGCAGACCATGCATTTCCATAATTCTTAGGTGTGAATGGGGCCCTGATATGTAAGGGGTGCACAGTCACATTAGCTGAGGGGGAGAAGATAAAATAAATGGGTTAAAATGAAATGATTATAATATATTTTATGATAATATATCATATTGCAGTGTCTGTATTTTGCAGGATTTCCGTGCCAAGATCCATATTAACACCGGAACACAAGACGCTCGACCGGTCAATGCAACAAACCCTTCCTCCAACGCCACTTGGAGTACGAGCTCTCTGGTGAGTGAGCAGATCCGAAGTGCATGTGTGTGTGTATATATATATATATATATATATATATATATATATATATTAGGGCTGTTACTGATTAAAATGTTTGTGTTCGATTAATTGATTCTTTTTTTTAATCGATTAAAGTGGAGGGCCACCCTGAAAAAAAAAAGACATTAAAAAATTAGAAAAAAATCTTTAAAAAAAAAAATGAAAACATTTTTTTTTTTTTAACTTACCAGAAATGCCTGTTGCTAGGCACATCATCCTAATCTGCCTCTTCCTCCTCCGCGGAGATCTTCTTTCTTCTCTCCTCCGTGCGGCGTCTTCTGGGTAATGGGTCGCGCTGTGTTCTGGGAACTGTGTGTCCCAGAACACAGCGCGCCCCATTCACAAAGCGCTGCGCGACTCGCGCATGCGCAGTAGGAAACGGGCAGTGAAGCCGCAAGGCTCCACTGCCTGTTTCCCTTAGATAGAATGGCGGCGCCGGGACCCGAGAGCTGAGGGACGGGTCGGCCTCGGGCAGCCGACATCGCAGGCACCCTGGACAGGTAAGTGTGCTTATTAAGTCAGCAGCTACAGTGTTTGCAGCTGCTGACTTAATTTATTTATTTTTTTAAACCGGCCCTCCTCTTTAATCGACTAATTTTGATTAATTAGAACGCACATACAGATCCAAATACTTTTAGCTGATCTCCTTGCATTGCAGGTCTGCATTAGTGAGTGGTAAATGTGGTATATACTATATACAATCACCTGACCCTAGTTCGTTTCCACAATCCATGACTTAACTTCACAGTTCACACAAATAAGTTTTAAATTCAAACTGTAGCACTGACGTCATTTCTTTTCCCCACAGTAGCGTGACAATCCCACCACCTCCGGTCTAAGACCCCTTTCACACTGGGGTGTTTTTCAGGCGCTTTAGCATAAAAAAAAACGCCTGTAAAGCGCCTGAAAGAAGCCTCATCTGCAATCCCAATGTAAAAGCCCGATTGCTTTCACACTGAGGCGCTGTGCTGGCAGGGCATCAAAAAAGTCCTGCAAGCAGCTTCTTTGGGAAGCGCCTGCAAAACGCCTGAAAAGTGCCTGAAAATCGCATACAAAGCGCTTTTGGCAGCAGCGCTTTGTGGGCGCTTTTAACCCTTTATTTGGTCACTTGCAGGGGTTAAAAGCGCCCTAATAGCGCTCCAAAACCACTGGTAAAGCGCTGCTAGTTTAAGCGGCGCTTTACGAGCATTTTTCGGGCACTGACATTGTGAAAGGGCTCTTAAAGCACTCGGGCTTTCACATTGGGATTGCAGATGAGGCTTCTTTCAATCACTTTACAGGCGCTTTTTCTAACGCTAAAGCGCCTGAAAAACGCCTGAAAAACACCCCAGTGTGAAAGGGGTCTTACTAATCGCTCTCACCTTATGGCATGGACCCCTGTGCAAACAGGTAGTCATGCAAGCGGGTATCAAAAGGGTTAACACGAACCATAAACTTCTCTCACGTCTCCTTAGATCTCAGCAAGGATGCTAGGTCATGGGTAGAAAGAAAAGATTTAAGTGCTCACCGCTTAAAGCAGACCTCCACCCTGAAATGGAAGTTCTGCTCATCTGATCCCTCCCCCCCTCCGGTGCCACAATTGTCACCTTTCAGGGGGGAGGGGGGTGCAGATATCTGGATAATCCAGGTATCTGCACCCACTTCCGGGCCAAGCTCATCTGCCGCCGACATCGCTGGACCCTGGGACAAGTATGTGTGAATTTATTAAAAGTCAGCAGCTGCAGTATTTGTAGCTGCTGGCTTTTAATATTTTTTTAAAGGTGCAGCTCCTCTTTAATTTTTGTGTTCAAACACAAACTACTCGCATAAAGATGATAAAAACACAGCATGTAAAGCCGACAATCGTGTTAGTTCCGTAGGGCAACAGCGGGTGACGTCATGCGTAGCTCCTCCCCCGTACGCGTTACGTTCAGTCAGAACTTCAACGTTACCGGACTCCTCCCCCCTTCCCTTCATTAGCAGATGGAGGCACTTGGGGAAGGGGGGAGAAGTCCAGTGACGTTGATGTCCGTGATGTCACCGGATCTCCGACGGAACTCCCTGAAGACCCGGGAGCTGGCCGAGAGGTGAGTACCGATCAAAAGAATTTTGATCGATCAAAAAAATGTATTGATTAATCGAGGAATTAATCTTTAATTTCCACAGCCCTAATATATATATATATATATATATATATATATATATATATATTTATTTATTTAGTATTCACACGGTACATACATACATACATATATACAAACGTACACAATGCTTCAGCTTCCAGGGGTGGAAGCGGTTAACAAAATCCGCTGACATTTCCTTGCGCTGTAACATGTCCCCGAAGGACAGTAATAATCCCCTCAGTGTGAAGAGCCTGGCATGAATCACCGATCCGGTAAGTGAGAAGGTTGCAGGAAATTAATAAACGTGCTCGCAGGGATCGATTCCTCGTTATGTGATGCGCGGCTCTGAGCTGTGAGAGAGGGAGGCGTGGGGTTCATCTGTCTGCTCACGGTAATTAAAAGGGAGAAAACAGCCGGAGCTTCTATATGAGAGCCCACATGGGATGTTGGTAGAACCCTATAGAAGGAGCGTGGCTGTGCTTTGTTGGTGCCCGTTCAAAAAGTGCTTAAAAAAGGGGGGGCTGGTAGGTTCAGACCCTCCACTAAGCATGCAGTCTGGTAAGAGTACTGAGCCAATAGGCCAAATGTGCCGTCGGTGCCACCGGAATGGCATTTAACCTTCAGGTCTCCAGGTCTGGGCGCACCCTTATATCCTATAATGGAAATACTCTCACATCCTGGAGCTGTATATCCAACATTTGACATCAGCTGGATGTAGGTAGTGCCAAGACAAGGTCCTAAAGCACCCAAGGAGAAAAGGTGCATCCTCCCTCCCCATGAGCTGTGAACTACTTGAGCAAGATAGGTTGCAGGTCCTGACATTTTTTGTTTCCCTTCTTCTGGCAAATTGCCCAAGGTGGCTGCCTCTTCTTTCTACCCGCCTCCCCAACACTGGGCATAGGATTCCATGATAGGTATCTGAGAGGTGTCTGGAATGCTGATAATCCGTTTTGTGCTTATTGTATGATGTCCTACCAATTTCTAAGGTACAAGGGCACTTCTCTTGGCAGACAGGCTCACCCTAACTGGGGTACCCACAATCAGAATCCAGAAAGAGAAACATAGCATGAAGAGTGCCAGACCACAAAGACTATGGGCATGACATATGAGTCAGAGACTGCAGACATGATACAAGAAATGGTCAGAGTTTGCAAACATACTACAGGAGATGGTCAGAGACTGCAGACATGATACAGGAGATAGTCAGAGACTGCAGACATACAGCAGGAGATGATCAGAGACTGCAGACATACAGCAGGAGATGATCAGAGACTGTAGACATACAGTAGAGATGATCAGAGACTGTAGACATACAGTAGAGATGATCAGAGACTGCAGACATGACACAGGAGATGATCAGTGACTGCAGACATACAGCAGGAGATTATCAGTGACCGCAGACATACAGCAGGAGATTATCAGAGACTGCAGACATACAGCAGGAGATGATCAGAGACTGCAGACATACAGCAGGAGATGATCAGAGACTGTAGACATGATACAGGAGATGGTTAGAGACTGCAGACATGATACAAGAGATGGTCAGAGACTTTGGATGTGATTCAAGAGATGCACAAAGACTGCAGACATCTTGCAGGAGACTGGAATTGCTATAGGATTTGTTGCAGACTGGGGACATGCTTCAGGTGATGATTATAGACTGGTGACCTATGATGACATGAGACTGCTAAAAATCACTGCCATAACGGGGCAATAAGGAAACACACATTGCTGTCTGTAGAGGGCCGCACACAAAGTGTCAAAGGTCACTAGGGATCTAATAATTTAAAAAACAGCTTGCGTGTTTCGGAGGTTTTATATATATATACATTTGGTGAATTTATATGAAGTTTTGTGTGACCGATACAGTATCCAAAATTGATTCTGGCAGCTTTTGCTGCCAAATCCAATCCCAATAATGGGGGAGCATTCAGACCCCGGAAACCCTTCCCCAGTCAAAAGTGGTGGCTGTCGCTCAGATCGCAGTTTTCATCTCTGACATATCATATACCAAAGGCAAGGGTTGACCTGGGAGTACTTCCCTCACTCTGCTGGGAATCCCTGGCATATGAAGTCTGGTGAGTGATTTATAGAGGGAGGTGGAAGTTTCTGCTGTGGGTGGTTTTAGTTTAGAGAGGTAGATATCTGTAATACAAGGGGGGTATTTTTTCTTGTGGGGGGAAATGTGTGTTACTTACTACTGACCTCTGCACTGTACATTCCATACTACTGACCTCTGCACTTTGCATTATATACTACTGACCTCTGCACTGTACATTACATACTACTGACCTCTGCACTTTGCGTTATATACTACTGACCTCTAGACTGTGCATTATATATTAGTGACCCCTGCATTATGTGTTACATACTACTGACTTGATTTACTTACTACTGATCTCTGCACTTTGCGTTATGTTCTATTGCCCCTTGTCTGTGTATTACTTAACTGAAGAAAAGACCCCTTTCACACTGAGGTGCTTTGCAGGCGCTATAGCGTTAAAAATAGTGCCTGTAAAGTGCCCTGAAACAGCAGCTCCATTCACTCCAGTGCGAATGCCCGAGGGCTTTCACGCTGGAGCGGTGCACTGGCAGGCCGTCAGAAAAAGTCCTGCCAACAGCTTCTTTGGAGCGCATTAGGAGCGGTGAACTGACCGCTCCTAAAACGCTCCTGCCCATTGAAATCATTGGGCAGCGCCGCCGAACCGCAGTGTAGCAGTGCTTTGCAGGTGGTTTTAACCCTTTTTTGGCTGCTAGCAGGGGTTAAAAGCGCCCCGCTAGCGGCCGAATAGCACCGCAAAAATGACGGGTAAGAGCTGCTAAAAATAGCGACGTTTTACCGTCGACACCCGGGGCGGCTCAGTGTGAAAGGGCTCTCAGAGGGTGTGCACAGTTATGCAACCACATTATTTTAGTTTTTTATTTCCCCTCCCCTCTCTAAAAGATTTTAGTTTGTTTTGCAAATGAGTTGTACAGTTTATAGGTCACATTAAGGCCGGATTCACACCGCTGCGATGCGGGAACGCCGCGAATCCGCAGAGTTTTCCCGCATCGCATTACTCCCGCCGGCAGTTCACACTGCCCTATGCGGACTGCTGGGAGTGTCAATGATATGTTAATGACACCCCCAGATCCGTCCGCATATCGCAGTGCGATCTGCCGACTCGCACAGGAATCGGATCGCATGGTGTGAACCCCCATGCGATCCGATTCTGTTGCGGACCAAAAAAAGGGTCCCGTGCGAGTTTGCTGCGGGAGCGATGCGAATTCAGCCATACTATCTGTATGGCTGAACTCGCATCGCTACGGAGATCGGATGTGATTTGCGGTGCGAATCACATCCGGATCTCCCCCCGCAGCGGTGTGAACCCAGCCTAAAGGTGGAAAAAATTCGGAAATGATTTATCTTTGTCTCATTTTTTTACATCACAGAAACCTGATATTTTAACATATAGTGTGTAGACTTTTTATATCCACTGTATATTTATAGAGCCCTTGAAACGTGTCAGATTCAAACAGTGCAAATAAAAAGAAATTTCAATTTTAATATTAGTCTACTGCTCCTTTTTCATTGAAATTTCTAATTTTTCCTATTGCAGTCTGCCTCCTCTTTCCAGAAAATGTCCCTCTAACTTCCTCTCCCAGTGTCCCCAGGAAAGGAAGTGAGGGGAATTCTGCAAAGTGGGGACACTTACATCACTGTAATTCTACCCCACTCAACACTAAATAACAAGCACTGTGAAAGCGCTCAAACTTCCCCTTTGAATATGAAGTGGTGTAGGTGTGGATGGGCCTGTGAGTAGATTTTTGAAGCTGAACTTCGCATAGAAAGGAAAAAATACAAATGAATGCAACGCTGTATTCATAAATACATCATATATTGTATTACAAGCAGTGTAAGTACCTGGATCTGTCTGGTTATTAGCCTCTTGCAGTCCTTGTAGCAGGATAATGAGCTAATCATTGTGCTGCAGTGCAAGGAGCATGCAGATAGGAGGTGAGAGCAAAGTGACACAGGTGAGCTTATCAGTCTGCTGTGTATCATTGTGTGCATTGCTGGTGCTATAAACCTTTAGTACAATCTGGGCATGTTTTTCTTTCAGAGCCTGCCCAGCATCCTTCAGAGACAGACACAAGTAGAAGAAGAGGATAGTGATGAGGATACGGAGGATGAAGAGGATGAGGAACCCGCAAGAGTACATTATTCAAGAGTGAGAAAATGAACCAAATTTGAGGACTGTTAACCCCATGACCACAGTGATCTCGCTCCTGATCCTTCCGTCCTCAGCATCATACCAGACCACAGTGTTCTTGGTCCTGATCCTTCTGTCACCATACCAAACCACAGTGATCTCGTCCTAATCCTCCTGTCCCTAGCATTATTCCTGACCACACTGATCCTGATCCTCCTTTCCCCTACTCCATACCTGACCACAGTGATCCTGGTCCTGATCCTCCTGTCTTTAGCGCCATACCTGACCACAGTCCTGATTCTTCTATCCTCAGAACTGTACCAGACTACAATGATCCTGGTCCTGATCCTCCTGCCCCTATACCATACCAGACCACAGTAATCCCAGTCCTGATCCCCTGCCCCTAGCACCATACCTGACCACAGTGATCCTGGTCCTGATCCTCCTGTCCCCAAAACAATACCAGACCACAGTGATCCCCAACACCATACCAGACCAAGGAGATCTCAGTCCTCATCTTTCTGTCCCCCAAACCATACCAGACCACAGTGATCCTGCTCCTGATCCTCTTGTCCCCAACACCATACCTGACCACAGAGATCCTGGTCCTGATCCTCCGGTCTCTAGCACCATACCTGACCAGTGATCCCAGTCCTGATTCTCCTGTCCCCAACACCATACCAGACCACAGTGATCCCGGTCCTGATCCTTCTGTCCCTAGCACCATATTTGATCACCATGAACCTGGTCCTGTTCCTCCTGTCCATAGCACTATACCTGACTACAGTGATCTCCAACACCATACCAGACCATGAAGATACCAGTCCTGATCCTTCTGTCCCCTAGGCCATACCAGACCACAGTGATCCTGATCCTCCTGTCCTTGGCACCATACCAGACCACAGTGATCCCGGTCCTGATCCTCCTGTTATCAACACCATACCTGACCACAGTGATCCTGTTCCTGATCCTCCTGTCACCAACACCATACCTGACCACAGTGATTTTGGTCCTGATCCACCTGTCACCAACACCATACCGGAGGCTTACTGTGCACAAGCACAGCGGGAGCCAATCAGTGGGCTCGACAGGCCAGATGTCCGCTGGCACCTAGCGATCATTCTTACACAGGCAGAATGGTAGTCTGCCTATGTAAACAGGGCAGATTGCCGTTGTGTCACTGTGGAAGGCATGGATCCTGTGTTCTGCAAAAGCAGGGACACGGATATTTGCCTTCCACTAGTACAAGCACCGCCCCCACAGTAGTAAAGCACTGGCTAGGCACACATTTAACCCTTTGATTGCCTCTGATGTTAACCCCTTCCCAGCCAGTGTCATTAGTACAGTGGCAGTGCATATTTTTGTATTGCTGTCAATGGCTCCTGAAAAAGTGTCAGTTGTCCGATTTGCCCGCTGCAATATCGCAGTCCCGCTGTAAGTCCCTGATTGCCATTACTAGTAAAAAATAAATAAAAATTACATAAATATTTTCCATAGTTTGTAAACCAATCAATATAAGCTTATTGGGATTTTTATTTTTTTTTACCAAAAATATGTAGCAGAATACATATTGGCCTAAACTGAAGAGTTTTTTTTTATTTTTTACATTTTTTTATTAGATATGTTTTATAGCAAAAAAATGTTTAAGTAAAAAATATATATTTTATTTTTTTTCAAAATTTTCTTTTTTTTGCTTATAGCACAAAAAAAAAAAAATAGCAGAGGCGATCAAATACCACTAAAAAAAATCTCTATTTGTAGGGAAAAAAAAGACAGAAATTGTATTTTGGTACAGTGTCGCACGACCGCGCAATTGTCAGTTAAAGCGGCGCAGTGCCGAATCGTAGAAAATGGTCTGGTCAGGAAGGGGGGTAAATCTTCCGGAGGTCAATTGGATAAGTTATTTTTAACACATCTATTTCTGTATTGTGAAAACATGACAGTTGTTAAAAACCGTGACTTGAGGTAGCGTGACCTCACCCCCGGACCGTCACCGGCGCTGCGTTGTTTACACGCAGGTTGGAGAAATACGTTTTCAGTGATCCATTCATATAAATCTGCGTCCTTCAGTACCCGCCAGAAATTTGCACTCGCCAGCTGGCGCTCTGACCCGCAAATTCATCTCCTCACCTCGCTGAATAAAAAAAGCGCCGTCTTTGCGCCGGTCCTCCCCGGCGGCGGCCCCATGTTTGGATGGGGATTTAATGGCGGCATTCTCATTTCTCTGAACTCCTGCCAAGAGGCGAGCGGCTTTGAAGGAATCGCAGCGGAAAGAAGTGTTTGTTTTAAGTGATTTGTGTAAAAGTTAAACAGGAAAGCGAATTTGTGTATTTTTCCAGCTGAGACCGCCTTCGGAGGTTACGAATTACAGCCGCGCACAGCGTTTACATAACTGTGACTTGCGTTGTGATGGAAAAGCACATTTTACAGGCTATAGATTGCTGTGTCACTTATTTATTTGTAAAATGATTATATTTGTATTATCTATTATAAGACCCCTTTCACACTGGGGGAGCCAGAGCGTTGGCGCTAAAGCGCCGCTTGTTATAGTGGCGCTTTAACGATGTTCAATCGGCGCTTTTAGGCCGCTAGCGGGGCGCTTTTAACCCCAAAGAAGGGGTTAAAAACTCCTGTGTTGCGACGCTTCCGAAGTGCTGCCCACTTATTGCAATGGACAGGGGCGTTATGGGAGCGCTGTATACACCGCCCCAAAAATGCTGCTTGCAGGACTTTTTCCAACGTCCCACAAGAGCACCGCTCCAGTGTGAAAGCACTCAGACTTCCACATTCGGGCAGCAAGGGAGGCAGTTTTCAGGCGCTATTTCTAGCGCTAAAACGCCTGAAAACGGCCTCAGTGTGAAAGGGGTCTAAATATTATGCATACCAAGAAACAAGAGTAGATTTTCTCAGTTATTAAAGCACAACTCCACCCAAAGTTTTCTGTTGTCTGTGGTTGCTGGAAATTTTAATCCAATGCTGGTTATAGAGTGCCATCAGAGTTCTCAGCCCTGCCCCCAGTGCTATGACCATTACAAATCCATCTGTGAGGCATTGTCATCTTCATTAAGGCCTTGCGGGAGGGGCAGAGACACAAACTACTGCCGGGAAATCTCACTATTGTGGGAGGTGCAGAGATACAAACTACTGCCGGTGTCTTGTCAAATAACGTCCTCCATCGGATAGTGTCCGCTGCGTACTGTGCATGCGCAGTACACAGCAACACAGATTCTGAAAATTGCCGAGGATGAACGGTGCCTGCGCCGTGAGTCCAGGTTCTAGCCCCACTATCCAAGTGGACATAGAGTTGGAATAAAAAAGAGGCGAGCGCAGCGAGGCCGAGCCCGAAGCGTGGGGCCCTCTAAAATTCACAACCCTATGTCCGCTTGGATGGTGGGGCTACCACCTCCACTCACGGCGCAGGCGCCGTTCAGCTTCGGAGATTTTCCGAAGGTTTGTCTGCTCCGTACTGCGCATGCGCAGTACAGAGCGGACACTATTTGATGGCCGGACACTATACGGCAGAACACCGGGAAATCTCACTATTGTGGGAGGGGCAGAGACACAAACTACTGTTGGGAAATCTCACTATTGTGGGAGGGGCAGAGATACAAACTACTGCAGGAAATCTCCCCATTGTGGGAGGGGCAGAGACACAAACTACTGCAGGGAAATCACATCATTGTGGGAGGGGCAGAGACACACTGCAGGAAAATATCATCACTGTGGGAGGGGCAGTGACACACCTACTGTAGGGAAATCACATAATTGTGGGAGGGGCAGAGACACTAATGCAGGGAATTCTTTTCATAGTGGGAGGAGCAGAGACGCAAACGAATGCAGGGAAATCTCATCATTCTGGGAGGGGCAGAGACACAAACTACTGGGGAGAAACCTAACCGTAAATGCTGGTACTGAGTACTTGATGGTAGTGAGAAAACAAAGAAGACTTTAGGTGATTTAACCAATTCACATAAATATTTATTTTAGTTAGACCATCCCTTTAAAAATGCAGATTCAGTGTAATGATGAAACAATCACATATTTTTCGGTGTAATAGCACTGTTATATATTTCGGACTGTGTGTGCCTCTGTATGTAAATAAAAGTATTTTTTAAAGGAACATTTCTCAGTCCTTTATTGCAATAGTCCATTTATCTTATCTGACATGTCTTCCATCACACAGGCAGATCTCTGGGATAAGCAATCTGTTCGATAGTGAACCAGTCATCAAATACTCAGATCTTTTTTTTCCCGTAGAGGTGTATTTGTTAAAAACTGCAAAGCAGTTCACCCACTGATGTCCTTCTGTATGAATGGGGAAAAACAATGTATTATTTCCTGTGCTGGACCAACCTTTTTAAATTTGCTTTAAAACAGAAAATATCCCATTTGGCCAATAGATGGCAATAACCATTATAGATTTTTCTGTGAGACTTAGTGACATCTAGTGGTCATATACAATATTTTCCATTTTAAAGTAAAAAAACAAAACAAAAAACAAACAAACATTTGACCAGTACAGGAAAATGTCTAACAGCATTCGTTTTTTCTTTTTACTCCTTAGTGGCGTTATGTATAAAGCAATAAATTACATTCACCAAACATTCACTTTAGGTGACTCTTCCCGGTCCATGTGTTTTAAAATCACGGTGCTCGATTCACCATTGGTTACACAGAATTGCTACATTATATCTCTTGTTACAAAGACCTGTGTATTTCCTATGCGCCTCATCTCCATCTAGTGCCCATAATGCAGTATTTTATTCCTATGCACATCATCTCCATCTAGTAGCTATTATGCTGTATTTTATTCCATTGCTCCTCATCTCCATCTAGTGGCCATATTGCAGTATATTATTCTTAAGCAAACATCCTTAGCTAATGGCAATAAATGCTGTATTTTTTTCTATGCCTCTCAAGTACATCTAGGGACCATAATGCAGTATTCTATTCCTATGCTAATCTCCATCTAGTGGCCATAATACGATATTTTATTACTACGCTTCTCGGCTACATATAATGGCCATAATGCAGTATTTTATTCCTTTGCGCCTCATCTCCATCTAGTGGCCATAATGAAATATTGTATTCATATGCTCCTCATGTCCATCTAGTGGCCATAATGAAATATTGTATTCCTATGTTCCTCATCTCCATCTAGTGGCCAAATACGGTATTTTATTCCTAACCTTATCTCCATCTAGCAGACATAATGCAGTATTTTATTCCTATGCTTCTGGGATACATCTAGTAGCCATAATGCAGCATTTTATTCCTATGCTTCTTATCTCCATCTAGCTAGTGGCCATAATGCAATATTGTATTCCTATGCTCTTCGTCTCCATCTAGTGGCCATAATATGATATGATTTTATTCCTATGCTTCTCAGCTACATCTAGTGGCCATAATGCAGTATTTTTTTCCTATGCTCCTCATCTCCGTCTAGTGGCCATAATGCAATATTGTATTCCTATGCTCTTCATCTGCATCTAGTGGCCATAATATGATATTTTATTCCTATGCTTCTCAGCTGCATCTAGTAGCCATAATGCAGTATTTTTTTTCCCCTATGCTCCTCATCACCATCTAGTGGCCATAATGATGTATTTAATTCCTATGCACATATTAACCCAAAAATGTGGATTGAGCTCATAAAAAAAGCTCACCCTTTAAAAGGCATCATCCCAAAATAAAATATTAAAAACAAAAATCAGGGCTCCCACTCCCACATCCATCCTGGGCAGGGGAGATCCCAAGACAAAAAAAAGATCTTTAAAGGGTGCCAAAATAAGGGGAAAATACAAGTAACAACAATAATTAAACTCATACCATCCGGGGATACATGTGGGAGCCCTAAAATGTTTTTGAATATTTTATTCCTATGCTCCTCATCTACATTTGGTGGTCATAATGTGGTATTTTACTACTGTCCATAATAAATGAACATTCCTTTAGAAGAGAGAGTGGCCTAAGGAACATTTGTTTTGCACAGTATACATGTAGATTTGCTGCACTATTTTTAATCATATAAAATAGACCAATAAGTTGCTTATCACACCAGATGTAATGTTAAATTAAACAAATGTACTGCAATTATGGAAAAAATATTAAACAACATTTTGAAAAATTTACAGATTTCTGGTTTATTTACTTAGATTACTTACAAAAATATAAATGTACAAAATTACAAATATGCAGAAAAAACGTGTACATTCAGTATTTACAGGATTTAAATACAAAAATACAATAGATTTGTAAGGTCACCAGTGTGCAATCACTGTTTGCTGCTTGGGCTGTCCTATTAGGCCAGTGCAGGCTCTTGAATTATCTGTTTGTACCCGGTGAGGGATGCTTAGGCCTTGTATGTTTCTGGGAAGAGTGGGGAAGAAATGGGGGGGGGGGGGGGGATAAGTTACGCTTTAACTGTTGCAGAATTATTACGAGAATCTTGTCCTCAGATGAGGAAACTTTCTTCCACCAGAGTCTGAGCCGACAGATTTTTCTTTCCGATCAGGGAGCGAAGAATTTGCACAAACTGTAAAAACATATAAATAATCTATTATACAATGTGAGAGCAAATACCAAAAACACAAACTGCAATGTTGTACTCAATAACATCCGAATCTCTGTGTGTTGTACTCAATAGCCCCCGAATCTCTACCGATCACAACTATATCCATATTTCCAAAGGTTGTGGAAAGAAGAGTACCAGACACCAGATAAAAGAAATATTTATTTGCGGTAATGTTTGTTAAAAAGCCGACACGTTTTGTGAGTTCCACAGTCCTTTATCAGGGCTTAAAGCTCAAGGCTATTCTGCTTAATTTTTACCTTCCTTGGTTCCTCCTCCCCCCTCATCAACTAATGACATTTTAAATAAAACATTGGGAACTCAGTGTAGGGATGGTGGGAACCCCTCATAATGGGCACAGCAGGTGTACAGACCCAAGAACTCAGCAGGGATGGTGGGAACCCCTCATAATGGGCAACGCAGGTGTACAGACCCGGGAACTCAGCTCAGGGATGGTGGGAACCCCTCATAATGGGCACAGCAGACAGACCCAGGAACTCAGCACAGGGTTTGTAGGAACCCCACATAATGGGCACAGTAGATGTGGAGAGCCAGGAACTCAGCACAAGGATGGTGGGAACCCCTCATAATGGGCACAGCAGGTATACAGACCCGGAAACTCAGCACATGGATGGTGGGAACCCCTCATAATGGGCACAGCAGATGTGGAGACCCAGGAACTCAGCACACGGCTGGTGAAAACCCCTCATAATGGGCACAGCAGGTGTACAGACCCAAGTACAGAAATCTCACCACCAATGGAGTTCCCAAAAGAAGAGACAGTTTGAAGGTTAACCTTTCCTGCCTCCAACAGACGCTGCAATATCAGTTCTGGGTGGACTGACCCTTCAATGCACCTTAGATTATCCACAGATGTGGAAATGTTTAGCATTGGTACAGTATCTTGTTAGAGGACTTGGTAGACATTTAAAGTAACTAGTTCTTCTCACCATCTGAATGACAAAGGTTAGGATTGTGGCCAGGATAAAATTCTGTGTCCCCAGGTCTATGATGCAGAACAGAAGAGTATCAAAGAGAAGCAGCACCAGCTCGTTGCCATAGAAAAGAGCGCGGTTAAAATGATGACGTTCATCTGAAATAGAGGCAGAGATGGATCAGTAACATAATGCATTTCATCCATGTAACTGAGGAGCCAGTTTAAAAATGTAATCGCTAATATTTATTAGTTAGGAGGGAATCGATTTCTGCATAATTATTTTTACTGCAAAATTAGTGAAGTGAAAACTCAGAATTGAGCCGCTGAAGTCCGACCTCCAATGTTCCCTTCAGTCTTGCAGTTGTACCGGCTCCTTTCCTGTACTGAAATCTCTATGATTTCACTGCACACTGTGAGCTTCTCACAATGTGCATTAGAAGCTGGAGCAGGTCAGATAGTCCCTTTTATTCAGTTCTTTTAATCAAGGAGGCTCAGCATCAGATGTGGACACCGCCTAGAGAGGTCTTCATGCAAAGAGAGCCTGTCTAGGAAAGCCCACTCCTCCAGACTGACACCCACCCATCAAGGCATATTGATATTTGCATAACTCCTCCCACTGCTTGCATCAGGGCTACTGAGAAGGGTACAGATTCAGAGCGCTGGGATGTTTTCAGGAAGCTATGTATAGCATCCTGCAGGCCCCTCCCGGCTACTGTTTGAAGGGACATTGGTCCCTGTCTGTGTCCACCAGTACCGCCTGCCAATGCCAGCAATCAGTGCCCACCAATCAGTGCCCATAGTATATCAGTGCCCACAAGTGGCATCTATCAATGCCCATGGTGCCTCATCAGTGCTACCTATCAGTGCCCATCACTCCCACCCATCAGTGCCAGCTATTAGTGCCCTTCAGTGCCACCTATCGATGCTCTTCAGTGCCACCTATTAGTGCCCATCAGTGCCGCCTAGTAGTGCCCATCAGTGCCGCCTAGTAGTGCCCATCAGTGCCGCCTAGTAGTGCCCACCAGTGTCGCCTAGTAGTGCCCACCAGTGCCGCCTAGTAGTGCCCACCAGTGCCGCATAGCAGTGCCCACCAGTGCCGCCTAGCAGTGCCCACCAGTGCCGCCTAGCAGTGCCCACCAGTGCAGCCTATCAGTGCCCATCTGTGTAGCCTCATCAACGTACATCAATGGAGAAAAATTACCTGTTTGCAAAATGTATTACGGTTTTGTATTTTTTTTTTAATTGGTTGTTTTACATTTTTTTTTTTAACAAAAAATGAAAAACCCAGAGGTGATCAAATACCATCAAAAGAAAGCTCTATTTGCGGGGAAAAAAATGATAAAAATGTCATTAGGGTACAGTGTTGTATGACCGCGCAATTGTCAAAGAGTGACAGCGCTAAGGCTGGATTCACACCTATGCAGTTTTAGTGCTTTTTGCATTTTGCAGATTTGCACTACAGCCCATTTAACATTGTTTCCTATGGAACACGTTCTGTAGTGCAAATCTGCAAAATGCAAAAAGCATCAAAAATGCATAGGTGTGAATCCAGCCTAAAAGCTGAAAATTGGTCTGGGCAGGAGGGGGGTTTAGGTGCACAGTAAGCAACATCAGAAGAAATGAAAACTGGGCAGATTTCTACATTTAGCAGCGTTTAAACTTCTGCTGGATAGTATTAGTGTCCCCAATCCATTTCACTTGTTGTCTGGGGTGTCATGGCATGCACAGAGTATATGACCCGGTACACTGTATGGAGATGCTCACCTTTATAAAATATTGACTTGTCGAGTGGTTGTTGGAACTCAAGGTCAAGAATGTTCTCCAGGAGCAGCTTGTTCTTCACCACATAATCCAAATCCTTATAGACCTGCCAATGAAAGATCAGATGAGCGACAACCACTGAACATCACTGAACATCTGAGGTCACTCTGCGCCCCAACATGCGACACAAATATTCACCATGTTTGCACCCAGGGTGAATTTAAAAAGAAGCAATAACAGGTTTGGGGTACATTTTTTTAAAAATTACATTTATAAAGTTAATGACTTTTATTTTACTATTAAACATTTTTTTGGGGTTTCTTGAGCTGCCCAATGAGGCGAGAGCCACTGCTCACAAGCACGTCGCTGGTTGGGATCGGGCTCAGGTAAGAATAAGGGGTTGCTGGGGAGGATCTTGCAGCAGAGAAGTTTTTATTTAATCTCAATGGAGAGAAGAAGGCATTAAGGTAAAAAACCTTGAGGCTTTAGAACCACTTTAAGATATCTAAAACAAAACACATTTATTTTTTTTATTTCGGATAGCGTAAGGGTGGTCTTCATAGGTGTGGGCAGCCTGCTGCATTAGGGTGTGCCCCCCCAAAGCTCATGTATTTCTCTGCAGTCCCAGCTGTATGGGGCAGGGAATGAATGGGAAGTGATCTCTGCTGAGCGGCTTCCTGTTTATTTACCAATTGAAGCATGCTTCAGTTATGAATGGAAACCGCAGTGATCGGTACAGTTCATTAAGAAATGGAAGGAGTCAGTAAATGACATATTTAACAGCCCCTTCCCCCGCTCTCCATCTTGAAGCATCCCCCTGTGTGCCGCAGCAACAGCTGGTGGGAAAGCAGAGGGGGGGGGTGTTCAGACATTGAATGGGCCTGGGCAGCAGAGGAAATCTGCACCACATGGGGTAATTAGGGCATATCTGCCACACCCTGTGTGCACGCCTATGGTGGTCTTCTTTATGTGCCATCTCTGCCCCATTGCAGAGATTTCCCTTCACTTCCAAAGTAGAAAGAAAAAATGTGAGGTAAATCCCACCAAAATGTTTTCCCGTTGAATGATTTCCCCTGGTAAACTTAAAGTGATTGTAAGGGGGGTCTCGTTTTTGTTTGCTATAAAAACATTAAACATGTTATAGTTACCTGCTCTGTTGCAGTGGATTTGCACAGAGCAACCCGGATCCTCCTCTTCTCAGGTCCCTCTTCAGTGCTCCTGGCCCCTCCCTCCTGCTCAGTGCCCCCCACAGCAAGCAGATTGCTATGGGGGCACCCGAGCCGAGCCAGTGGTGCCGCTGATGTGTCTCAGCCAATCAGGAAGGAGAATCTCGGACAGCTGAGACACTCGTGGACATTGCTGGACTCAGGTAAGTATTAGGGGGGCTGCTGCACACAGAAGGCTTTTTATCTTAATGCATAGAATGCATTAAGATGAAAAACCTTCTGCCTTTACAACCCCTTTAATACAGGATGGACCAAATGATTCACTAAGAAATTGCTGGCTTTCAGGGTTCCTCTGTTTGATTAAAACTCTCTGCAGCACCATCTGCACAGACAGGCAGGTAGAGAGGGGAGAAGTCGCATCCCTGACTCACTTGGGTGCTAAAATTAAACCTTAAGCTATTGATCTCTATAAACATCAGTATAAAAAGGACCCAGAATGTGGGAGGAACTTACGCCCATGCAAACACGGGGAGAACATACAAACTCCATGCAGATCACTTTTTATAGCAGTTTGCAGTACTAAAATGAAGCCACTACGTCGCCATCATTTTTCTACACATAGGGCTCCATTTATGTGCATCCAATAAGGCACGCTCTTATTCTACATAGTTGCTGATGTCAGATTGTAATGTGTGTGGTCAGCATTATGTGGTAGAACATACGTGATCCAATAAGGCAGAAAGGAAGCGGTTAACGGTGTAGTAGGTTCTGATCCGTTGCTGTAACATTGGGTTCTTCTCATTCCCAGCTTTCTGGCCTCTGGGAGCCTAGACAAAGAGATAGAAGAGATAAAGAGAGAAGTGTAATAGAAGAGAGAGCAGTATAAGAGGGAGAGGGGTATAAGCAGGAGGGGAGAGGGGAATAGGGTTAGAGTGGGAGGTAAGAAATGTAAGAGAGGGAGAGGAGAGTGGGGTAGGAATGTAAAGGAGAGGAGAGTAAAAAAGGAAAAGGATAATATGAGAGGGAGAGGAGCATAAGAGAGGAAGAGGAGAATAAAAGAGAGGGAGAGGAGAATAAGAGATAAGGGGAGAGTGGGACAGGAAAGAGGAGGAGAGCAAGAAAGGGAATGGAAAGCAAGAAATGGGGGAGGAGAGCAAGAAAAGGAGAGAAAAAATAAGAGGATTAGTAAAGTGGGGTAATAAAGAGGAGGAGAACAAGGGAAGAGAAAGAATGGGAGAACAGAATAAGAAAAGGAGATGAGAGTAAGAGAATGAGAGGAGAATTAGAGAGGGGAGTATGGTACCCTGTTTCCCCTAAAATAAGACCTAGCGTGATTGTCGGTGTTGGCTGCAATATAAGCCCTACCACCCAAATAAGCCCTACTCTGTTTCCTCAAAAATAAGCCCTACCCTGAAAAGAAGACCTACAAGAACTTTAACTAGGGCTTATTTGGGGGGTAGGGCTTTTATTGCAGCCATCACCGACAATCACACTAGGTCTTATTTTAGGGGAAACAGGGGGATAATAAGAGGCAGAGGGAGAGGAGAGTAGGAAAAGGAGGTGAGAATAAGAGGAAGAGGAGAGTAGGAGAGATTAGAGAAGAGTAAGAGAGGGAGGGGAGTGTATGAGGAAGAGGAGAGTGGGAGAAGAGTCAGAAAGAATAGAGTGGAAAGAAAGAAGAGTTCGAGAGGGAGAGGAGAATAAGGAGAGGGAGAATAGATTTGAATAGAAAGTAAGACGGTGAGATAAGAAAGTAAAAGAGGAGGAGGAAAAAAGTGAGAGACGGAGAGGTGAGTAAGAGAAGGAGAGGAGAATAGGAAGAGAGTGGGAGAATATGAGAGGGAGAGGAGAATACAAGAGGGAAAGGCGTTAAAGAGAGCGGGATAAGAGCAAGAGAGGCAGAGGAGAATAGAAGAGGAAGGAGAGGAGAGTGGGATAGGAGATTTAGAGAGCGGGAGAAGAGGAGAGTATGCGGAGAGCGGGCGTGAGGAGATGAAAAATAAAGAGTATTGGGGGGGGGGGGGGGGAGGGGGTAAATTAGGTGGAGTAGGAGAGAATGGGAGATGAGATAAGAAAAGTAAAAAAGAGAGAGGAAAGTGAGCAGAAGATGGAGAGGACAGAGTGGGGTTAGGAAAAGGAGAGTAAAATAGGGGAGAAGAGAGGGACAGGAAAGGACAGAAGAGGAAATACAAGGGATGTATAGAAGAGTAGAGGAAGAGGGATAGGAAAGGAGAGGTAGAGGAGAGCGAGGAGATAGAAGGAATGTGAGAGGGGTGAGGGAGGGAGTAGTTTTTTTTAACAATAACATACAAAAGTAAAACAATATGAAAATATCCAATATGGTGTAGCGCTACCCCTGGAGGAGCCGCTCAAGTTGTTCAGTCCGTTACTCTGCCCCTCAACCCTAATAACAGCCTCTGCCCCCTCTGGCACACCTGGCAATAGTGTAAGTGCATGGACCAATGAGAAACACACATTATGATAAAACACAGAAATTGTCATTACTGCAATATTTCTGTGGAAAAGTAACAGACAATAACCGTAGATATTCACATAATCTACTGGAGAGCAATAACTGCAATTAAGAGCAATATAGCTCAATACTATATTCAGGCTGCTTTCAGGGGATCCCAAACCTGAGAATAACCCCAAGAACAGAGGCACGCTTAAATGGCAAATAAATCACAATATGACACTTTATATCGGATTGGTCTACTCAAATGTGGCTCTATGAGTCCAGGCAGGAGGAGAGCAGAAGACTGACCCTCTTTATGTCAGACCTCTCTCTTCGGTCTCCTGACACCACAGGCCCAACTACAAACACTTTATTCAACTCACTATTTATTGGCTTAACTTCCCAGATAAACTGTCCTACAGAGCCCTGAATATGTGTGCGGATCCATATGGCTCTAGTAGCTTCAGTCCTTTTGAAGAAAAGATAACTTTGTGTCTGCAGGTAGCCACTCTCATTGGTGCACTTAAACTCCTGGATAGCAGGGCCAAACAAAACATATGGCCCAGATTATCAAGTAAAGAATGGAGGATCTTCCTCAGCAAGGTGAAAGGACAATGGTGTCTGTATACAGTGTCCCTCCCTGTGAATGGATGGCCTTATCCTTTAGCCCTGTGGCACTACAAGTGTCAATAAGATGACTAACAGCAATGATGTCTGTATACAGTGTCCATTTAACTCTGTCTGTGTGCAGTGTCTTTGTTTCCTGCAAATGGGGTAAAGCCCTCACCCAATCCTGCGGCCAAGGCCCAAATGAATGTCCTGGAGCAGGCAGGCTCTTTTAGGGACCCGACTGGTGACCTGACACTGGGACGCTTTATACCGTCTGTGCAGGTGAATCTGGATATGCACCTGGGATCCCCCTCTCTCAGGCTGGATGTCCCGACTGGCTGTGGATGCCTGAAATCATGTGGTGGACTGACCTGGGAGGCAGACCCTCTCCCTAGGTCTAATAATTTCCCTTGCCTCATGTTGTCTGAAAATCCCTTAGCAAAGCAAGATGGAGTCTTCTCCAGGTCATGCTGGCTCTTGTAGTTCCATACAGTTCATTCTGAATCTGAAACTTGAGTCCTAGAACTACATATCCCGTTATGCTTTGCTCCCTGGTGGTAATCACTCTGCTGACAGGATGTGATGACACAGAGTTTTGGCTGGCACTAGAGGGAAACAGTGTCACTGCAAAAATGTTGCAGTGTCTCTTCTGATACTGCAGGAAATATAACCAGTTCCCTGCTACATCAACATTAAATAACATCCATACTAATGAGAGGACCAGTAAGCCTAACATATGTTTTATTTACATTAACCCCTTCCCGAATGCTGCACGTCCATATATGTCGGCAGAATGGCACGGGTGGACAAAAGGGCGTACAGGTACATCCCCTTTAAGATGCGGCATTGTGGGTGCGCGTGTTCTGTGACCGTGTCCACGGGTCCCGCGGACTCGATGTTCGCGATCATGTCCCGGAGTGGAAAAACAGGGAGATGCCTTTGTAAACTACTTTCCCCATTCTGCCTAGTAATATGACAGAGATCACTGCTCCCCGTCATTGGGAGCAGTGATCGCTCTCATGTAAGTAGTAGCTCATCCACCCACAGTTAGAATCACTCCCTAGGACACACTTAACCCCATGATCACCCCCTAGTGTTTAACCCCTTCCCTGCCAGTGTCATTTACACAGTAATCAGTGCATTTTTATAGCACTGATCGCTGTACAAATGACAATGGTCCCAAAATAGTGTCAAAAGTGTCCGATGTGTCCGCCATAATGTCGCAGTTACGATAAAAAAATAAAAAATAAAAAATATTGCGTTTTTTTTTCAAAATTGTCACCCTTTTTATTTTGTTTATAGTGCAAAAAATAAACCGTAGAGGTGATTAAATACCACTAAAAGAAAGCTCTATTTGTAGGGGAAAAAAAGGACATCAATTTTGTTTGGTTGCAATGTCGCACGACTGAGCAATTGTCAGTTAAAGCGATGCAGTGCCGAATCCCAAAAAGTGCTCTGGTCAGGAAGGGGGTAAATCACTCCAAATAAACGCCTCAACTGTTACTTTTCAGTATATTCTGGAGTTATAAAATTGTATTTTCTACAAACGAAACAGTCATTTTGGTTTAGTGCAGCCCGGTGATCAATTCTTAACCCGATAAATTCAAACAATGTGGGAGAGGAGGAGGACGGTATACCTCCTTAAGCGGCTGCATTATCTTGTCATATTGCTCCCGTGTACGATCGCTCAGCACCACCTCGAAGGTCTGGACGTCTGACCCCGGCTCCAGGCCCCTCAGTGGACACAAGTTTTCCTGCGCAAAAAACATTTACATTTTTTTTGTCCTATTGTGTATAAAGAAAACAAAAATATATAAAAGTGATCCTTAGCATCACTCACTTCCTCCTTCCTCAGATTGTCCATCATCATCTCCATGCTGACATCTGCTTGTCCGTGTACCGATCGGCCGTGTATATAATATCCATAACACTTGTGGGTCAGAACCAGAACCGAGACCTGAAAGAACATTCCTCTTCATAACACAACCATATATGAGAGTATCCGACACCCAACACAAGGAGCGAGCAAAGGATTTGGATGACTTCGTATTAAAGCCCAACTTTGAACATGGAAAGTTTTGGATGGAGTGGAGAAGACTTACATTTTTTTAGGTTTTTAAACTTTTAAAAATTATAATTATACAGGAGTGACATCCCCAGTCTCAAAATATAAGATATATTATACAGGAGTGACATCACTGCTCTCCATATATGATATATTATACAGAAGTGACATCACTGCTCTCCATATATGATATATTATACAGCAGTAACATCACCGCTCTCCAGATATAAGATATATTATACAGGAGTGACATCACTGCTCTCCATATATGATATATTATACAGAAGTGACATCACTGCTCTCCATATATGATATATTATACAGGAGTGACATCACTGCTCTCCATATATGATATATTATACAGCAGTAACATCACCGCTCTCCAGATATAAGATATATTATACAGGAGTGACATCACTACTCTCCAGATATATAAATAGACGACTCCCGCGCTGCCTATAAATAAGAACATAAAAACCTAGGGGACACTGCAGCAAACACCAGGTAAACTGATACTTGACAGGAAAAAAAAAAAAGGGGAAATTAATAAATAATGATGTTGCGCTGCATAAAATGTAAATAACAGAATGCACAAAGTGCAATGAATAAATCAATGAAAAATACCATAGACGGTGTGCTAATGAAAACATATAACATGAAACATCCAATTAACAAATGACCAAAACAAAGTGACAAAAGTCCATGTGCAAAATCGAACAAAAGCGAAGAGTCAGACGATATAATGCAGGAAAAAAATCTGACAGTTTAATACACACACACACATATATTATATATATATATATATATATATATATATACACACACACACACATAAACATATTATATCTATATCTATATCTATCTATCTATCTATACACACACACACACACACACACAATATATATAGTAATATATATTTTTAAACTGTCACAGACTTTTTTCCTTTTATTAGCACACCGTCTATGGTATTTTTCATTGATTTATTCATTGCACTTTGTGCATTCTGTTATTTACATTTTACACAGCGCAACATTATTATTTATTAATTTCACCGCTCTCCAGATAGGATATATTATACATGAGTGACATCACTACTCTCCACATATGATATATTAAACAGGAGTGACATCACCGCTCTCTAGAGATAAGATATATTATACAGGAGTGACATCACCGCTCTCAAAATATAACATGTATTATATAAGATATTATTTCACTGTGATTGGACCTATAAAAACACTCACGTTGCTGAGAGAACAGAGGTCGGCAAATTGTTTAATTTTGTCTTCAACAAACCGTTCATAGATGAAGATGAAGAAGAGAACCTGTAAGATAAATTGAAATAATGTCTGTAGTGCTTTGCACGGCAAGATCTCATTTGCAGGAGATTCTTTATAATCCTATGGCTCCAGATAAATACATTTCATTATGTGGGCACCTTATGTTTGCTGAATCTCCCTATGATGGGGAAGAGTTACATATTCTGAAATGTATTTTTTTCTGTCTGGGACCCCATTGGGTAGATTTCGTCCCATTTATGGTCCTGGTGACAACTGTATAGGAAATGGGGAGAACAGTTGTCACCAGGACAGGATGGTAAGAGCAGCACAGCAATTATGCACTAAAACAAAAGGATCAGGATTGCCCTAAAAACCAGTTAGTGGTCAGAATCCCACACCCACGACTTCCCAAGGACTATCTGAGGCTGTCCTCACACTGGCCACGGGATTTACAGCTAATGCGCCACTTGCTGGTTGAAAGTAGCGATAGATTCACATCTTTCCTTTTTTGCTTGATGCATTTTCCAGAATGAACAGATCTCAACGCATGCACCAAGGCCTCCCTCAATGCTTTATAATGAGAAAGTGCATTGCAAAGCACATAGAGAAAGAGCAACAACCACACGCGCCGCCACGCGTTCCCATTGATTTTGTTGAAAAATTGCATCGGGGAAAAGATTCTCGTTAATTGTTCCTTATCTATTATATCCTGCTCTGTATTTACTCAGCTATTCAATAAAAGGTGGATGTTGTTTAATTCTATTTGTATACGCAGATTCCCACTGTGTTATTATATTTGTATACATTTGCTATTATAGTTGAAGAAATTTGTTATTATATTGGGATACATTTGTTGTTATATTTGAAAAAAATAGTTTTTATTTTTGTATACATTTTTCATTATTTTTGGACACCTTAGTTATTATAATTGTATACCTTTGTTATGATAATTATATACATGGATTTTTTGACTTTCAATGAGTTTTTAAAAAATAAGTGTCTCTTTATAGCATTTGCACACTTCACACAAACATATTTTACATCAGTCATCATTCCTAGTGCACCTCTCTCTAATCTCCTATAATATTATGGAAGATCTATTAGCCTACCCACTAAGAATCACCCGATACACACAAACACACCCGGTGGTCAGCAAGTGGTTAAACAGTGTCCACCAGCAGAGAATTATGGGTATTACCCCAGTGCCCCTTTTCACTCACCTGTACCAGGCCAACAGCCAGCCACATGGATGCCGCAATTCCGAATCTCAGGATGATGCTCCAGGGGGCCTGGTAAGATCCAGCAGAAGGGTTCAAGTCCAAGTTGAGGTCCTTGGCTGTGATGTTTTTCAGACCAACAACCTGCAAGAAGGAGATTTGGGCAGGACGTTAAACAGAGGCGCTATATACAAATGTATCTATAGCTTCAGAAATATAAATAAATAATCTACGCACTTTAAAAAGGTCAGATCCTGAGCCTGCAGACACTAAGGGGTCTAGGTATAAAATAATTTACCATGCAGATGTCTTAAGCATTCACACAGGCACAACGAACGATCCCCATATTGTTTGTAATATCTCCTATACTCATCAGCGCCTTCTAGTGGCCATAAAGTAGTATTTTTTTTATTTTAATACCAGATCATGGCCACTAGATGGCGTTGACTCTCAGAAGAGATAATCATATTACAAACAATACTGGAATCAGTTAGGCCTATGTGAATGCTTACAACACCAATACTGGTTTATACATTGATTCTTAAAACTTTACCTCTCTTTTCAATAGTAGACATGTGCAGGGCGCAAAAATGTGTTTTGTTTAGCTTTGGATAGATTTTTGATGTTACTGATTTCGTTTAGTTGATTACTTTCGGAATTTGTTTTGTTTCATTTAATTAAATTTATTAATAGCCTAACGAATTCCAAATTTTCGTAACGATCTGTATTCAGATCGGTCAAAAAATGATCGACCAATTCAAATGTGAAAAATAGCTGGTTGTTAAGGAGCGAGCTGCGAAAATGGCCGATGCATCGTCAACAAACAATGGCTCATCAGCTGTCAGCGGGCTTAAATGAGCTGAAATTTAAGCAAAAGAATGGCGGCAATAGAAAAGTTAAAAAAAAAAAGTGGCGCAGGATTAACCCCCCCCCCAAATCCATACCAGGCTCTCATCTGAGAATGCAGCCCCGCAGGTCAGGAAAGGGGGGAACCATACCAGTCCACATGTCCTCAACATGGGGGGGGGGGGGCGCATTTCAGGATGGGTGGATGTGGTTGTGGAGAACTGCGGGGGGAGGGCTTATTGGAATCTGGAAGCCCCCTTTAACAAGGGGCCACCCAGAGCTCGCCCCCCTCATGTGAATAAGTATGGGGTACTATGTACCCCTACCCATTCACAAAAAAAGTGTAAAAAGTGAATAAAGACAGTACACAAGGTTCTGGTATAGATGGTGGGGGGGGGGGGGGGGGGGCGCAAACGTTTTTTGTTTTTTTGTTTTGTTTTTTACTTTTCTATTTCTGGCATTCTTTTGTTTACATCTCACCTCTCAGTGGGGAAGCCAGCTGACCGCTAATGAGTCATTGGTTGTTATTGACGCAGCGGCCGGCTTCCCAATCCGATCCTTAACAACCAGCTATTCTTAACACAGAATTCAAATCAGTTTATAATTTTTCGCCAATCTGAATTTGAATCGTCCTGAAAATTTGGAATTCTTTAGAAAACGAATAAATAAAATGGATTTCAATGATACATTTAAATCTCCGATTGGCCATCCAAATTTACATTCAGACTGAACAAATTGCATATGTATATTCAATAGTAAGTTTATATCATGTAGATGAAAGAGGACTTTCACAGTTTTATTCTGCCCTGAAGAGCAAAGTGAACCACTCACATGTCCGTTTCCCTCATTGATCACTCATCCTATCAGTGTCATTATGGTGGGGGGGAGGGGGGATGTCTCCTGGGAGGAGTTCTTGAACGTTTAAGAAGTATTTTTTTTACCAACTGCTTTCTGGTTAACAGGACAATTGACACATAACAGCAAAGAAACACTTGAAAAGAGGTAAAGGCTCGAATACAATAATGTAGGTATAGCCAAATGATGGAACTCATTTCGTTTTCTAAAAGGCAGAGATATGCTTTAAATGTCACCTCTAGGAGAAGAAGAACCATGAAGAGCTGGAACATTGGGCTTTGTTTCCGGCAAGTCTGGATCTCATTCCATTCATTGGCCACCAGGACCGTCCTCCATATACTCACATTCGATTTACCTGGAAGACAAAACTCAGCGATTAAAGGGGCCATCTTTATAAATCCATACCTACCTAACACAACTCAGCAGGCCAACTCTGCCAGCAATTCTACCTTTAATGTATTATTAATTTTACATTAAAAATCTGTGTGTGTAGCTATAGAATATTATATATATATATATATATATAAATATATATATATATATATATATATATATATATATATATATATATATATATATATATCTCTATATCTATCTATCTTGTATTATATCAAATATTATTATTACTACCAGTATAATGTAAATTATATATATAGTACACCCATCTTTGTAATTTTATTCTATCTTTCCATGTGACAACACTGAAGAAATGACAGTTTGCTACAAACAATGTAAAGTAGTGAGTGTACAGCTTGTATAACAGTGTAAATTTGCTGTCCCCTCAAAATAACTCAACACACAGCCATTAATGTCTAAACCGCTGGCAACAAAAGTGAGTACACCCCTAAGTGAAAATGTCTAAATTGCACCCGAAGTGTCAATATTTTGTGTGGCCACCATTATTTTCCAGCACTGCCTTAACCCTCTTGGGCATGGAGGTCACCAGAGCTTCCCAGGTTGCCACTGGAGTCCTCTTCCCCTCCTCCATGACATCACGGAGCTGGAGGATGTTAGAGACCTTGCGTGCCTCCACCTTCCATTTGAGGATGCCCCACAGATGCTCAATAGGGTTTAGGTCTGGAGACATGCTTGGCCAGTCCATCACCTTTACCGTCAGCTTCTTTAGCAAGGCAGTGGTCATCTTGGAGGTGTGTTTTGGGTCAGTATGTTGGAATACTGCCCTGCGGCCCAGTCTCTGAAGGGAGGGGATCATGCTCTGCTTCAGTATGTCACAGTACATGTTGGCATTCATGGTTCCCTCAATAAACTGTAGCTCCCCAGTGCCGGCAGCACTCATGTAGCCCCAAACCATGACACTCCCACCACCATGCTTGACTGTAGGCAAGACACACTTGTCTTTGTACTCCTCACCTGGTTGCCACCACAAACACTCGATACCATCTGAACCAAATACGTTTATCTTGGTCTCAGTAACCCATGCCCTTAGTCTGCTTGTCTTCAGCAAACTGTTTGCAGGATTTCTTGTGCATCATCTTTAAAAGAGGCTTCCTTCTGGGATGACAGCCATGCAGACCAATTTTATGCAGTGTGCGGCATATGGTCTGAGCACTGACAGGCTGAACCCCCACCCCTTCAACCTCTGCAGCAATGGCGGCAGCACTCATACCTCTATTCCCAAAGACAACCTCTGGATATGATGCTGAGCACGTGCACTCAATTTCTTTGGTCGACCACGGCAAGGCCTGTTCTGAGTGGAACCTGTCCTATTAAACCGATGTATGGTCTTGGCCACTATGCTGTAGCTCAGTTTCAGGGTCTTGGCAATCTTCTTATAGCCTAGACCAGTGATGGTGAACCTTGGCACCCCAGATGTTTTGGAACTACATTTCCCATGATGCTTGACTACACTGCAGAGAGCATGAGCATCATGGGAAATGTATCTCCAAAACATATGGTGTGCCAAGGTTCACCATCACTGGCCTAGACCATCTTTAAGTAGAGCAACAATTCTTTTCAGATCCTCAGAGAGTTCTTTGCCATGAGGTGTCATGTTGAACTTCCAGTGACCAGTATAAGAGAGTGAGAACGATAACACCAAATTTAACACACCTGCTCCCCATTCACACCTGAGACCTTGACACACTAACAAGTCACATGACACCGGGAAGAGAAAATGGCTAATTGGGCCCCAATTTGAACATTTTCACTTAGGGGTGTACTCACTTTTGTTACCAGCGGTTTAGATATTATTGGCTGTGTGTTGAGTTATTTTGAGGGGACAGCAAATTTACACTGTTATACAAGCTGTACACTCACTACTTTACATTGTAGCAAAGTGTAATTTCTTCAGTGTTGTCACATCAAAAGATATAATAAAATATTGACAAAAATGTGAGAGGTGTACTCACTTTTGCGAGATACTGTATGTGTATATATATATATATATATATATATATACACTGTATTATATCAAATATTATTATTACTATTATAATGTATTTCTAATTATATGTGATTTACTATATATATATATATATATATATATATATATATATATATATATATATATATATATATATATATATATATACACACATATATATACATAATAAAGTCACATATAGTTAGAAATACATTATAATGATAGTAATAATAATATAATATTTGATATAATACAGTAATAGGATACACATATTTAATATTCAAATACTGTAGTAAAATATTCAATTCTATATTCATCAGGAAAAATTATTAATTTGGAATTAAATTTTCCTTCAACCTCATCTGCAAAACTGCATTGACCAAAATTAATTTCTATTCTGCTCGTTCTTCGTCTACATACAGTAAACTATTAAAGACAGGGGGGGAAAAAAAACTTGGATTATGACCCAATTTGCCATCATGACTTCCCATGTATAAGAATGATTCATTAAAAGATTTTAAGCCTTCCAGTGTTGTAAAGGGCCATTGTATTTTTTGGGGGCACCCCATCTTTAGGGAGCATTTTTTCATTTTTTTTGCACTGTACCTTGTGAATTGGAGGTTGATTTATCCTTAGATCTCTCCCAGTCAATCAGGAAAATGTTGGCAGTTAGCTGAGTGACCAGCAGATGGAGCAATTCCAACACCTGAGAACAAGAGAGTATGAGGAATCTGTTTCCAAACTGAGCCCAGACTCCCCAGCCGATATCAGACACTATACCTTTAGGGCAAACGCCAGGGACATATAGATGATAAAATCAGTCTCAACTTGTCCACCGGACGGAGGAAGGGTAACCGTCACTGTCGTTGTCTGACCCTAATAGACAACAGTGGGAGATAGTGAGAAATTGGTGGTAAAACACTCTGTAGTGTGTTACTGTTGGGGGGACATTAGAGTGCAATCCCCTGTGGTGCAGAGACTGAAGGGACGGGCTCAGTGTTACAGTGTACAGCACTGTGGTATAGGTCAGATCTATATAAAATGTATTATAATAGAGTGAGACTGTGGTGGGACATTAGAGTGTAAGCTCCTCTGGTTTCGAAGACTGATGAGATTGGCTCAGTGTTACAGTATACAGCACTGTGGTATAGGACAGAGCTATATAAATGTATTATAATTGAGTGTGACTGTGGTGGGACATTAGAGTGTAAGCTCTTCTGGTTTTGGAGACTCAGTGTTCTTTGTACAGCACTGCATATATCAGAGCTATAAAAATGTATAATAGCAACAGTGTGCGACTACGGGGGGACATTAGAGTGTAAGCTCCTCTGGTGCAGAGACTGGTGTGACTGGGAACTATACCTTAAATGCGATTAGCCAGTAGACTGATGTTCCGTAGACAACAAGGAAAAATGCATTTGACAAAGCTCCACAGGAGAACGCCAAAAACTTAACTATTACCTGAAAAGAAAAAGAAAAAAAAAAGTATAAGTTAGGCTACAAGAAACATGGACAACTTTGGCAAAATTGTATCAGAAATAAACGTCTGTCTATAAAAAAAATGAATTTAACATTTCACACAGCAGTTTCCTGTTCTCTCCTGTGCAGCAGGGCTCAGAATGGAAGAAGGAGAGTGACCACCAAACAACCTCTGCTACATTGCACAGTTCTGGGAGCCTGTCTACAGGAAGATAGAGCAGATTGATGAGCTCATTATCCAGCTTCTTAACCAATCAGCAGGCCTCAGAACTCTCGGAAGACGCCATTATCATCATCATAGTCATGGAGGAAATTATGAGTGCCAGAATGATATTCATGAGATCAGTATAAGGAGATTTGTGACTTCATGGACAGGTTCATCCACCAGCCAATCAACACAGCACTCACCATTATCCCAATATTCTGCTGACCCGATCTCCGCAGCCAACTAGTGGTCTCCAAGATGGCCACAACCGCAGCAAGTGAGCCCAGGACTCCAAGCGCAATCTGCAGAGTACGGCAAGGATGCAATTACTGGAAAACTGTTCAAGTTTTTATAAATACCTCTCATTCAATTGTGTGTTGAAATTGTAGCTTGAGCTACTGAGCTCTCTAAAAAGCAAAGGAGCTTAACATTTACAAGAATACAAAATAATAATAAACAATATCGAATACCAAACATTGGGGAAAAAACCCAACCCAAAATATATTTTATAGTGCTTGCTAGAGTACAAAAAAAAAAATGTATGCAAAACCCTTGTAGTAATCTATGGGTTCTCTATTGCTGCACTGGCTCTTGTGCAAAGTATTTCAGTGGTCACTAACACAGCAAAGAAACCCTATCCCTGCTAACACTAACACTGTATGCTTAAATCTAAACTTCTTAACCATGTAACCCTCCTAACTCTCATCCTGTATCCCAACAATAACCCTACCCTTCCCCTAACCCTCCCAACTCTAACGCTAATTTTGTATCCCTAACAATAACCTTACTAACTGTAAACCTTGTCCTACATCCCTAACCCTCCTAACCCTAACCTTGTATCCATTACCCTAACCCTATATCTCCAACCATCCTAACCCTCTACCTCCCAACATTGTATACCTAACACTAAACACCTTAACCTTCTGTAACCCTCTTAACTCTAACCTTGTATCCTTAACTACAATCCTCATAATTCTAACCCTCACCCTATACCCCTAACTCTCCAACCCGAACCATACAAACCTTGTGTCTCTAACCATCACCTTGTACCCCCAACCCTAATTCTAATTCTGTATCCCTAACCCTCCTAAACCTAACTGTAATCCCTACCCTTAACCATCCTAACCCTATATCATTGACAATACCCTACTAACCCTTTAACTACAATCCTCCTAATCTTACCCTCACCCTGTGTCCCTAACCCTCTAGCCCTTGCTCTGTATCCCAAACTTATACCATCCTAACCTTGTATTCCTAATCTTCCCCCTGTACGCCCAACCCTAACTCTGTATCCCAAACCTAACCATCCTAACCTTGTATCCCTAATCTTCCCCCTGTACGCCCAACCCTAACTCTGCATCCCAAACCTAACCATCCTAACCTTGTATCCCTAACCCCCCCACTCTCCGTACCTCCAACCCAAACCCTAACCCTCCCCCTGTACGCCCAACCCTAACTGTATCCTAAACCTAACCATCCTAACCTTGTGTCCCAACCCCCCCATCCCCGTACCTCCAACCCAAACCCTAACCCTCACCCTGTACCCCGAAGCCTAACCCTAAATCTGTATCTCAAACCTAATCATCCTAACCTTGTATCCCTAACACTTCCCATGTAACCCCAATGCTAACCTCCCCCCTGTACCCCCGACCCTAACGCTCACTCTGCACCCCAACTCTCCAAACCCTCAACCTGTGTCCCTGACCCCATCTATGTATCCCTAACTCTTCAATCCCTTCTAACCCTAGCTCTGTGTTCCTAACCATCCTGACCTTGTATCCTCAACCCCTAACTCTGCATTCCTAACCCTCACCATGTATCCCCCCAGTCCTCCTAACCTTCTAACTCTTACCCTATATCCCTAACCCTCCTAACCCATCTATGTCAAACAGACATTTCCTGGGGGGGCTTTTTAGGATTTTTAACATTCAAAAATGAATGTTTGTCATTTTATTTTTCATTATAGTTAATAGAATCCCTAACTAAATTTCAGTAGCTGAAACGTCAGTCTGTAGAGACACTCTGGACAAAAGTCACTTACATCCGTGTCTCTTTCATATGTCCCCTGGCTCTGTGTATATGTGACAGCAAATGAAACCTGAGAAGAAGAAAAGGAAAAATAAAAAGAATTAGTAAAATTGGGCAATGTGTATGTGCTACATACGATCGCCAACACCTCTTATAATCTTTGGAAATTTGGGTGTAATGCCCTGTACACACGACCGGTTTTCCCTTCTGAATAAACTCAGAAGATTTTTCTGACGGAATTCCTCTGAAACTGTCTTGCGTACACACGATCACACCAAAGTCCGATCGTCAAGAACGCGGTGACGTACAACCTGTACGACGGGACTACAAAAAGGAAGTTCAATAGCCAGTAGCCAATAGCTTCCGTCTCGTACTTGCTTCAGAGCATGCGCCATTATTGGTACGTCGGAACAGCATACAGACGAGCGGTTTTCCCGATAGGAGTTGGTTCCATTGGAAATATTTAGAACATGTTCTATTTCTAAGTCCGTCAGAATTTTCTAAAAAAAAAGTCGGATGGGGCACACACACACGATCAGAATATATGATGAAAAGCTCCCGTCTGACTTTTTCTGTCAGACATTCTGCTCGTGTATACGCGGCATAAGGGTTGCTTATGGCCCTACATCCTAATAATATACAATAACATAGAAGACAGAAGAGATTTTTCAGGTGCCAAGATATTACTACAAAACATATTTTAAAAAATTCACCATTTTATTACAAATAAATTAATTTCAAATTCAGAAAATCGCATAGAACACAACTGAAGTCACATTGCCATTGCGAGGACCAAAACCCCAGTATTTAAATGATGCCATCAACATACGTTGAAACAGATGACCCAATGCTTCCTGAGGAGGTCTCTAGCCGGGGGTCACTAGTTAGCATGGAGGAGTCTCGTCCTTTATTGGAATTAAAGCTGGTGAGACAAAGCTGCTGACTCCTTAACAGGTGCGGACTGACCATTGGGCCACTTGGGCACTGCCCGAGGGCCCCATGCCACTAGGGGACCCCATCAGGGTTGCCAGCCTCAGTAAAACCAGGGACAGTATGTAAAAATTTGTGTATTTTTTTTGCATCTGTCTCTGAAATGTCCCTTACCGGCATCCTTTTGGTCTAAAAATCCTGAGATTATAGGTGCCCCACCTCTCCAGTACCTTCTCAGCCAATAGAAACATGTCTGTGTATACTGTGTGTACATGTATGTGTATACTGTGTGATTGTATACTGTGTGTGTGTTTGTGTCTACTGTGTAGCCACATAATCTCTGATTGCCTGGGGGCCCCATAATCTCCTATTGCCCGGGGGCCCCATGAGTTGTTAGTCCGCCCCTGCTCCTTAATTATCCTCAGCCTGCAGACACTGGCTTCCCAGCTCACAAGGGCTCTGAAAACCTTTAATAAGGTATAGAAGAAGCTGGCGCTCCAGTGGATCGGCTACAGTCAAATGCTTATTATTGAAAATCGTCTAATACAGTCATGCAGACATCCAACGCATTTTGTCATGACCAAAACGCATTGGATTTGTGCATAACTGTATTACACAATTTTCAGTAAAGAGCATTTGACTATAGCCGATCCACTGGAGCGCCAGCTTCTTCTAAACATTATCGGAATGAACCAAATCGCTCCACCAACTAAGAGCGGCCGTACACCACCACCCACAGAATAGAGAAACCGCTATCAATCTGTCAATCCTTTCTGTGCCCGGGTGAGGTTTCCCGACGACCTCCATGCTAACTAGTTATATGACCCCTGGCTGGAGACAATCCCCAGCAGGCATTGAGTCGCCTGTTTCAACATACACTATATCGTCAAAAGTATTGGGACACCTACCTTTCCATGCACATGAACTTAAAGCGGAGGTTCACACAAAAATTGAACCTCCAGTTTTTGGAACCCTCCGGTGTCACATTTGACACCTTTCAGGGGGGAGGGGGGTGCAGATACCTGTCTAAGACAGGTATTTTCACCCACTTCCGGGCATAGACTCCGAGAGTCTACGCCTCTTCCTGTCCCGCTGCACTGTCTGCTGGGGGACACACGGTTTTGCGCTGCGCAACTCGCAAATGCGCAGTTCGGAACCGGGAAGTGAAGCCGCAACACTTCACTTCCTGATTCCCTCACGAGAAAGGCGCCGGCAGCAGCCGAGAGCTGAGCGGTTGCTCGGCTTCGGCTGCCGACATCGCTGGACTCCAGGAAAGGTAAGTGTCCATTTATTAAAAGCTGCAGGATTGGTAGCTGCTGGCTTTAAATATATATTTTTTTAGGTGGACTCCCTCTTTAAATGGCATCCCAGTCTTAGTCCATAGGGTTCAATATTGAGTTGGCCCCCCCTTTGCAGCTATAACAGCTTCAACTCTTCTGGAAAGGCCGTCCACAAGGTTTAGGAGTGTGTCTATGGGAACGTTTGACCATTCTTCCAGAAGCGCATTTGCTAAGTCAGGCACTGATGTTGGACGAGAAGGCCTGACTTGCAGTCTGCTCATGTAGATCTGTTCTGTGGTGAGGGCACATGGGAGCCGGGTTGTGGAATTACCATTGAATTTTTTCGTCTTGGCCCCAATCACCAATTAACAGAGGTGGAGCCTTTGTGTCACTTTTATCCCCCCCCCCCTTTCTTGTATTTGCAGTCTGCGTTCTAATTCATCCAAAAGGTGTTCTGTCGGGTTGAGGTCAGGACTCTGTGCAGGCCAGTAAAGTGCCTCCACCCTAAACTCACTCATCCATGTCTTTATGGACCTTGCTTGTTGGATCAAACACCATGCAGCCTGTTCATTCTGTGTTTATTTCTGATTCCCCTTAAAAACACGAGTATTGTTACATAGTCAAGGTGACTATGTAACAATATTAATATACCGAGATGTCAAGAAGGGAATGTTAAAAAAAAAAAAAAAAAAAAAAAAAAAAAAAAAAACAGGATTTGATTATAAATTACTTTTAAAAATGTATTTGACTGTTCTGATAATTGACAGCCTGCAAAGGATTCTGAGAAGTTGTCCCTGCTTTAGAAAGGGGCACTGACCTGTGCCGACGTCTGTAGGTTCTGTTTCTGATATGTTACGGTGAGCTGGAAGGGCGGCTGGCTGCTCAGAGGGCTGAGCGGAAGGTAGACGCTGTTGTGAAGGAGGTGGAGTGGTTAGTAATGCAATGCATCATCTGTATAGGGTGGAGCAGAAATAGAGAATAGTGCTACCTCAGAGCGAGGCTTGTAGCCACAGTGACATAGGAGGGCTGACTGGAGAGGTTGGCTTGTCTGCCGGAGATACCGTCAATCAGGAAGAACCGCCGGAGAGGGAAAGAGCCGAGGACACCTGTGGAATCATGGGACATCAGAGGTCAGTTACAGTCCTGCTATACAGTTGTTGAACTACAAATCCCAGCATGTCCAAGCCAGAAAAAAAAAGGGAAAATTGGTTTCTGTCTTCGTATCCCACAATGGTGAGATTTCCCTGCAGGTATTTGTGTCTCTGCCCCTCCCACAATGATGAGATTTCCCTGCAGTAGTTTGTGTCTCTGCCCCTCCCACAATGAGATTTCCCTGCAGGTATTTGTGTCTCTGCCCCTCCCACAATGAGATTTCCCTGCAGTAGTTTGTGTCTCTGCCCCTCCCACAATGGTGAAATTTTCCTGCAGTAGTTTTATGCTTTATCAGTGGCCCTGACCTGGATTGAGATCTGCTGCTGACTTCATATATTAAAACTTTCCATAGAGCTCCTTTAAATGTGTCATCATCACCGTTCTCAAATTTTGGAATAATAGTGACTATAACCTACCTGAGCCACCCTGGATGTTGGCATTCCACACCGGTATCGGCCACAGCATGTTGGCACCGCTGGTACTGGTGTAGAGGAGGAAGAGCTCATAGAATACAGGCTCTGGCACTGCTTGGAAGAGGTTGGACACGGCCAGCGAACACTGAAATCACAGAATGACGGTATTATGGGGCAAAGGCTGGATCATTAAGGTAAGAGGAATTTCAACAGCCATTCGTGGCAGATCTTCTATTTACATCTACTATACATCAGGGCTAAAACTTTCAAGTCCTGAGCTACTAGCCAGTCCTTAAGGGTTACTCTCGCCACCAGTTGCCCCATCAAACCCCTACCATCCCCCCCCCCCCCCCCAAGCCCACCCCTAAACATGCCCCCATAAATTACCTCATGCAATTACATTTAAATGTTTTATGCAGAATTAAGTTACAAAAATAAATATTAAAAACAACTTTATCAGTGTCCATGAATGCAGCCTGACCTGTGGCCAGCAATGCAGCCTGACCTGTGGCCAGCAATGCAGCCTGACCTGTGGCCAGCAATGCAGCCACCAATGCAGCCTGACCTGTGCCCATCAGTGCAGCATAACCAGTGCCCATCAATGCAGCCTCACCTTTTCAGCCTCACCAGTGCCCATAAATGCAGCCTCACCTGTGCCCAGCAATACAGCGTGACCTGTGCAGAGGAAAATGCGAGCTGGCTGGATCATCAGAGAGCAGGGATTACCCGCTGTAACAGCTTTTATTTGAATTGCCCGGCGTTCCCGGAGCTCACCGTCACACAGTCACGCCTCCTGGCCCAGCGTCTTTGATGATGTCCCAAGACCCGGCATTGGATCGGTGTTCTGTCTATCAAAGGTGCCAGGCCAGGAGGCGGGACTGTGTGATAATGAAGCCGGGAACACCGGGCAATTCAAATGAAAGCTGTTAGAGAGGGTAATCCCTGCTCTCTGATGATCCGCCCCTTGTCTTTTCCTCTCCTCTCTCTTCCCCTGACTGGGAGAATGGCTCCCATTCAACCCTGCCTGCCGACAGTGCTTGCCGACCCCCCCCCCCGAGGCAGCCCCACACTCGCCGGCAATAATTTTCCACTCACAAAATGCGAGTAGAAGATTTAAGGGCTGCTATACATAGCAAACATTACTGTAAAACTGGGCAATGTTACTGAAGTGCTGAACTTTATTTGTCCACAAGATGCCGCTGTCAATTAATCTGGCCTAACTGTCACTAGATGACAGTCGCCAAGAGCAGTCTGGGAGATGCAGTTTTGAAGAAGGATCCCAACTCCAGCCATTCATGGGCCTGCATTACACTGATGATATAAGACTTAGCGTTGTACTTATACAAAGTTCACCATGCCACTGTTTTTTCTGGGGTCTGTTGGTAACGACATAAAAACACAACACGGCTCTTATTTCACCTTTAACATTTCACCAAAAAAAAAAAAAAGGGAGGCTGGCCGAAGTCCGAATAACAAGTCCCAAGATCAATCATAATAAGTTCTAAAAGGGACCCGCGATGAGCCAAACTAAATGTGGAATAAAACACGTCATTTATTTATTTTTTAATGGGAGGGAAATAATGTTAAAAAGTAGCACACTCAATCCTTGGTGTGTGGCCTAACATTCCATCTTAGTTAATGTGTCACCAACAGAGAGGACGGCGGGGGGAGACTAAACATGCACTGCTTGGCCTTTGTTAGAGCAGCATTATGGAGGCCAAATTGAATAGTGAAAAATCCATGCTTGGGTAAAAAAAAGCTTCTCCATAACAGCAGCCAACACCATACCCTGATACAAAGTATACCAACATTAGTACCACAAAGTGTAATGCTAATAAATGTGAGAATAAATGTAAAAAAAAAAAATAGATAAATAAAATATGTAAAAAAATTAAATAAATTGCACTGTGGGAATTCATATTTTTTCGTGCATTTATTTTATTTATTTGTAGGGCGACACATTATGATGGCCACATTTGTACTGAAAGAGAAAAAGAATTGTTATATGTTTAATCAATTATTAAAAGACAACAACATTAAAGTGGTAGATAAGTCTATTTTTAAATATGTACCTACAGGTAAGCTTATAATAAGTCTTACCTGGAGATACAGTGAATATATCCCCAAACATGCGCCATTTAGGAGAGAGTCAATTAGTTCTAGCCAATGACGTCATTGCGCATGCGTGCACAGTCGGTGTTCCCTGAATGTAGAGCGCACCATGTGGCAATGATGACTCCTATGCTCATGAGTGGAAAGATGTCTTCACTGCCCAGACATTCAAACAGTTGTAGAGTGCAAACCCAGAAGGAATATCAGGTGAAGATGAGAGCGCCTGCAGAGGTGACAGCTCAGCACTAGAGGGCTCCGTTTTAAAGGTAAGTCTGCCATAATGTGCTAGTATGCAGTGCACATTATGGCAGAACACTGCAGGAAGCCCATTTAAAAGAAAAAGGTGGCAGAGTTCACTACTGCTTTAAGTGCTTCTATTCAAATATTTGGGAAAAGTGTTGGAAGGAGAAATGTGACCTTCTGTTTTAAGGAGGATTTACATCGGCTGGAGAGATTTTTTCATTTCTTTATGCCTCTTTCACACAGGCACAAGTAATATTGGAAAGCTTTTTAGTGGTGGTTTTCAGGCTTGCGGGAGGCAGTAATGCTGCATCTTAAATGTCTGTTTATTTTTTGTTTTTTTAGATTTCCGCTTTCTCCTTTGTGTTTCCTAATGTCTCACCTTGTGTCTCTCTCTTTCTTACAGCCCCTCTAAGCCCTTGTACACACGGTCGGAGATTCCGATGGAATGTGTCCTATCGGACCATTTTGTTGGATATTCCGACTGTGTGTGGTCTCCATCGGACTGTTCCAACTTGCCGGTAAAATTTTCCGACAAAATGCTCCGATTGGACATACTCCGATCATGTGTAGCCTACTCCGACGGACAAAGTGCCACGCATGCTCAGATCAAATTCCTAGACCAAAGCTATTGGCTACTAGCCTGAACGTATTCCTGTCGTAAAAAAATAACGTCATCACGTTATGTACAATCGGATTTTCTGACAACTTTGTCTGACCGTGTGTATGCAACATCACTTCCGTACCTCTTCTGGAATTAATCCGTCGGAATTACTCCGACGGATTTGGTTGTCGGTATCTCCGACCGTGTGTACAAGGGCTAAGTCTGATCCACAATGAAGCACAAGCAAGGACAGAGAAAGCGAGTCATCCAAATCGCAGCGCTGGCATTCTTCTTCGAGATCCGGGGAACCATGTCTCCCCCTCTAGACCAAGACACTGCAGCAAAGAGCCGGCTCTTCCTTCCATGTCTCACCCTAGCCGGTCAGAGAGAATGCTTGCTGGGGATGTGGGTCTCAAGTACCATTTGGTAGATCCCTCTGCGACCCCTGTTACACTAAAATGGCAGATGAGAGAGGAGGTACAGACCGGAAGTGGAGTCCCTGGTGAATCTCTGAAGGAGATGGAAGCCCCCCACAGAGATTCCACGCTCTCCACCAAGGGAGACACAGGCCCAGGACATGTGTGAGTCCTCACAGCCAAGTCACCCTTCGGCCGCCTTCTCAGTGAGTCAGAAGTAGAAGACCCTTGTGTGGGCTTAGACTGTGCCCTAGTCTCCCCACCTCCCGTGGTGAAAGCGGTGGGAGAAGCCCTAAATTGGGGAGGAACCAGTGGTATCCCCTCCCAGGCAGAGGGAATTCTTTAAGCCGCTAAACAAAGAGCGCCTAAATTTTGCAGTTTCTAGGGGAATTGGGCGAAGTCATTATGGACGAATGGAGCCAGGTGGGGGAAGAAAAACTCTATGTTGTCCAAAATGCAAAACTTTATCCCTTTAAAGGAAAATTAAGTTAAGCATCTAGAGTCGGTACCCCTGGTGGATTCAGCTGTAATGTGGTTGGTCGGCATGGGACCCTCCCTCTGGAAGACGCAGTCTCCTTCAAAGACGCCTTGGAAAGGCAGATCAACTCCAACCTTAAATGGATCTACCTGACAGCAGGCATGGCCTCCAAGCCAGCCCTAGCTGCAATGTCCAAAGCTATGGAAATCTGGATGGACAGCGTGGATGAGACTCTGAGTAACATTTCGGATGAGCTGGAAAGAAGCTTATCCATTCAGGAGCTGAGAATGGAGTCGGCATTCTTGGGGGAGGCTTCCATTGCCGTCATCCGCCTGGTGGCTCGGGTTATGCTGTCGCCTGTCACCGCAAAGCATGCGCTATGGCTCATGGTTGGCTGATCCAGCTTCCAAACAGGTTTGGTGTCGGATTCCATTTGAGGGCTCCTCCCTCTTTGGTAACAAGTTAGATAGCGCTATAGCCCAGGCCACGGGAGGTAGCTTGGGGTCTACAGAACCAAAGCAAAGGGCTGCAATACCAGTTGCAGGTAATGAGTGAGGTTAGGGGATTTACTCCCCTCTCTTCATGATACAGAAGAAGAATGTCTCATGGAGGCCAGTCATAGACCTGACCCATCTGAATTGTTTCATCAACAAAGAGAGGTTCAAAATGGAAACTGTCCACAACCCAGCAGTCAGTCCAGCCAGGCGACTGGCAGGTGTCTATAGATTTAAAAGACACTTACTTTCATGTCCCTGTGGCAGCTGGCTTTCAACGGTTCCTCTGTTTCGCCATAGGTCAGCTTCACCTGCAATTCACCTGTCTCCCTTTCGGGCATTCAACATCTCCTTGCCTGTTTTCAAAAGTCTTATTGGCTGTCCTAGCCCTGTTAAGAACCAGAGGGATTCGTCGAGACCATTATCTAGACGATCTCCTACTGACAGAAGTCGGTTTCTGGAACACAGGGGCCAGGTCATTTCCACCCTCCAAGAGTTTGGGTGGCTCCTGAACATAGAGAAGAGTCACATGAAACCTACACAGTTGCTCATTTTCCTCAGAGCCCACTTCAACACGGTCAAAGGGCACCATCTCTTCTCGTGGGATAATGTTATATATTCTGGAGCTCCGGGCAGCGTTTAAGGCATTACAGGCGTTCTGCCACCTGACGTCTGGGTCCTCAGTGATGCCCAGACTAGACAACACAACATAAGGAGACAGGGCGAAACCCGCAGCCTGTCCCTACTACAGGAAGTAGAGTCCATCATTGCCTGGGCACAGAAGAATTTTTCCAACATATCAGCAGCATATGTACCTGGAGTCCAGAAATTCAAGCAGATTTCCTCTCTTGAGTCCGGTTGGACAACGAGTGGGCTCTCCACAAGGAAGTATTTTAGTAGGTCCTAACCCTGGGGATCTCTCCAGAAGCAGGGGCGGACTGACCATTCAGCCACTCGGGCACTGCCCGAGGGCCCCGGGCCACTAGGGGGCCCCATCAGGGTTGCCAGCCTCAGTAAAACCAGGGACAGTATGTAAAAATCTGTGTTTTTTTTACATCTGTCTCTGAAATGTCCCTTACCGACATCCTTTTCGTCTAAAAATAGTATAAAAATCCAGAGATTATAGCTGCACTACCTCTCCAGTACCTTCTCAGCCAATAGAAACATGTCTGTGTATACTGTGTGTACATGTCTGTGTATACTGTGTGTACATGTCTGTGTATACTGTGTGATTGTATACTGTATGTGTGTGTTTTTGTATACTGTGTGGCCCCATAATCTCTGATTGCTTGGGGGCCCCATGATATCCTATTGCCCGGGGGCCCCATGAGTTGTCATTCCGGCCCTGTCCAGAAGTCGACCTCTGCGTGTCTCCATGAAACAACAAGCTTACGAAATATTACTTAAGGTTTCTGGGACCCACAGGCCTACCAAGTGGATGCTCTCAAGGATCAATGGAGGTTCCGCAGGGCCTATGCCTTTCCTCCAATCCCAGTCATTCTCCAATTCCTTCAGAGACTCAGATCAGAGAGGGTGAAAATAGTGGCCATAATCCCATACTGGCCTAACAGAGCAGGGTTTCCTCTATTGACGCTGCTCATTTACCGGGATCCAATTCCGCTGCCTCTGAGACCAGACCTGTTAGCTCAGGGCACTGCCCTGCATCCTTGCCCGGCTTACCTGCACCTAAAGGCCTGGTTCTTGAGAGGGAAAGGCTGGAGGTGCAAAGCTGTCCGGAAGAGGTCATCCCTACACTCTTAAGCACCAGAAGGAGAAGCACTAACAGGGTCTATAAAGAATATGGACAAAATTCACAGACCAGATGTCCTTCAGATCCAGCCCATGAAGGGCCCCAACTGTCCAGGACATCCTAAGCTTCCTGCAGTCAGGCTTAGATTTAGCCTTGTCGGTCAGCTCTCTCCATGTGCAGGCATTGCCTATTTCTACTTTCACTAGAGTGTCATGGGCCAAGCATAAACTTGTTTACCAAAACTTCAAGCGGCAGTCAGACTCCGGCCCCAAAAGAAAGCCGAGATTCCCCAAGTGGGACCTCCCTCTGGTCCTCGACTACTTCGCTCAGCTTGGGTCAGAGCCTGGCAAGCCACTCTCATTCAAGGAACTTGTCCTCAATACCACCTTTCTGGCTGCCAGAGGTAAGGGACCTCTCTGTGCAATATCGTTGCACAGAGCAGGTATGTATAACATCTTTTTTTATTTTAATGAAAAAAAAAAATAGCCTTTAGTATCACTTTAAATTTGCTGTGAAGCAAAGCATTGTAGCTGCAACCCCTCCAGCTGCCATGTTAGGTTTTAGGTAGGTGGTCAGGTTGGCAAAAAACGCAGATTAACCACCTATATATACTGCTCCTTTGCCACCCATCTGGAAGAGGCCTTAGTTCCGTCTCACTAAAACATGCATAGGTATACTATGCCAATGAAAAAGAAAGAAGAAAGAAGAAGAAAGAAGAAGAAAGAAGAAAGAAGAAAGAAGAAAGAAGAAAGAAAGAGGAAAGAGAACAGAAAGCGAGAGATGACATCACTGTAAAAAACAAAGAAATGCAAGAAATAAAAGGGTCACTTACTGACAGACTGTAGTAGGTACCGAATTTAAATGCTGCATCCCATGCGCTCTGCGTATTAGGACACATCTGCAATAAACAGTATACAAATATTATATTATATATATATATATATATATATATATATATATATATATATATATATATATATATATATATATATATATATATATATATATATATATCATACAGAGACAGCAAACACCCATCATTATCCCAACCCGGGTCAGGGTGTAATAATATACTGCTACTTCACTGTTGCAGTTCAGTACAAAAGCTGTCACAGTGAGACCCCAGGAAAACCACTAAATACACAGCTGAATTCAACATATCGGAATAATTCACTTGTCGCGAAATTGTAATTCTGCTAAATAGGTCTCGTAATAAAGGAACCATGCCGGATAGTACAGCCAGGTCTGTGACCTAATTTCTTTCCACGACTGCAGTTAAGCATTAGCCCCCGTTCACGCCAGTGTGACTTGGCAAGCCAAGTTGCACCCTATTGTCCGAAACGGAACTGTTCAAATCGGTGCAACATAGACTTTACGATGCCGCAGCAATTTGAAAAAGTAGTTCCTGCACTACTTTTGGCAATGCGACTTGCATAGACTTCTGTGCATGAAGTCACCCAGATGTCAGCCAAGTCGCACCTGACGTCGCACTGACATGCGACTTTGAAATCATGCAATTTCAAGTGAAGTCACACGATTTCAAAGCCGCATTCAGTGTGAACCTAGCCTTAAAGCTTGGTCACCATCCCAGCCTGTGGTTGGGCAAAGGAGGAGAACCAGCGCACTGATGGGGTTATCTCTCTGCTCTGTTCTCCTGTAGGCACATTCATAGTGACAAATGACTGAGCTGTGCAAAGCAACTGAGCCCTGATTGGCTGAAAGTGCTGCTCCTCCCTCTCCCAGTGCAGCTGTGCTGAGGATTACTGACTATACAACTGCCACAAGTCTTAAAGGCAGAATCCTTTTTGCACCCAAAAATCGGCATACCGGCGCAGCGTGGCATCCGAGACAGGTTAGCTAATGTAACCATTATACAAAAACATTCTGTTTAGGTGCATCGCAGGCTGAGAGCCGAGATCTGGAGCAGCCAAAATGGGCGTGGCCTATTTGTTGTAATATATTTGAATAAATTAGGATTTTCCCTAAAATGTTCTTTCATTCTGGAAATCAGTGGGGGGTGGGGCTGAACATAACAAAGACTTCAGATTTCCTTGAAAGCATGGCTTCTCTCCTGAGGTTGCTAGGAGGTGCACTGTACATTACTGGCGTTTACAATAAGATTATGGTAATTCCAGCAGCCGTTTCGAAGGCTCCTACACACACACACAGATCAGACTCACCTGTAAAGTCCCTCCATTAAGGGTCTGCCAGCCGAGGAAATTTCCGCGGAGGTCGTATTTCGCCAACTGGAACTGGATCTGTCGTGGAAAACGGCGAGATAGATTATTAAGACTTGTTTTTTCTTTACAGGTCTAAGAGACAATTGGGATAAGATTTGCATGAAGAAGATGAAGATGATAGAAGAAGAAGAAGAAGAAGAAGATGAAGATGATAGAAGAAGAAGAAGAAGAAGAAGATGATAGAAGAAGATGATAGAAGAAGATGATAGAAGAAGAAGAAGATGAAGATGATAGAAGAAGAAGAAGATGAAGATGATAGAAGAAGAAGAAGATGAAGATGATAGAAGAAGAAGATGATAGAAGAAGATAGAAGAAGAAGAAGAAGAAGAAGAAGAAGAAGAAGAAGAAGAAGAAGAAGAAGAAGAAGAAGAAGAAGAAGAAGAAGAAGAAGAAGAAGAAGAAGAAGAAGAAGAAGAAGATGAAGATGATAGAAGAAGAAGATGAAGATGATAGAAGAAGAAGATGAAGATGATAGAAGAAGAAGAAGAAGAAGATGATAGAAGAAGAAGAAGATGAAGATGATAGAAGAAGAAGAAGAAGAAGAAGATGATAGAAGAAGAAGAAGAAGAAGAAGAAGAAGATAGAAGAAGAAGATGAAAGAAGAAGAAGATGAAGATGATAGAAGAAGAAGATGAAGATGATAGAAGAAGAAGATGAAGATGATAGAAGAAGAAGAAGAAGAAGAAGAAGAAGAAGAAGAAGAAGAAGAAGAAGAAGAAGAAGAAGAAGAAGAAGAAGAAGAAGAAGAAGAAGAAGATGAAGATGATAGAAGAAGAAGAAGAAGAAGATGATAGAAGAAGATGATAGAAGAAGAAGATGAAGATGATAGAAGAAGAAGAAGATGAAGATGATAGAAGAAGAAGATGAAGATGATAGAAGAAGAAGAAGAAGATGAAGATGAGAGGAGAAGAAGAAGAAGACCATTTAAATGCATTGCAACGCCAGACTGTTCTTATCAGTGCAATACAGCTCAGGTGTGCAGAAGTGCACTGTACTAATGCATTGGAGTGCTACTCAATGTAAATAGGATTGCAATGCACTGCACTATGTGTTGCATTTGTAAGGGAAAAGGCGCATTTTCCAGCACGCTAGTGCAAAGAACCAGTGCAGACCAGACCTTAAAGAGCTGGGCGAGGGATTAATACCCCAGAGTTGGGTTTCCACAACAAACAGTTTTTAAATGATGCTCCCTGTTTTAACAACGATCCTAACAAAGAAAGGAGGGAGGCTGCAGGAAACATGCCCATGTACAGAGGGCAGTTGTGAGCTACTATGATCAGATCGCATGCAAGCTGTTCATTCTGAGTTTATCCCCATATCACATTAATACACACATAGGTGCAGACTGAGCTTAGGACTGTCCCTACCTGAGCGTTCTTCTGGAAGGAGAGGTTAGATGGTGCTGTGGCCCCCAGCTGGCTCACAGTGCTGTAGATCAGTGCAGGGAGAACATCATTTGAACTGCAATATTAATAAAATTGACATTTCAGTAGCAAGTCCTCATGATTAAATCCCTGACAGGTCACAATATACATTGACAGTATCATTTCTCAGAAAAGCTCCACCTTTTATCATTAAAACAGCCCTCCTTGAGCTCCAGTCAGAGGCTTCACCTAGGCTGAGATGATGTCATCAGTCTGCTGCAGGCAGGAGGAAGCATTTCCTCAGTCTCCCCTCCACCAGTGATCAGACTGTACATTGTGACTTTGTAGCAGATGACAAGGCAAGAGTCTGCAGAGAGGGTCTGGTCAGGATTACTTACCCTATGCTGCTGTATAGGCTGTAGGCCGTGCTGGTGGAAGAAAAGGCGTTCATGATGACCATGTTGGTGAGGGCCTGACAGGCGGTGAAGTTGTTGTTTCCCTGCAGATGGGGGGAAGAGTGAAATGATGGAACAGCTGCCCATATTAACATACATTTAAAAATGTGTAAAGTGGCAAGAAATACAAATGTCATACACACGGGGTATTCACAAAAATGAATAGCTGAACACAACAAAGGCTGTAAAGGATGTCATCCTTTGCAGGCAGAGATTGGCTGTTTAGTAAAAGTGATCTGGGTGGCTTTACAGCTACAAGATCACTATTAAGGTACTGAGAAAGTTTTTCTAGTCCCGTCAACGTGTTCTTGACGGTCGGAGTTTGGTGTGATCGTGTGTACGCAAGACAGCTTCAGCGGAATTCCATCAAAATTCTGGTCGGATAAACCTTCAGAGTTTATTCCGACAGGAAAACCGGTTGCGTGTACAGGGTATTACAGATCTGTCGCAGCTGTAACAGCCAGGAAAGCAGCTAATCAAGCCTGATCCGTGCTGGATTAGCTGCACAGGAGGGCGGGAGAGACTGAGGGTCTAATAGTCCTCTAATATCTTTTTAAAGAGGACCTGTCACCTGCCCTAAGCCATCACATAGGAGCTTCTTGTAATAGCAATATTGTTAGATGAAAAAAACAAACAATTAAAATACATTTTGACTTAAAAATCCACAGAATTCTGGGAGTCACGGATGGTAGATTGCCTCATATGTTGTGATAATTTGAGATGATATCTGAGATTTCTCCATGGCTCAAAACTGCACATGTACAGTGGGCGGGGCCGGATTAACACAGGGGCTTGTGGAGCTGCAGCTCCAGGCCCCTCCCTCAATATAGGCCCCTCCCGCAATATAGGCCCATGTCAGTGGCTCATCAGTATCTGTAGCCTTCTGGAAGGAGGAGGAGCCCTCTGTGCACTGCACACATGGAGGAGACAAGTGTAGTCACTGCAGCCGAGTCTTGTCTCTGCAGATGTGTGACTCCTATCACAGGATCTGTTCCACTCACACAGATCCTCTGTCTGGGAGCTGTCTGGGGGAGGGGCGCTGATGTTGTCCTTTGCAGCAGGAGCCCGGGAGGAAGGACATCTCCCATGCTGTTGACATGAGGTTAGTAAATTTGTTAGGGAGGTGTTGTGTAATTATTGTGCTAGGGGACACACTGCTGCTTCCCCCCCATGTAATGTGCTCTCTTGTGCCCAGTGCCCCCCATGTAATGTGCCCAGTGCCCCCCATGCAATGTGCTCTCTTGTGCACAGTGCCCCCCCATGCAATGTGCTCTCTTGTGCACAATGCCCCCCATGCAATGTGCTCTCTTGTACCCAGTGACCCACATGTAATGTGCTCTCTTGTACCCAGTGACCCACATGTAATGTGCCCACCATGTCATGTGCTCTCTTGTGCCCAGTACCCCCCCATGTAATTTGCTCTTGTGCCCAGTGCCCCCCATGCAATGTGCTCTCTTGTGCACAGTGCCCCCCATGCAATGTGCTCTCTTGTACCCAGTGACCCACATGCAATGTGCTTTCTTGTACCCAGTGACCCACATGTAATGTGCTCTCTTGTACCCAGTGCCCCCCATGTAATGTGCTCTTGTGCCCAGTGCCCACCATGTCATGTGCTCTCTTGTGCCCAGTACCCCCCCATGTAATGTGCTCTTGTGCCCAGTGCCCCCCATGCAATGTGCTCTCTTGTGCACAATGCCCCCCATGCAATGTGCTCTCTTGTGCACAGTGCCCCCCATGCAATGTGCTCTCTTGTGCACAGTGCCCCCCATGCAATGTGCTCTTGTGCCCAGTGCCCACCATGTCATGTGCTCTCTTGTGCCCAGTACCCCCCCATGTAATGTGCTCTTGTGCCGAGTGACCCCATGTAATGTGCTCTTGTGCCCACCATGTAATGTGCTCTTGTGCCCACCATGTAATGTGCTCTTGTGCCCAGTGCCCACCATGTAATGTGCTCTTGTGCCCACCATGTCATGTGCAATGCAGTGCCCACTATGTCCTGCAGTGCCCACCGTGTCATGTGCAGTGCCCACCATGTCATGTCATGTGCATTGCAGTGTCCCCATGTAATGTGCTGTGTCCAGTATGTCATTTGCTGTACATTGCAGTGCTCACTATGTAACGTGCAGTGCCCACCATGTCATGTGCTGTACATTGCATTGCTCTTCATGTGATGTGCAGTGCCCACTATGTCATGCTGTGCTTTGCAGTACCCACCATGTAATGTGCAGTGGCCACAATGTCATGTGCTGGTCCCACCATGTAATGTGCTGTTCCCACCATGTAATGTGCAGTGCCGACCATGTAATGTCATGTGCCATGCAGTGCCCACCATGTCATATACTGTGCCATGCAGTGCCTGCCATGTAATGTGCAGTGCCCACCATGTCATGTTATGTGCCTCCCAGTGCCCACCACGTCATGTGCAATGCCCACCATGTCATGTGCTGTGCCATGCAGTGATCTCACCATGTAATGTGCAGTGCCCAACATGTAATGTGCTGTTCCATGCAGTGCCCACCACGTCATGTGCAGTTCCCACCATGCCATGTGCTGTGCTCAGCATGTAATGTGTTGTGCCCACTGTGTAATGTGCTGTGCTGTTCAGCAGTGCCCACCATTTAATATGCCGTTATGCAGTGCCCACCATGTAATGTGTTGTGCCAGGCAGTGCCCACCATGTAATGTGATGTGTCATACAGTGCCCACCATGTAAATTGCTGTGCAGTGCCCATGTCATGTGATGTGTTGTGCCCACTATGTCATGTGCTATGCCATTGCAATGCCTACCATGTAATGTGCTGTACCCACCATGTAATGTGCTGTACATTGTCCACCATGGCATGTGTTGTGCAGTACCCACAATGGAATGTGGGGGCTCACCATATCATGTGCGGTGTCCACTATTTAATGTGCTGTGCTCACAATGTAATTGCCTGTGCTGTGTCGTGCAGTGCCCACCAATGTGCCCAATGGAATGTGATGTGCAGGGCTCACCATGTCATGTGCGGTGCCCACCATTTAATGTGCTGTGCTGTGTCGTGCAGTGCCCACCATGTCATGTGGTGTCATTCAGTGCCCACCTTGTTTTGTGCTGTGCAGTGCCCACTATGCCATGTGCAGTACCCAACATATAATATGCTGTGCCCACCATATAATGTGCTGTGCAGGGCTCACTATGTAATGTGCTCAGCTGTGCCCGCCATGTCATGTGCTGTGCCCACCATATAAGGTCCTATGCTCACCTTGTCCATGTGCTGTGTTGTGTCCACCATGGAATGTTCTGTGTTGTGCAGTACCAACCATGTCATGTGCTGTGCCAACCATGTAATGTGCTGTGCCCACTATGTAATTTGCTATGCTTTGCCCACCATTAAATGTACTGTATCCATGTATCCACCATGTAATATGTTGTGCCAACCATGTAATGTACTGGGCTATCCCCCCCCCCCCTGTGTAATGTACTATGCTGTGCTCACCCCCTCTCTTTCACCCTGTTCTCTCTCACCACCTTCATCCCCCATTCTCTCTCTTGCCCCCTTCAACCCCCTTTCCCACCACCCTCTCTCTATTCCCCTTTTTCTTTCCCCCTCTCTCGTCCCCTCTCTCTCACCCCCTTTCTCTCTCTCTCTTTCCCTCCCTCAGCCCCCTATCTCGGTATCACCCCCCCCCCCCCCTCTTTAATTTAACAAAAAATTGTTTGCATTTTCATTTTATTTATTTTCATAAAAAGGCCACCAAAATCCTTAGCTCCAGGCCCATGATGCTCTTAATCTGGCCCTGACAGTGGGGAAAATAATTATTTTCCAACTAAGGCCCCTTTCACACGGGGCGGATCAGTAATGATCCGCCCCGTGATGATCCGCTCGCTCAGCGGGGATCACTCCATTGTCCCCGCTGAGCCAGTGGCGGACAGGGCAGTCTCCGCACACTGCAGGGACCGCCCTGCCAGCTCTCCGCTCTCCTCTATGGGGATTGGACGAGCACGGACCGTCTGTCCATGTTCATCCGATCCGCTCTGTAGACGGATAGAAAAATAGGATTTTCCTCCGTCTGCAGAATCGGACAGTAGCGGAGGCGGACAATAGCTGGTGTCTGCGGATGTTCATCCGCAGACACCCGCTGTCCCATAGGGATGCATGTATGTCTGTATTTCATCCGCAAACGGATGGATGAAATAGGGACATATCGTGCGCATGTGTGAAAGGGGCCTTACAAAGGAATTTTGTAAATTTTCCCACTTACAAAAAAATGAAGGCTCTATAATTTTTATCATAGGTGTATTTTAAATAATAGAGACAGAAGATCGACTAAAAATCCCAAAAAACACGATACAAATGTTATAAATTGAGTTGCAGTTCAGTGATTAAATAAGTATTTGATCCCAAAGCAAAACATGACTTAGTACTTGGTGGAGAAACCCTTGTTGGCAATCACAGAGGTAAGAAGTTTCTTGGAGTTGGTGACCAGGTTTGAACACATCTCAGGAGGGATTTTGGTCCACTCTCCTTTACAGATCCTTAAAGTGGGGTACCCCCTAAAAAAAATACTGCAGCTGCTGGCTTTTAATAATCGGACACTTACCTGCCCCAGGGTCCAGCGATGCGGGGGAACGAAGCCCCCCCTCGCTCCCCGCTCCGCTCGCGGCGCCGTCATGCATACTGTGGGCACCCGGCTGTGCACCCACTGCGCATGCGCGAGCGGCGCAGGGCGCCGTGATACGCCGTATAGTCACCTGGGACACATGACAGGTCCCAGGTGAATGTGCGGCGCGAGGGGAAGTGATGTCACCAGCCTGGGCAATGAGGAAGGCAGATTACGAGGGACCCCCTAGCAACCGGTATTTAGAGGTGAGTAAAAATTTTTTTTTTTGCCAATTATTATTTTTTTATTTTTTTTACGAATTTTAAGCACTTTTAATTTTTTGGTGGCAACACCACTTTAAAGCGGAACCCCCCCCCCCCCCCCTCCGGTGTCACGATTGGCACCTTTTCAGGGGGTGCAGATACCTGTCAAATCTTCCTGTCCCTGCGCGCTGTCTGCTGGGACACACACGGGTCCCAGAGACAGCGTGAACAATTCCTATTGCGCTGCGCGACTCGCGCATGCGCAGTAGGGAACCAGGAAGTGAAGCCGCTTCGCTTCACTTCCTGATTCCCTCACCTAGAATGGTGGCGGCAGCAGCCGAGAGCCGAGCGATCGATCGGCCTCAGCATCGCTGGAACCCGGGACAGGTGAGTGTCCATTTATTAAAAGTCTATATGCAAACCTGGTCACCAACTACTAGAAACGTCTTACCTCTGTGCTTGCCAAAAAGGGTTTCTCCAAGTACTAAGTCATGTTTTGCTTGAGGATCGAATACTTATTTTACTCACTGAACTGCAACCCAATTTATAACATTTGTATTGCGTGTTTTTTTCTGGATTTTTGGTTGATCTTCTGTCTCTCTCATTTAAAACACACCTATGATAAAAATTAAAGACCCTTCTTTTCTTTGTAATGCAGCGTACACACGATCGGAATTTCTTGTCGGAAAAAGCTCTGATGGTTTACCCGACGGAATTCGGCTCAAGCAGGGCATGACAAATTTGCTTGGAATCTAGGAGCCAGCTAAAAAAGTTAGGAGCCAGGTCCGTAACGGCAATCCGGACCTGTACTTGGCCTGACATGGAGACGAGTGAGGGGAAGATAGGGCCCCCACCTGTCTCCAAGTCATTGCCCATAGCTCTTAGAGGCACATTTTATTTATTTTTTTATTTTTCAAATGACAATTGTTTTTTTTTTTTTAATTGCATTTTAGTGTAAATACGAGATCTGAGGTCTCTCTGACCCCAGATCTCATATTTAAGAGGACCTGTCATGCTTTTTTCTATTACAAGGGATTTTTACATTCCTTGTAATAGGAATAAAAGTGACAATTTTTTATTTTTTTTTTAAAGAACAGTGAAAAAATAAAAAATAAAAAGTTAAAATAAGACATTTTTTTTTTTTTTTTAAATGCGCCCTGTTCCTCCAAGCTTGCGTGCAGAAGTGAACGCATACATGAGTAGCGCCCGCATAGGAAAGCGGTGTTCAAACCATACTTGAGGTATTGCCGCGATCGGTAGAGAATTTTTTTAAACGTCACCTATGGAGATTTTAAAGGGTAAAAGTTTGTCGCCATTCCATGAGCGGACACAATTTTGAAGCGTGACATGTTGGGTATCAATTTACTCGGCGTAACATTATTTTTCACAATATAAAAAAATTTGGGCTAACTTTACTGTTGTCTTATTTTTTTAAATTAAATAAATAATTTTTCCCCAAAAAAAGTGCGCTTGTAAGTCCACTGCACAAATACGGTGTGACAGACAGTATTGCAACGACCACCATTTTATTCTCTAGGTTGTTAGAATAAAACATATAATGTTTAGGAGTTCTAAGTAAAGGGGAGGAGATGGGTGGGCAGTGAAAGCTCCATTAGCATTGCTGGCTGTCATACCAACAGCCACCACTAGAGGGCGCCTGATTCTAGAAGGAAACATAGGACCGCAGAAGGCCTCAAAGCCGCGGCCTCAATTACCGGCCGGCGGCGACGCGGCCCGACGCGATCACAGCGGGAGGGTGCACGGAGACGAGATACCCCCAGCTGTGCTGCCCCAGGCGCCAGGTCGCTAATTCTAGTCGCAAATGCGACCTGGCGCCCGGGGTTTGTCGAGCCCTGGGCTCAAGCTGTCTTGCCTACACACGGTCACATCAAATTCCAATCATTTATAAATGCGGTGACCTACAACACGTACAACGTGACTAGAAAAAGGAAATGAATAGCCAGTAGCCAATAGCTTCTGTCTCGTAGTTGAATCTGAGCATGCGTGATTTTTGGAGTGTCATAACTGCATACACACGATCGGAATTACCGATAGAAAGTTTTTCCTTCTGCAAAATTGAGAACATGCTATAAATTTTTGGCTGGCGGAAATTCGGACAGCTAAATTCAGATGGAGCATACACACGGTCGCATTTTCCGTTGAAAAGCTCTCATCTGTCTTTTGCTGGCCGGAATTCCGATCGTGTGTACGCGGCATAAGCGGGCAAACTTACAAAATCTGCAGGGGATGAAATAATTATTTTCCCAACTTTATGGGCAGCTTTAGACTGAATCCAATTATCGGTTCCGACCCTCCAACTGTATATCTGCTATAATTATAGCTTAAAGCGGGAGTCCGCCGTTTTTTTTTTTTTTTTTTAAAAGCCAGCAGCTACAAATACTGCAGCTGCTGACTTTTAAAATAATAACGCTTACCCGCCCAGCGCGCCCGCGATGTCGGCACCCGAAGCCGATCTCTCGATCGTCTCTCGGGTGCTCCCGCCGCCATCTTGGGTATGGGAATCAGGAAGTGGAGCCTTGCGGCTTAATTTCCCGGTTCCCTACTGCGCATGCGCGAGTCGCGCTGCGCAATAAGGATGGTCCCCGCTGTCTCTGGGATCCGTGTGTTTCCCAGCAGGCAGCGGGGGACCTTCAGAAAGGGGCGTAGATTCTGCAGATATCTATGCCGGAAGTGGGTGCAGATACCTGTACTGTACAGGTACCTGCACCCCCCTCCCCCCTGAAAGGTGCCAATTGTGGCGCCGGAGAGGGGGAGGGTTCCAATGAGCGGAAGCTCCACTTTAAAATATCGTAATTGGGAAAAATTGACTTTGAAGGCTCAAAAGAGTGGACAGAGAAGAGGTGCTTCCACCAGGTATATATGAAATTCAGTTGATTGCAATGCCCTAAGGTGGCAATCAAACACCTTGAATATAAATGTGCCACATCCTACATGATCTACAAAGCCCATTTTTCCCTAATTACAATATTTTCAGATTATGTAGGATGTGGCACATTTATATTCGAGGTGTTTGATTGCCACCTTAGGGCATTGCAATCAACGGAATTTAGCATAATTATAGCTTACCTGACACACATCATAACTGGAGGAGAGATACAAAGATTCCCAGTACGTCACCGAGGTCAGCGCGCTCTGCGTGAGAAATAATGGCGTCATGTACACAAGAATTCAAAGAGAGCGATCATCAGACCACCTCATACAACTGACTGATGGGGACATCTGAGCAGATTGTAATTCATCATTTATACTGTATAATAAGCAGCTCCCAACAAAAAATAAACTCACTCTGTGAACTACTAAAGGAAGTGTGGTAAGCCGTGCGGCTGTGTGAACATCAGAAAGTCCACTTCCTGTAATCTGACTTTTGTAGTTCGATTCTGCAGTTTTCAGCAGTCCTCCTAGTCGGGACTGCAGCCTCTTGCTGCATGATTCTGTGTGGCGCAGCCTCTCTCTCTGAGTGGTGCCGGAACCGGGGAACACACTGGCCGATTCACATTTAGGTCCTTCCCATAGATCAAGATACCAACTACGCAGATTCAGGGACTGGGCAGCCAGGTGCAGAAGACAGGCGCCACAATATTATTAATATTACAATATTAAGAGTAGATTAGTAGGCAACTGGGGATGATTTACTAAAACTGAAAAGTGAAAAATCTGGTGCAGCTGTGCATGGTAGCCAATCAGCTTCCAACTTCAGCTTCTTTAATTAAGCTTTGACAATAAGCTCCAGTTCACATCGGGGAGATCAAACCAAATTGCATACCAAATCGCAACCTATTGCCAGCAACAGCACCGTCCCACCGGTTCCTGCACTACCTTTGGCGATTTTGGGGGCGATTTCAATAGACATCTGTGCACGAAGCCGCTCAGATGTCTTTCAAATTGCCCCTGAACTCGCACTGAAATGCGGGTTTGAAATAGTTTCGAACTAGTTTCGCCTTCAAGCTGGGTTGACGTTGGTGCGATGCGGGAACTCGCCAAATCCACTGCGGGTTCCTGCATCACACCTGGCTCACAGGCAGTTCACACTTCCCTATGCGAACTGCTGGGAGTATCAATACAAAGTTAATGACACCCCCAGATTGGTTTGCAAATCGCAGTGCGAACTGTCAATTCGCACAGTTATCAGATCGCATGCGATCAGATTGTGGTGCGGACAAAAAAAAAAAAAAAGGTCCTGCACGAATGTGATGCAAATTCAACCATACAATCTGTATGGCTGAGTTTGCATTGCACAGACATTGCATGTGATTTGCACAGCAGTGCGGTGCGAATCACATGCATGTCTGACATCACACCAATGTGAACCCAGCTTCAGTGTGAACGAGGGCTGACACCTGGAAGCAGATTGTAATAAAGACTGCCAATATGCCTATAGTGATTTATTTGTTTGTTTGTTATGCCAAACAAACAATCAACATGAGATTTCATCCATGCCTTTTTGTTATCCCTAGCATAATATACATCCTGCCAGAAATTCCTGAAGAAGCGCAAAGAGCGAAACATGTTGAGTGGTATTGCTTGTTTATATGCCTTTCTGTGGAACTTATAGATTTGATATGGATGGTTCCATTTCCTAATTTTTTTTAACTTTTATAATAAAAGATAAAATTTTATTGATGCTGCAATTGTGCCTTTACCTTGTTTCTATCTTTGAATACTGTTAAAGTCCCGGGGTTTGTTACCCCTCCCTTCCCCCATTTTTTACTGGAAGCGGGTTTCTTTTCAGAGTTGCGCAGATTTTTAGTAAAACAAACCTCTTGTGTCAACTGAGTCAGTTCATGGGTAAAATGGTCATTCTCTATTTAAATATTTATAGGGCAGCACACTGGCTTAGTGGTTAGCATTTCTGCCAGTGTCTTCTAACACTGGGGTCCCAGGCTCAGATCTCTAGCAGGACACTATATGCATGGAGTGTGCATGCACCCCTTGTGCTTGTGTGAGTTCCCCCCCCCACACTCCATACATATGCTGGGTTAACTGACTCCTATCTAAATTGGCCCTAGTATGTATAATATATTATATATATATATATATATGTGTGTGTATGTATGAGTTAGGGACCTTAGATTGTAAGCTCCTTGAGCGCATTGACTGATGTGAATGTACAATATATATAAAACGCTATGTAAATTGTTGGCACTACATAAAATACTCACACTCCCCCCAATACATGTGATCTACTAAATAATGCCTAGTAAATTTAATATATACTGGACAAGGGGGCGGAGTCTTCTAGTATTATGACCTCATCGTCTACACGTTCAGTTAGTTGTCACCGATGGGAATTAATTACCTGTGGGGACGAGACACAAACACCGCCAATCTGCAAAGAGAGAGAGAGAATATAAAAAGTTATTTTGGAGAACCAATGGGGAAAAAAAAGGGGGTCGCTGCTGGATGAATCCTGTTACCTGATTGGCTGTCGGACAGAAGCAGTTAGAGCGGTAAGTGGGCGGGCACAGAACACACCTAGAACACACAGCGATACATTGTAACGATGCAGAGACAATCAGCGAAAATACGTACAGGAGATCGAACTAAAGAGTTGTATTGTACATGAGACCTCCCCTCCCCCACTGTGCGGAAAAACTGTGTTTTTATGTAACGCGAATACCAATAGACAACTGATCGCCGATAACACAAAAAAGATGGTAAATTGTTTCAACAGCAGCATAGCTGACAATCTGTATCCTCCAATTCTGTATATTGTGAGATTTTACTTACTGATCGCCGACACCATTTGGCATTGTGTTTCCTGTACACGTTACGCATGCGGAAGTTAGAGTCATATAATCTTCTTCTAAAATACACAAAAAATATGAAGTTATTAATTCACATAGCTCTGACATATACCGCAGTGCTGTACAGAAAACACCGAACCTTCCACATCATCTCTGTACCAGAGGAGCTTACACTCTAATGTCCCCCCCACAGTCACACACTTATTATTATAGCTCTGACATACAGTGCTGTACAGAGAACATTGAACCCGTCATATCTCTGCACCAAAGGAGCTTACACTCTAATGGCCTACCACAGCCACACAATATTAATATTATACATTTAAATAACTCTGATATATACTGCAGTGTTGTACAGAGAACACTGAGCCAGTCACATCAGTCTCTGCATCAAAGGAGCTTACACTCTAATCTCCCCCACAGTCACACTCTATTACTACAATTACACATTTATATAGCTCTGACATATATAGTGCTGTACAGAGAACACCGAGCCCGTCACATCAGTCTTTGTGCCAGAGGAGCTTACACTCTAATGTCCACAACAATCACACTATTATTCTTATATGTTTATATAGCTCTGACATATACCATGGGGCTGTACAGAGAACACTGAGCACGTCACATCAGTCTTTGCACCAGACGAGCTTACACTCTAATGGCCTACCACAGCCACACAATATTATTATTATACATTTAAAGCGGGAGTCCGCCTTTTTTTTTTTTTTTTAAAGCCAGCAGCTACAAATACTGCTGCTGCTGACTTTTAAAATAATGACACTTACCCGCCCAGCGCGCCCGCGATGTCGGCACCCGAAGCCAATCTCTCGATCGTCTCTCGGGTGCTGCCGCCGCCATCTTGGGTATGGGAATCAGGCTTCATTTCCCGGTTCCCTACTGCGCATGCGCGAGTCGCGCTGCACAATAAGGATGGTCCCCGCTGTCTCTGGGATCCGTGTGTTTCCCAGCAGGCAGCGGGGGACCTTCGGAAAGGGGCGTAGATTCTGCGGAAAGGGGAGAATCTACGCCGGAAGTGGGTGCAGATACCTGTACTGTACAGGTACCTGCACCCCCCTCCCCCCTGAAAGGTGCCAATTGGTCCAATGAGCGGAAGGTCCACTTTAGGGTGGAACTCCGCTTTAAATAGCTCTGACATATACCGCAGTGCTGTACAGAGAACACCGAGTCAGTCACATCAGTCTCTGCACCAGAAGAGCTTACGCTCTAATATCCCACCACAGTCACACACTTCTATTATTATGCATTTAAATAGCTCTGACATATACCGCAGTGCTGTACACTGAGCCAGTCACTTCAGTCTCTGCAGCAGAGGAGCTTACACTCATCATTAGTGCTCCTCATTACCGTTCACATGACTCGTCTCCTTACCACTCACAGCTCCGCTTCCACACGCACATGTACTTGCGTTACAATTCAGACAGACTCTCTGGTCGAGGGAAACCTTCTGTGCCTGCTGGGACAGAAAAACGGGATTAGTCATTTTTACCAACACCCATTAGCAACATGGTATACAGCCCTCATCTATGGCAACCAATCAGATTTCTGTATTTCTGCGCAGTCAGTTGTTTGGAAACCCTGATTTCTCAGCATATCTTTTAAAAATATGATTATCTGAATGTTGGGAGGAATTTTTCTGTTTAAAATAAATTAGAAAAAAAAAAAAAAAAAAAAACACACATTCAGTCCATCTCTGCAATAAATAAATATTTCTCTCTTTTATCGCAAATACAGAAAACTCTTTGATCCGTCAGAAATCCAGTGAGCGACAAACTTCCTGTAGTAAGCTGACAACGCTGCCTCAGCTGCACTGAAATATTAAGCAACTTTGATAGCCCCGCCTGCTGGACAACAGAACATCCCCCAACGTATGGAGAGGAGGAGGAGAGAGGGAGGGGTCCTATAGTCCAGCAGTGGAGAGCTGAGGTATGGCTAATAACACCGCTTTGGATTTCAGGCCCCAATGACAGTGTTGTCAGCTCACTGCAAGAAGCTCAGAGCTCATCGGATTTCTGGTAGATCAGCCGGTATTTTTCCGTACTTGCAGAAGACACAAAACATGGGAAATGTGTTCTTTTTATTCCCCAAATATCAATTTTAAAGCTGAAGTTTCATTTTGATTATTTTTTGACCCCTCCGCCAATCAAATTGTTTAATACATTTTTAAATAAAACATTTTTGTCTAATTTTAGACTCAGCAACATCATCCCCGGGTCTCTGTGCTTCTCTATGCAATGCAGGCAGATGATGGCTGGTAGGACAGGCCAGCAGGGGGCTGTACATAGCTTCCTAATAACATCACAGCCCCCCGGCCTCAGTATTTGCTCAACCCAAAAGGGGAAGCTCCGCTTGTTTGCACACCACCCCCACCCCACCCCACCCCTAACACATTAGGCACTTTTTTTTTTTCGGGGGGGTACCTGTCAAAACCTGGTTTTGACAGGTACCCGTTCCCACTTCTGGCTCAGATGCACCACGGCAAACTCCGATGGAAGTACCCCTCCCCCCCTTCTCCGGCAGTCTTCTGGGACACATCACAGGTCCCAGAAGACTACAGGACCATTCACAAGGCGCAGAGCATGCACAGTAGATAACAGGCTGTGAAGCCGCAAGGCTTCACTTCCTGTTTCCCTTACTTGAGATGCTGGCTCCTCCACCCGAAGCCAATTGACGAATTGGCTCGGATGAGGACATCATGGGATCCCTGGACAGGTAAGTTACATAACCCCTAGACACCGAGAAAATGCAAATATGCAGCCTCTTGGTGACCGGGCCTTGGCGCCAAGCGGCCGCATAACTGCAAAAGCGTTGTGCCGAGAGCGCGCACCTTGCACGCTCCCGGCACAGTTACCAGCAGCTAACTGAAATCTACCATTCGCTGCTTGCAATTGCTAGAATTAAGAACGCTGGGAGGCGGGGCTTATAGTCATGTGGCTACCGTGACAGCCAACCACATGACTATAAGCCCCACCACCCGGTGTTCTCAAGCCCTTTCTGACAAATAGTGAGTGCCCTCTATCAAAAAATGCCTGCTCCGGGCTGCGCATACGCAGTTACGGAAAGGAACAACAGCTGAATTCCAGATCAGCTGTTGTGGCGGCGCATGCGCAGTGCGTTGGAAATAGCCAGCGAGCGCCAAGGGACAGAATTATTCTCCGATTCTGCCTCACACTTGCGGGGGGTGTTCAGTGTTGTGAAGGGCGGGTTTTTTGTGCAATAGTGCCCTCTATCGAAAAATGCCTGCTCTGTGCTGCGCGTGTGCCATACGTAAAGGCACAACAGCGATTTCCTGATCAGAGACAATAGCCGACGAGCGCCGAGGGACAGAATTTTTCTCCAATTCCGCCTCGCACTTGCAGGGCGCGTTCAGTGTTGTGAAGGGCGGGTTTTTTGTGTTGATGGGCGGGTCCAGTGCTGCATACATTGTGTACATAATCGGAGAATAGCATTGTCCCTTTGCAGCACTGAACCCGCACATCAACACAAAAAAAATCCCGCCCTTCACAACACTGAACGCGCCCTGCAAGTGCGAGGCAGAATTGGAGAAAAATTCTGTCCCTCGGCGCTCATCGGCTATTGTCTCTGATCAGGAAATCGCTGTTGTGCCTTTACGTATGACAGACGAGCAGCACAGAGCAGGCATTTTTCGATAGAGGGCACTATTGCGCAGAACACCCGCTCTAAGGGGTTTAAAGTCAGCAGCTACAGTATTTGTAGCTGCTAACTTTAAATTTTTTCTGAAGGAGCCTAAAGCTCCTCTTTAAAGCGGAGGTCCACCCTAAAAAAAGAAATTGCATAAAAAGAAAAAGATCTTTTTTTTTACTTACCAGAAATGGGCTGTTGCTAGGCAGATCGTCCTAATCTGCCACTTGCTATTCCACGGTAGTCTTCATTCTTCTCCTCCTAACGTTGTCTTCTGGGGAATGGGGCACACTGTCTTCTGGGACCTGTGTGTGTCCCAGAACACAGCCGGTCATTCACAAAGCGCCACGCGGCTCGGGCATGCGCAGTAGGAAAGCCGCAAAGCTCCACTGCCTGTTTCCCTTAGTTGGAATGGCGGCCCTGGGACCCGATCCGATGGACGTATCGGCTTCGGGCGGCCAACATTGCGGGCTTATTAAAAGTCAGCACCACACCGCTTCCCTCAGTCCTGATGCAAGCAGTGGGAGGAGTTATGCAAAACATTGCTCTGATGGGTGGGTTTCAGTCTGGAGGAGTGGGCGTTCCTAGGACAGCTGCGCTGCCCACATGTGATGCTGAGCTTTCAATATTGAAATCCAAAGATTAAAAAGGGGCGGGCCCGCTGCAGCTTCTAGAAGCTCACAGTGTGCGGTGAAATCAGAGTAAGCCATTTCAGTCCAGGAGGGGAGCCGCTACAACTGTGCAAGACTGAAGGGGAGACCGGAGGTTTGATCAGCTTAGTTTTATTTGTGACACCTTTGGGTTAGCAAGGACATGTCAGTAGAATAAGCCCCCGACCCTCTATGACTTACCGCCGTGCACTGGGTACAGGTGACCTGCGGGGATCCGAGGGTTGTCACGGCGGAGCCGCTCGGACACGTACATCTCACACCTGGAATCATTAACAATCACAGTGAGATTCTCTTTTCTTCTAATTATTCAAACTTCCTGTTTTCTAATCCTTTATTCTTTTCAAGCAATTTAAATACAAACAATGGAAGAGCGGTGTGTGTGTGTGTTGGGGGAGGGGGGCATGGTGGCTCAGGGATCAGATCCCTTATTTTTCAGCGCTGGGTTGCAGTGCTCACTTCCCAGCAGAGAATAATATGTGGGCAATAGATATAAAATTGCCAATGAATAGAGTTAGGCCAGCAGAGAGTTAATAAAATGTAAAAAACAAATAAATAAATAAAAAAAGGGAGGCGTTGGTAAAAGTTTTTAAATTTAATAAAAAAGAAAAAAAAAACGAAAAAAAAAAACGATGAAAGTGTTACTAAACCCCCGGACTCTGCATTCACTATATCTAGTCTCACACACTACACAGAACATGGAAATGCATTTATTTTAGTAAATATAAACTGATAAATACCTTTTCTCATCAGCAGTATTTAGCAGTCTTGTGACTTTTATCAGTGTCTGGTTAAAGTTCAATTTCCGATTTTTCAAAAGAAAATTCTTTCGAAATTCATCCATGTATGGCCTTGCCTAATGCTGGCCATTAGGGATGAGCTCAGGCGTGTTCGCATTGGAGCACATGCAGAGCCCGCCAGGAAGTCGGCGCTGCGCTAATCACAGGCAGTGAGACACTGCCCCGATGTGCGGCTGCAGAGATCAGGCAATGTCTCACTGCCTGTGATTAGCGCATCGCTGCGCTGACTTCCTGGCAGGCTCTGCACGTGCTCCAATGCGAACACGCATGAGCTCATCCCTACTGGCCATACACTATAAGAAAAACTCGCGAATCCATTTTTCGAAAAACGAACATTCGGTCGTGAGAGAAAACGATAGTACCAACATGTAATGACCGATAAATCGTTCAACGGACATAAATGAATCTGTTTTTTGTTAGTTTTTTTACCTAGTGCAAACAGTTTTGACCGGGAAACACATTAACCTTTTCAATTTATCGTTCGATCAGGGAGAAAATTTCCAAACTTGTCCTTTGTTGTTTTTTCTACTCCAAAAAATGCCCCCAACCGATTACCGATTTGTGCCCATTTACTGGCCGAAAAAACGAACGAACTGACTAAATGACCGATTTTTGCCCGATTATTCGTATAGTGTATGGCCAGTATAACCCGTGCACTAGAAAAGTTTTGGGTTTGGATACATTTTAGAATAAATGAACAATCAAAACACAAACAATGGTAATTATACGATCTGCATGTGTGTTCTATGAGCGATCGGACGACAAATTCTGACGGGACGCAGGCGGACACGTCGGGGCAGAATAATCGTGATCAGAAAAGGTCTTCTATTTCCGTAAAAAAAAAAAAAAAAAAAAAGGTTTTCTAACCAGACAGTGAGATGGGTGGAGTTGTGGGGGGTACCTGACCCCACAGACATGAGATTGTAGATTGATGCCCCCTCCCCCCTCCTCCATAACTTACCGTCCGATGCCTGGATCCCTTGATTGCATGCGTTGCAGGAATATTTGGCCACATTGTAGAACTGGCTGCTGGAACAATTGCCAGGCTGGAGGAAGGGGATGGAGGTGGACTGGGACAGGCACTGGGCAGGTAGAAGCAGCAGCAGGTAGTAGAGAGGGGTCGGTGCTGAACGCAGCATGGTGTGATCTGAGCTGCAGCAGAAGATCTCTCCCTCTGAGCTCAGCTGTGACTATGACAACACAAAGCAACACTCACACTGCTACAAAGACTCACCCTACTGGTCAGAACTGCTAACTGACACCCTGCAAGTCATGTGACTGGCACCCCCCCCTCCACACACACACACACACACACACACACACACACACGATCACAGACTTTCCAGGGAATGATGGGACTTGTAGTTCTTTAGTTGAAGATTTTTTTTTTTCTTCTTTTCTTAAATTGCATTTCAAATGTAACAAATCACATCAGTAAAAAAGTTCTGATGTATAAACACCAATGTACCATGTAGAGAATATCATATAAAAGGGGGAGGGCTACGCTGGCTGTGATCAGACACAAAATCTCTGCAATCAATCGCTTTTCTTGTGTCACAATCAGTAGGGCGCTACACCAGTGATGGCGAACCTTGGCACCCCAGATGTTTTGGAACTACATTTCCCATGATGCTCCACTACACTGCAGAGTGCATGAGCATCATGGGAAATGTAGTTCCAAAACACCTAGGGTGCCAAGGTTCACCATCACTGCGCTACACGAACGATCAGCAGTCGTGCGATTACGTTATTAATCTGATTACGCAACATTGTTGCATCGTGCTTACCGTGCGCAATTAACCACTGGCACTTTTTGTTTACATGTGAAAATCGGTTTTGTTATATATATATATATATATATATATATATATATATATATATATTATATATATATATATTTTTTTTTTTTTTTTTTGCTAGAAAATTACTTAGAACCCCCAAACATTATATATATATTTTTAAAGCAGGAGATTCCTAAAGAATATTTTTGGGTTTTGCAATTTTTTTTTCTTTTTGGTAACATTAGGTATTTGTGCAGCAGTTTTTCAAACACCGTTTTTGAGGGAAAAAATGCACTTTCAAAATTTTGTGTAGCGGCCATAACCTGTTGCAGGGCGGACTTGACTTAATGGGCTTACCGGTTACCTTCTCCTGGCCTGCTCTTCAGCGTCTAGGGGTTCCCAGGGTTGATACCCAACGACTTGTACACTGACACAGATAAAGTCCTTTCAAAAGATTTTATTTTGCAGTAGAACTTTCAGAAAACACAGTCTTTTTGGGAACAGAGGGCACGGATGAAGAACTCAGGCACCTTGAACTGCAGGTTTAACAAAGTCTCTACTTCCACCCAGAGAGTAGCCACTCGCAGCTGGGTACTTCAAGGCTGAACAGACCTCTAGCCAGAGATCATGGCAGTCAGCACGTTGACTCAAAATTTGAACAATCAACTGAAGATAAACAGGAACCTTTTTCCAACCGTACCTGGAATGTTTCCCGCTTTCTTTGAGGTACTGGAAAAGTGTAAACTCGCCAATGTCCTTCCCATCTCAGTAACCAGGCACTTCTCAGGATGCCACTTACCGGCCCTCCTCCAAAGAGTCCTCCCCCGGTCACTTCCACGAGCTGTGGTGTCCCTCCAAGCCGAGAGCACACCCGGACACCCTGAATCCTCCCTCAGTTACCGCGCCTCGGACCAGCAGGTTCGGAGACTCGTGAACGGATGGATCCCTACCCCAGACCAGGCAGGTCTATCAGGGGCCACTGACAGGAACATGTTGCGGGGTGTCAAACACACCGGGACCCCTCACAGGGCTACCCCGGTCCTGGAACCAGAACAGACCACACGGGTCTCTCGAACAACTCCGGAACCCCAGACACGGGACCCACACCTGCTTAAGTACCCCCTCCCAGACTCCTCAGCGGGCCCCGGCACTCCCGCTGATTGGCTCCGAGAGGGCCATACCCAAACATCCAACCAGGCCTGGTTCTAGCCTGTCATGTGCACCTCACCATTCACATGACCAGGCAGAACATCAATCATGGCCTGACCAGACTGGTGTTAAGGCTTACCTACACAATTAACCCTCAGTACTTTAAGGTCCTGAGGCATAAACTAAATTTACAAAGCGCGTGACATTTGGTCCCAAATATCATCCGCTACGTTTAATGCAAACAAAAAAATACAATACAGAACCCAATTTTTTTTTTTTGTAAAATATAAAAGATGATGTTATGCCGAGTAAATAGATACCGAACATGTCATGCTTTAAAAATTGCACACGTCTGCACAATGGCAACAAACAACGTATATTTTATTATCCATAGGCGATGCTTTAAAAGCTTTTACAGGTTACCAATGACTGGTGCTAGAATTACTGCCCATGAGCCGATGTTCTTGGCGATACCTCACATGTGTGGGACAATCGCTGTCTGCGTTTTTTGATGTTTTTTTTTTTTCCTACACTGTTGCTTTTATATTTTCTTTTATTTGATAATGTATTTATTTTAATTTTTACACTGTTGCATTACTTTTTTATTTTTTATTGGGTAATTTATTTATTTTACATTTTACACTGTTGCTTTATTTTTTTATTTTTTATTTGGTAATTTATTTATTTTACATTTTACACTGTTGCTTTACTTTTTTTTAATTTTTAAATTTTTTTTCATTTATACTCTGTTGCCTAACTTTTTTTTATTGATCACTTTTATTGTTGTCACATTGAATGTAAATATCCCTTGTGACAGTATAGGCAGTGACAGGTCCTCTTTATGAAGAGATCTTGGGTCTATAATACTTCAAACCCCTCTCCTCTGTACTTGAAAGCATTCAAAACGCCAAAATCTGTATTTTTGAATACTTTTGATTTTCAAAAAATGGCGCCGATGACAGCCAGGTAAACTGGAAGTGATGTCAGCTCATCGTTCCTGGGTTACTAGAGTCAGTCCACTTGGATGGTGGGGCTTGCACCTGGACTCAAGGCACAGGCGCCGTTCATCTTCGGAGATTTTTCAAATCTCCTTGTGCTCCATACTGCGCAAGCACTGCGCCTGCGCAGTACGGGGCGGACAGTATTCGATAGGCGGACTTTTTTAGACAGAACACCGGCAGCACTCATGCAGCCCCAGACCGTGACACTCCCACCACCATACTTGACTGTAGGCAAGACACACTTGTCTTTGTCCTCCTCACCTGGTTGCTGCCACACACGCTTCACACCATCTGAACCAAATAAATGTATCTTGGTCTCATCAGACCAGAGGACATGGTTCCAGTAATCCATATCCTAAGGCCGCGTACACACGCGGGGACTGTTCGCTCAACTTTGTCCGTCAAACAGTTTCAGCGAACAGTCCGCTCAAAATTAGCATGGACGGACATGGCCACACACGACGAACGAACAGTTTGCTGAAACCGTGCGCGATGACGTGAACGGCACGTACGACGGGACGAAAAATACGACGTCCTATACACTGCATTACAACTTTCGGCGTGTAAATCCTTTCTGAGCATGCGCGGAACTTAGTTTGACGAACAAGCCTACACACGAGGGGACTGTTCGCTGAAACCAAGTTTCAGCGGACAGTTTTTCGGAAATTCCGAAAAACCTTGTTCAGCAGACTGTTCGCTGAAACTGTCCGCTGAAAGCCCACACACGAGCGGACTGTCCGCCGAAACACTGTTCAGCGGACAAATTTGGGCGAACAGTCCCCGCGTGTGTATGCGGCCTTAGTCTGCTTGTCTTCAGCAAACTGGGGTAGAAAAAGAACCTGTCATGGCTCTATACATGTAAAGGAGTATAAAGGGGACCTCTCATGGCTCTACACATGTTTATAGGAGTATAAAGAGGACCTGTCATGGCTCTATACATGTATAAAATAATGTGTCATGGCTCTATATATGCATATAGGAGTATAAAAGGATGTGTCATGGCTCAATACATATATGTAGAAATATAAAGAGGACCTGTCATTGCTCTATACATGTATGTAGGAGTGTAAAGAGGACCGGTCATTTCTCTATACATGTGTATAGGAGTATAAATAGGACTTGTCAATGCTCTACATGTATATAGAAGTATAAAGGGGACCTGTTATGGCTCTATTCATGTATGTAGGAGTATAAAGAGGAGCGGTCATGGCTCTATACATGTATATAGGAGTATAAAAAGAACTGTCAGGGCTCTATACATGTGTAAAAGGGTGTGTCATGACTCAATACGGCTGCACAGTGAGGGTGGAACTGCAGTGATACAGGACGGGCTGTGAGAGATGATGTCATCTCTCTGCTCCCCCATCCGCCGGCCTGCTGATTGGCAAGCAAGCCCACTCACCTGCCACCGACTCGCCCGCTGACTGTTCTGCCCAAACACTCCTGTCACCTCAGCACCGGGCTCCTCACAGTGGGATAAGCAGCGGAGTGGGCAGAATGGGCTGGCTGGCGGGGGGCAATTTGCCGCCACCCTGAAAGTGCCACTTTGGACAGATGGTACCAGCCGGCAGGGCCAGCCCTGGGCGTATGATCTGAGCACCCCTTCAACCTCTGCAGCAATGCTAGCAGCACTCATGCATCTATTTCCCAAAGACAACCTCTGGATATGACACTGAGCACGTGCACTCAACTTCTTTGGTCGACCATGGCGAGACCTGTTCTGAGAGGAACCTGTCCTGTTAAACCTCTGTATGGTCTTGTCTACCATGCTGCAGCTCAGTTTCAGGGTCTTGGCAATCTTCTTATAGCCTAGGCAATCTTTATGTAGAGCAACAATTCTTTTTTTTTCAGATCCTCAGAGAGTTCTTTGCCATGAGCTGCCATGTTGTTGACGAGTATGAGAGAGTGAGAACGATAACACCAAATTTACCACACATGCTCCCCATTCACACCTGAGACCTTGTAATACTAACGTGTCACAGGACACTGGGGAGGGGAAATGGCTAATTGGGCCCAATTTGGACATTTTCACTTAGGGGGGTACTCACTTTTATTGCCAGCGGGTTAGACATTAATGGCTGTGTGTTGAGTTATTTTGAGGGGACAACAAATTTACACTGTTATACAAGCTGTACACTCACTACTTTACATTGTAGCAAAGTGTCATTTCTTCAGTGTTGTCACATGAAAAGATAGAATTTTTCAGGCGCTAAAGAGCTTAAAATAGCGCCTGTAAAACGCCTCCCTTGGCAGCCCCAGTGTGAGAGCCTGAGGGCTTTCACACTGGGGCGATGCGCTTGCAGGACTTTAGGGAAAAGTCCTGCAAGCAGCATCTTTGGAGCGGTGTGTACAGCGCTCCTCCACCGCCCCTGCCCATTGGAATGCATGGGCAACCCTGCCGAAGAGCCTGCAAAGTGCTTTGGCAGCACCGCTTTTCAGGCGCATTTAATCCTTTCTTCGGCTGCTAGCGGGGGATTAAAAGCACCCCACTAGTGGCTGAAAAGCGCCGCTAAAATAACGGTAAAGCACTGCGGAACAATGCCAGTGTGAAAGGGGTCTATATATATATATATATATATATACACTCACATAATGTGTGTGTGTGTGTGTGTGTGTGTATGTATATATATGTATATATATATATATATATATATATATATATATATATATATATATATATATATATATATATATATATATATATATATATATATATATATATATATATATATATATATATATATATATTTATTTTTTATGGAGAATGTCAAGTGGATCCAAAGCCAAAACATTTTTATTTATTTTTTTGGGGATAAAGTAGGTAAGGGTTAAAATCCCTGTCACTTTTTTGTTTTTGTACATCCATTTTCCATTGAGGAAATTTCCCTTTGGCTCCAGAAGACACAACAGGAAGTAGGAAAGTAGGAGGAAATCCCTCTAATGCCATGTACACACGATCAGAATTCTTGTCGGAAAAAGCTCTGATGGCTTTCCCAACGAAATTCCAACCGAATTCCGCTCAAGCTGTCTTGCCTACCCACGGTCACGCCAAATTCCGATCGTTTAGAACGCGGTGACATACAACACATACGATGGGACTAGAAAAAGGAAGTTCAATAGCCAGTAGCCAATAGATTCCGTCTTGTAGTTTAATCTGAGCATGCGTGAGTTTTGAATTTCCGATAGAAAGTTTTTCTGTCAGGAAAATTGAGAACATGCTATCAATTTTTGACTGGCGGAAATTCCGACAGCTAAATTCCGAGGGAGCATACACACAGTTGCATTTTCCGATGAAAAGCTCTCAACGGTGTTTTTCTGGCTGGAATTCCGATCGTGTGTATGCGGCATAAGGCTTCATGTACACTGCTGCTGGTAAATGGACGTTTAGGAGCAGTTGGGCATTTTCTTTTTAGCTGCCCCTGAACTCTCCTCTCCTCGGAGATAGATGATGCTGGACGGCCAGGGGGCGGGCTCTATCTGACTTCCTGCAGCTTCTAATGCACAGTGTGAGAAGCTCACAGTGTGCGGTGAAATCAGAGCAAGCCATTTCAGTCCAGGAGAGGAGCTGGTACAACTGTGCAAAACTGAAGGGAAGACCGGATTTAAGTTTTGGTAACACCAGAGTTTCTTTTAACTTTTATTTTCCTTGTACCTGAAGCTGTTATCTTTTTTTTTTTTCCTCCAGTGACAACTATAAGGGGGTGGAGCTTGGAAAGCAGAAAACCATTGGCAACAGGTGCATACAGTGTTTGGAGTGGCAAGATGGGAGCAGGGCCGGACTTACCATTGGGCTTGACTGGGCTCAAGCCCATGGGCCAATAAGGACTTACAACTCCGTCTGACTACTTAGATGTTGAATTTTAAAAGCAGCGAACTTAGAAAACCTGTGAGATGAGCATGGTCGCCGCTGCTTTTAAAATTCAAGATCAAAGCAGTCAGACGGAGTTCTAAGTCCTTATTTCACTATATAAACTGACTTTACTGTTATAAATACGTGTAAAATGCAAGACTCCGGTGGGTGTAACAACATGTCCGCTTTACCCTTCTTAGCGTATCCTTACTGTGGACGAGTGTGGGGTGTACCAAGATGGGGTCGATGGAACGTCACTTTCGTAGCAAACTGTGATGGGTCGCTGAATGTGTCATTACCCCGCTGAGAGGACCTGAGAGCCGCCGAGATACACAGGACTCAATGTCAAATTTCAAGACTGCAATGACAAGGCTGCAAATGACACTGGACAAGGCTGCTGATGGATGGGCAAGGCTGCAGATGGACACTGATAAGGCTTCATTGATGGGCATTTAAATGTAAGTTTTTTTCCTTACACTTCCCTCCTAAAATTTTTATTCCTTAAAATGCCCTCCTAAACTTGGGGTGCGTGTTATACGCTGGCACGTGTTATACGGTAATGTATAGAAGGTTGGGCCCGAAAGTGTAAGCCCGGGGGCCCCAAGCTGGGCCCTCAAGCCCAGGGCCCCCACCACCCTAAGTCCTACCCTGCTGGCATCCCAAGGGGCCCGGATGCCCCAGGCTATTTCCACCTGCGGCCTAAAGGCTGCATGATTGACAGCCACTTTCAGTCACTTCCTGGTTGCCAGGGCAACGCCAAGCTCACTCCTCACAGGCGCTGTCGATTAGACACCTCGGGATGCAGTTCTGCTGTGATTGGTGGAAGGGCAGGTGGGCGGAAAAGTTTCCACCCACCTCCACCAATCCCAGAAGACGTTCATCCAGAGGCTTCTAATCGGCGGTGTCTGTGAGGAGTGAGCTTGGCGTTGCCCTGGTAACCAGGAAGTGTGGCAGAGTGGCTGAAAGTATAGAGGGTCTCGCGGCCATGGTGGGGCAGCTCCTTGTGACTGGGAACGGGACTGAAACTGGGGGGGGGGGCACCTGCTGGTCTCATCTGATGTTCTCCTCCTGCCGCTCCCCCCAGAGCCTGATCTCCTTCACATCACAAGTGGTAGAGCTGCAGACATGGAGGAGATCGGGCGGCAGGAGGAGAAGACAGATTGCTCGCATGCTGCGGAGCTCATCCCTGCAGCAGATGGAGGTGATGGGAAGCGGCGTGCTGGGGAGGGATTAGAGGTGATTGGACGGAAGAGCTCTCCCTGACGCCCATCCAGTCATCAGTATGCAATGACAGGGCTCCTTTCTGCCCCTTTTCTGCATCGATGTCCTGACTCCTCCCTCCTGCAGATGCTGGTGAGTAGTTGTGTCTGAACACACATGTACTAAGTGGAATGTTATGTTACAGGAAGTGTCTGAATTACTTTGATATCTCACAATTTGTGTAGCTCCCCCCAGGTAACTTTACATGTGGGTCTGCTAATTATAGAACCTGTCCTGTTAGGCCACTTTCACACGGAGGCATTTTACAGGCATTTTTTGTGGTAAAAATAGCGCCTGTAAACTGCCTCTTCTGTAGCCCGAGTGCTTTCACACTGGAGCGGTGCGGTTGCAGGACAGGAAAAAAAGTCCTGCAAGCAGCATCTTTGGGGCGGTCCGGGAGCGGTGTATACAGCGCTCCTAAACTGCCCTTGCCATTGAATACAATGGGCAGCGCTGCCAAAGCTGTGAGCATGAGGACTATAGACAGAAAGCAATAAAGCCGCTTTCACACCGCGTTGTTGCCGCTTTGATGGTAAAGCTCCGGTAGTTTCACTAGCGCTTTACTGTATGTAGTTTTAGCGGCACTTTTTTCCCGCTAGCGGTGTGCTTTTAACCCCCCTCTAGCAGCCAAAAAGGGTTAAAAGCACCGCTAAAATGACGATAACACGCCCATTGCCTCAGTGTGAAAGTGGCTTTATTGCTTTCTGTCTATGGTCTTCATGCTCACATCTAATCTCCCTTCACTATACTTGCTGCTATGTTTATAATCTATATGGGCCTGGTTTAGTATTGTGATCACCTACAGTGTGCTGCACAGATATTCCAGCAAGGATACAGAATTCCTAATATCAAGTCTGGATGACATCATTGTGATTGCCTAATGCCTAGTGGAGTCGTGGCTCTTATAGGTTGCTGCATTTTACCAATTTGCGATGTTGGATATCAGCTTTTGCCATTATTACTTTCTACCAATTTATCACTTTCTTTCTGCTGCTGGGGTTCTAAAAAACATAATAAAAAACGACTGACACAGTTAACTGCCCTACTGACATGGGAAAGGAGGAGGTGAACATGGAATGGAGGAGGAGGAGACATGGAATGGAGGAGGAGGAGACATGGGATGGAGGAGGAGGAGACATGGGATGGAGGAGGAGGAGACATGGGATGGAGGAGGAGGAGACATGGGATGGAGGAGGAGGAGACATGGAATGGAGGAGGAGGAGACGGCATGGGATGGAGGAAGGGGAGGAGACGGCATGGGATGGAGGAGGAGACAACATGGGATGGAGGAGGAGGAGGAGAGGAGGGATGGAGTAGGAGGAGATGACATGGGATGGAGGAGGAAGACACATGGGATGGAGAAGGATGACATGGGATGGAGGAGGAGGACATGGGATGGAGGAGGAGGAGACATGGGATGGAGGAGGGGGAGGAGACGGCATGGGTTGGAGGAGGAGACAACATGGGATGGAGAAGGATAGGACATGGGAAGGAGGAGGAGACGACATGGGATGGAGGAGGAGGAGGAGAAGAGGAGGGATGGAGTAGGAGGAGATGACATGGGATGGAGAAGGAAGACACATAGGATGGAGAAGGACGACATGGGATGGAGGAGGAGGATATGGGATGAGGAAGATGAGATTGTAAGAGGAGGACATGATATGGGGAGATGGGACTGAAGGGGGAGGAAGAGGACATGGGAAAGAGGAGGAATGGGACTTGATATGGGATGTCAGTCAGCAGATCTGGTGGTACGGCCAGTGGGTAGGCCCTAGGAAATGTTGGTGGTCTGGCCCGGGGGAGCCCAGGCCTAAAGCTGTGTAAGGGGCCCCAAAATTTCTCATGGCTGCCCTGAATGAGGCTCTTTATCTTCTCAGATGGTAAAGCTGCCCATTTCTCTTGGCAAAAGCCTCCAGTTCCTGTAAATTCTTGGGCTGTCTTGCATGATAATTCTTGGGCTGTCTTGCAATGATATTGAGGTCATGAGACTGAGATGGCCACTCCGGAACCTTCACTTTATTCTGCTGTAGCCAATGACAGGTTGACTTGGCCTTGTGTTTTGGATCATTGTCATGTTGGAATGTCCAAGTACGTCCCATGCCCAGCTTCCTGGCTGATGAATGCAAATGTTCCTCCAGTATTTGCTAACCTACTGCATTCATTCTGCCAACAATTTTGACCACATTTCCTGTGCCTTTGTATCTCACACATCCCCAAAACATCAGCAATCCACCGCCATGTTTCACAGTAGTAATGGTGTACCTTTCATTATAGGCCTTGACTCCTCTCCAAAAGTAGTGTGTATGATTGTGACCAAAAAGCTCAATTATGGTTTCATCACTCCAAATGACTCAGAGAGTTCTTTGCCATGAGCTGCCATGTTGTTGACGAGTATGAGAGAGTGAGAACGATAACACCAAATTTACCACACATGCTCCCCATTCACACCTGAGACCTTGTAATACTAATGTGTCACAGGACACCGGGGAGGGAAAATGGCTAATTGGGCCCAATTTGGACATTTTCACTTAGGGGGGGTACTCACTTTTATTTCCAGCGGGTTAGACATTAATGGCTGTGTGTTGAGTTATTTTGAGGGGGACAACAAATTTACACTGTTATACAAGCTGTACACTCACTACTTTACATTGTAGCAAAGTGTCATCTCTTCAGTGTTGTCACATGAAAAGATAGAATTTTTCAGGCGCTAAAGGGCTTAAAATAGCGCCTGTAAAAGGCCTCCCTTGGCAGCCCCAGTGTGAGAGCCTGAGGGCTTTCACACTGGGGCGGTGCGCTTGCAGGACTTTAGGGAAAAGTCCTGCAAGCGGCATCTTTGGAGCGGTGTGTACAGCGCTCCTCCACCGCCCCTGCCCATTGGAATGCATGGGCAACCCTGCCGAAGAGCCTGCAAAGCGCTTTGGCAGCACCGCTTTTCAGGCGCATTTAATCCTTTCTTCGGCTGCTAGCGGGGGATTAAAAGCACCCCACTAGCGGCTGAAAAGCGCCGCTTAAATGACTGTAAAGCACAGCGGAACAGTGCCAGTGTGAAAGGGGTCAATACATATATATATATATATATATATATATATATATATATATATATATATATATATATATATATATATATATATATATATACACATACACTCACATAATGTGTGTGTGTGTGTATATGTATGTGTATATATATATATATTTATTTATTTTTTATGGAGAATGTCAAGTGGATCCAAAGCCAAAACATTTTTATTAATTTTTTTGGGGATAAAGTAGGTAAGGGTTAAAATCCCTGTCATTTTTTTGTTTTTGTACATCCATTTTCCATTGAGGAAATTTCCCTTTGGCTCCAGAAGACACATCAGGAAGTAGGAAAGTAGGAGGAAATCCCTCTAATGCCATGTACACACGATCAGAATTCTTGTCGGAAAAAGCTCTGATGGCTTTCCCAACGGAATTCTGCTCAAGCTGTCTTGCCTACACACGGTCACACCAAATTCCGATCGTTTAGAACGCGGTGACATACAACACATACGACGGGACTAGAATAAGGAAGTTCAATAGCCAGTAGCCAATAACTTTCGTCTTGTAGTTGAATCTGAGCATGCGTGAGTTGTGGAGTTTTGAATTTCCGATAGAAAGTTTTTCTGTCAGGAAAATTGAGAACATGCTATCAATTTTTGACTGGCGGAAATTCCGACAGCTAAATTCCGAGGAAGCCTACACACGGTTGCATTTTCCGATGAAAAGCTCTCAACTGTGTTTTTCTGGCTGAAATTCCGATCGTGTGTATGCGGCATAAGGCTTCATGTACACTGCTGCTGGTAAACGGACGTTTAGGAGCAGTTGGGCATTTTCTTTTTAGCTGCCCCTGAACTCTCCTCTCCTCGGAGATAGATGATGCTGGACGGCCAGGAGGCGGGCTCTATCTGACTTCCTGCAGCTTCTAATGCACAATGTGAGAAGCTCACAGTGTGCGGTGAAATCAGAGCAAGCCATTTCAGTCCAGGAGAGGAGCTGGTACAACTGTGCAAAACTGAAGGGAAGGCCGGATTTAAGTTTTGGTAACACCAGAGTTTCTTTTAACTTTTATTTTCCTTGTGCCTGAAGCTGTTATCTTTTTTTTTTTCCTCCAGTGACAACTATAAGGGGGTGGAGCTTGGAAAGCAGAAAACCATTGGCAACAGGTACATACAGTGTTTGGAGTGGCAAGATGGGAGCAGGGCCGGACTTACCTTTGGGCTTGACTGGGTTCAAGCCCATGGGCCAATAAGGACTTACAACTCCGTCTGACTACTTAGATGTTGAATTTTAAAAGCAGCGAACTTAGCAAACCTGTGAGATGAGCATGGTTGCCGCTGCTTTTAAAATTCAAGATCAAAGCAGTCAAACGGAGTTCTAAGTCCTTATTTCACTATATAAACTGACTTTACTGTTATAAATACGTGTAAAATGCAAGACTCCGGTGGGTGTAACAACATGTCCGCTTTACCCTTCTTAGCATATCCTTACTGTGGATGAGTGTGGGGTGTACCAAGATGGGGTCGATGGAACGTCACTTCCGTAGCAAATTGATGGGTCGCCGAATATGTCATTACCCCGCTAAGAGGACCTGAGAGCCGCCGAGATACACAGGACTCAATGTCAAATTTCAAGACTGCAATGACACGGCTGCAAATGACACTGGACAAGGCTGCTGATGGATGGGCAAGGCTGCAGATGGACACTGATAAGGCTTCATTGATGGGCATTTAAATGTAAGTTTTTTCCTTAAACTTCCCTCCTAAAATTTTTATTCCTTAAAATGCCCTCCTAAACTTGGGGTGCGTGTTATACGCTGGCACGTGTTATACACCGATAAATATGGTAATGTATAGAAGGTTGGGCCCGAAAGTGCAAGCCCGGGGGCCCCAAGCTGGGCCCTCAAGCCCAGGGACCCCCACCACCCTAAGTCCTACCCTGCTGGCATCCCAAGGGGCCCGGATGCCCCAAGCTATTTCCACCTGCTGCCTAAAGGCTGCATCATTGACAGCCACTTTGTCACTTCCTGGTTGCCAGGGCAACGCCAAGCTCACTCCTCACAGGCGCTGTTAATTAGACACCTCGGGATGCAGTTCTGCTGTGATTGGTGGAAGGGCAGGTGGGCGTAAAAGTTTCCACCAATCCCAGCAGAAGTTCATCCAGAGGCTTCTAATCGGCGGTGTCTGTGAGGAGTGAGCTTGGCGTTGCCCTGGCAACCAGGAAGTGTGGCGGAGTGGCTGAAAGTAGTTTTAGCTGCATGTAGTTTTAGCTGCACTTTTTTCCCGCTAGCGGTGTGCTTTTAACCCCCCTCTAGCAGCCAAAAAGGGTTAAAAGCGCCGCTAAAATGACGATAACACGGCCAGCGCCTCAGTGTGAAAGTGGCTTTATTGCTTTCTGTCTATGGTCTTCATGCTCACATCTAATCTCCCTTCACTATACTTGCTGCTATGTTTATAATCTATATGGGCCTGGTTTAGTATTGTGATCACCTACAGTGTGCTGCACAGATATTCCAGCAAGGATACAGAATTCCTAATATCAAGTCTGGATGACATCATTGTGATTGCCTAATACCTAGTGGAGTCGTGGCTCTTATAGGTTGCTGCATTTTACCAATTTGCAATGTTGGATATCAGCTTTTGCCATTATTACTTTCTACCGATTTATCACTTTCTTTCTGCTGCCGGGATTCTAAAAAAACAAATAATAAAAAAACGACTGACACAGTTAACTGCCCTACTGACATGGGAAAGGAGGAGGTGAACATGGAATGGAGGAGGAGGAGACATGGGATGGAGGAGGAGGAGACATGGGATGGAGGAGGGGGAGACATGGGATGGAGGAGGAGGAGACATTGGATGGAGGAGGGGGAGACATGGGATGGAGGAGGAGGAGACATGGGATGGAGGAGGAGGAGACATGGGATGAAGGAGGAGGAGACATGAGATGAAGGAGGGGGAGGAGACGGCATGGGATGGAGGAGGAGACAACATGGGATGGAGAAGGAGAGGACATGGGATGGAGGAGGAGGAGGAGAGGAGGGATGGAGTAGGAGGAGATGACATGGGATGGAGGAGGAAGACACATAGGATGGAGAAGGACGACATGGGATGGAGGAGGAGGACATGGGATGAGGAAGATGAGATTGTAAGATGAGGACATGATATGGGGAGATGGGACTGAAAGGGGAGGAAGAGGACATGGGAAAGAGGAGGAATGGGACTTGATATGGGATGTCAGTCAGCAGATTTGGTGGTACGGCCAGTGGGTAGGCCCTAGGAAATGTTGGTGGTCTGGCCCGGGGGAGCCCAGGCCTAAAGCTGTGTAAGGGGCCCCAAAATTTCTCATGGCTGCCCTGGATGAGGCTCTTTATCTTCTCAGATGGTAAAGCTGCCCATTCCTCTTGGCAAAAGCCTCCAGTTCCTGTAAATTCTTGGGCTGTCTTGCATGATAATTCTTGGGCTGTCTTGCAATGATATTGAGGTCATGAGACTGAGATGACCACTCCAGAACCTTCACTTTATTCTGCTGTAGCCAATGACAGGTTGACTTGGCCTTGTGTTTTGGATCATTGTCATGTTGGAATGTCCAAGTACGTCCCATGCCCAGCTTCCTGGCTGATGAATGCAAATGTTCCTCCAGTATTATTTGCTAACATACTGCATTAATTTTGCCAACAATTTTGACCACATTTCCTGTGCCTTTGTATCTCACACATCCCCAAAACATCAGCAATCCACCGCCATGTTTCACAGTAGTAATGGTGTACCTTTCATTATAGGCCTTGACTCCTCTCCAAAAGTAGTGTATATGATTGTGACCAAAAAGCTAAATTATGGTCTCATCACTCCAAATGACTCAGAGAGTTCTTTGCCATGAGCTGCCATGTTGTTGACGAGTATGAGAGAGTGAGAACGATAACACCAAATTTACCACACATGCTCCCCATTCACACCTGAGACCTTGTAATACTAACGTGTTACAGGACACCGGGGAGGGAAAATGGCTAATTGGGCCCAATTTGGACATTTTCACTTAGGGGTGTACTCCCTTTTATTGCCAGCGGGTTAGACATTAATGGCTGTGTGTTGAGTTATTTTGAGGGGACAACAAATTTACACTGTTATACAAGCTGTACACTCACTACTTTACATTGTAGGCAAGTGTCATTTCTTCAGTGTTGTCACATGAAAAGATAACATTTTTCAGGCGCTAAAGGGCTTAAAATAGCGCCTGTAAAACGCCTCCCTTGGCAGCCCCAGTGTGAGAGCCTGAGGGCTTTCACACTGGGGCGGTGCGCTTGCAGGACTTTAGGGAAAAGTCCTGCAAGCAGCATCTTTGGAGCGGTGTGTACATCGCTCCTCCACCGCCCCTGCCCATTGGAATGCATGGGCAACCCTGCCGAAGAGCCTGCAAAGCGCTTTGGCAGCACCGCTTTTCAGGCGCATTTAATCCTTTCTTCGGCTGCTAGCGGGGGATTAAAAGCACCCCAGTAGTGGCTGAAAAGCGCCGCTAAAATGACGGTAAAGCACTGCGGAACAGTGCCAGTGTGAAAGGCGTCAAAAAAAATAAAAATAAAAAAAAAGATATATATATATATATATATATATATATATATATATATATATATATATATATATACACTCACATAATGTGTGTGTGTGTATATATATATATATATATATATATATATATATATATATATATATATATATATATATATATATATATATACATTTATATTTATTTTTTATGGAGAATGTCAAGTGGATCCGAAGCCAAAACATTTTTATTTATTTTTTTGGGGATAAAGTAGGTAAGAGTTAAAATCCCTGTCATTTTTTTGTTTTTGTACATCCATTTTCCATTGAGGAAATTTCCCTTTGGCTCCAGAAGACACAACAGGAAGTAGGAAAGTAGGAGGAAATCTCTCTAATGCCATGTACACACGATCGGAATTCTTGTCGGAAAAAGCTCTGATGGCTTTCCCAACGGAATTCCGACCAAATTCCGCTCAAGCTGTCTTGCCTACACACGGTCACACCAAATTCCGATCGTTTAGAAGGTGACATACAACACATACGACGGGACTAGAAAAAGGAAGTTCAATAGCCAGTAGCCAATAGCTTCCGTCTTGTAGTTGAATCTGAGCATGCATGATTTTTGGAGTTTTGAATTTCCGATAGAAAGTTTTTCTGTCGGGAAAATTGAGAACATGCTATCAATTTCTGGCTGGCGGAAATTCGGACAGCTAAATTCCGATGGAGCATACACACGGTCGCATTTTCCGATGAAAAGCTCTCAACGGTGTTTTTCTGGCTGGAATTCCGATCGTGTGTATGCGGCATAAGACTTCATGTACACTGCTGCTGGTAAACGGACGTTTAGGAGCCGTTGGGCATTTTTCTTTTTAGCTGCCCCTGAACTCTCCTCTCCTCGGAGATAGATGATGCTGGACGGCCAGGAGGCGGGCTCTATCTGACTACCTGCAGCTTCTAATGCACAATGTGACAAGCTCACAGTGTGCGGTGAAATCAGAGCAAGCCATTTCAGTCCAGGAGAGGGGCTGGTACAACTGTGCAAAACTGAAGGGAAGGCCGGATTTAAGTTTTGGTAACACCAGAGTTTCTTTTAACTTTTATTTTCCTTGTGCCTGAAGCTGTTACCTTTTTTAATTTTTTTCCTCCAGTGACAACTATAAGGGGGTGGAGCTTGGAAAGCAGAAAACCATTGGCAACAGGTACATACAGTGTTTGGAGTGGCAAGATGGGAGCAGGGCCGGACTTACCTTTGGGCTTGACTGGGCTCAAGCCCATGGGCCAATAAGGACTTACAACTCCGTCTGACTACCTAGATGTTGAATTTTAAAAGCAGCGAACTTAGCAAACCTGTGAGATGAACATGGTTGCCGCTGCTTTTAAAATTCAAGATCAAAGCAGTCAGACGGAGTTCTAAGTCCTTATTTCACTATATAAACTGACTTTACTGTTATAAATACGTGTAAAATGCAAGACTCCGGTGGGTGTCACAACATGTCCGCTTTACCCTTCTTAGCGTATCCTTACTGTGGATGAGTGTGGGGTGTACCAAGATGGGGTCGATGGAACGTCACTTCCGTAGCAAACTGTGATGGGTCGCCGAATATGTCATTACGCCGCTGAGAGGACCTGAGAGCCGCCAAGATACACAGGATGTCAAATTTCAAGACTGCAATGACACGGCTGCAAATGACACTGGACAAGGCTGCTGATGGATGGGCAAGGCTGCAGATGGACACTGATAAGGCTTCATTGATGAGCATTTAAATGTAAGTTTTTTCCTTAAACTTCCCTCCTAAAATTTTTATTCCTTAAAATGCCCTCCTAAACTTGGGGTGCGTGTTATACACCGATAAATACGGTAATGAATAGAAGGTAGGGCCCGAAAGTGCAAGCCCGGGGGCCCCAAGCTGGGCCCTCAAGCCCAGGGGCCCCCACCACCCTAAGTCCTTCCCTGCTGGCATCCCAAGGGGCCCGGATGCCCCAAGCTATTTACACCTGCTGCCTAAAGGCTGCATGATTGACAGCCACTTTCAGTCACTTCCTGGTTGCCAGGGCAACGCCAAGCTCACTCCTCACAGGCGCTGTCGATTAGACACCTCGGGATGCAGTTCTGCTGTGATTGGTGGAAGGGCAGGTGGGCGGAAAAGTTTCCACCCACCTCCACCAATCCCAGCAGAAGTTCATCCAGAGGCTTCTAATCGGCGGTGTCTGTGAGGAGTGAGCTTGGCGTTGCCCTGGCAACCAGGAAGTGTGGCGGAGTGGCTGAATGTATAGAGGGTCTCGCGGCCATGGTGGGGCAGCTCCTTGTGACTGGGAACGGGACTGAAACTGGGGGGGAGCACCTGCTGGTCTCATCTGATGTTCTCCTCCTGCTGCTCCCCCCAGCGCCTGATCTCCTTCACATCACAAGTGTAGAGCTGCAGACATGGAGGAGATCGGGCGGCAGGAGGAGAAGACAGATTGCTCGCATGCTGCGGAGCTCATCCCTGCAGCAGATGGAGGAGATGGGAAGTGGCGTGCTGGGGAGGGATTAGAGGTGATTGGATGGAAGAGCTCTCCCTGACTCCCATCCAGTCATCAGTATGCAATGACAGGGCTCCTTTCTACCCCTTTTCTGCATCAATGTCCTGGCTCCTCCCTCCTGCAGATGCTGGTGAGTAGTTGTGTCTGAACACACATGTACTAAGTGGAATGTTATGTTACAGAAAGTGTCTGAATTACTTTGATATCTCACAATTTGTGTAGCTCCCCCCAGGTAACTTTACATGTGGGTCTGCTAATTATAGAACCTGTCCTGTTAGGCCACTTTCACACGGAGGCATTTTACAGGCATTTTTTGCGGTAAAAACAGCGCCTGTAAACTGCCTCTTCTGCAGCCCGAGTGCTTTCACACTGGAGCGGTGCGGTTGCAGGACAGGAAAAAAAGTCCTGCAAGCAGCATCTTTGGGGTGGTGCAGGAGCGGTGTATACAGCGCTCCTAACCTGCCCTTGCCATTGAAAACAATGGCCAGCTCTGCCGAAGCTGTGAGCATGAGGACTATAGGCAGAAAGCAATAAAGCCGCTTTCACACCGCGTTGTTGCCGCTTTGATGGTAGTTTTAGCAGCGCTTTACTGTATGTAGTTTTAGCTGCACTTTTTTCCCGCTAGCGGTGTGCTTTTAACCCCCCTCTAGCAGCCAAAAAGGGTTAAAAGCACCGCTAAAATGACGATAACACGGCCAGCGCCTCAGTGTGAAAGTGGCTTTATTGCTTTCTGTCTATGGTCTTCATGCTCACATCTAATCTCCCTTCACTATACTTGCTGCTATCTAATCTATAATCTATATGGGCCTGGTTTAGTATTGTGATCACCTACAGTGTGCTGCACAGATATTCCAGCAAGGATACAGAATTCCTAATATCAAGTCTGGATGACATCATTGTGATTGCCTAATACCTAGTGGAGTCATGGCTCTTATAGGTTGCTGCATTTTACCAATTTGCAATGTTGGATATCAGCTTTTGCCATTATTACTTTCTACCGATTTATCACTTTCTTTCTGCTGCCGGGGTTCTAAAAAAAAAATAATAAAAAACGACTGACACAGTTAACTGCCCTACTGACATGGGAAAGGAGGAGGTGAACATGGAATGGAGGAGGAAGAGACGTGGGACGGAGGAGGAGGAGACGTGGGACGGAGGAGGAGGAGACGTGGGACGGAGGAGGAGGAGACGTGGGACGGAGGAGGAGGAGACGTGGGACGGAGGAGGAGGAGATGTGGGACGGAGGAGGAGGAGATGTGGGACGGAGGAGGAGGAGATGTGGGATGGAGGAGGGGGAGGAGACAACATGGGATTGAGGAGGAGACAACATGGGATGGAGGAGGAGACAACATGGGATGGAGGAGGAGACAACATGGGATGGAGGAGGAGAGGACATGGGATGGAGGAGGAGGAGGAGGAGACATAGGATGGAGAAGGACGACATGGGATGGAGGAGGAGACGACATGGGATGGAGAAGGACGACATGGGATGGAGGAGGAGGACATGGGATGAGGAAGATGAGATTGTAAGATGAGGACATGATATGGGGAGATGGGACTGAAAGGGGAGGAAGGGGACATGGGAAAGAGGAGGAATGGGACTGGATATGGGATGTCAGTCAGCAGATTTGGTGGTACGGCCAGTGGGTAGGCCCTAGGAAATGTTGGTGGTCTGGCCTGGGGGAGCCCAGGCCTAAAGCTGTGTAAGGGGCCCCAAAATTTCTCATGGCTGCCCTGGATGAGGCTCTTTATCTTCTCAGATGGTAAAGCTGCCCATTCCTCTTGGCAAAAGCCTCCAGTTCCTGTAAATTCTTGGGCTGTCTTGCAATGATATTGAGGTCATGAGACTGAGATGGCCACTCCAGAACCTTCACTTTATTCTGCTGTAGCCAATGATAGGTTGACTTGGCCTTGTGTTTTGGATCATTGTCATGTTGGAATGTCCAAGTACGTCTCATGCCCAGCTTCCTGGCTGATGAATGCAAATGTTCCTCCAGTATTATTTGCTAACATACTGCATTCATTTTGCCAACAATTTTGACCACATTTCCTGTGCCTTTGTATCTTTGTATCCCCAAAACATCAGCAATCCACCGCCATGTTTCACAGTAGGAATGGTGTACCTTTCATTATAGGCCTTGACTCCTCTCCAAAAGTAGTGTGTATGATTGTGGCCAAAAAGCTCAATTATGGTCTCATCACTCCAAATGACTTTGTGGCAGAAGGTTTGAGGCTTGTCTCTGTGCTGTTTGGTGTATTGTACGTGGGATACTTTGTGGCATTTGCGTAGTAATGGCTTTCTTCTGGTGACTCGACCATGCAGCCCATATTTCTTCAAGAGCCTCCTTATTGTACAGTTGGAAACAGCCACAACACATGTTTTCAGAGAGTCCTGTATTTCACCTGAAGCTATTTGTGGGATTTTCTTTGCAACCCGAACAATTTTCCTTGCACGTGTGGCTGAAATTTTAGTTGGTCTACCTGACCGTGGTTTGGTTTCAACAGAACCCCTCATTTTCTACTTCTTAATTAGAGTTTGAACACTGCTGATTGGCATTCTCAATTCCTTGGATATCTTTTACTAATTACAAGAAAACAGATCACAGGTGAGGATGTTTACCTTTAGAGCCAGTTCACACAGGGGCAGCACGACTTGGCGTGACTCTGTAAGGCGACCTGCACACGACTTCAGCGGTGGCTTGCAAATTGACTTCTGTATAGAAGTCAATGCAAGTCGCCCTGAAGTCATCCCCAAGTAGTACAGGAACCTCTTTCTAAGTCAGAACGACTTGAGTCATACCTATTAGAACGGTTCCATAGAACAGAACGGAACGTGACTTGTCAAGCGGCTAATTCCCCTGACAAGTCGCCCCTGTGTCAACCGGGTCAAAATAGCCGTTCAAACCCCTTTGTGTCAACTTGTGTGCATGTTATCAGGCCCAAATCACCCGGGTATGTAAACTTTTGATCAGGGTAATTTCTCTGAAAATGGCCAAGAAATCATAAATTCTGCCAGTGTATATAAACGTATCAGCACAACTGTAAATGTATTAATTAAAAAAAGTACATGGGGGGTTGATTTACTAAAGGCAAATATACCGTGCACCTTGCAAATGCAGTTTCACTTTACAAGACTAGTTGCTCCAGAGCTTAGTAAATGAGCAGAAGTACTGCTGACTTCCATCATCCAATCATGTGCAAAGCAAAAATGCTGCTTCCTTTAACCTCTTCCCGACCACCCCACACAGATCTGACACTTCCGGGTCTGGGGAGCGCATGCGCAACACCGGCGACCCGCTCCTGCTGTGATTGGACCCCTCACTCATTCCGGAGATAAACAGAACGACAGTCTACCTGTGTAAACAAGGCAGATCGCCATTCTGTGACAAGGGAAGGCAGTGATCTTGTGTTTCTGAGCAGAAACATGGATCTCTGCCTTCCCACAGTACAACCACCCCCCCCCCCCCAACACACAGAAAGCACTCCCAGGGAACACAGTTAACCCTTTGATCACCTCTGATGTTAACCCCTTCCCTGCCAGTGTCATTAGTACAGTGACAGTGCATATTTTTAGCACTGATCACTGTATTGGTGTCACTGGTCCCCAAAAAGTGTCAGAAGTGTCAGTGTCCAATTTGTCTGCCACAATATCGCAGAGTCCCACTATAAGTCTCTGATTGCCAGAGTTACTAGTAAAAAAAAGAAAAAAAAATCCCATAGTTTGTAGGCGCTATAACTTTTGCGCAAACCAATCAATATACACTTATTGGGATTTTTTTAACCAAATATGTATGAGAATACATCTTGGCCTACACCGACGAAGAATTTTGTTTTTTGACATTTTGTTTATTGGATGTTTTATAGCTGAAAGTAAAAAATAGTGTTTTTTTTTTTTTCCAGAATGATCTGTCTTTTTTGTTTATAGTGCAAACAATAAAAACTGCAGAGGTGATCAAATGCCACCAAAAGAAAAGCTCTATTTGTGAGGAAAAAAGGACAGATATTTTATAAATTATGCACCGATACCAATACTAGTATGTATATTGGTGCCGATGCTGAGCATTTGCATGAGTACTAGCTGCTTTATTGAGAGCTATACAGGGAGATCTGAACTTGTAACTGCCCCCACCGCTGCACCGATCACCTGGATTGTCCCCTGTGTCCACCTGTGGCTCACCGGGTCTTCTGTGTCCTCCTCTGTGTCCCCCTCTGTTCCTCCTCTGGCCCTCCCCTGTCCTGGATCTATCAGGATGGAGAACAGAGGAAGGAGTGTCATTTACCGGCTCCTTCCTTTTCTGTATGCACAGAGTCAGTGATCCTGATGAAGGGGGCATAGATCCCTGAAACACGTTGGCTCCCCTGAAACCTTTCAACTGATTGCTATGGCCTAGTATATATCTTTGGACTGCTGATGTAGTGGTGCACTCATACCCTTTTTTCTTCACCCACTCTACATACACATGGAACATCATGATATCTCTACATTGTCATGCGATCAGCCTACAATTTCTATAGCCAGTGCCCATAGACACCTAATAAGTCCTGAAATCAGAGTGGAGAAGGACAAGATCTGTGTTACGTAACTGTAGAATAATCAAGAAAAAAAATCGGATCTCCTTTCCTGCCAAACAGGGCTGTACTGTGTGGCAGAACTGTGTGAATTTCAGGATTGGATGGATAGACAGCTGTCTTATATGGGAGAAGTTTACACTTTCGGTGCTGCAGAGTCAGTCCCTTGAATCCATTTGAATCCTGGACTTCTCTGAAGTATGTAGGCATAGGACTCCCCCCCCATACCCTATTAAAGGAGAAGTCCACAAAGAAAATAATTTATTAAACCTACAAATGATTTTTTTTACCGTTACTATTTCTTTTATAATGGCTTTTGAAATTGACAAATACAGCCGCTTAGAAATTGGATGAAAGGTTTAGCACTGGGATATTAAATCGTGCATTTTATATACAACTATACTATAGTTTTCTTTTATATACAACTGGGGAATTAAATTGTGCATGTTATATACAACTATATGTAGCACTAACCCCCGAAGTAGCTGCTGGTTATTTTTCCGTTCTCCTTGTAGCACGTCCAGGGGATGTCCCGTGGCAGATGGCCTATAACTCGAGACTGACAACAGGTCCACTTGAATGGATTTTATTTGCAAAACTCAGACAATTGAACAGTCTTTTAACTTGGGATCAGAGGGTTGGAAAGAGGGTTCAGGTACTCTTAGGGCCGGTTCACACTGCGGGCGATGCGAGGCGACACGACTTGCCTCGCCGCGATCTGACAAGTCGCCCCCGTTCTGTACAATGGAACCGTTCTGAGAGGAGCGACTCGAGTCACTCCGACTCAGAAAAAAGGTTCCTGTACTACTTTTGGGCGACCTCGGGGCGACTTGCATTGACTTCTATACAGAAGTCATTTGCAAGTTGCCGCTGAGGTCGCGGCAGGTCGCGGCGAGGCAAGTCGTGTCGCCTCGCATCGCCCGCAGTGTGAACCGGCCCTAAGTGTCAAAGTCAGGAAAAACGTTGAAGAACGTGCTTACTCTGACTGCATCCAGAGAATAGCCATTCGCAACGGGATGATCACTCAGGTTGGACAGTCCTTCTCTCACAAGGCCTAGCCGCCAACTTGGTGCTTACTCAGGAACAAGTCTCTGCCACAGACATTGTTGTAGAAACGTACAAAATAATGTCTCTGACACAGACGTTGTTGTAGAACCCGTAGGAAAACTAAGCTGGAGAACACTTGTAGGATACCTGGATCTCTCAACCTACTTGACGATATCCACAAGACCAGATTCTCTCGGTTACTTCAGCCCTTCCAGGCTCTTGCTAAAAAAAACAACCTGTACGTGGTGTTCTTCTGAAGAGTCTTCCCCTGGAATGCTGGAAGTATACTGGGTCTCTCCCGAACCGGAGACGACACCAAACCACCTCAGAATCCTTCCTTAGTTTCCTTGCCTCAGGCTAGCCAGCCCCAAGACATTAAAGTCGGGTGGATCCGCACCCCAGGCCATAGCTTTCTTGGGGGCTGGTCTGGAGGACCAGGACCATGAAGTCAGCACATCATTCTGGACCGGAACCCCGAACCACGTGTCCTCTGCATCTTAAATACCCTCTCCCAGAAAGCACAGCGAGAGCACCACTCCCACTGGGTGGGCTCCGAGAGAGAGCAACTCAAGCACCTGACCAGACCATAGTTCCATGCCTGCCAGAGGAGACAGTGCCCCCTGTAGCCAGGCTGAACATCTCACAGTCCAGTCAGACTGATGCAGAGGCCCAATTTAGATAATTATACCCAAACCAAACTGCAGTTTAGGCCACTTTAACTTTAGAACAATGCATAGTGCGTGCTCTTCAGGAGCCGCTGCTACATATACTATAGTTTTTTTTTTTATATACAACTATACAACTAATATATAAATATACATATAATATATTTAGTAGCTGAGCTGCCCACCCTGAGCTGGTCTGCTAAAGGTGGGGGGGGGGGGTGCAGCTGCACACATCTATTTTTATATATAATATACACATAGTAGCTGAGCTGCCCCCCAAGCTGATCTGATAACGGGGGTGCTGCTGTACACAGCTATAATATATATATGTACAGTAGCTGAACCTCCAACTCTGAGCTGGTCTGATAAGGGAGTGACACCGGGTTTTTACACACCAGGTGACACCAAACCTAGTGACACCACTGGGCTTGTCTCAGTTTGGTGAATGCAAACAAGAAAAAGGATATTTTTTTGCCGCACATCCTACAAAATCTAGTCATGGAGGTCCCCCAAGGCTGAGTCCAGTGGACAGGGCGAAACATGTCAGAGCGGGCAAGGCCTGGATGGATTCTGAGCTGAGACTGTTGCTACCATCACTACCTATGGGTTTTGTTGGATGTGCGGGAATGATCCTTCTCCTTGTTTGCATATTTCAGAGGAAATTGAGATATTCACGTATTCAGTCTATTTCTTGGCCTATTCCTCTTTGTTTCGGCCTCCCATCTTTTTTTTCTTGCGCAGTTATCACTTCATGTGCAATTCATTGAGGGTCACACATCATCCCCATCTATTCTGATTTTCATGGCAGTTTCCATTGGCTTTCTTTCTTTAGCCACTTTCAGACAGGACCATTTTGCTGGCTTAAGACCAGACTCACACTTTTTGCGATTCAGCACTGCGTCGCTTTAACTGACAATTGCATGGTCGTGCGACGTGGCTCCCAAACAAAATTGACGTCCTTTTTGTCCTACAAATAGAGCTTTCTTTTGGTGGTATTTGATCACCTCTGCGTTTTTTTTTGTGTGCTATAAACAAAATAAAGCGTCAATTTTGAAAAAACGCATTATTTTTTACTTTTTGCTATAACAAATATTTGCCAAAAATATATAAAAAAAAACATTTTTTTTCCTCATTTTAGGCTGATACGTATTCTTCTACATGTTTTTGGTAAAAAAAATCGCAATAAGTGATAATTGATTGGTTTGCGCAAAATATATAGCGTTTACAAAATAGGGAGTTAAGATAGTTTTATAGCATTTTTATAAAAAATTTTTTTTACTATTAATGGCGGCGATCATCGATTTTATTTTTTTCTTTTATTTTTTTATTGTGACTGCGACATTATGGCGGACAAATCAGACATTGTTGACACATTTCTGGGACCATTGTCATTTATACAGCAATCAGTGCTATACAAATGCACTGATTCCTGTGTAAATGACACTGGCAGTGAAGGGGTTAACCAGGGGGTGGCAGTGTAGGGGTTAAGTGTGTCCTAGGGGCGTGTTACTAACTGTGGGGGGCTGGGCTGTGTGTTAGTGAACACCGATCTCTGCTCCAATAACAGGGAGCAGAGATCAGTATCACTTGTTGCTAGGCAGAACGGGGAGATATTTACTTCCGCATCTCCCCCTTCAGCTTCCCCGTGAGATGATCGCAGGTATGCCTGCGGCGATCAAGTCCGCGGGACCCGCGACCAGACCCACAGGGGTCCCGAACGGCGTCCCACGCACGTGATGGCATGGCGGCATTCTTAAAGGGACGTACCTGTACGCCCATATGCCTGTCAGTGCCATTCTGCCGACGTACATCGGCATGGAAGTGGGAAGTGGTTAATTTTCAACCTTAGTAACCTTCTTTTACCTTCATACTCCTCTTGGTACTACCAGCTCCTCCTGAGCTCTCGGGAGTGAAATGGCCCACAGAGTAAAGAGTAATGAGCTTCTTCTTTTTGCTTGGTGTCCATCCTCTGAGGAAAGGACTTCTACAACAGAGGCCTGCTATGCATTGCAGTTAAACATTCCCTTTTAGGAGGCCTACATTTACAGCCGTGTCTCCTCCTTTCTACGGCTCCCCTCTAAGGATTCAGTCACACATATCTTCCCAAATCCAGGCTTTGTCTGCTATGCCCTCTGCCTCTTTAGATAACCCATTGCGCTCTGGGAATGTATTTACTTGTCATCTGATGTTTATTGACAACAGTAAAATTGTATATGCATAATATAAGTTGTATCTAATAGCAGTGTACAAAGAAGGACAGCTACAGCAGTTTAGAACTAGCTTTTGAAGTAAGGTGCACATGGAAGGGCTTTGCACAACACAAAAACAAAAGATTTCCCAGCACACTTACCAGCTTGCCTGCAAATAAATCCAAAAATGCACAATCTAACACTTGACATTAAAAACAGAGGTCTTAGTTGCACACATTTGCAAATGGGGAAGCTGCACTGCTTTGCCAAGGCTGCTCTGTAAAGTGCGAGGTCCTAAGGCCTCGTTCACACAAGGCGTATGAATCCATACCCCGTGTGAGGGCAGTGGGTACAGGCACTCCATGCATCCCCGTGCAGGCAGTCACATTGCACACATTTGCAAATGTATGTGGAAGCTGCACTGCCTCGTCAAGGCTCCTCTGTACAGTGCAGTTTTTTTTTTTTTTTTTTTTGTGTTTTTTTTGTGTGATTATCCAGACCCGTGTAGATGTAGAGGAAGGCGAAAAAAACCCTGATAAAGCATGGTGTCATTTGCTCTAACAGGGAAAAAATTCCTTCCTGACCCCCGAAGGCGATCGGATTACTCCCTGTATTATACATCTGTGGGTGGACATTACAATGTCTTTTGATGGTTTTCAATTTAAAACAGCTTGTTTGATGAATATCAAAAAGTAATGTACAAAAATGAGGAATCTTTGTTCATCAGGATCTTTGAATATGATATCAATGTCTTTACAGATGAACTGTCCTCCCCAAATTTCTCATGAATATATCGGTATATAGATCCAATCCATCATGTCACATCAAGAACTATTGTCCAAATATGGGAGGAATCTTCATCATCATATCCATCCACCTCTTTAATGCTGGATTCACACATATGCAGTTTTAGTGCTATTTGCAGTTTGCAGATTTGCACTACAGTCCATTTAACATTGTTTCCTATGGAACACATTCTGTAGTGCAAAATGCAAAGAGCACTAGAAATGCATAGGTGTGAATCCAGCCTACGGGGACGCAGCGGCTGGACAAACACAGCCCTAATTTAACAGGTGTGCAGGAGTGGGTGAGTGGCCCTGAATGCACACAAATTAGGACCTGTGTTCCCCGGCTGCCCGGCTGCTCCGTCCCCATAGCGTAACATAGGCTGTCAGCACCCTGCTGTGGGTGAGCTTGCTGGTTGGCATCCTGCTGTGGGTGGGTTATTGGCCGGCACCCTGATGCAGGTGGGCTTGCTGGCTGCCACCCTGATGCGGGGAGGCTTGCTGGCTGACACCCTTATGTGGGGGCTTGCTGGCTGGCACCCTGATGTTGGTGGGCTTGCTGGCTGGCACCCTGATGTTGGTGGGCTTGCTGGCTGGCACCCTGATGTTGGTGGGCTTGCTGGCTGCCACCCTGATGCGGGGAGGCTTGCTGGCTGACACCCTTATGTGGGGGCTTGCTGGCTGGCACCCTGATGTTGGTGGGCTTGCTGGCTGGCACCCTGATGTTGGTGGGCTTGCTGGCTGGCACCCTGATGTTGGTGGACTTGCTGGCTGGCACCCTGATGTTGCTGGGCTTGCTGGCTGGCACCCTGATGTTGCTGGGCTTGCTGGCTGACACCCTGTTAGAGAAATTAAGTATTATACCTCTAAATGTCAACTATGAATATGCATAGAAATATAGCTTTATCTTAATTAAGTTTAAAATGCTTAGAAATATGTTTTATATAACCCTATTATACTTCAATATGCTGAATAATCATATAACTATGAAAATGCTTACATTAGCAGAAATTGAAAAACACATAGCTCACATCAATGCCAATGATGGATGCATGGATTTTTGAAGCCTGAGCGTACATGTAACCATTTCTCTTGAATATGGAATTAATGTCTTACCTTGACTTGAGAGACGGTCTGATTATTCTCCAACACACCCTGCTGTGGGTGGACTTGCTGGCTGGCAGGCACCCTGTTGCAGGTGGGCTTCATGGCTCGCACTCTGCTGTGGGTGGACTTGCTGGCTGGCAGGCACCCTGTTGAAGGTGGGCTTCATGGCTCGCACTCTGCTGTGGGTGGACTTGCTGTCTGGCAGGCACCCTGTTGCAGGTGGGCTTCATGGCTCGCACTCTGCTGTGGGTGGACTTGCTGGCTGGCAGGCACCCTGTTGCAGGTGGGCTTCATGGCTCGCTGGCTGGCAGGCACCCTGTTGCAGGTGGGCTTCATGGCTCGCACTCTGCTGTGGGTGGCTCCTCTGTACAGTGCAGTTTTTTTTTTTTTCATCTGTATCTTCTGAGGATGATATCAATGTCTTTACAGATGAATTGTCCTCTCCGTATCTCTCATGAATATATGGGTATAGCAGTACAATCCACGTATTATGTCACATCAAGAACTATTGTCCAAATATGACCAATCTTCATCATGTCCATCCACCCTTGGGCTTTCTGGCTTGCAGCCTGCTGTGGCTGGCTGGCTGGCCTCCCTGCTGTGGGTGGGCTTGCTAGCTGGCCTCCCTGCTGTGGGTGGGCTTTCTGGCTTGCAGCCTGCTGTGGCTGGCTGGCTGGCCTCCCTGCTGTGGGTGGGCTTGCTGGCTGGCCTCCCTGCTGTGGGTGGGCTTGCTGACTGGCCTCCCTGCGTTGGGTGGGCTTTCTGGCTGGCACCCTGCTGTGAATGGGCTTTCTGTCTGGCACCCTGCTGTGGGTGGGCTTGCTGACTGACACCTTGCTGTGGGTGGATGGCTGGCTGACACCTTGCTATGGTTGGCTGGCTGGCACCCTGATATGGGTGGGCTTGCTGGCTGGCACCCTGATGTTGGTGGGCTTGCTGGCCGGCACCCTGATGTTGGTGGGCTTGCTGGCTGGCACCCTGATGTTGGTGGGCTTGCTGGCTGGCACCCTGATGTTGGTGGGCTTGCGGACTGGCACCCTGATGTTGATGGGCTTGCTGACTGGCACCCTGATGTTGGTGGGCTTGCTGACTGGCACCCTGATGTTGGTGGGCTTGCTTACTGGCACCCTGATGTTGGTGGGCTTGCTGACTGGCACCCTGATGTTGGTGGGCTTGCTGACTGGCACCCTGATGTTGGTGGGCTTGCTGGCTGGCACCCAGATGTTGATGGGCTTGCTGACTGGCACCCTGATGTTGGTGGGCTTGCTGACTGGCACCCTGATGTTGGTGGGCTTGCTTACTGGCACCCTGATGTTGGTGGGCTTGCTGACTGGCACCCTGATGTTGGTGGGCTTACTGACTGGCACCCTGATGTTGGTGGGCTTGCTGGCTGGCACCCAGATGTTGATGGGCTTGCTGGCTGGCACCCAGATGTTGGTGGGCTTGCTGACTGGCACCCTGATGTTGGTGGGCTTGCTGGCTGGCACCCTGATGTTGTTGGGCTTGCTGGCTGGCACACTGATGGAACACACTCTCCACTAAACACTACACTACACTACACTACACTACACTACACTACACACTAAACACACCACACATTACACACTAAACACGACACACGACACACGACACACCACACACTACACACACCACACACTACACACACTACACACACTACACATACTACACACACTACACACACACCACACTACACACTATAGGTTGATCATGTCGATGTTAGGGAATCCAGGCAAGAATACTTTCTTTCCTGGAATTTCCAATGCCTTGCCATCTATCGCTGACGGAGGAAGTCGAGAAGATGTTTCCATGTCCATGTTGGTGGGCTGTAAAATGAAAAACAAATATGAGATTCTGTATTCATAGATTTATGACCTGAGTAAATATCAGGATATTGCTTAAAGCCCAATACCTGAAACAAGTATAAATTACCCTTGCAGTATTTGTGTGTGTGTGTGGGGGGGGGGGGGTGGATTTTGTGCCTAGGGGTAGAGGAATAAGGTATACTAATGTATTCCTTTCTTTGGACAGCCTTCATCTATGCAACCCATCCCTCACAGACCTTCTCTAAAGCTTTCCCAGCCACGGTCACATTCTTACCCCCACATACAATGTAAGACTGATAGGCCTGTATTGTACATGATGATGCAGAGAGGTTAGGGCTAGGTCCCTCTTTCTCTGCCCCTAGAGTTTACAAGCAATAAAACATTAGAGTGCAGGGTGGGGTGGGGGTGGTGGTTGCCTATTGCGCAATCTATTTATTTTTTGAGTTGGGCTTTAACATTGACTAACTTCTTTAATACAACCTAGAACCTTCTTCCTCTTTCCATGCAGTGGAGGAGCAGATAGGATACAAATCTAGATGCAAACTACATGTCTGGTCCCATGCCTTCCACCACATCATGATGGTGAAAGTCACATGTCCTAGACACCCCAGACATTGTATTATGAACCATTTCACCTTCTCCCTTCAACTATCACTCCCAGCTGTGCACCAATGGGGTTTATATACTAAAACTGGAGAGTGCAAAACCTGGTGCAGCTCTGCATGGTAACCAATCAGCTGACATGTTTTTGTCAAAGCTTTATTGAACAAGCAGAAAGTTAGAAGCTGATTGGCTACCATTCACAGCTGCATCAGATTTATCACTCTCCAGTTTTAGTAAATCATCCCCATTGTGTCTGATGCCTAGAAAGTTACATTCTTATTTACTTCCGTAGAAAATGAAATATTGACTGATTAGTCTGTGAGGTTTTCCTGCAGGCTGGGATATGTCTGTACCCCCTATATTAGCTGTAAGGACACAGCAATGCTCCTTACAGTGTGTAACAATCTTCTTTTTGAATCCTCATCCTATAAAGATTTGTGTACTTACCGGACCTACAGAGAAAGGGGGCCGTCCTTTCCCTTGTTCCATCGACTTCCAATTGATGAACCTCATGAATGGATGCCGTCTTATGTCGCTGCCAACTCCAAGCCTCTTCTCCGGACATTTGCATAGCAGCTATAAAAGAGAAATTAAGAGTTATTTTGAGTTCATTTTGCACTTTTTAGAAAAGAAAAAAAAAACTTTGACTACAGTGCGTCTCCTCCTGGGCGGTCCTTTCACCCATTGGAGGATCATAGCATGTGAAGGCACATATATAGCCAAGTACAGGTACAACAAATCAGTGTTGTGCTGGAATGTTATGTTATGATGTGCCGCCATTAGATGGCTTCTAACTCCCTGAGATCTTTAGATTGGTGGTGACACTTTAAGGAGAATTACAGCCACGAGAAAAGGGAGGAGATTGGATATTTTTAAAGATCTTTTTTTCTTCTCATTAACATCATTTATCAGCACCGGGCGATAAAAGCAGTTTAATGAATGGAGTTGGAATGGGTTAGAACCCCTCTGTTAGGTTGTGGTTGCTTTCTGTGTCCCCCCTTTGTGAGATTTCCATGTCCTCAGGACATGATATGAAACAAAATGTCTACAACAGGGACACAATGACGGCAGGTGATCTAATCCTCCCCACTATGTTCAAAACAATAATAAATGGGGAGGAGTTCTGCTTTAATAACCTCATACAATGTGCACATCAGCGATTGACCCCATGTGGCATCATCGTCTGAGCCCTAAGCCCCAGGATGAAGTATTCCCATTGGATCTTCACCATGGAATGAAGAAGCCAAACTACCCAACAATCCAGCTGACAACCAGAATTGGCAACACCCCTACATTATACCGCTAAAGCAGCAGCAGTAGGCCTAGAAACCTTCCCTGTGCTTCTTCAGAATTAGAAAATGTCTTGTACTTACTCCTCCCAGGAAGTGCTTCAGATGTTGGTCCATGTCCGGGGGGTAAACAGGATCTTCATAATTCACGGCCCTCCTGTATACCTGAGTGGTATCGTCACGGAATGGTACAGTTCCTGTGGCCATCTTGTATATGACAACCCCCATGGAAAACCAGTCGGGTGCAAACTGGTAGAAGTCGCCATTGATAACCTGCCAATCAGAGAAGAGAAATCAGTTACTTAGTTCCTACAAACTTAGCATCCTTTTATAAGAGAAATAATAATATATATTCATTGAACGTGTATTCTAAGGGAGGCATTTACAAAGCATCAGTATGTCCTTACTGTGGCAATAGCGCTACTTTAATAAAAATGACATTTATAAAGCACAGCGGTGGAATTGGGACTTTGAGTGCTATTACAGGGAATGGGTGTAAACATAAAAAATAAAAAATAAACTTGAGCGAGAGCCTAGTCATGTGATTCACCCTAATCAAATCAGAGTTCTCTTTGTTATGCTAAGTATATAGAACTTCATAGGATACCACAGGCTCTACACAGTGGCATGCATTTAATGAATGGGCCGTAATTCTGCAGATTGTAACAGAGAGCAGATAGTGATATCTGCTCTCCAGTAGAAATCATTGCAACATTAACCTTGATGTAGCTTTTTAAAATTTGATATGTTTACTATTTCATATGTCCATTATTATAGATATTGTAGCTAGACTCGCTTTAAGCAAGAGGAATAGCAAAGAACAACCACTGTGCCCAACAGCTAACCAGGAGGCAGAGGCGGCATACGCAATGGCTGCCCCCATGGACATATATTAACCACTTCAGCCTGGACCATTTGGCTGGCCAAAGACCAGAGCAATTTTTGTGATTCAGCACTGCGTCGTTTTAACTGACAATTGCCGGTCATGCTATGTGGCTCCCAAACAAAATTGATGTCTTTTTTTCCCCCCACAAATAGAGCTTTCTTTTGGTGGTATTTGATCACCTCTGTGGTTTTATTTTTTGCATTAAAAACAAAAAAAGAGCAACAATTTTGAAAAAAAGCAATATTTTTTACTTTTTGCTATAATAAATATCCCCCAAAAAAATATAAAAACACATTTTTTCCTCAGTTTAGGCTATATATTCTTCTACATGTTTTTGGTAAAAAAAAAAATCACAATAAGCGTTTGATTGGTTAACCACGAGGGGGCTAGGAAGGGGGTTAAGTGTGTCCTAGGGATGTGTTCTAACTGTTAGGGGGTGTGGCTATGAGTGGCACGTCACTGATCGCTGCTCCCTATAGCAGATGAACAGTGACAGGTCACTAGGAAGAACGGGGAGAAGTTGTGTTTACACTGACATCTCCCTATTCTTCAGCTCCATGACATGATCGCGGGACACCGTCGGACATCGAGTTTGCGGGTCCCGTGGGCATGATCTTGGAGCTTGCACGCGACCACACAACAGCAAATTTAAAGGGACGTACCTCTACGCCCATTTGCCTATCCGTGCCATTGTGTTGACGTATATGTTCGTGCGGCGGTCAGCAAGTGGTTAACATATTTTTTTTAAATAATTTTAAGAGCTTAATGATTCCCAATCAGGTGTTTTACATTGCAGGGTTCTGTATGCAATCTAAAATGTTTATATTACAAGTATCAGAGGGATAGTGATTGGATTGTGATATGCTGAATAGATGAGGTCTAGTGTTGGGTAAAAAGAGCGTGACTTACTTCTGGCGCTATGTATCCAATCGTTCCGGCTACGCCCGTCACCTTCCTATTACCAAACAGATCCATTTCTGCCAATCCATAGTCTGCAATACGGACGTGACCTTCATTGTCCATTAAGATGTTGCTCAACTTGAGGTCTCTATGAACTATGCCACGTCCGTGGAGGAACTCAAGTCCGCAGGCTATTTCCGCCGCAATGAATCTATAAAAGAGAAAAATTCATTAGATTTTACAGTGATTAGACTTCAGTATAAACATTATCCATGGGCAGGGGGAGGGAGTACCTGGCTCTATCCCATTACCGGTCCCAACTTTGAGCTTGTTTAGGTTACTGTACGGTCGGAGTTCTGGGCATGGCACCTGCTCACCATTTCTGGTTTTACCAGATTCTGGAGTCTCCTGGGAGAACCCATTGGTAGGATCCAGGCTGTAAACATGCTTGTCACAGCAATAGGCATGTGACCGGTACTATAAGACCCCAAGTCTCTCCTCTGCCCTTAACAGCATTCACAACACCGAGATCTGAGTTTTTGAATGATTTTGATTTCTTAAATATGTCAGGTCTCAATGTCATCACATCCGTGGTACCATAGCGGAGAGCCGATCGATCACGATCACAGCTTTGTTCAGCTGTCTGACCAGCCAGTAGACGTGCCGGCTGGTCGTCTGGGTCTCCCGGTATGATGAGAGAGCCTGAGAAATCTGTGGTAGGTGCCGGGAGTGGAGGAAGTCCCCTCCTGCTGCATGTAAAACCAATCCAGCTGTTAGACCGCCACCTCTAAAAAGCAGTACCAGGGTTATGAGGTACCAGTACATCATTGGTCCAGAAGTGTTAACCCCTTCGTGCTGGTGGTATGCATATATGTGGCCTCTAGGTGGGTGGGAATTAATGCTGAGAGGCCGCATATATGGGTGCCAGAATGTAAACAGAGCTGTCCTGAGGATGCACTCCCGGCACAGTTACCGCTGCCTAAAGGAAAGCTCCCGATATCTACATGCGATTGGGAGCTCTCTGATCATGTGACCACTGTGACAGCTAATCATGGCGGCGGTCACATGATCAGAAACCCAGCTCCATCTCCCGGCAAACCTCTTAGAGAACGTTACTAGGTGACTCTGGACTGTCTCCATCTCCTTCCCCACATGGTGCAATCACTGCCGCTTTGGAGAAACTGGGATTGCAGAATGCCATGTGTGTGAACAGTCTACTTGGAACACCAACCCTACTATTATAATATAGCGTATCTAAGCTTGGGAGAGGCGCGGGGTCCACCAATTTTTGGCGGGACGGAGTGACATTACTCTAAAGTATCTACGTCAGATCTGGGTGGACTGATGTAGCTACGCATTCTAATGGAGTCCAATGTAATTCTAAACTCCTAAAAGCCTGGATTGTAAAGCAACATATCTTATAAAGATTACTTTCTATTCTATTCTCATTGTGGTGATGAGACTTACCTTATGACGGAAATAGGAAGAGGGAAATGTTTATTGGTGAAATCAAACAGATCCCCTCCAGAGACGTATTCCATAGCGAAACAGGCAGAATGGCGGGTCTGAAAAGTGGTGTAAAGTTGGGTGAGGAATGGACACCCTGCCGCCATCTGCATGACCTTCTGCTCTGTTTCAATGGCGCTACGTTGATCTGAAGTCTTCACTACAGACTTGATGGCCATGATCTTCTTGGCTGCAGAATGAGTTGCCAGAAAGACCTGTCCGAATCCGCCTTCTCCGAGCAGGCGGTGCAATATGAAGGGTGACTGGCTGTCGCCGTGTGATGGTATTGATTGGACATTTCCTGCTGTGACAAGTTTGATGTTTCTAGTGTCACAGCTCGGGGGAGTGACAAGAGGCGGGACTTCTGCTGCTGCAATCCTCAGAGGCTTTCTAGCTGGTGCGGCATTTCTCATGATCTTTCTAATCGCTGAAATATTTCTCATGCCCTCTCTAGTGTCACAGCCGGGGGGAGTAACAAGAGGCGAGACTTCAGCGGCGACGGCAATTTTCATGGGCTTTCTAGCTGGCGCGGCATTTTTCATGATCTTCCTAATGGCTGCAATATTTCCCCTGATGTTATTAGGGACACAGCTCGGGGGAGTCCTCACAGATGATATGGTGTGGACTACATCCCTCTCATGATCCAGAAAGCCATTAAATGGCTCAGGTCTTATCTCTGGAATCATGCTTTCCATTATAAATGGTCTCATTTCACTGGTTAAAAACACAGTGAAAATCATACGCTAGAAGAAGAAATCTCTTAGGAGCTCAGAATAGGTCTTCACACCAAGAGAAGTCAGACTCTTCTGAGCCCCACAGGTGTGACACTGCCTTTTATAGCCCACTGCCAGTGACATCCTAGAGCTGGTCACACTGACCAATCACATCGCAGTGCTGGACACGCCGACCAATCACATCACAGTGCTGGCCAGCTAGTACATTTCTGGATTTCAACTGTCAACTGTCAAATTTCAACTGTTCTCTATTCTGTGGGGGAGGGGAGGATGAGATGACTGCTGAGATTTACATTTTTGTAATAAACAAGTTTATTTCTGTTTTACTTCCCATAAATATATATATATAGATAAATGTGAAATTCAGATGTGTGGCAAATAACAATAAAAACGACCCCATCCATGAAATAAGGATCCCCCCTTTTTTTTTTTTTATTTACGTTTTTTTTTTCACCATGTCAACTCCAGAAGGTTTTAAACCTTTCATAACAAGAACATTTTTGCTATTTAGCACTGTTCTACTTCAACTGACAATTATATCATTAGGCAACACTGTATACAAATGAAATTTACACTTTTTTTTACCCACAAATAGAGCTTTCTTTTGGTGGTATTTGATCTCCACTGGTATTTTTTATTATATAAATAAAAAAACAGAATATTCAAATAAATGTAAAAAAGACCAAAAAAAATGTTTCAGTTATAAAACATATCTAATAATATAGTTTTAAAAAAAATCTTCATAAATTTAGATCAAAATGCATTCTGCTACTTGTCTTCGCTATAAAAAAAATTGTATATTAATTGTTTTCTTACTTATAGCATTTACAATATTTTTGTTAAAAAAAAAAAAATGAAACAAGACTAAAAATAAAAAAAAAAAACAGTATTTTTTATTTTCAGTTATCAAACATATCTAATAAAATAATAAAAAAAATCAAATTTCTACATAAATTTAGGCCAAAATGTATTCTGGTACATGTCTTTAGATTAAATAAAAAAAAAGTTTATATTAATTAGTTTTTGTTATAGCATCTACAATCTTTTTGGTAAAAAAAAGAAAAAATTACTGAAGAAACAGTATTTTTTTATTTTTAGTTATTAAACATATCTAATAAAATAGTAAAAAAAAAAATAGTAAAAAATCTTCATAAAATTTAAACCAAAATATATTCTGCTACATGTCATTGATAAAAAAAAAATATATTATTTTTTTTCTTACCTAGCATTTACAATCTAGCATTTTAGTTATAAAACATATCCAATAAAATAATTCAAAAAATCTAATTTATACATATATTTAGGCCAAAATGTATTCTTGTCCATATCTTTGGTTAAAAAAAGGTTCATTATTTTAATTGGTTTCTTTGTTATAACGTCTACAATCCTTTTTGCAAAAAAAAAATGAAAAAACAGAATATTAAAAAAAGGAATATTTTTTATTTTCAGTTATAAAACATATCTGATTAAAATAATTAAAAAAAATTGAATGTCTTCATCAGTTTAAATCAATATGTATTCTACTACATATTTTTGGTAAAAAAATAATCCCAATAAGTATATATTAATTGATAATTAAAACAATTTATGATCTTCAAATTCATTTTGGCCAAAATGTATTCTACTATATGTTTGTGGAAAATAAAAAAGTATATTAATTGGATTCTTAGTTATAGCATCTGCAATCTATGGTATATACTGTACTCTATATATTTGAACATTGATCAGTACTGACAACCTATTTTATTTTTTGAGGCCCTTAACCACTTAAACAAGATTTAAGATTTAACCCCCCCCCTAATGACCAGGCCATTTTTGCGATATGGCACTGTGTTACTTTAACTGACAATTGGTCGTGCAATGATGTACCCAAATAAAATGTATGTATTTTTTTCCCCACAAATAGAGCTTTCTTTTGGTGGTATTTGATAACATCTGCGATTTTTATTTTTTGGACTATAAACATAAAAAGAACGACAATTTTTGATCACAATATACAATTAGATATACATAATATACAAGTCACAATACACAATATACAAAACAATATTTTTTTTACTTTCTGCTATAAATCATATCCAATAAGTATATATATTTTTGGTTAAAAAAAGCTAAAATGTTGAAAAACAATATTTATTATTTTTTTATGAAAAAACACCAAAAATTGAAAAAGGAATATTTTTTATTTTTGTTTATAAAACATATCCAATAAAATTATTAAAAAAATTGAATTTCTTCATAAATTTAGGCCAATATGCATTCATATTTTTGGTTAAAAAAAATCCCATTAAGCGTATATTGATTGGTTTGCGCAAAGTCTATAGCTTCTATAAACTATGGGATATTTTTATTAATTTATTTTTAGTAGTAATGGCAGCGATCCGCGACGTCTAGCGGCACTGGAATATTGCAGCGGCCATTTGTGACATCTAACTGACAATTTTTGGGGACTAGTGAGGCTAATACAGTGATCAGTGCTAAAAAATATGCACTGTCACTGTACTAATGACATTGGCTTAGAAGGGGTTAAACATCAGGGGCGATCAAAGGGTTAAATGCGTGCCTGACCAGAGTTTTACTACTGTGGGGGAGGTGGTTGTACTAGGGGAAGGCATGGATCATTGTACTACTCTGGGGAAGTGATCATTATTATTATTAGTATTATTTTTTTTTTTTTTTACACATTATGTTTGCATATAGCAATGAATTTTGTTACTTTAAGCAAGAAATTTACTGAATGAAAGAATGAAATGGATTCATTTAGTTTATTTTGTTGTGATTGGCCCCAGTCTACTCCATGTGATCACTGTGACCAATCTCAGGTAACTTTTGGTTACAGCGGTCACATGGTACTGACAGCGGACCGGTACACTGATCAGTCATCAGCTGTGTCTGGTAGAGACAGTCGGTGACAGATCGCACCGCAGCACGCCCCCGCGTCATATGATGTCCACCCAAAGCAACAAATAGCCCCCCCCCAGGCATCTTTCTGCCAGAGGCCGGGCGGCAAACGGATTAAGCAAATCCTTTTGTGTGAATGTTTTTATTGATTTCCTTACCTGGAGATCCTGCCAGTAACGGCAGTTTTCTTAACCGCTTCAATACCAGGAATTTACCCCCCTTCCTGACAAAGTCAGTTTTCAGCTTTCTGAGCTGTCGCTGTTTGAATGACAATTGCGCGGTCGTGCTACACTGTACCCAAACAGAATTGTTATCATTTTGTTCCCACAAATAGAGATTTATTTTGGTGGCATTTGATCATCTCTGCAGTTTTTATTTTTTTGCTAAACAAATAAAAATAAGACTGAACATTTTGAAAAAAAATAAGTTTTGCTTTTTTGTTTTTGTTATAAAATTTTGTAAATAAGTAAGTCCTCCTCTTCACTGATAAGGCGGCACTCGGGGGCACTGATAAAGCAGCACCGATGAGGTGGCACCAGTGAGCGGGCACTGACGATGGGCACTTATATGCAGCACTGATGGGTGCCACTAATATACAGCACTGATGGGCATTGATAGGCGGGACTGATCGGAACTTGTTGGAGGTACTGGTGACACTGGGCACTGAAAGACTGCAAAGAGGGGTACTTATAGGTGGCACTGATAGGGGGCACTGCTGGCCACTGATATGCGGCACTGATGGGCATTGATATGTGGCACTGATGGGAACTGATACATGGCACTGATAGGCATCCCTGGTGGCACTGGCAGTGGTAGGCATTGTGAGTGGGCACTGATTGCCAGCTGCCTGGGCATTGATTGGCAGCTGCCTTGACACAGATTTGCATTTCCCTGGTGGTCTGGGGGTGCATACCTGGTGTTCCAGTGTGGATGGTCATCCTGGTGGTCCTGGGCAGGATCCAAGGGGGGGCAGGGCTGATAAACAATCAGCACAGACCCCCCTGTTAGGAAAGCAGCCGATCGTCTCTCCTCTACTCACGTCTATCAGACACGAGTGAGGAAAAGCCGATCAATGGCTCTTCCTGTTTACATCGTGATCAGCAGTGATTGGACATGGCTGATCACGTGGTAAAGAGTCTCCATTGGAGGGTCTTTACTGAGATCGGTGTAGTGGCGTGTCAAACTGACACACCGCACCACCAATCACCGCGATGCGCTCGGCGGCTGTTATCCTGCTGAACGTCATATGACGCCCAGTCAGGATAACCCAACCACCGCCCAGCCGTCGTTTTGCTATAGGCCGGGCGGGAAGTGGTTAAAGTGGAACTAAACCCTTCTCTCCTTTACAGCCAGGGGAGCTGCCATCTCAGCCTCTGTTTGATCTTCAGCAGCCATGGTGCTGCACATGTGATCAGTTATGTCACCAGTCATTTCATGGCTTAACATTTCAGCTGAGAGCACAAGCAACTGTGTCAGTTAGCATATTTGGCACGCTTTGAATGTAACTGTTGCTAATCCATTAAATTGATGTTTTTAGTCCACTTTAAGCAAATCCTTGTGTGTGAATCTTTTGCCGAGATTCTTGTAGATCCTACCAGTAACAGCACTTCCTGATGGGGACTTACAATGCTAAGACACTGCTTTGCAATTAGCAGCAGCGTTGTCTTGCTGTGTGCACTCTGCCATTGGGCTGTCATCTCTCGGTCAGCTGCCATCCCCGCATATTGACGTATTAACAATCTTTTTTATTTTTTGCCGGCAGGAATTTCGCACATGACTGCAAGATGTCTTTGGGAGGAAGCTGGACGATATTTTCCACAAACAAAGCTCACCCTGATGAAATTCATCTATATCTGACAATATGAGTAAGTGAGGGGACATAAGGAAAAATTCTTCTTTTTCTTCTTCTTTCTTCTTTTCCTTCCCTCCTTTCCTCTTTTTCTTCTTTGTTCTTTTCCTTCCTTTCATCTTTATCTTCATTCCTTTCTACTTTTTCTTCTTCTTAATTAATTTCCTTCCTTCCTTTCTTTTTCTTCTTCTTTCCCTTCTTTCCTTCCTTTCTTCTTTTCCTTCCTTCCTTCATTTCTTCTTCTTTTATTCTTTTTTTCTTCTTCTTTTCCTTCCTTCCTCTTTCTTCTTCTTTCTTCTTTTTTCTTCCTTCAATCCTTCCTTCCTTCTTCCTCCGCCTCTGGGAATTTGTATTGAATAGGGGATGGTGATGTGTTTTCAGTGAGTCTCATCTTCAGCTATTATAATATTTACCTAAAGATAGTTCCTGATAGGACACTTCTGATCCATATTTGCCTGGTTCTATTTCAAAATCAGCTTTGTTAGAGCTCCCTCTAGTGGCTGTTTTTTTTTGTCAAGCTGGGTAAAAGGTTCAAGTGCACCTGCCAGTAACTTTCCATGTTTCCATGAATACATTTCTGACCTTTCATAATATACAGGAACAGTATAATTTTTCAGAAAAGCGTCACCCCATCTACCAACGAACGTTCATAAACGGTGCTGTATACAAGGGGTTAAAGCAAGCAGCAGCCATAAGCTTGTAGAGCTAGCGAAGGGCTTTTTACATGAAAGTGATCCCATTTATGATCACTTCTATAGGGCTCTGAATGGTACACTCTGAATGGTACACCTTCCCACTGCCACCACGTGCGGTGCTTCTCAGGCCCTCCCATTCCTCTGGGATGATCAAGACTGCAGGAAATGGCTTTTCATATTTGTTCCCTGATCCCCTTTAAGATTAATGAATCCAGAAGAGATTTGTATTACCCAATTTCTGGGTTTACAGCTGCAACTCCTTGGTTACTGGAGCCGAGGATGCAGCTAATCAAGCATGACCTGTGCTTGATTAGCTGTAATGGAAGACAGGGGGAAAATTAGTTGTTTAATAGGCTAACAAGCCCCCTATGTTATTGCATTGAGCAGGTGACCGGTTCTCTTCATGGAGACATTGGGGTCTAGCCCCCCCATGTCTCTATAAAAATGACCTACCCAATGCAATAACATAGGGGGCTTGTTAGCCTATTAGACTATCAATTTCCCCACTATCTTCCATTACAGCTAATATATTACCCATTACATATAGGGGGTTATTTGCCTATTTGCCCCTTGTTATAGCATTAAAGTTAAGTAAAGAAAAAAGTGTAAAAAATATATTAAATACAATAAATAAATATTTTTGTTTGTTTAAATAAATTAAATGTTTTCCAGCGTATGAGATGACCTTTTACACTTAAAAAAACTGGGCAAAAATCGGGGGTCGTCTTATACGCCGGATCAGCCCCTCGGATGCCTTCTGAGGGTTCGGTAATACTGTATGTAGCTTCGGCTACATACAGTATATACCGCTGAGCCAATCCCAGTGAGCAATGTATTCAAATGAATACAGAGCCTGCTCGGATTGGAGTAACAACCTCTGCCAATCGGATTGGCTTTGAGAGTCAGAGAGGCGCGGGCTGATGATGATACAGCCTCTGCCAATCCAAGCAGGCTTTGTATTCATTAATAGAATACATCGCTCACTGTGATTGGCTCCAGCAGGAAATAGGATATGGCGCCAGCTCTTCTGCTAGGACGAAATATCAAGCGTCGGAAGCCTCGGAAGGGGGTCGTCTTATACGGTAAGTACAAGAAAAAAATGCTAAACAACTGTAAGATTAGGGGGCTGTCTTATATGCCCGCTCGTCTTATACACCGGCATATATGTAAGTAGAGAAAAAAGTATAAAAAAAGATATTATGTAAAATAATTCATTTTAGTTTTTTACCCCCAATATTTCCATAAAGATCACCTTTCACCTGCCCGATGCTATCACAAAATGAGATGATGTCATAAGTCTGCTGCAAGCAGGAGGGAGCGGTCTCCTCTCTCCCAGTGATCAGTCTGTGCATTGTAACTTTATAGCAAGTAGGGGCTGATCTGTGCCCGACATATGTGGACACCAAAGAAGTAGATGGTCGGCTTCTTTATCCTGTTTATCTTGTTCTTTTGTGTCTCTTTGCAGCAATTGCCTTACTTACTGTCGGACATATCGCCCACCTAGCCGGCCGGATGATCTGGGAAAGTCTGACTTTTTCACGGCCTGGAGATAGTCATGCTGAGTTTCCATGGGATGACTGCCAAGGCCACAGAAATAACGGTGAGCAGGAGCCTGATGTGTCCTTCTATAAGGAAGAATATTGAATCCTGTGAACTGAGCTGGAATTCTTTCCTGTTTCAGACCCGCCAATGGTAGGGGGAGGGGTGGCCACACACTGAGAATATTTAATTTCTTCATGTCTGTATATTGATACCTTGCTCTAAGCCCTGCTATTATCTAGAGGTAAGCCCCTCCCATTATTTAGCAGTCCAATGCCAGAGCCTACTGAGGGTACTACATTGGGTTGTAGAATGCTGGTGGAAAGACTTGATTTAGGAATGGGCGGTACTTGCCTCACAGCCAGGTGAGGGTGGACTCTGTTTGGGACCCTGATGTAAGTGGAGAATCTGATGGGGGCCTTGATGTATGGGGACTGATAGGGACCCTGGTTTAAGTAGGGAGACTGATGGGGACCCTGGTGTAAGTAGGGAGTCTGATGGGGACCCTGGTGTAATTAGGGAGACCGATGGGGACCCTGATGTAAGTAGGGAGTCTGATGGGGACCCTAATGTAAGTAGGGAGACTGATGGGGACCCTGATGGGCATCCTGTTGTAAGTGTGTTTGGGGGCATCTGATTGGGACCCTGATATAAGTAGAGAGTCTGATGGGGACCCTGATGTATGGGGACCCTTGTTTAAGTAGGGAGACTGATGGGGACCCTGGTGTAAGTAGGGAGTCTGATGGGGCCCTGATGTAAGTTGGGGGGTCTGATGGGGGCCCTTATGTAAGTAGGGAGTCTGATAGGGACCCTGGTGTAAGTAGGGAGACTGATGGGGACCCTGGTGTAAGTAGGGAGACTGATGGGGACCCAGGAGTAAGTAGGGAGTCTGATGGGTACCCTGATGTAAGTAGTGAGACTGATGAGGGCCCTGATGTAAGTTGGGGGTCTGATGGGGACCGTTATGTAAGTAGGGAGACTGATGGGGACCTTGGTGTAAGTAGGGAGTCTGATGGGGTCTCTGATGTAAGTAGGGTGTGATAGGGGCTCTGATGTAAGTAGGGGGTCTGTTCGGGACCCGTATGTAAATAACGAGACTGATGGGGACCCTGATGTAAGTAGGGGGTCTGTTGGGGACCCTTATGTAAGTAGGGAGACTGATGGGGACCTTGGTGTAAGTAGGGAGTCTGATGGGGACCCTGGTGTAATTAGGGAGACCGATGGGGACCCTGATTTAAGTAGGGAGTCTGATGGGGACCCTAATGTAAGTAGGGAGACTGATGGGGACCCTGATGGGCATCCTGATGTAAGTATGTTTGGGGGCATCTGATTGGGACCCTGATATAAGTAGAGAGTCTGATGGGGACCCTGATGTATGGGGACCCTTGTTTAAGTAGGGAGACTGATGGGGACCCTGGTGTAAGTAGGGAGTCTGATGGGGGCCCTGATGTAAGTTGGGGGGTCTGATGGGGACCCTTATGTAAGTAGGGAGTCTGATAGGGACCCTGGTGTAAGTAGGGAGACTGATGGGGACCCTGGTGTAAGTAGGGAGACTGATGGGGACCCAGGAGTAAGTAGGGAGTCTGATGGGTACCCTGATGTAAGTAGTGAGACTGATGAGGGCCCTGATGTTAATTCTGGGTCTGATGGGGACCGCTATGTAAGTAGGGAGACTGATGGGGACCTTGGTGTAAGTAGGGAGTCTGATGGGGTCTCTGATGTAAGTAGGGTGTCTGATGGGGGCTCTGATGTAAGTAGGGGGTCTGTTCGGGACCCTTATGTAAATAACGAGACTGATGGGGACCCTGATGTAAGTAGGGGGTCTGTTGGGGACCCTTATGTAAGTAGGGAGACTGATGGGGACCTTGGTGTAAGTAGGGAGTCTGATGGGGTCTCTGATGTAAGTAGGGTGTCTGATGGGGGCTCTGATGTAAGTAGGGGGGTCTGTTCGGGACCCTTATGTAAGTAACGAGACTGATGGGGACCCTGGTGTAAGTAGGGGGACTGATAGGAACCCAGGTATAAGTAGGGAAGCTTTTTATACAATACAAATTCCAGAAAAAAGTACCTGGCTAAAGCCCATAATATAATGAAAGATTTAAGGAGATGTATGGAAGGAAGAGGAAAAAAGGAGGGGTCAGTATCAGGGGTTACATCCATCCGCACCCACATAACTGTGCCCATGGATATGTGTGTGCAACCCCAATTCTATTAAACAGTGGATTTCCGGGCCCTCGTTGAGGCTATTTGGGGATAAGATGTTTTATTTATGGATCCAAAAGTTGTCACGTTTGCACACCGCCAAAAATTTTTCATTGGTAGTGAGGGACTTATCAGATATGCATTCTATGGCAAATACCTTCAAGGCACCTGTGTCCCCACCATGACATGAGGTGAACTGGCTTGGGACACTATGCTTGTCTGAAGCATCTTCGGTTAACCTACGGTGCTCAATGATTCTCTTACAAAGTGGGTGTATATTATGCCCCACATACAAGAGACCGCAAGAGCACAGTAACGCATAGATCACATAATCCGTAGAACACGTGATGAACTGTTTAATATTCTAAACATTGTTTGTCCCCCCATGAACGTGGTTTGTCCCCCCATGGTTTGTGAGGCATTCTCCCTTTACCACATCTAAGAATGCCCATTATATTATCAAAGAAAAATTGAATATCTGCCTTTTTGGCCTTATTGGCCTCACTTAACTTGCTGGGCGCAATAATGTTCTTCAAAAGCACTTGCCCTTCTAAAGGTGATACGGTATGTGTTGGAAATGACAGGTGCCAATTTGGTGTCCATCTGTAAAATATGCCGTTGTTTCGAAAACACCCTCTCAATGGCATGGTAATCACTGTTGAATACTGTAGTGAAATGTGTGATGTTATGCTCATTAGTTTTGATATGGGGTCTTTTAAGTGAGCTATTAAGGAATTTAGAATATGCCTCTTGTATTAACTCCTTAGGATAGCCTTTGTCTATAATTTTTTGTCTGAGAAGACAGCTCTGTTCTATATTGTCCTCCACCTTCGAACAATTCTTTCATAGTCGATGGAACTGGCCAGAGGGGATATTGTCCTTCCAGGTGGGGTGGTGACAACTCATATAATATAAATATTAGTTACCACCAACTTTGCAGAAATTCTTCTTAATAATTGCACCCAGTGGCGTAACTAGAACCTTTAGGGCCCCAATGCAAGAAACCATGAAGGGCCCCCCTGAACCCCAGCCAGGACCCTTCCCTCCGAGTCCGGCGGTGGAACTCCAGAGCGTGGTCACAGGTATGACCTTTGTGAGCCCTGTAGTTCCACCACTGGTATCAGTATTTTTATTTTTAGGTGCCCCATTGGGGGACTGTCCCTAGGCAGGATGGGGTCCCCATCCCCAGAAGAGATGAGGTCCTTTTCTCCAGGGCAGATGAAGTTACTGCCCCCAGGTGAGAAGGGGTCCCTGTCCCCAGGGGGAGATGGAGGGGGTATGTAATGGTGTGTGGGGGATTGGGTCCTCTCACTCACCATGACCAAGCTGTAGGCCATGCACTCATCCATGTTGGCCTGGGCTCCATCCAGTGTGCTGCACGGGCGATCAGCTTATCTCCCAGAAAGACCTTTCATCATCTGTGTATGACGGGGAGGAGGGGGGGCTGGCAGACAAGCCTGCAGTGTCCTCCGGGGAGCCGGCTCTCATAGGGCTGCACTGCATCTGTGTGCTTAAAGTTTGTTTTCCCGGGAAAAGTTTGCAGTGCAGAGTGGGCCAGACTCGGGGTGGGCGGGACTCTGGCTGGGGAGAACAGACATCGGACTGAGTGGCAATGCATGGAGCAGGAGAGGGGTACTCTGAAGAGCCGGCTGAGGACACAGGTCATGCGGGGAATGCACAACTAAAGAGCAGCCATATGTAGAGGGGGCTGCATGGGCCCCCTGCATCACAGGGCCCGGTTGCGGTCGCAACTGCTGCACCCCCTATAGTTACACCCCTGATTGCACCTCCCTCATCGGTCAACTCTAGATGCAAGAATATTGAACTTATCGGACAAACCATGTTTCAAGGACTGTTAATGTTTGCAATATTAAACAGTTCATCACTTTTGAATTATGTGATCTTTGGGTTAAGGTGCTCTTACAGTCACTTGTATGTGGGGTGCACTATACGCCCACTTAGTAAGAGAACCTGTGAGCACCATAGGTTCTTCAAAGATCGTTCAGACAAGCATAGTGTCCTACGCCACTTCACCTTGTGTCATGGCAGGGACACAGGTGCCTTCACTGTCTTTGCCATCAAATGCATACCTGATAAGTCTCTCACTGCCAGTTAAAGATTTTCGGTGTTGTGTAAACGTGAGACCTTTTGGATCCATAAATTAAACATCTTTTCCCCAAATGGCCTCAGCAAGGATGCGGAAATCTACAGTTTAATACACACACATACAGTCCCTTGAAAAAGTATTCATGCACCTGGAAATTTTCCACATTTTGTCATGTTACAACCAAAAACCTAAGTATATTTTATTGGGGTTTTATGTGGTAGACAAACACAAAGTGGAACATAATTGTGAAGTGGAAAGAAAATGATAAATGGTTTTCATTTTTTTTTTTTTACAAATAAATATGTGAAAAGCGTGGTGTGCATTTGTATTCAGCTCCCCTGAGTCTACTTAGTAGAGCCACCTTTCGCTGCAATTCTATCTGTAAGTCTTTTTGGAGGTGTCTCTACCAGCTTTGCACATGTAGAGAGGGACATTTTTGCCCATTCTTTTTTGCAAAATATCTCAAGCTCTGTCAGATTGGATGGAAGCGTCTGTGAACAGCAATTTTCAATTCTTGCCACAGATTCTCAATTGGATTTAGGTCTGGACTTTGACTGGGCCATTCTAACACATGAATATGCTTTGATCTAAACCATTCCATTGTTGCCCTGGCCGTATATTTAGGGTTGTTGTCCCACTGGAAGGTGAACCTCCGCCCCAGTCTCAAGTCTTTTTTTTTATATTTATATCATCTTTATTTGTATATGCAGATTGCATGAAGAAAACACAGTTTGATAACAGGCATAGAAAAAGTATAAGAGGGGTAAACCAGCTCAAATAAGCAACGATCATCGTATACACCATGAGGTCCGATTGACCATCCGACATGGAGGGTGCCAAAACATGGAGAGCAACATAACCAATACTGTAACATATGAACAATAGCAATAATATACTGCTCCAAACATATCTACATATCTTTAAAGCATCTGTGGCCAAATATTAGCCATTGAACATAAGGAACGACAGGCAAGTGAGCAGGCATAGACAAAGAAGGGGCAGGGAATGAGGAGGAGGAGGAATAAGGAAGAGGAGCAAGAATAATGACAAAGGGGATCCATCATAACATTGGTTCTATCCTACCAGTCTCAAGTCTTTTGCAGACTGGAACAGGTTTTCTTGTAAGATTGCCCTGTATTTGGCTCCATCCATCTTTCTACCAACTCTGACCAGCTTCCCTGTCCCTGAAGAATAGCATCCCCACAGCATTGTGCTGTCACCACCATGTTTCACGGTGGGGATGTGTGTTCAGGGTGATGTGCAGTGTTAGTTTTCCTCCACATATAACGTTTTGCTTTTAGGCCAAAAAGTAACATTTTGATCTCATCTAACCAGAGCACCTTCTTCCACATGTTTGCTGTGTCCCCCACATGGCTTCTCGCAAACGGCAAACAGGACTTCTTGTAGCTTTATTTCAACAATGGCTTTCTTCTTGCCACTCTTTCATAAAGGGCAGATTTGTGGAGAGCGTGACTAATAGTTGTCCTGTGGACAGATTCTCCCACCTCAGCTGTGGATCTCTGTAACTCCTTCAGAGTTACCATGTGCCTCTCGGCTGCTTCTCTGATTAATGCCCTCCTTGCCCGGCCTGTCAGTTTAGGTGGACGGCCATGTGTTGGTAGGTTTTCGGTTGTGCCATACTCTTTCCTTTTTCAGATGATGGATGATGGATGGAACAGAGCTCAGTGAGACGTTCAAAGCCTGGGATGTTTTTTATAACCTAACCCTGTTTCAAAGTTCTCCGCAACTTTATCCCTGACCTGTCTGGTGTGTTCCTTGTGATTCATAATGATGTTTGTTAACTAAGGTTCTCTAACAAACATCTGAGGGCTTCACAGAAGAGCAGTATTTATACTGAGATTAAATTACACACAGGTGGACTACTAAGTATTTACTAATTAGTTGACTTCTGAATGCAAATTGTTCCACTAGATTTTAGATAGGCCCCTTTCACACGGGACAGATCCGTGATGATCCGCCCTGTGAACATCCGCTTGCTCAGCGGGGATCGCTCTGTTTATCCACGCTGAGCCGGAAGATGACAGGGCGGTCCCTGCACACTGTGCAGGGACCGCCCTGTCAGATCTCCGCTCTCTTCTATGGGGGATCGGATGAACACGGACCGTCTGTCCGTGTTCATCCGATCCGCTCTGCAGATGGATAGAAAAATAAGAATTGGACCATAGCGGAGACGGATGATATCAGGTGTCAGCAGATTTTCATCCGCTGACACCCGTTATCCCATAGGAATGCATGTATGTCCGTATTTCAGCCATGAATGGATGGATGAAATACGGACATACTGTCCGCACGTGTGAAAGGGGCCTTAGGGGTATCAGAGTAAAAGGGGTTGAAAAGAAATGCACGCTACACTTTTCACATATTTATTTGTAAAAAATGTTGAAAACCATTTATAATTTTCCTTCCACCTGTCAATTATGTGCCGTTTTGTGTTAGTCTATCACATAAAAGCCCAATAAAGTACATTTAAGTTTTTGGTTGTAACATGACAAAATGTGGAAAATTTCAAGGGGTGTGAATACTTTTTCAAGGCACTGTATGTATGAGCATGGGCATGTGGGTGTGGATGGATGTAACCCCTGATAATGGTCCCTCCTTTTTTCCTCTCCCTTCCATGCATCTCCTTTAGTCTTTCCTTATATCATGAGCTTCAGCCCAGTACTTTTTTCTGGTATTTGTATTGTATCAAACAAGCATTGGTGGGATAATATCACTGTAACTCTATTTTTTATTACATCATAGTTTTATTGTTCATTTTTTTAATCATCTTATATTGGGACAGCTGTATAGTTCTTGGTATAATGGCTGTTTTTTAATCTAGTTATCCACTGGTAGTTGATTTGCCTATCTCTGGGCAAGGGGATGTGCCGTTCCAGTTGATATAGGTATATAAGATTGCCTTGCTGGTTAGCCCATTGGGAGTTGACAAGGGGGCATTACCCCAAAGCATGTTGTTCTGTCAGCACCTCCTTGGTGTGTTCCAGTGGTCTACGTTGTGCGGCTGTAGGCTTCCTGGTTCTGGTGATGTGATTTCCGGTGACAAGAGTTCACCCGTTTCCTCTGCCACAGCCGTCGTCATCCTGTCACGGATCCCATCTGTCATCCGAGTCCCTCCGGCACATCCCTTCCGACCTCAGGCTGGGTTCTTTCAACAACTGGTACACACTGTGATGCCCCATGTAAGACTTTTTATCTTTTCATTGCAATAAATCATTACTTGAACTGGACATCCTGTCTCTTGTGGATTTGGGGCTTTGGAATCAACTGTCATCTAGCCGGTTGCATACCACTCATTCCACAGACTGTTCATATGCGATTCCACTGGAGCGCCTGGCTAGTGTATTATTAATTACTGTCCTTATCCCACTATCCCAGTGATCATTTTGAGGCTGCTCGGATTTGCCCAATATCTGACATTGCACCCTATTCTGTCTGCTGATACCTAGCCATATGGTGGTGTTGAAGTTCAGCACCCTACACACTTGTTACACATTGTATTTGCATACAGACCTTACTACGTAGGGCCTACATGCTCTGTTGAGCCTTCTGAATGCAAGGGGTTGGCCAGGGACAGTCAGGCTGGGGAGGAAAGGGCTAGAAGATGCTGCAAGTCCTCCAGCTGGGAAATTTGGCAGGCTCTATGTGACTTGCTGCAGCTTCTAATGCTTGTTGTGAGAAGCTCGCAGTGTGCAGTGAAATTGTTGTAAGCCATTTCAGTCCAGGAGAGGAGCCTGTACAACTGTTCAAGACTGAAGAGAAGGCCAGAGGTCAGATGTAAAGTACAATGTATAGTTGTCATCTGTGTAGTGGCCCTATAATGGTGCGGACGTACATTATGAATTTGTTCTCTTTGTATTCAGGGAGACCTTAATGTCCCAGCTGGATGGCCAACCCTGGAAGTAGACCTGACCCGGCCAATGCGCCTTCCCTGCATAGAGCAGTCACGCAATTTCTCCAAACTGTCACGACTCATCTTGGACATCCGGGAACTGATCAGTAGGGAGCAGCGGCTGGCGGGAGGTGTGGAGGATGCTGGAAGGAGCAACAGGGTGGAACCTGCACAGGCACCATCGCCTGTTGCCAGTGTGGAAGAGAGCGCTGCCAATGGACCAGATGCCAGCGAAAACTGGGAGCAGCAACCTCAAGATTTGCAAGCATTTGTCCTTGCGGAGGAGGTGGTGCGGAATGGAGAATACCCACGCAGCTGTAGAGTTTGGTGAGGGCATGCTACATACTGAATTATTTAGCATCAGGATACCATGGCTCAACTTCATCATGAATGAGGCCAAGAGGAGTGCATTAGATAAGCAGACACAATGGGTTGAGCGATGTGGGAAATGTAGACACAGGTGAGCTGGCCATTGATTGGGGTTGCATGTTCTAACATTCTAAGACCACCTTTAGTCTTTTTAGACAAATCCCCATAATCCCGAAACATGTATACTTTCATTGCCTGTGTGCACATGTACAATATATGGCCAAAGGTATGTGCCCCTCCACCTCCAAATGATGGAGCTCATGTGTTTCCAGTGAAAAGTACTGGTGATATCTCATACAAAGATATTGTAGACAATTGTGCTCTTCAAGCCTTGTTGTAACAGTTTGGTGAAGACCCTTTTCTGTTCCACCATGTGCCCAGTGTACAAAGCCAGCTCCATAAATTCATGATGTTGTCTGGGGACACCGGCTCTAAAAAGGTAATGGTCATGACGAGGGTCAACTCTATAATAATAGCCATATCAAGGGTCAACTCTATAGCAATGGCCTTGGTGAGGGCTAGCCCTATAGTAATGGCCTTGATGATGGTCAACTCTATAGTAATGGCCATGTCAAGGGTCAACTCTGTAGTAATGTCCATGTCGAGGGTCAACTCTGTAGTAATGGCCATGTCGAGGTTCAACTATGGGTTTACTTCTTCTTTGTCTCCCTGTAAAGGTAAAGCAGAATGGGCTACTATGCATCGCATAGTAGCCCATTATGTGTCACTTACCTGACACAGGAACCAGCGATGTCGCCGATGTCCCCTGTAGCTCGGAGCATCCATCTTCTTCCAGGTATCGCTGCTCTGGCCACTCTCCTTGCCGGAGCAGCGATGACGTCACTCCCACGCATGCGCACGGGAGCTGCCACTAACGGCATATAGTGCACCTTTGACAGCAGTGACTGTCTTTTTGTAAATATGTCCTAAACTGTGTAGGTTTAGGAGATATTTCTTGGACCTACAGGTAAGCCTTAATCTAGGCTTACATGTAGGTCAAAGTGGTTTGTAAGGGTTTACCACCACTTTAATGGCCATGTCGAGGCTCTATACTAGTAGCAATGGTGAGGTGACGGTCAACTCTATATTAATTGCCATGATGAGGGTCAACTCGTTATTAGTGAAGCCCAGGCAGTTCCATCGATACGTTGCACTAGCTAAATTTAGATTTTAAAATGAAAATCTATATTTTTTAATTTGTAAATAATAATGGGTTGCAGTACCAATTACTGCCACAAGATGCCACTATTGTGTGCAGCTGCAATACACATGATACAGTGTTACAATGTGGCCGTCCATACATCAGTTTTGAAGATTTGATCTGAATCTTTGATCGTATTTTCTTTTCCAGGGTGATGCGAGGCAGAGCCGTGAAATAAATTTATATAAAATCCTCATTTAGTCTATTAAAAGACTGAATTAAAAATAATGTCCTTCAAATTTTCCTGGATGTGATTGCAATAACTAAGCAATCAGGTGACGAAACAATTGGTCTGAATTGCCACCAAACTGCAAGGTTCCAAAAACCCTACTGACCCGGGCCAGGTTTATGTGTATTATAGGCCCTCTGAAGCTACTGCCCCAATAGGTTGTACCTTGGACATGTGGGTGGGGTACTATATACTGTATTTGCTACAGTAGACCTAACTGGATGACATTTAGTTTGCTAAAGCACTGTGTATGATAAACATTTGCCGCAGGTTTTCTTTTTAGAATCCTCCCGCCTCCCTCTTTTCAGTGCTGCCGATCTCCAGCCTCTTTTCAGCCACTTCTTGATTATATGCACCCACACCAGTATCGGCTGCACATAAATGCTTTGGACCAGCATTCCAAAGGGCAGACCATGCCTGTGTACAATATTTGTGGGCACAGGCATATTTAGTTTCCACCAGGGGGCGTAAGTGGCAGGGTGACAACACAAGGACAATAGGAGGGCATGGCCGGAGTGTGGTCACCCCATAGCAAGAAGTGGCCTGAACAAAAGTAACAGTAAAATATTGAAGCTTATTAGTTGTTGGATGACACGGCTGCATTAGTTTTATCTTTTTCAGGCTACTGTCATTTGAATTACACACCTCCTGCCTCTAAGCAGCTACGCTCACCAATTGTGAGGATCCATGGAAGGAGCCATGATTGTCACCCAGGCTATACTGCAAACATGTTTGCCTTTGTTCATCTCCATTACATGGAGTATACAGGGATTGGTAGTTTACAGAAGAAAGATAACATTGCTTGTACTTTCAGTTCAACTTACAGGAAGTGACCCAAACACAGCGTTTCTGGCAGGATCAACAGGTATTTTCTGTGCTTGCTTGGTGTGCTGCAGTGCCATTCATTGTTAATGCCACACCAATGCATTTTGGTTTTAGTGCACCACAATACACTACACTGGTGTGAGTGGTGATGCAGTAAAACTGTCACATCCAATGAGTCACTTGAGGGTGTAGCCTCTTTATTGCACTTACATTGGTCCTTGATGGCTGGGCATTGCAGGTAGTGCATTGTGGGACCTGAGTAGACATTTGTTGGATTGTGTGTAGGGTGCCGAGATGCAAACACCGGAAGGTAGTGCAACCTCCTGGTGTCTATCTGGTGCAGCGATTTAAGTTTGACCTTCCAGCCAGACAAAAAAAATGCCTGATTTTCCCAATTTTTAAATTTCCTTCCTTTTGTAGATTCTTACAATTAGCACATGCCGCTCTTGTATCAGACCATGCACAGTGGGACAGGTGTGTAGATGTGAGCAGATTTTAGGCTGGATACAGACCAACAAAAAGTATTTACAAACAGGTTTACAATAGTTGGGGGTGTATTTATACAAAAAATAAATAAATAGAGCTTTGCATCCTGTGAAACATAAGTTCTGTGTGAATGAGGGTAAAATTGAAATAGAATGTTTCTATTATATCTCCAGGTGGAATGTTTATCCCCTTCCCGCCGAGCGTACGCAGATGTGCGTGCTTGGCTTCCGGGGGGTATACCGGGATGATGCCCGCACCTGCAGGCATCATCCCGGTACCGTTTTTTTTCAGCGGGCGATTGGCTATCCAGCCATAACAACCGAATCGGCTAAAAGCCGCTCGGCTGTTATGCCGGAGGAGCGGGCTGTTACCGGTGCTCCCGCTCGATCGGGAGCACCGATTCCACGTCTGATGCCTCCGGCTGCTGGTGAAGAACTGGAACAAAGCCGTAATCGGCTTCGTTCCAGTCTCCTCATAGTAAACACGGAAGCGACGTCATGACGTCACTTCCCGTTTACTCTGCTGCCAATGGCGCCGGTTTTAAAAAGATATACGGTATTCAGAATTGCTGTTTTCGGCGATCTGAATACATTGAAGTGTAAAGGAGGGGTGGGGGGTCTTTTAGAAATAAACAAATATGGCCGCTTAGAAATTTGATGAAAGGTTTAGCACTGGGAAATTAAATTGTGCATTTTATATACAACTATACCATAGTTTTCTTTTATATACAACTATACATTTGGGAAATTAATTTGTGCTTGTTATATACAACTATATGTAGCACTAACCCCCGAAGGAGCTGCTGGTTATTTTTGGGCTTACCGTTACCTTCCGTTCTCCTTGTAGCACGTCCAGGGGATGTCCCGTGGCAGATGGCCTATAACTCGAGACTGACAACAGGTCCACTTGAATGGATTTTATTTGCAAAACTCAGACAATTGAACAGTCTTTTAACTTGGGATCAGAGGGTTGGAAAGAGGGTTCAGGTACCCTTAGTGTCAAAGTCAGGAAAAACGTTGAAGAACGTGCTTACTCTGACTGCATCCAGAGAATAGCCATTCGCAACGGGATGATCACTCAGGTTGGACAGTCCTTCTCTCACAAGGCCTAGCCGCCAACTTGGTGCTTACTCAGGAACAAGTCTCTGCCACAGACATTGTTGTAGAAACGTACAAAATAATGTCTCTGACACAGACGTTGCTGTAGAACCCGTAGGAAAACTAAGCTGGCGAACACTTGTAGGATACCTGGATCTCTCAACCTACTTGACGATATCCACAAGACCAGATTCTCTCGGTTACTTCAGCCCTTCCAGGCTCTTGCTAAGAAAACCAACCTGTACGTGGTGTTCTTCTGAAGAGTCTTCCCCTGGAATGCTGGAAGTATACTGGGTCTCTCCCGAACCGGAGACGACACCAAACCACCTCAGAATCCTTCCTTAGTTTCCTTGCCTCAGGCTAGCCAGCCCCAAGACATTAAAGTCAGGTGGATTTGCACCCCAGGCCATAGCTTTCTTGGGGGCTGGTCTGGAGGACCAGGACCATGAAGTCAGCACATCATTCTGGACCAGAACCCCGAACCACGTGTCCTCTGCATATTAAATACCCTCTCCCAGAGAGCACCACTCCCACTGGGTATGCTCCGAGAGAGAGCAACTTAAGCACCTGACCAGACCATAGTTCCATGCCTGCCAGAGGAGACAGTGCCCCCTGTAGCCAGGCTGAACATCTCACAGTCCAGTCAGACTGATGCAGAGGCCCAATTTAGATAATTATACCCAAACCAAACTGCAGTTTAGGCCACTTTAACTTTAGAACAATGCATAGTGCGTGCTCTTCAGGAGCCGCTGCTACATATACTATAGTTTTTTTTTTATATACAACTATACAACTAATATATAAATATACATATAATATATTTAGTAGCTGAGCTGCCCACCCTGAGCTGGTCTGCTAAAGGTGGTGGGGGGGGGGGGGTGCAGCTGCACACATCTATTTTTATATATAATATACACATAGTAGCTGAGCTGCCCCCCAAGCTGATCTGATAACGGGGGTGCTGCTGGACACAGCTATAATATATATATGTACAGTAGCTGAACCTCCAACTCTGAGCTGGTCTGATAAGGGGAGTGACACCGGGTTTTTACACACCAGGTGACACCAAACCTAGTGACACCACTGGGCTTGTCTCAGCTTGGTGAATTTAAACAAGAAAAAGGATCTTTTTTTGCCGCACATCCTACAAAATCTAGTCATGGAGGTCCCCCAAGGCTGAGTCCAGTGGACAGGGCGAAACATGTCAGAGCGGGCAAGGCCTGGATGGATTCTGAGCTGAGACTGTTGCTACCATCACTACCTATGGGTTTTGTTGGATGTGCGGGAATGATCCTTCTCCTTGTTTGCATATTTCAGAGGAAATTGAGATATTCACGTATTTATTTCATTGGTGAGTCAGTCTATTTCTTGGCCTATTCCTCTTTGTTTCGGCCTCCCATCTTTTTTTTCTTGCGCAGTTAGCACTTCATGTGCAATTCATTGAGGGTCACACATCATCCCCATCTATTCTGATTTTCATGGCAGTTTCCATTGGCTTTCTTTCTTTAGCCACTTTCAGACAGGACCATTTTGCTGGCTTAAGACCAGACTCGCACTTTTTGCGATTCAGCACTGCGTCGCTTTAACTGACAATTGTATGGTCGTGCGACGTGGCTCCCAAACAAAATTGACGTCCTTTTTGTCCTACAAATAGAGCTTTCTTTTGGTGGTATTTGATCACCTCTGCGTTTTTTTTTGTGTGCTATAAACAAAAAAAAGCGTCAATTTTGAAAAAAACGCATTATATTTTACTTTTTGCTATAATAAATATTTGCCAAAGATATATATATAAAAAAACATTTTTTTTCCTCATTTTAGGCCGATACGTATTCTACATGTTTTTGGTAAAAAAAAATCGCAATAAGTGATAATTGATTGGTTTGCGCAAAATATATAGCGTTTACAAAATAGGGAGTTTAGATAGTTTTGTAGCATTTTTATTAATTTTTTTTTTTACTATTAATGGCGGCGATCATCGATTTTTTTTTTAATTTTTTTTATTGTGACTGCGACATTATGGTGGACAAATCAGACATTGTTGACACATTTTTGGGACCATTGTCATTTATACAGCAATCAGTGCTATACAAATGCACTGATTCCTGTGTAAATGACACTGGCAGTGAAGGGGTTGACCAGGGGGTGGCAGTGTAGGGGTTAAGTGTGTCCTAGGGGCGTGTTACTAACTGTGGGGGGCTGGGCTGTGTGTTAGTGAACACCGATCTCTGCTCCAATAACAGGGAGCAGAGATCAGTATCACTTGTTGCTAGGCAGAACGGGGAGATATTTACTTCCGCATCTCCCCCTTCAGCTTCCCCGTGAGACGATCGCAGGTATCCCTGCGGCGATCGAGTCCGCGGGACCCGCGACCAGACCCACGGGGGTCCCGAACGGCGTCCCACGCACGTGATTGCATGGCGGCATTCTTAAAGGGACGTACCTGTACGCCCATATGCCTGTCAGTGCCATTCTGCCGACATACATCGTCATGGAAGTGGGAAGTGGTTAATTTTCGACCTTAGTAACCTTCTTTTACCTTCATACTCCTCTTGGTACTACCAGCTCCTCCTGAGCTCTCGGGAGTGAAATGGCCCACAGAGTAAAGAGTAATGAGCTTCTTCTTTTTGCTTGGTGTCCATCCTCTGAGGAAAGGGCTTCTACAACAGAGGCCTGCTATGCATTGCAGTTAAACATTCCCTTTTAGGAGGCCTACATTTACAGCCGTGTCTCCTCCTTTCTATGGCTCCCCTCTAAGGATTCAGTCACACATATCTTCCCAAATCCAGGCTTTGTCTGCTATGCCCTCTGCCTCTTTAGATAACCCATTGTGCTCTGGGAATGTATTTACTTGTCATCTGATGTTTATTGACAACAGTAAAATTGTATATGCATAATATAAGTTGTATCTAATAGCAGTGTACAAAGAAGGACAGCTACAGCAGTTTAGAACTAGCTTTTGAAGTAAGGTGCACATGGAAGGGCTTTGCACAACACAAAAACAAAAGATTTCCCAGCACACTTACCAGCTTGCCTGCAAATAAATCCAAAAATGCACAATCTAACACTTGACATTAAAAACAGAGGTCTTAGTTGCACACATTTGCAAATGGGGAAGCTGCACTGCTTTGCCAAGGCTGCTCTGTAAAGTGCGAGGTCCTAAGGCCTCGTTCACACAAGGCGTATGAATCCATACCCCGTGTGAGGGCAGTGGGTACAGGCACTCCATGCATCCCCGTGCAGGCAGTCACATTGCACACATTTGCAAATGTATGTGGAAGCTGCACTGCCTCGTCAAGGCTCCTCTGTACAGTGCAGTTTTTTTTTTTTTTTTTTTGTGTTTTTTTTGTGTGATTATCCAGACCCGTGTAGATGTAGAGGAAGGCGAAAAAAACCCTGATAAAGCATGGTGTCATTTGCTCTAACAGGGAAAAAATTCCTTCCTGACCCCCGAAGGCGATCGGATTACTCCCTGTATTATACATCTGTGGGTGGACATTACAATGTCTTTTGATGGTTTTCAATTTAAAACAGCTTGTTTGATGAATATCAAAAAGTAATGTACAAAAATGAGGAATCTTTGTTCATCAGGATCTTTGAATATGATATCAATGTCTTTACAGATGAACTGTCCTCCCCAAATTTCTCATGAATATATCGGTATATAGATCCAATCCATCATGTCACATCAAGAACTATTGTCCAAATATGGGAGGAATCTTCATCATCATATCCATCCACCTCTTTAATGCTGGATTCACACATATGCAGTTTTAGTGCTATTTGCAGTTTGCAGATTTGCACTACAGTCCATTTAACATTGTTTCCTATGGAACACATTCTGTAGTGCAAAATGCAAAGAGCACTAGAAATGCATAGGTGTGAATCCAGCCTACGGGGACGCAGCGGCTGGACAAACACAGCCCTAATTTAACAGGTGTGCAGGAGTGGGTGAGTGGCCCTGAATGCACACAAATTAGGACCTGTGTTCCCCGGCTGCCCGGCTGCTCCGTCCCCATAGCGTAACATAGGCTGTCAGCACCCTGCTGTGGGTGAGCTTGCTGGTTGGCATCCTGCTGTGGGTGGGTTATTGGCCGGCACCCTGATGCAGGTGGGCTTGCTGGCTGCCACCCTGATGCGGGGAGGCTTGCTGGCTGACACCCTTATGTGGGGGCTTGCTGGCTGGCACCCTGATGTTGGTGGGCTTGCTGGCTGGCACCCTGATGTTGGTGGGCTTGCTGGCTGGCACCCTGATGTTGGTGGGCTTGCTGGCTGCCACCCTGATGCGGGGAGGCTTGCTGGCTGACACCCTTATGTGGGGGCTTGCTGGCTGGCACCCTGATGTTGGTGGGCTTGCTGGCTGGCACCCTGATGTTGGTGGGCTTGCTGGCTGGCACCCTGATGTTGGTGGACTTGCTGGCTGGCACCCTGATGTTGCTGGGCTTGCTGGCTGGCACCCTGATGTTGCTGGGCTTGCTGGCTGGCACCCTGTTAGAGAAATTAAGTATTATACCTCTAAATGTCAACTATGAATATGCATAGAAATATAGCTTTATCTTAATTAAGTTTAAAATGCTTAGAAATATGTTTTATATAACCCTATTATACTTCAATATGCTGAATAATCATATAACTATGAAAATGCTTACATTAGCAGAAATTGAAAAACACATAGCTCACATCAATGCCAATGATGGATGCATGGATTTTTGAAGCCTGAACGTACATGTAACCATTTCTCTTGAATATGGAATTAATGTCTTACCTTGACTTGAGAGACGGTCTGATTATTCTCCAACACACCCTGCTGTGGGTGGACTTGCTGGCTGGCAGGCACCCTGTTGCAGGTGGGCTTCATGGCTCGCACTCTGCTGTGGGTGGACTTGCTGGCTGGCAGGCACCCTGTTGAAGGTGGGCTTCATGGCTCGCACTCTGCTGTGGGTGGACTTGCTGTCTGGCAGGCACCCTGTTGCAGGTGGGCTTCATGGCTCGCACTCTGCTGTGGGTGGACTTGCTGGCTGGCAGGCACCCTGTTGCAGGTGGGCTTCATGGCTCGCACTCTGCTGTGGGTGGACTTGCTGGCTGGCAGGCACCCTGTTGCAGGTGGGCTTCATGGCTCGCACTCTGCTGTGGGTGGCTCCTCTGTACAGTGCAGTTTTTTTTTTTTTCATCTGTATCTTCTGAGGATGATATCAATGTCTTTACAGATGAATTGTCCTCTCCGTATCTCTCATGAATATATGGGTATAGCAGTACAATCCACGTATTATGTCACATCAAGAACTATTGTCCAAATATGACCAATCTTCATCATGTCCATCCACCCTTGGGCTTTCTGGCTTGCAGCCTGCTGTGGCTGGCTGGCTGGCTGGCCTCCCTGCTGTGGGTGGGCTTTCTGGCTTGCAGCCTGCTGTGGCTGGCTGGCTGGCCTCCCTGCTGTGGGTGGGCTTGCTGGCTGGCCTCCCTGCTGTGGGTGGGCTTGCTGACTGGCCTCCCTGCGTTGGGTGGGCTTTCTGGCTGGCACCCTGCTGTGAATGGGCTTTCTGTCTGGCACCCTGCTGTGGGTGGGCTTGCTGACTGACACCTTGCTGTGGGTGGATGGCTGGCTGACACCTTGCTATGGTTGGCTGGCTGGCACCCTGATATGGGTGGGCTTGCTGGCTGGCACCCTGATGTTGGTGGGCTTGCTGGCCGGCACCCTGATGTTGGTGGGCTTGCTGGCTGGCACCCTGATGTTGGTGGGCTTGCTGGCTGGCACCCTGATGTTGGTGGGCTTGCGGACTGGCACCCTGATGTTGATGGGCTTGCTGACTGGCACCCTGATGTTGGTGGGCTTGCTGACTGGCACCCTGATGTTGGTGGGCTTGCTTACTGGCACCCTGATGTTGCTGGGCTTGCTGACTGGCACCCTGATGTTGGTGGGCTTGCTGACTGGCACCCTGATGTTGGTGGGCTTGCTGGCTGGCACCCAGATGTTGATGGGCTTGCTGACTGGCACCCTGATGTTGGTGGGCTTGCTGACTGGCACCCTGATGTTGGTGGGCTTGCTTACTGGCACCCTGATGTTGGTGGGCTTGCTGACTGGCACCCTGATGTTGGTGGGCTTACTGACTGGCACCCTGATGTTGGTGGGCTTGCTGGCTGGCACCCAGATGTTGATGGGCTTGCTGGCTGGCACCCAGATGTTGGTGGGCTTGCTGACTGGCACCCTGATGTTGGTGGGCTTGCTGGCTGGCACCCTGATGTTGTTGGGCTTGCTGGCTGGCACACTGATGGAACACACTCTCCACTAAACACTACACTACACTACACTACACTACACACTAAACACACCACACATTACACACTAAACACACCACACACGACACACCACACATGACACACGACACACGACACACGACACACCACACACTACACACTACACACACTACACACACTACACACACACCACACTACACACTATAGGTTGATCATGTCGATGTTAGGGAATCCAGGCAAGAATACTTTCTTTCCTGGAATTTCCAATGCCTTGCCATCTATCGCTGACGGAGGAAGTCGAGAAGATGTTTCCATGTCCATGTTGGTGGGCTGTAAAATGAAAAACAAATATGAGATTCTGTATTCATAGATTTCTGACCTGAGTAAATATCAGGATATTGCTTAAAGCCCAATACCTGAAACAAGTATAAATTACCCTTGCAGTATTTGTGTGTGTGTGGGGGGGGGTGGATTTTGTGCCTAGGGGTAGAGGAATAAGGTATACTAATGTATTCCTTTCTTTGGACAGCCTTCATCTATGCAACCCATCCCTCACAGACCTTCTCTAAAGCTTTCCCAGCCACGGTCACATTCTTACCCCCACATACAATGTAAGACTGATAGGCCTGTATTGTACATGATGATGCAGAGAGGTTAGGGCTAGGTCCCTCTTTCTCTGCCCCTAGAGTTTACAAGCAATAAAACATTAGAGTGCAGGGTGGGGGTGGGGTTGGTGGTTGCCTATTGCGCAATCTATTTATTTTTTGAGTTGGGCTTTAACATTGACTAACTTCTTTAATACAACCTAGAACCTTCTTCCTCTTTCCATGCAGTGGAGGAGCAGATAGGATACAAATCTAGATGCAAACTACATGTCTGGTCCCATGCCTTCCACCACATCATGGTGGTCGAAGTCACATGTCCTAGACACCCCAGACATTGTATTATGAACCATTTCACCTTCTCCCTTCAACTATCACTCCCAGCTGTGCACCAATGGGGTTTATATACTAAAACTGGAGAGTGCAAAACCTGGTGCAGCTCTGCATGGTAACCAATCAGCTGACATGTTTTTGTCAAAGCTTTATTGAACAAGCAGAAAGTTAGAAGCTGATTGGCTACCATTCACAGCTGCATCAGATTTATCACTCTCCAGTTTTAGTAAATCATCCCCATTGTGTCTGATGCCTAGAAAGTTACATTCTTATTTACTTCCGTAGAAAATGAAATATTGACTGATTAGTCTGTGAGGTTTTCCTGCAGGCTGGGATATGTCTGTACCCCCTATATTAGCTGTAAGGACACAGCAATGCTCCTTACAGTGTGTAACAATCTTCTTTTTGAATCCTCATCCTATAAAGATTTGTGTACTTACCGGACCTACAGAGAAAGGGGGCCGTCCTTTCCCTTGTTCCATCGACTTCCAATTGATGAACCTCATGAATGGATGCCGTCTTATGTCGCTGCCAACTCCAAGCCTCTTCTCCGGACATTTGCATAGCAGCTATAAAAGAGAAATTAAGAGTTATTTTGAGTTCATTTTGCACTTTTTAGAAAAGAAAAAAAAAACTTTGACTACAGTGCGTCTCCTCCTGGGCGGTCCTTTCACCCATTGGAGGATCATAGCATGTGAAGGCACATATATAGCCAAGTACAGGTGCTGGATGTCTACTGACATGGATGGAATTCATATTATATTCCAGCACAACAAATCAGTGTTGTGCTGGAATGTTATGTTATGATGTGCCGCCATTAGATGGCTTCTAACTCCCTGAGATCTTTAGATTGGTGGTGACACTTTAAGGAGAATTACAGCCACGAGAAAAGGGAGGAGATTGGATATTTTTAAAGATCTTTTTTTCTTCTCATTAACATCATTTATCAGCACCGGGCGATAAAAGCAGTTTAATGAATGGAGTTGGAATGGGTTAGAACCCCTCTGTTAGGTTGTGGTTGCTTTCTGTGTCCCCCCTTTGTGAGATTTCCATGTCCTCAGGACATGATATGAAACAAAATGTCTACAACAGGGACACAATGACGGCAGGTGATCTAATCCTCCCCACTATGTTCAAAACAATAATAAATGGGGAGGAGTTCTGCTTTAATAACCTCATACAATGTGCACATCAGCGATTGACCCCATGTGGCATCATCGTCTGAGCCCTAAGCCCCAGGATGAAGTATTCCCATTGGATCTTCACCATGGAATGAAGAAGCCAAACTACCCAACAATCCAGCTGACAACCAGAATTGGCAACACCCCTACATTATACCGCTAAAGCAGCAGCAGTAGGCCTAGAAACCTTCCCTGTGCTTCTTCAGAATTAGAAAATGTCTTGTACTTACTCCTCCCAGGAAGTGCTTCAGATGTTGGTCCATGTCCGGGGGGTAAACAGGATCTTCATAATTCACGGCCCTCCTGTATACCTGAGTGGTATCGTCACGGAATGGTACAGTTCCTGTGGCCATCTTGTATATGACAACCCCCATGGAAAACCAGTCGGGTGCAAACTGGTAGAAGTCGCCATTGATAACCTGCCAATCAGAGAAGAGAAATCAGTTACTTAGTTCCTACAAACTTAGCATATTTTTATAAGAGAAATAATAATATATATTCATTGAACGTGTATTCTAAGGGAGGCATTTACAAAGCATCAGTATGTCCTTACTGTGGCAATAGCGCTACTTTAATAAAAATGACATTTATAAAGCACAGCGGTGGAATTGGGACTTTGAGTGCTATTACAGGGAATGGGTGTAAACATTAAAAAAAAAAAAAAAACTTGAGCGAGAGCCTAGTCATGTGATTCACCCTAATCAAATCAGAGTTCTCTTTGTTATGCTAAGTATATAGAACTTCATAGGATACCACAGGCTCTACACAGTGGCATGCATTTAATGAATGGGCCGTAATTCTGCAGATTGTAACAGAGAGCAGATAGTGATATCTGCTCTCCAGTAGAAATCATTGCAACATTAACCTTGATGTAGCTTTTTAAAATTTGATATGTTTACTATTTCATATGTCCATTATTATAGATATTGTAGCTAGACTCGCTTTAAGCAAGAGGAATAGCAAAGAACAACCACTGTGCCCAACAGCTAACCAGGAGGCAGAGGCGGCATACGCAATGGCTGCCCCCATGGACATATATTAACCACTTCAGCCTGGACCAATTGGCTGGCCAAAGACCAGAGCAGTTTTTGTGATTCAGCACTGCGTCGTTTTAACTGACAATTGCCGGTCATGCTATGTGGCTCCCAAACAAAATTGAAATTTTTTTTTCCCCCCACAAATAGAGCTTTCTTTTGGTGGTATTTGATCACCTCTGTGGTTTTATTTTTTGCATTAAAAACAAAAAAAGAGCAACAATTTTGAAAAAAAGCTATATTTTTTACTTTTTGCTATAATAAATATCCCCCAAAAGAATATAAAAACTAATTTTTTCCTCAGTTTAGGCTATATATTCTTCTACATGTTTTTGGTAAAAATAAAATCACAATAAGCGTTTGATTGGTTAACCACTAGGGGGCTAGGAAGGGGGTTAAGTGTGTCCTAGGGATGTGTTCTAACTGTTAGGGGGTGTGGCTATGAGTGGCACGTCACTGATCGCTGCTCCCTATAGCAGATGAACAGTGACAGGTCACTAGGAAGAACGGGGAGAAGTTGTGTTTACACTGACATCTCCCCGTTCTTCAGCTCCGTGACACGATCGCGGGACACCGTCGGACATCGAGTTTGCGGGTCCCGTGGGCATGATCTTGGAGCTTGCACGTGACCACACAACAGCAAATTTAAAGGGACGTACCTCTACGCCCATTTGCCTATCCGTGCCATTGTGTTGACGTATATGTTCGTGCGGCGGTCAGCAAGTGGTTAACATATTTTTTTAAATAATTTTAAGAGCTTAATGATTCCCAATCAGGTGTTTTACATTGCAGGGTTCTGTATGCAATCTAAAATGTTTATATTACAAGTATCAGAGGGATAGTGATTGGATTGTGATATGCTTAATAGATGAGGTCTAGTGTTGGGTAAAAAGAGCGTGACTTACTTCTGGCGCTATGTATCCAATCGTTCCGGCTACGCCCGTCACCTTCCTATTACCAAACAGATCCATTTCTGCCAATCCATAGTCCGCAATACGGACGTGACCTTCATTGTCCATTAAGATGTTGCCTAACTTGAGGTCTCTATGAACTATGCCACGTCCGTGGAGGAACTCAAGTCCGCAGGCTATTTCCGCCGCAATGAATCTATAAAAGAGAAAAATTCATTAGATTTTACAGTGATTAGACTTAAGTATAAACATTATCCATGGGCAGGGGGAGGGAGTACCTGGCTCTATCCCATTACCGGTCCCAACTTTGAGCTTGTTTAGGTTACCGTACGGTCGGAGTTCTGGGCATGGCACCTGCTCACCATTTCTGGTTTTACCAGATTCTGGAGTCTCCTGGGAGAACCCATTGGTAGGATCCAGGCTGTAAACATGCTTGTCACAGCAATAGGCATGTGACCGGTACTATAAGACCCCAAGTCTCTCCTCTGCCCTTAACAGCATTCACAACACCGAGATCTGAGTTTTTGAATGATTTTGATTTCTTAAATATGTCAGGTCTCAATGTCATCACATCCGTGGTACCATAGCGGAGAGCCGATCGATCACGATCACAGCTTTGTTCAGCTGTCTGACCAGCCAGTAGACGTGCCGGCTGGTCGTCTGGGTCTCCCGGTAGGATGAGAGAGCCTGAGAAATCTGTGGTAGGTGCCGGGAGTGGAGGAAGTCCCCTCCTGCTGCATGTAAAACCAATCCAGCTGTTAGACCGCCACCTCTAAAAAGCAGTACCAGGGTTATGAGGTACCAGTACATCATTGGTCCAGAAGTGTTAACCCCTTCGTGCTGGTGCTATGCATATATGTGGCCTCTAGGTGGGTGGGAATTAATGCTGAGAGGCCGCATATATGGGTGCCAGAATGTAAACAGAGCTGTCCTGAGGATGCACTCCCGGCACAGTTACCGCTGCCTAAAGGAAAGCTCCCGATATCTACATGCGATTGGGAGCTCTCTGATCATGTGACCACTGTGACAGCTAATCATGGCGGCGGTCACATGATCAGAAACCCAGCTCCATCTCCCGGCAAACCTCTTAGAGAACGTTACTAGGTGACTCTGGACTGTCTCCATCTCCTTCCCCACATGGTGCAATCACTGCCGCTTTGGAGAAACTGGGATTGCAGAATGCCATGTGTGTGAACAGTCTACTTGGAACACCAACCCTACTATAATATAGCGTATCTAAGCTTGGGAGAGGCGCGGGGTCCACCAATTTTTGGCGGGACGGAGTGACATTACTCTAAAGTATCTACGTCAGATCTGGGTGGACTGATGTAGCTACGCATTCTAATGGAGTCCAATGTAATTCTAAACTCCTAAAAGCCTGGATTGTAAAGTAACATATCTTATAAAGATTACTTTCTATTCTATTCTCATTGTGGTGATGAGACTTACCTTATGACGGAAATAGGAAGAGGGAAATGTTTATTGGTGAAATCAAACAGATCCCCTCCAGAGACGTATTCCATAGCGAAACAGGCAGAATGGCGGGTCTGAAAAGTGGTGTAAAGTTGGGTGAGGAATGGACACCCTGCCGCCATCTGCATGACCTTCTGCTCTGTTTCAATGGCGCTACGTTGATCTGAAGTCTTCACTACAGACTTGATGGCCATGATCTTCTTGGCTGCAGAATGAGTTGCCAGAAAGACCTGTCCGAATCCGCCTTCTCCGAGCAGGCGGTGCAATATGAAAGGTGACTGGCTGTCGCCGTGTGATGGTATTGATTGGACATTTCCTGCTGTGACAAGTTTGATGTTTCTAGTGTCACAGCTCGGGGGAGTGACAAGAGGCGGGACTTCTGCTGCTGCAATCCTCAGAGGCTTTCTAGCTGGTGCGGCATTTCTCATGATCTTTCTAATCGCTGAAATATTTCTCATGCCCTCTCTAGTGTCACAGCCGGGGGGAGTAACAAGAGGCGAGACTTCAGCGGCGACGGCAATTTTCATGGGCTTTCTAGCTGGCGCGGCATTTTTCATGATCTTCCTAATGGCTGCAATATTTCCCCTGATGTTATTAGGGACACAGCTCTGGGGAGTCCTCACAGATGATATGGTGTGGACTACATCCCTCTCATGATCCAGAAAGCCATTAAATGGCTCAGGTCTTATCTCTGGAATCATGCTTTCCATTATAAATGGTCTCATTTCACTGGTTAAAAACACAGTGAAAATCATACGCTAGAAGAAGAAATCTCTTAGGAGCTCAGAATAGGTCTTCACACCAAGAGAAGTCAGACTCTTCTGAGCCCCACAGGTGTGACACTGCCTTTTATAGCCCACTGCCAGTGACATCCTAGAGCTGGTCACACTGACCAATCACATCGCAGTGCTGGACACGCCGACCAATCACATCACAGTGCTGGCCAGCTAGTACATTTCTGGATTTCAACTGACAACTGTCAACTGACAACTGTCAACTGACAACTGTCAACTGTCAAATTTCAACTGTTCTCTATTCTGTGGGGGAGGGGAGGATGAGATGACTGCTGAGATTTACATTTCTGTAATAAACAAGTTTATTTCTGTTTTACTTCCCATAAATATATATATATAGATAAATGTGAAATTCAGATGTGTGGCAAATAACAATAAAAACGACCCCATCCATGAAATAAGGATCCCCCCTTTTTTTTTTTTATTTACGTTTTTTTTTTCACCATGTCAACTCCAGAAGGTTTTAAACCTTTCATAACAAGAACATTTTTGCTATTTAGCACTGTTCTACTTCAACTGACAATTATATCATTAGGCAACACTGTATACAAATGAAATTTACACTTTTTTTTACCCACAAATAGAGCTTTCTTTTGGTGGTATTTGATCTCCACTGGTATTTTTTATTATATAAATAAAAAAACAGAATATTCAAATAAATGTAAAAAAGACCAAAAAAAATGTTTCAGTTATAAAACATATCTAATAATATAGTTTTAAAAAAAATCTTCATAAATTTAGATCAAAATGCATTCTGCTACTTGTCTTCGCTATAAAAAAAATTGTATATTAATTGTTTTCTTACTTATAGCATTTACAATATTTTTGTTAAAAAAAAAAAATGAAACAAGACTAAAAATAAAAAAAAAAACAGTATTTTTTATTTTCAGTTATCAAACATATCTAATAAAATAATAAAAAAAATCAAATTTCTACATAAATTTAGGCCAAAATGTATTCTGGTACATGTCTTTAGATTAAATTAAAAAAAAGTTTATATTAATTAGTTTTTGTTATAGCATCTACAATCTTTTTGGTAAAAAAAAGAAAAAATTACTGAAGAAACAGTATTTTTTTATTTTTAGTTATTAAACATATCTAATAAAATAGTAAAAAAAAAAATAGTAAAAAATCTTCATAAAATTTAAACCAAAATATATTCTGCTACATGTCATTGATAAAAAAAATATATATTATTTTTTTTCTTACCTAGCATTTACAATCTAGCATTTTAGTTATAAAACATATCCAATAAAATAATTCAAAAAATCTAATTTATACATATATTTAGGCCAAAATGTATTCTTGTCCATATCTTTGGTTAAAAAAAAGGTTCATTATTTTAATTGGTTTCTTTGTTATAACGTCTACAATCCTTTTTGCAAAAAAAAAATGAAAAAACAGAATATTAAAAAAAGGAATATTTTTTATTTTCAGTTATAAAACATATCTGATTAAAATAATTAAAAAAAATTGAATGTCTTCATCAGTTTAAATCAATATGTATTCTACTACATATTTTTGGTAAAAAAATAATCCCAATAAGTATATATTAATTCATAATTAAAACAATTTATGATCTTCAAATTAATTTTGGCCAAAATGTATTCTACTATATGTTTGTGGAAAATAAAAAAGTATATTAATTGGATTCTTAGTTATAGCATCTGCAATCTATGGTATATACTGTACTCTATATATTTGAACATTGATCAGTACTGACAACCTATTTTATTTTTTGAGGCCCTTAACCACTTAAACAAGATTTAAGATTTAACCCCCCCCCTAATGACCAGGCCATTTTTGCGATATGGCACTGTGTTACTTTAACTGACAATTGGTCGTGCAATGATGTACCCAAATAAAATGTATGTATTTTTTTCCCCACAAATAGAGCTTTCTTTTGGTGGTATTTGATAACATCTGCGGTTTTTATTTTTTGGACTATAAACATAAAAAGAACGACAATTTTTGATCACAATATACAATTAGATATACATAATATACAAGTCACAATACACAATATACAAAACAATATTTTTTTTACTTTCTGCTATAAATCATATCCAATAAGTATATATATTTTTGGTTAAAAAAAGCTAAAATGTTGAAAAACAATATTTATTATTTTTTTATGAAAAAACACCAAAAATTGAAAAAGGAATATTTTTTATTTTTGTTTATAAAACATATCCAATAAAATTATTAAAAAAATTGAATTTCTTCATCAATTTAGGCCAATATGCATTCATATTTTTGGTTAAAAAAAATCCCATTAAGCGTATATTGATTGGTTTGCGCAAAGTCTATAGCTTCTATAAACTATGGGATATTTTTATTAATTTATTTTTAGTAGTAATGGCAGCGACCCGCGACGTCTAGCGGCACTGGAATATTGCAGCGGCCATTTGTGACATCTAACTGACAATTTTTGGGGACTAGTGAGGCTAATACAGTGATCAGTGCTAAAAAATATGCACTGTCACTGTACTAATGACATTGGCTTAGAAGGGGTTAAACATCAGGGGCGATCAAAGGGTTAAATGCGTGCCTGACCAGAGTTTTACTACTGTGGGGGAGGTGGTTGTACTAGGGGAAGGCATGGATCATTGTACTACTCTGGGGAAGTGATCATTATTATTATTAGTATTATTTTTTTTTTTTTTTACACATTATGTTTGCATATAGCAATGAATTTTGTTACTTTAAGCAAGAAATTTACTGAATGAAAGAATGAAATGGATTCATTTAGTTTATTTTGTTGTGATTGGCCCCAGTCTACTCCATGTGATCACTGTGACCAATCTCAGGTAACTTTTGGTTACAGCGGTCACATGGTACTGACAGCGGACCGGTACACTGATCAGTCATCAGCTGTGTCTGGTAGAGACAGTCGGTGACAGATCGCACCGCAGCACGCCCCCGCGTCATATGATGTCCACCCAAAGCGACAAATAGCTGCCCCCCAGGCATCTTTCTGCCAGAGGCCGGGCGGCAAACGGATTAAGCAAATCCTTTTGTGTGCATGTTTTTGTCGATTTCCTTACCTGGAGATCCTGCCAGTAACGGCAGTTTTCTTAACCGCTTCAATACCAAGAATTTACCCCCCTTCCTGACAAAGTCAGTTTTCAGCTTTCTGAGCTGTCGCTGTTTGAATGACAATTGCGCGGTCGTGCTACACTGTACCCAAACAGAATTGTTATCATTTTGTTCCCACAAATAGAGATTTATTTTGGTGGCATTTGATCATCTCTGCAGTTTTTATTTTTTTGCTAAACAAATAAAAAAAAGACTGAACATTTTGAAAAAAAAAAAGTTTTGCTTTTTTGTTTCTGTTATAAAATTTTGTAAATAAGTAAGTCCTCCTCTTCACTGATAAGGCGGCACTCGGGGGCACTGATAAAGCAGCACCGATGAGGTGGCACCAGTGAGCGGGCACTGACGATGGGCACTTATATGCAGCACTGATGGGTGCCACTAATATACAGCACTGATGGGCATTGATAGGCGGGACTGATCGGAACTTGTTGGAGGTACTGGTGACACTGGGCACTGAAAGACTGCAAAGAGGGGTACTTATAGGTGGCACTGATAGGGGGCACTGCTGGCCACTGATATGCGGCACTGATGGGCATTGATATGTGGCACTGATGGGAACTGATACATGGCACTGATAGGCATCCCTGGTGGCACTGGCAGTGGTAGGCATTGTGAGTGGGCACTGATTGCCAGCTGCCTGGGCATTGATTGGCAGCTGCCTTGACACAGATTTGCATTTCCCTGGTGGTCTGGGGGTGCATACCTGGTGTTCCAGTGTGGATGGTCATCCTGGTGGTCCTGGGCAGGATCCAAGGGGGGGCAGGGCTGATAAACAATCAGCACAGACCCCCTGTTAGGAGAGCAGCCGATCGTCTCTCCTCTACTCACGTCTATCAGACACGAGTGAGGAAAAGCCGATCAACGGCTCTTCCTGTTTACATCGTGATCAGCAGTGATTGGACGTGGCTGATCACGTGGTAAAGAGTCTCCATTGGAGGGTCTTTACTGAGATCGGTGTAGTGGCGTGTCAAACTGACACACCGCACCACCAATCACCGCGATGCGCTCGGCGGCTGTTATCCTGCTGAACGTCATATGACGCCCAGTCAGGATAACCCAACCACCGCCCAGCCGTCGTTTTGCTATAGGCCGGGCGGGAAGTGGTTAAAGTGGAACTAAACCCTTCTCTCCTTTACAGCCAGGGGAGCTGCCATCTCAGCCTCTGTTTGATCTGCAGCAGCCATGGTGCTGCACATGTGATCAGTTATGTCACCAGTCATTTCATGGCTTAACATTTCAGCTGAGAGCACAAGCAACTGTGTCAGTTAGCATATTTGGCACGCTTTGAATGTAACTGTTGCTAATCCATTAAATTGATGTTTTTAGTCCACTTTAAGCAAATCCTTGTGTGTGAATCTTTTGCCGAGATTCTTACCTGTAGATCCTACCAGTAACAGCACTTCCTGATGGGGACTTACAATGCTAAGACACTGCTTTGCAATTAGCAGCAGCGTTGTCTTGCTGTGTGCACTCTGCCATTGGGCTGTCATCTCTCGGTCAGCTGCCATCCCCGCATATTGACGTATTAACAATCTTTTTTATTTTTTGCCGGCAGGAATTTCGCACATGACTGCGAGATGTCTTTGGGAGGAAGCTGGACGATATTTTCCACAAACAAAGCTCACCCTGATGAAATTCATCTATATCTGACAATATGAGTAAGTGAGGGGACATAAGGAAAAATTCTTCTTTTTCTTCTTCTTTCTTCTTTTCCTTCCCTCCTTTCCTCTTTTTCTTCTTTGTTCTTTTCCTTCCTTTCATCTTTATCTTCATTCCTTTCTACTTTTTCTTCTTCTTAATTAATTTCCTTCCTTCCTTTCTTTTTCTTCTTCTTTCCCTTCTTTCCTTCCTTTCTTCTTTTCCTTCCTTCCTTCATTTCTTCTTCTTTTATTCTTTTTTTCTTCTTCTTTTCCTTCCTTCCTCTTTCTTCTTCTTTCTTCTTTTTTCTTCCTTCAATCCTTCCTTCCTTCTTCCTCCGCCTCTGGGAATTTGTATTGAATAGGGGATGGTGATGTGTTTTCAGTGAGTCTCATCTTCAGCTATTATAATATTTACCTAAAGATAGTTCCTGATAGGACACTTCTGATCCATATTTGCCTGGTTCTATTTCAAATTCAGCTTTGTAAGAGCTCCCTCTAGTGGCTGTTTTTTTTTGTCAAGCTGGGTAAAAGGTTCAAGTGCACCTGCCAGTAACTTTCCATGTTTCCATGAATACATTTCTGACCTTTCATAATATACAGGAACAGTATAATTTTTCAGAAAAGCGTCACCCCATCTACCAACGAACGTTCATAAACGGTGCTGTATACAAGGGGTTAAAGCAAGCAGCAGCCATAAGCTTGTAGAGCTAGCGAAGGGCTTTTTACATGAAAGTGATCCCATTTATGATCACTTCTATAGGGCTCTGAATGGTACACTCTGAATGGTACACCTTCCCACTGCCACCACGTGTGGTGCTTCTCAGGCCCTCCCATTCCTCTGGGATGATCAAGACTGCAGGAAATGGCTTTTCATATTTGTTCCCTGATCCCCTTTAAGATTAATGAATCCAGAAGAGATTTGTATTACCCAATTTCTGGGTTTACAGCTGCAACTCCTTGGTTACTGGAGCCGAGGATGCAGCTAATCAAGCATGACCTGTGCTTGATTAGCTGTAATGGAAGACAGGGGGAAAATTAGTTGTTTAATAGGCTAACAAGCCCCCTATGTTATTGCATTGAGCAGGTGACCGGTTCTCTTCATGGAGACATTGGGGTCTAGCCCCCCCATGTCTCTATAAAAATGACCTACCCAATGCAATAACATAGGGGGCTTGTTAGCCTATTAGACTATCAATTTCCCCACTATCTTCCATTACAGCTAATATATTACCCATTACATATAGGGGGTTATTTGCCTATTTGCCCCTTGTTATAGCATTAAAGTTAAGTAAAGAAAAAAGTGTAAAAAATATATTAAATACAATAAATAAATATTTTTGTTTGTTTAAATAAATTAAATGTTTTCCAGCGTATGAGATGACCTTTTACACTTAAAAAAACTGGGCAAAAATCGGGGGTCGTCTTATACGCCGGATCAGCCCCTCGGATGCCTTCTGAGGGTTCGGTAATACTGTATGTAGCTTCGGCTACATACAGTATATACCGCTGAGCCAATCCCAGTGAGCAATGTATTCAAATGAATACAGAGCCTGCTCGGATTGGAGTAACAACCTCTGCCAATCGGATTGGCATTGAGAGTCAGAGAGGCGCGGGCTGATGATGATACAGCCTCTGCCAATCCAAGCAGGCTTTGTATTCATTAATAGAATACATCGCTCACTGTGATTGGCTCCAGCAGGAAATAGGATATGGCGCCAGCTCTTCTGCTAGGACGAAATATCAAGCGTCAGAAGCCTCGGAAGGGGGTCGTCTTATACGGTAAGTACAAGAAAAAAATGCTAAACAACTGTAAGATTAGGGGGCTGTCTTATATGCCCGCTCGTCTTATACACCGGCATATATGTAAGTAGAGAAAAAAGTATAAAAAAAGATATTATGTAAAATAATTCATTTTTGTTTTTTACCCCCAATATTTCCATAAAGATCACCTTTCACCTGCCCGATGCTATCACAAAATGAGATGATGTCATAAGTCTGCTGCAAGCAGGAGGGAGCGGTCTCCTCTCTCCCAGTGATCAGTCTGTGCATTGTAACTTTATAGCAAGTAGGGGCTGATCTGTGCCCGACATATGTGGACACCAAAGAAGTAGATGGTCGGCTTCTTTATCCTGTTTATCTTGTTCTTTTGTGTCTCTTTGCAGCAATTGCCTTACTTACTGTCGGACATATCGCCCACCTAGCCGGCCGGATGATCTGGTAAAGTCTGACTTTTTCACGGCCTGGAGATAGTCATGCTGAGTTTCCATGGGATGACTGCCAAGGCCACAGAAATAACGGTGAGCAGGAGCCTGATGTGTCCTTCTATAAGGAAGAATATTGAATCCTGTGAACTGAGCTGGAATTCTTTCCTGTTTCAGACCCGCCAATGGGAGGGGGAGGGGTGGCCACACACTGAGAATATTTAATTTCTTCATGTCTGTATATTGATACCTTGCTCTAAGCCCTGCTATTATCTAGAGGTAAGCCCCTCCCATTATTTAGCAGTCCAATGCCAGAGCCTACTGAGGGTACTACATTGGGTTGTAGAATGCTGGTGGAAAGACTTGATTTAGGAATGGGCGGTACTTGCCTCACAGCCAGGTGAGGGTGGACTCTGTTTGGGACCCTGATGTAAGTGGAGAATCTGATGGGGGCCTTGATGTATGGGGACTGATAGGGACCCTGGTTTAAGTAGGGAGACTGATGGGGACCCTGGTGTAAGTAGGGAGTCTGATGGGGACCCTGGTGTAATTAGGGAGACCGATGGGGACCCTGATGTAAGTAGGGAGTCTGATGGGGACCCTAATGTAAGTAGGGAGACTGATGGGGACCCTGATGGGCATCCTGATGTAAGTGTGTTTGGGGGCATCTGATTGGGACCCTGATATAAGTAGAGAGTCTGATGGGGACCCTGATGTATGGGGACCCTTGTTTAAGTAGGGAGACTGATGGGGACCCTGGTGTAAGTAGGGAGTCTGATGGGGCCCTGATGTAAGTTGGGGGGTCTGATGGGGGCCCTTATGTAAGTAGGGAGTCTGATAGGGACCCTGGTGTAAGTAGGGAGACTGATGGGGACCCTGGTGTAAGTAGGGAGACTGATGGGGACCCAGGAGTAAGTAGGGAGTCTGATGGGTACCCTGATGTAAGTAGTGAGACTGATGAGGGCCCTGATGTAAGTTGGGGGTCTGATGGGGACCGTTATGTAAGTAGGGAGACTGATGGGGACCTTGGTGTAAGTAGGGAGTCTGATGGGGTCTCTGATGTAAGTAGGGTGTGATAGGGGCTCTGATGTAAGTAGGGGGTCTGTTCGGGACCCGTATGTAAATAACGAGACTGATGGGGACCCTGATGTAAGTAGGGGGTCTGTTGGGGACCCTTATGTAAGTAGGGAGACTGATGGGGACCTTGGTGTAAGTAGGGAGTCTGATGGGGACCCTGGTGTAATTAGGGAGACCGATGGGGACCCTGATTTAAGTAGGGAGTCTGATGGGGACCCTAATGTAAGTAGGGAGACTGATGGGGACCCTGATGGGCATCCTGATGTAAGTATGTTTGGGGGCATCTGATTGGGACCCTGATATAAGTAGAGAGTCTGATGGGGACCCTGATGTATGGGGACCCTTGTTTAAGTAGGGAGACTGATGGGGACCCTGGTGTAAGTAGGGAGTCTGATGGGGGCCCTGATGTAAGTTGGGGGGTCTGATGGGGACCCTTATGTAAGTAGGGAGTCTGATAGGGACCCTGGTGTAAGTAGGGAGACTGATGGGGACCCTGGTGTAAGTAGGGAGACTGATGGGGACCCAGGAGTAAGTAGGGAGTCTGATGGGTACCCTGATGTAAGTAGTGAGACTGATGAGGGCCCTGATGTTAATTCTGGGTCTGATGGGGACCGCTATGTAAGTAGGGAGACTGATGGGGACCTTGGTGTAAGTAGGGAGTCTGATGGGGTCTCTGATGTAAGTAGGGTGTCTGATGGGGGCTCTGATGTAAGTAGGGGGTCTGTTCGGGACCCTTATGTAAATAACGAGACTGATGGGGACCCTGATGTAAGTAGGGGGTCTGTTGGGGACCCTTATGTAAGTAGGGAGACTGATGGGGACCTTGGTGTAAGTAGGGAGTCTGATGGGGTCTCTGATGTAAGTAGGGTGTCTGATGGGGGCTCTGATGTAAGTAGGGGGGTCTGTTCGGGACCCTTATGTAAGTAACGAGACTGATGGGGACCCTGGTGTAAGTAGGGGGACTGATAGGAACCCAGGTATAAGTAGGGAAGCTTTTTATACAATACAAATTCCAGAAAAAAGTACCTGGCTAAAGCCCATAATATAATGAAAGATTTAAGGAGATGTATGGAAGGAAGAGGAAAAAAGGAGGGGTCAGTATCAGGGGTTACATCCATCCGCACCCACATAACTGTGCCCATGGATATGTGTGTGCAACCACAATTCTATTAAACAGTGGATTTCCGGGCCCTCGTTGAGGCTATTTGTGGATAAGATGTTTTATTTATGGATCCAAAAGTTGTCACGTTTGCACACCGCCAAAAATTTTTCATTGGTAGTGAGGGACTTATCAGATATGCATTCGATGGCAAATACCTTCAAGGCACCTGTGTCCCCACCATGACATGAGGTGAACTGGCTTGGGACACTATGCTTGTCTGAAGCATCTTCGGTTAACCTACGGTGCTCAATGATTCTCTTACAAAGTGGGTGTATATTATGCCCCACATACAAGAGACCGCAAGAGCACAGTAACGCATAGATCACATAATCCGTAGAACACGTGATGAACTGTTTAATATTCTAAACATTGTTTGTCCCCCCATGAACGTGGTTTGTCCCCCCATGGTTTGTGAGGCATTCTCCCTTTACCACATCTAAGAATGCCCATTATATTATCAAAGAAAAATTGAATATCTGCCTTTTTGGCCTTATTGGCCTCACTTAACTTGCTGGGCGCAATAATGTTCTTCAAAAGCACTTGCCCTTCTAAAGGTGATACGGTATGTGTTGGAAATGACAGGTGCCAATTTGGTGTCCATCTGTAAAATATGCCGTTGTTTCGAAAACACCCTCTCAATGGCATGGTAATCACTGTTGAATACTGTAGTGAAATGTGTGATGTTATGCTCATTAGTTTTGATATGGGGTCTTTTAAGTGAGCTATTAAGGAATTTAGAATATGCCTCTTGTATTAACTCCTTAGGATAGCCTTTGTCTATAATTTTTTGTCTGAGAAGACAGCTCTGTTCTATATTGTCCTCCACCTTCGAACAATTCTTTCATAGTCGATGGAACTGGCCAGAGGGGATATTGTCCTTCCAGGTGGGGTGGTGACAACTCATATAATATAAATATTAGTTACCACCAACTTTGCAGAAATTCTTCTTAATAATTGCACCCAGTGGCGTAACTAGAACCTTTAGGGCCCCAATGCAAGAAACCATGAAGGGCCCCCCTGAACCCCAGCCAGGACCCTTCCCTCCGAGTCCGGCGGTGGAACTCCAGAGCGTGGTCACAGGTATGACCTTTGTGAGCCCTGTAGTTCCACCACTGGTATCAGTATTTTTATTTTTAGGTGCCCCATTGGGGGACTGTCCCTAGGCAGGATGGGGTCCCCATCCCCAGAAGAGATGAGGTCCTTTTCTCCAGGGCAGATGAAGTTACTGCCCCCAGGTGAGAAGGGGTCCCTGTCCCCAGGGGGAGATGGAGGGGGTATGTATTGGTGTGTGGGGGATTGGGTCCTCTCACTCACCATGACCAAGCTGTAGGCCATGCACTCATCCATGTTGGCCTGGGCTCCATCCAGTGTGCTGCACGGGCGATCAGCTTATCTCCCAGAAAGACCTTTCATCATCTGTGTATGACGGGGAGGAGGGGGGGCTGGCAGACAAGCCTGCAGTGTCCTCCGGGGAGCCGGCTCTCATAGGGCTGCACTGCATCTGTGTGCTTAAAGTTTGTTTTCCCGGGAAAAGTTTGCAGTGCAGAGTGGGCCAGACTCGGGGTGGGCGGGACTCTGGCTGGGGAGAACAGACATCGGACTGAGTGGCAATGCATGGAGCAGGAGAGGGGTACTCTGAAGAGCCGGCTGAGGACACAGGTCATGCGGGGAATGCACAACTAAAGAGCAGCCATATGTAGAGGGGGCTGCATGGGCCCCCTGCATCACAGGGCCCGGTTGCGGTCGCAACTGCTGCACCCCCTATAGTTACACCCCTGATTGCACCTCCCTCATCGGTCAACTCTAGATGCAAGAATATTGAACTTATCGGACAAACCATGTTTCAAGGACTGTTAATGTTTGCAATATTAAACAGTTCATCACTTTTGAATTATGTGATCTTTGGGTTAAGGTGCTCTTACAGTCACTTGTATGTGGGGTGCACTATACGCCCACTTAGTAAGAGAACCTGTGAGCACCATAGGTTCTTCAAAGATCGTTCAGACAAGCATAGTGTCCTACGCCACTTCACCTTGTGTCATGGCAGGGACACAGGTGCCTTCACTGTCTTTGCCATCAAATGCATACCTGATAAGTCTCTCACTGCCAGTTAAAGATTTTCGGTGTTGTGTAAACGTGAGACCTTTTGGATCCATAAATTAAACATCTTTTCCCCAAATGGCCTCAGCAAGGATGCGGAAATCTACAGTTTAATACACACACATACAGTCCCTTGAAAAAGTATTCATGCACCTGGAAATTTTCCACATTTTGTCATGTTACAACCAAAAACCTAAGTATATTTTATTGGGGTTTTATGTGGTAGACAAACACAAAGTGGAACATAATTGTGAAGTGGAAAGAAAATGATAAATGGTTTTCATTTTTTTTTTTTTACAAATAAATATGTGAAAAGCGTGGTGTGCATTTGTATTCAGCTCCCCTGAGTCTACTTAGTAGAGCCACCTTTCGCTGCAATTCTATCTGTAAGTCTTTTTGGAGGTGTCTCTACCAGCTTTGCACATGTAGAGAGGGACATTTTTGCCCATTCTTTTTTGCAAAATATCTCAAGCTCTGTCAGATTGGATGGAAGCTTCTGTGAACAGCAATTTTCAATTCTTGCCACAGATTCTCAATTGGATTTAGGTCTGGACTTTGACTGGGCCATTCTAACACATGAATATGCTTTGATCTAAACCATTCCATTGTTGCCCTGGCCGTATATTTAGGGTTGTTGTCCCACTGGAAGGTGAACCTCCGCCCCAGTCTCAAATCTTTTTTTTTATATTTATATCATCTTTATTTGTATATGCAGATTGCATGAAGAAAACACAGTTTGATAACAGGCATAGAAAAAGTATAAGAGGGGTAAACCAGCTCAAATAAGCAACGATCATCGTATACACCATGAGGTCCGATTGACCATCCGACATGGAGGGTGCCGAATTGTGGAGAGCAACATAACCAATACTATAACATATGAACAATAGCAATAATATACTGCTCCAAACATATGTACATATCTTTAAAGCATCTGTGGCCAAATATTAGCCATTGAACATAAGGAACGACAGGCAAGTGAGCAGGCATAGACAAAGAAGGGGCAGGGAATGAGGAGGAGGAGGAATAAGGAAGAGGAGCAAGAATAATGACAAAGGGGATCCATCATAACATTGGTTCTATCCTACCAGTCTCAAGTCTTTTGCAGACTGGAACAGGTTTTCTTGTAAGATTGCCCTGTATTTGGCTCCATCCATCTTTCTACCAACTCTGACCAGCTTCCCTGTCCCTGAAGAATAGCATCCCCACAGCATTGTGCTGTCACCACCATGTTTCACGGTGGGGATGTGTGTTCAGGGTGATGTGCAGTGTTAGTTTTCCTCCACATATAACGTTTTGCTTTTAGGCCAAAAAGTAACATTTTGATCTCATCTAACCAGAGCACCTTCTTCCACATGTTTGCTGTGTCCCCCACATGGCTTCTCGCAAACGGCAAACAGGACTTCTTGTAGCTTTATTTCAACAATGGCTTTCTTCTTGCCACTCTTTCATAAAGGGCAGATTTGTGGAGAGCGTGACTAATAGTTGTCCTGTGGACAGATTCTCCCACCTCAGCTGTGGATCTCTGTAACTCCTTCAGAGTTACCATGTGCCTCTCGGCTGCTTCTCTGATTAATGCCCTCCTTGCCCGGCCTGTCAGTTTAGGTGGACGGCCATGTGTTGGTAGGTTTTCGGTTGTGCCATACTCTTTCCTTTTTCAGATGATGGATGATGGATGGAACAGAGCTCAGTGAGACGTTCAAAGCCTGGGATGTTTTTTATAACCTAACCCTGTTTCAAAGTTCTCCGCAACTTTATCCCTGACCTGTCTGGTGTGTTCCTTGTGATTCATAATGATGTTTGTTAACTAAGGTTCTCTAACAAACATCTGAGGGCTTCACAGAAGAGCAGTATTTATACTGAGATTAAATTACACACAGGTGGACTACTAAGTATTTACTAATTAGTTGACTTCTGAATGCAAATTGTTCCACTAGATTTTAGATAGGCCCCTTTCACACGGGACAGATCCGTGATGATCCGCCCTGTGAACATCCGCTTGCTCAGTGGGAATCGCTCTGTTTATCCACGCTGAGCCGGAAGATGACAGGGCGGTCCCTGCACACTGTGCAGGGACCGCCCTGTCAGATCTCCGCTCTCTTCTATGGGGGATCGGATGAACACGGACCGTCTGTCCGTGTTCATCCGATCCGCTCTGCAGATGGATAGAAAAATAAGAATTGGACCATAGCGGAGACGGATGATATCAGGTGTCAGCAGATTTTCATCCGCTGACACCCGTTATCCCATAGGAATGCATGTATGTCCGTATTTCAGCCATGAATGGATGGATGAAATACGGACATACTGTCCGCACGTGTGAAAGGGGCCTTAGGGGTATCAGAGTAAAAGGGGTTGAAAAGAAATGCACGCTACACTTTTCACATATTTATTTGTAAAAAATGTTGAAAACCATTTATAATTTTCCTTCCACCTGTCAATTATGTGCCGTTTTGTGTTAGTCTATCACATAAAAGCCCAATAAAGTACATTTAAGTTTTTGGTTGTAACATGACAAAATGTGGAAAATTTCAAGGGGTGTGAATACTTTTTCAAGGCACTGTATGTATGAGCATGGGCATGTGGGTGTGGATGGATGTAACCCCTGATAATGGTCCCTCCTTTTTTCCTCTCCCTTCCATGCATCTCCTTTAGTCTTTCCTTATATCATGAGCTTCAGCCCAGTACTTTTTTCTGGTATTTGTATTGTATCAAACAAGCATTGGTGGGATAATATCACTGTAACTCTATTTTTTATTACATCATAGTTTTATTGTTCATTTTTTTAATCATCTTATATTGGGACAGCTGTATAGTTCTTGGTATAATGGCTGTTTTTTAATCTAGTTATCCACTGGTAGTTGATTTGCCTATCTCTGGGCAAGGGGATGTGCCGTTCCAGTTGATATAGGTATATAAGATTGCCTTGCTGGTTAGCCCATTGGGAGTTGACAAGGGGGCATTACCCCAAAGCATGTTGTTCTGTCAGCACCTCCTTGGTGTGTTCCAGTGGTCTACGTTGTGCGGCTGTAGGCTTCCTGGTTCTGGTGATGTGATTTCCGGTGACAAGAGTTCACCCGTTTCCTCTGCCACAGCCATCGTCATCCTGTCACGGATCCCATCTGTCATCCGAGTCCCTCCGGCACATCCCTTCCGACCTCAGGCTGGGTTCTTTCAACAACTGGTACACACTGTGATGCCCCATGTAAGACTTTTTATCTTTTCATTGCAATAAATCATTACTTGAACTGGACATCCTGTCTCTTGTGGATTTGGGGCTTTGGAATCAACTGTCATCTAGCCGGTTGCATACCACTCATTCCACAGACTGTTCATATGCGATTCCACTGGAGCGCCTGGCTAGTGTATTATTAATTACTGTCCTTATCCCACTATCCCAGTCATCATTTTGAGGCTGCTCGGATTTGCCCAATATCTGACATTGCACCCTATTCTGTCTGCTGATACCTAGCCATATGGTGGTGTTGAAGTTCAGCACCCTACACACTTGTTACACATTGTATTTGCATACAGACCTTACTACGTAGGGCCTACATGCTCTGTTGAGCCTTCTGAATGCAAGGGGTTGGCCAGGGACAGTCAGGCTGGGGAGGAAAGGGCTAGAAGATGCTGCAAGTCCTCCAGCTGGGAAATTTGGCAGGCTCTATGTGACTTGCTGCAGCTTCTAATGCTTGTTGTGAGACGCTCGCAGTGTGCAGTGAAATTGTTGTAAGCCATTTCAGTCCAGGAGAGGAGCCTGTACAACTGTTCAAGACTGAAGAGAAGGCCAGAGGTTAGATGTAAAGTACAATGTATAGTTGTCATCTGTGTAGTGGCCCTATAATGGTGCGGACGTACATTATGAATTTGTTCTCTTTGTATTCAGGGAGACCCCAATGTCCCAGCTGGATGGCCAACCCTGGAAGTAGACCTGACCCGGCCAATGCGCCTTCCCTGCATAGAGCAGTCACGCAATTTCTCCAAACTGTCACGACTCATCTTGGACATCCGGGAACTGATCAGTAGGGAGCAGCGGCTGGCGGGAGGTGTGGAGGATGCTGGAAGGAGCAACAGGGCGGAACCTGCACAGGCACCATCGCCTGTTGCCAGTGTGGAAGAGAGCGCTGCCAATGGACCAGATGCCAGCGAAAACTGGGAGCAGCAACCTCAAGATTTGCAAGCATTTGTCCTTTGCGGAGGAGGTGGTGCGGAATGGAGAATACCCACGCAGCTGTAGAGTTTGGTGAGGGCATGCTACATACTGAATTATTTAGCATCAGGATACCATGGCTCAACTTCATCATGAATGAGGCCAAGAGGAGTGCATTAGATAAGCAGACACAATGGGTTGAGCGATGTGGGAAATGTAGACACAGGTGAGCTGGCCATTGATTGGGGGTTGCATGTTCTAACATTCTAAGACCACCTTTAGTCTTTTTAGACAAATCCCCATAATCCCGAAACATGTATACTTTCATTGCCTGTGTGCACATGTACAATATATGGCCAAAGGTATGTGCCCCTCCACCTCCAAATGATGGAGCTCATGTGTTTCCAGTGAAAAGTACTGGTGATATCTCATACAAAGATATTGTAGACAATTGTGCTCTTCAAGCCTTGTTGTAACAGTTTGGTGAAGACCCTTTTCTGTTCCACCATGTGCCCAGTGTACAAAGCCAGCTCCATAAATTCATGATGTTGTCTGGGGACACCGGCTCTAAAAAGGTAATGGTCATGACGAGGGTCAACTCTATAATAATAGCCATATCAAGGGTCAACTCTATAGCAATGGCCTTGGTGAGGGCTAGCCCTATAGTAATGGCCTTGATGATGGTCAACTCTATAGTAATGGCCATGTCAAGGGTCAACTCTGTAGTAATGTCCATGTCGAGGGTCAACTCTGTAGTAATGGCCATGTCGAGGTTCAACTATGGGTTTACTTCTTCTTTGTCTCCCTGTAAAGGTAAAGCAGAATGGGCTACTATGCATCGCATAGTAGCCCATTATGTGTCACTTACCTGACACAGGAACCAGCGATGTCGCCGATGTCCCCTGTAGCTCGGAGCATCCATCTTCTTCCAGGTATCGCTGCTCTGGCCACTCTCCTTGCCGGAGCAGCGATGACGTCACTCCCACGCATGCGCACGGGAGCTGCCACTAACGGCATATAGTGCACCTTTGACAGCAGTGACTGTCTTTTTGTAAATATGTCCTAAACTGTGTAGGTTTAGGAGATATTTCTTGGACCTACAGGTAAGCCTTAATCTAGGCTTACATGTAGGTCAAAGTGGTTTGTAAGGGTTTACCACCACTTTAATGGCCATGTCGAGGCTCTATACTAGTAGCAATGGTGAGGTGACGGTCAACTCTATATTAATTGCCATGATGAGGGTCAACTCGTTATTAGTGAAGCCCAGGCAGTTCCATCGATACGTTGCACTAGCTAAATTTAGATTTTAAAATGAAAATCTATATTTTTTAATTTGTAAATAATAATGGGTTGCAGTACCAATTACTGCCACAAGATGCCACTATTGTGTGCAGCTGCAATACACATGATACAGTGTTACAATGTGGCCGTCCATACATCAGTTTTGAAGATTTGATCTGAATCTTTGATCGTATTTTCTTTTCCAGGGCGATGCGAGGCAGAGCCGTGAAATAAATTTATATAAAATCCTCATTTAGTCTATTAAAAGACTGAATTAAAAATAATGTCCTTCAAATTTTCCTGGATGTGATTGCAATAACTAAGCAATCAGGTGACGAAACAATTGGTCTGAATTGCCACCAAACTGCAAGGTTCCAAAAACCCTACTGACCCGGGCCAGGTTTATGTGTATTATAGGCCCTCTGAAGCTACTGCCCCAATAGGTTGTACCTTGGACATGTGGGTGGGGTACTATATACTGTATTTGCTACAGTAGACCTAACTGGATGACATTTAGTTTGCTAAAGCACTGTGTATAATAAACATTTGCCGCAGGTTTTCTTTTTAGAATCCTCCCGCCTCCCTCTTTTCAGTGCTGCCGATCTCCAGCCTCTTTTCAGCCACTTCTTGATTATATGCACCCACACCAGTATCGGCTGCACATAAATGCTTTGGACCAGCATTCCAAAGGGCAGACCATGCCTGTGTACAATATTTGTGGGCACAGGCATATTTAGTTTCCACCAGGGGGCGTAAGTGGCAGGGTGACAACACAAGGACAATAGGAGGGCATGGCCGGAGTGTGGTCACCCCATAGCAAGAAGTGGCCTGAACAAAAGTAACAGTAAAATATTGAAGCTTATTAGTTGTTGGATGACACGGCTGCATTAGTTTTATCTTTTTCAGGCTACTGTCATTTGAATTACACACCTCCTGCCTCTAAGCAGCTACGCTCACCAATTGTGAGGATCCATGGAAGGAGCCATGATTGTCACCCAGGCTATACTGCAAACATGTTTGCCTTTGTTCATCTCCATTACATGGAGTATACAGGGATTGGTAGTTTACAGAAGAAAGATAACATTGCTTGTACTTTCAGTTCAACTTACAGGAAGTGACCCAAACACAGCGTTTCTGGCAGGATCAACAGGTATTTTCTGTGCTTGCTTGGTGTGCTGCAGTGCCATTCATTGTTAATGCCACACCAATGCATTTTGGTTTTAGTGCACCACAATACACTACACTGGTGTGAGTGGTGATGCAGTAAAACTGTCACATCCAATGAGTCACTTGAGGGTGTAGCCTCTTTATTGCACTTACATTGGTCCTTGATGGCTGGGCATTGCAGGTAGTGCATTGTGGGACCTGAGTAGACATTTGTTGGATTGTGTGTAGGGTGCCGAGATGCAAACACCGGAAGGTAGTGCAACCTCCTGGTGTCTATCTGGTGCAGCGATTTAAGTTTGACCTTCCAGCCAGACAAAAAAAATGCCTGATTTTCCCAATTTTTATATTTCCTTCCTTTTGTAGATTCTTACAATTAGCACATGCCGCTCTTGTATCAGACCATGCACAGTGGGACAGGTGTGTAGATGTGAGCAGATTTTAGGCTGGATACAGACCAACAAAAAGTATTTACAAACAGGTTTACAATAGTTGGGGGTGTATTTATACAAAAAATAAATAAATAGAGCTTTGCATCCTGTGAAACATAAGTTCTGTGTGAATGAGGGTAAAATTGAAATAGAATGTTTCTATTATATCTCCAGATGGAATGTTTATCCCCTTCCCGCCGAGCGTACGCAGATGTGCGTGCTTGGCTTCCGGGGGGTATACCGGGATGATGCCCGCACCTGCAGGCATCATCCCGGTACCGTTTTTTTTCAGCGGGCGATTGGCTATCCAGCCATAACAACCGAATCGGCTAAAAGCCGCTCGGCTGTTATGCCGGAGGAGCGGGCTGTTACCGGTGCTCCCGCTCGATCGGTAGCACCGATTCCACGTCTGATGCCTCCGGCTGCTGGTGAGGAACTGGAACAAAGCCGTAATCGGCTTCGTTCCAGTCTCCTCATAGTAAACACGGAAGCGACGTCATGACGTCACTTCCCGTTTACTCTGCTGCCAATGGCGCCGGTTTTAAAAAGATATACGGTATTCAGAATTGCTGTTTTCGCCGATCTGAATACATTGAAGTGTAAAGGAGGGGTGGGGGGTCTTTTAGAAATAAACAAATATGGCCGCTTAGAAATTGGATGAAAGGTTTAGCACTGGGAAATTAAATTGTGCATTTTATATACAACTATACCATAGTTTTCTTTTATATACAACTATACATTTGGGAAATTAATTTGTGCTTGTTATATACAACTATATGTAGCACTAACCCCCGAAGGAGCTGCTGGTTATTTTTGGGCTTACCGTTACCTTCCGTTCTCCTTGTAGCACGTCCAGGGGATGTCCCGTGGCAGATGGCCTATAACTCGAGACTGACAACAGGTCCACTTGAATGGATTTTATTTGCAAAACTCAGACAATTGAACAGTCTTTTAACTTGGGATCAGAGGGTTGGAAAGAGGGTTCAGGTACCCTTAGTGTCAAAGTCAGGAAAAACGTTGAAGAACGTGCTTACTCTGACTGCATCCAGAGAATAGCCATTCGCAACGGGATGATCACTCAGGTTGGACAGTCCTTCTCTCACAAGGCCTAGCCGCCAACTTGGTGCTTACTCAGGAACAAGTCTCTGCCACAGACATTGTTGTAGAAACGTACAAAATAATGTCTCTGACACAGACGTTGCTGTAGAACCCGTAGGAAAACTAAGCTGGAGAACACTTGTAGGATACCTGGATCTCTCAACCTACTTGACGATATCCACAAGACCAGATTCTCTCGGTTACTTCAGCCCTTCCAGGCTCTTGCTAAGAAAACCAACCTGTACGTGGTGTTCTTCTGAAGAGTCTTCCCCTGGAATGCTGGAAGTATACTGGGTCTCTCCCGAACCGGAGACGACACCAAACCACCTCAGAATCCTTCCTTAGTTTCCTTGCCTCAGGCTAGCCAGCCCCAAGACATTAAAGTCAGGTGGATTTGCACCCCAGGCCATAGCTTTCTTGGGGGCTGGTCTGGAGGACCAGGACCATGAAGTCAGCACATCATTCTGGACCAGAACCCCGAACCACGTGTCCTCTGCATATTAAATACCCTCTCCCAGAGAGCACCACTCCCACTGGGTATGCTCCGAGAGAGAGCAACTTAAGCACCTGACCAGACCATAGTTCCATGCCTGCCAGAGGAGACAGTGCCCCCTGTAGCCAGGCTGAACATCTCACAGTCCAGTCAGACTGATGCAGAGGCCCAATTTAGATAATTATACCCAAACCAAACTGCAGTTTAGGCCACTTTAACTTTAGAACAATGCATAGTGCGTGCTCTTCAGGAGCCGCTGCTACATATACTATAGTTTTTTTTTTATATACAACTATACAACTAATATATAAATATACATATAATATATTTAGTAGCTGAGCTGCCCACCCTGAGCTGGTCTGCTAAAGGTGGGGGGGGGGGGTGCAGCTGCACACATCTATTTTTATATATAATATACACATAGTAGCTGAGCTGCCCCCCAAGCTGATCTGATAACGGGGGTGCTGCTGGACACAGCTATAATATATATATGTACAGTAGCTGAACCTCCAACTCTGAGCTGGTCTGATAAGGGGAGTGACACCGGGTTTTTACACACCAGGTGACACCAAACCTAGTGACACCACTGGGCTTGTCTCAGCTTGGTGAATTTAAACAAGAAAAAGGATCTTTTTTTGCCGCACATCCTACAAAATCTAGTCATGGAGGTCCCCCAAGGCTGAGTCCAGTGGACAGGGCGAAACATGTCAGAGCTGAGACTGTTGCTACCATCACTACCTATGGGTTTTGTTGGATGTGCGGGAATGATCCTTCTCCTTGTTTGCATATTTCAGAGGAAATTGAGATATTCACGTATTTATTTCATTGGTGAGTCAGTCTATTTCTTGGCCTATTCCTCTTTGTTTCGGCCTCCCATCTTTTTTTTCTTGCGCAGTTAGCACTTCATGTGCAATTCATTGAGGGTCACACATCATCCCCATCTATTCTGATTTTCATGGCAGTTTCCATTGGCTTTCTTTCTTTAGCCACTTTCAGACAGGACCATTTTGCTGGCTTAAGACCAGACTCGCACTTTTTGCGATTCAGCACTGCGTCGCTTTAACTGACAATTGTATGGTCGTGCGACGTGGCTCCCAAACAAAATTGACGTCCTTTTTGTCCTACAAATAGAGCTTTCTTTTGGTGGTATTTGATCACCTCTGCGTTTTTTTTTGTGTGCTATAAACAAAAAAAAGCGTCAATTTTGAAAAAAACGCATTATATTTTACTTTTTGCTATAATAAATATTTGCCAAAAATATATATATAAAAAAACATTTTTTTTCCTCATTTTAGGCCGATACGTATTCTACATGTTTTTGGTAAAAAAAATCGCAATAAGTGATAATTGATTGGTTTGCGCAAAATATATAGCGTTTACAAAATAGGGAGTTTAGATAGTTTTATAGCATTTTTATTAATTTTTTTTTTTACTATTAATGGCGGCGATCATCGATTTTTTTAAATTTTTTTTTTATTGTGACTGCGACATTATGGTGGACAAATCAGACATTGTTGACACATTTTTGGGACCATTGTCATTTATACAGCAATCAGTGCTATACAAATGCACTGATTCCTGTGTAAATGACACTGGCAGTGAAGGGGTTGACCAGGGGGTGGCAGTGTAGGGGTTAAGTGTGTCCTAGGGGCGTGTTACTAACTGTGGGGGGCTGGGCTGTGTGTTAGTGAACACCGATCTCTGCTCCAATAACAGGGAGCAGAGATCAGTATCACTTGTTGCTAGGCAGAACGGGGAGATATTTACTTCCGCATCTCCCCCTTCAGCTTCCCCGTGAGACGATCGCAGGTATCCCTGCGGCGATCGAGTCCGCGGGACCCGCGACCAGACCCACGGGGGTCCCGAACGGCGTCCCACGCACGTGATTGCATGGCGGCATTCTTAAAGGGACGTACCTGTACGCCCATATGCCTGTCAGTGCCATTCTGCCGACATACATCGTCATGGAAGTGGGAAGTGGTTAATTTTCGACATTAGTAACCTTCTTTTACCTTCATACTCCTCTTGGTACTACCAGCTCCTCCTGAGCTCTCGGGAGTGAAATGGCCCACAGAGTAAAGAGTAATGAGCTTCTTCTTTTTGCTTGGTGTCCATCCTCTGAGGAAAGGGCTTCTACAACAGAGGCCTGCTATGCATTGCAGTTAAACATTCCCTTTTAGGAGGCCTACATTTACAGCCGTGTCTCCTCCTTTCTATGGCTCCCCTCTAAGGATTCAGTCACACATATCTTCCCAAATCCAGGCTTTGTCTGCTATGCCCTCTGCCTCTTTAGATAACCCATTGTGCTCTGGGAATGTATTTACTTGTCATCTGATGTTTATTGACAACAGTAAAATTGTATATGCATAATATAAGTTGTATCTAATAGCAGTGTACAAAGAAGGACAGCTACAGCAGTTTAGAACTAGCTTTTGAAGTAAGGTGCACATGGAAGGGCTTTGCACAACACAAAAACAAAAGATTTCCCAGCACACTTACCAGCTTGCCTGCAAATAAATCCAAAAATGCACAATCTAACACTTGACATTAAAAACAGAGGTCTTAGTTGCACACATTTGCAAATGGGGAAGCTGCACTGCTTTGCCAAGGCTGCTCTGTAAAGTGCGAGGTCCTAAGGCCTCGTTCACACAAGGCGTATGAATCCATACCCCGTGTGAGGGCAGTGGGTACAGGCACTCCATGCATCCCCGTGCAGGCAGTCACATTGCACACATTTGCAAATGTATGTGGAAGCTGCACTGCCTCGTCAAGGCTCCTCTGTACAGTGCAGTTTTTTTTTTTTGTGTTTTTTTTGTGTGATTATCCAGACCCGTGTAGATGTAGAGGAAGGCGAAAAAAACCCTGATAAAGCATGGTGTCATTTGCTCTAACAGGGAAAAAATTCCTTCCTGACCCCCGAAGGCGATCGGATTACTCCCTGTATTATACATCTGTGGGTGGACATTACAATGTCTTTTGATGGTTTTCAATTTAAAACAGCTTGTTTGATGAATATCAAAAAGTAATGTACAAAAATGAGGAATCTTTGTTCATCAGGATCTTTGAATATGATATCAATGTCTTTACAGATGAACTGTCCTCCCCAAATTTCTCATGAATATATCGGTATATAGATCCAATCCATCATGTCACATCAAGAACTATTGTCCAAATATGGGAGGAATCTTCATCATCATATCCATCCACCTCTTTAATGCTGGATTCACACATATGCAGTTTTAGTGCTATTTGCAGTTTGCAGATTTGCACTACAGTCCATTTAACATTGTTTCCTATGGAACACATTCTGTAGTGCAAAATGCAAAGAGCACTAGAAATGCATAGGTGTGAATCCAGCCTACGGGGACGCAGCGGCTGGACAAACACAGCCCTAATTTAACAGGTGTGCAGGAGTGGGTGAGTGGCCCTGAATGCACACAAATTAGGACCTGTGTTCCCCGGCTGCCCGGCTGCTCCGTCCCCATAGCGTAACATAGGCTGTCAGCACCCTGCTGTGGGTGAGCTTGCTGGTTGGCATCCTGCTGTGGGTGGGTTATTGGCCGGCACCCTGATGCAGGTGGGCTTGCTGGCTGCCACCCTGATGCGGGGAGGCTTGCTGGCTGACACCCTTATGTGGGGGCTTGCTGGCTGGCACCCTGATGTTGGTGGGCTTGCTGGCTGGCACCCTGATGTTGGTGGGCTTGCTGGCTGGCACCCTGATGTTGGTGGGCTTGCTGGCTGCCACCCTGATGCGGGGAGGCTTGCTGGCTGACACCCTTATGTGGGGGCTTGCTGGCTGGCACCCTGATGTTGGTGGGCTTGCTGGCTGGCACCCTGATGTTGGTGGGCTTGCTGGCTGGCACCCTGATGTTGGTGGACTTGCTGGCTGGCACCCTGATGTTGCTGGGCTTGCTGGCTGGCACCCTGATGTTGCTGGGCTTGCTGGCTGGCACCCTGTTAGAGAAATTAAGTATTATACCTCTAAATGTCAACTATGAATATGCATAGAAATATAGCTTTATCTTAATTAAGTTTAAAATGCTTAGAAATATGTTTTATATAACCCTATTATACTTCAATATGCTGAATAATCATATAACTATGAAAATGCTTACATTAGCAGAAATTGAAAAACACATAGCTCACATCAATGCCAATGATGGATGCATGGATTTTTGAAGCCTGAACGTACATGTAACCATTTCTCTTGAATATGGAATTAATGTCTTACCTTGACTTGAGAGACGGTCTGATTATTCTCCAACACACCCTGCTGTGGGTGGACTTGCTGGCTGGCAGGCACCCTGTTGCAGGTGGGCTTCATGGCTCGCACTCTGCTGTGGGTGGACTTGCTGGCTGGCAGGCACCCTGTTGAAGGTGGGCTTCATGGCTCGCACTCTGCTGTGGGTGGACTTGCTGTCTGGCAGGCACCCTGTTGCAGGTGGGCTTCATGGCTCGCACTCTGCTGTGGGTGGACTTGCTGGCTGGCAGGCACCCTGTTGCAGGTGGGCTTCATGGCTCGCACTCTGCTGTGGGTGGACTTGCTGGCTGGCAGGCACCCTGTTGCAGGTGGGCTTCATGGCTCGCACTCTGCTGTGGGTGGACTTGCTGGCTGGCAGGCACCCTGTTGCAGGTGGGCTTCATGGCTCGCACTCTGCTGTGGGTGGCTCCTCTGTACAGTGCAGTTTTTTTTTTTTTTCATCTGTATCTTCTGAGGATGATATCAATGTGTTTACAGATGAATTGTCCTCTCCGTATCTCTCATGAATATATGGGTATAGCAGTACAATCCACGTATTATGTCACATCAAGAACTATTGTCCAAATATGACCAATCTTCATCATGTCCATCCACCCTTGGGCTTTCTGGCTTGCAGCCTGCTGTGGCTGGCTGGCTGGCCTCCCTGCTGTGGGTGGGCTTGCTGGCTGGCCTCCCTGCTGTGGGTGGGCTTTCTGGCTTGCAGCCTGCTGTGGGTGGGCTTGCTGGCTGGCCTCCCTGCTGTGGGTGGGCTTGCTGACTGGCCTCCCTGCGTTGGGTGGGCTTTCTGGCTGGCACCCTGCTGTGAATGGGCTTTCTGTCTGGCACCCTGCTGTGGGTGGGCTTGCTGACTGACACCTTGCTGTGGGTGGATGGCTGGCTGACACCTTGCTATGGTTGGCTGGCTGGCACCCTGATATGGGTGGGCTTGCTGGCTGGCACCCTGATGTTGGTGGGCTTGCTGGCCGGCACCCTGATGTTGGTGGGCTTGCTGGCTGGCACCCTGATGTTGGTGGGCTTGCTGGCTGGCACCCTGATGTTGGTGGGCTTGCGGACTGGCACCCTGATGTTGATGGGCTTGCTGACTGGCACCCTGATGTTGGTGGGCTTGCTGACTGGCACCCTGATGTTGGTGGGCTTGCTTACTGGCACCCTGATGTTGCTGGGCTTGCTGACTGGCACCCTGATGTTGGTGGGCTTGCTGACTGGCACCCTGATGTTGGTGGGCTTGCTGGCTGGCACCCAGATGTTGATGGGCTTGCTGACTGGCACCCTGATGTTGGTGGGCTTGCTGACTGGCACCCTGATGTTGGTGGGCTTGCTTACTGGCACCCTGATGTTGGTGGGCTTGCTGACTGGCACCCTGATGTTGGTGGGCTTACTGACTGGCACCCTGATGTTGGTGGGCTTGCTGGCTGGCACCCAGATGTTGATGGGCTTGCTGGCTGGCACCCAGATGTTGGTGGGCTTGCTGACTGGCACCCTGATGTTGGTGGGCTTGCTGGCTGGCACCCTGATGTTGTTGGGCTTGCTGGCTGGCACACTGATGGAACACACTCTCCACTAAACACTACACTACACTACACTACACACTAAACACACCACACATTACACACTAAACACACCACACACGACACACGACACACCACACACGACACACCACACACGACACACCACACACTACACACACCACACACTACACACACTACACACACTACACACACACCACACTACACACTATAGGTTGATCATGTCGATGTTAGGGAATCCAGGCAAGAATACTTTCTTTCCTGGAATTTCCAATGCCTTGCCATCTATCGCTGACGGAGGAAGTCGAGAAGATGTTTCCATGTCCATGTTGGTGGGCTGTAAAATGAAAAACAAATATGAGATTCTGTATTCATAGATTTCTGACCTGAGTAAATATCAGGATATTGCTTAAAGCCCAATTCCTGAAACAAGTATAAATTACCCTTGCAGTATTTGTGTGTGTGTGGGGGGGGGGGGGGGTGGATTTTGTGCCTAGGGGTAGAGGAATAAGGTATACTAATGTATTCCTTTCTTTGGACAGCCTTCATCTATGCAACCCATCCCTCACAGACCTTCTCTAAAGCTTTCCCAGCCACGGTCACATTCTTACCCTCACATACAATGTAAGACTGATAGGCCTGTATTGTACATGATGATGCAGAGAGGTTAGGGCTAGGTCCCTCTTTCTCTGCCCCTAGAGTTTACAAGCAATAAAACATTAGAGTGCAGGGTGGGGTGGGGGTGGTGGTTGCCTATTGCGCAATCTATTTATTTTTTGAGTTGGGCTTTAACATTGACTAACTTCTTTAATACAACCTAGAACCTTCTTCCTCTTTCCATGCAGTGGAGGAGCAGATAGGATACAAATCTAGATGCAAACTACATGTCTGGTCCCATGCCTTCCACCACATCATGGTGGTCAAAGTCACATGTCCTAGACACCCCAGACATTGTATTATGAACCATTGCACCTTCTCCCTTCAACTATCACTCCCAGCTGTGCACCAATGGGGTTTATATACTAAAACTGGAGAGTGCAAAACCTGGTGCAGCTCTGCATGGTAACCAATCAGCTGACATGTTTTTGTCAAAGCTTTATTGAACAAGCAGAAAGTTAGAAGCTGATTGGCTACCATTCACAGCTGCATCAGATTTATCACTCTCCAGTTTTAGTAAATCATCCCCATTGTGTCTGATGCCTAGAAAGTTACATTCTTATTTACTTCCGTAGAAAATGAAATATTGACTGATTAGTCTGTGAGGTTTTCCTGCAGGCTGGGATATGTCTGTACCCCCTATATTAGCTGTAAGGACACAGCAATGCTCCTTACAGTGTGTAACAATCTTCTTTTTGAATCCTCATCCTATAAAGATTTGTGTACTTACCGGACCTACAGAGAAAGGGGGCCGTCCTTTCCCTTGTTCCATCGACTTCCAATTGATGAACCTCATGAATGGATGCCGTCTTATGTCGCTGCCAACTCCAAGCCTCTTCTCCGGACATTTGCATAGCAGCTATAAAAGAGAAATTAAGAGTTATTTTGAGTTCATTTTGCACTTTTTAGAAAAGAAAAAAAAAACTTTGACTACAGTGCGTCTCCTCCTGGGCGGTCCTTTCACCCATTGGAGGATCATAGCATGTGAAGGCACATATATAGCCAAGTACAGGTGCTGGATGTCTACTGACATGGATGGAATTCATATTATATTCCAGCACAACAAATCAGTGTTGTGCTGGAATGTTATGTTATGATGTGCCGCCATTAGATGGCTTCTAACTCCCTGAGATCTTTAGATTGGTGGTGACACTTTAAGGAGAATTACAGCCACGAGAAAAGGGAGGAGATTTGATATTTTTAAAGATCTTTTTTTCTTCTCATTAACATCATTTATCAGCACCGGGCGATAAAAGCAGTTTAATGAATGGAGTTGGAATGGGTTAGAACCCCTCTGTTAGGTTGTGGTTGCTTTCTGTGTCCCCCCTTTGTGAGATTTCCATGTCCTCAGGACATGATATGAAACAAAATGTCTACAACAGGGACACAATGACGGCAGGTGATCTAATCCTCCCCACTATGTTCAAAACAATAATAAATGGGGAGGAGTTCTGCTTTAATAACCTCATACAATGTGCACATCAGCGATTGACCCCATGTGGCATCATCGTCTGAGCCCTAAGCCCCAGGATGAAGTATTCCCATTGGATCTTCACCATGGAATGAAGAAGCCAAACTACCCAACAATCCAGCTGACAACCAGAATTGGCAACACCCCTACATTATACCGCTAAAGCAGCAGCAGTAGGCCTAGAAACCTTCCCTGTGCTTCTTCAGAATTAGAAAATGTCTTGTACTTACTCCTCCCAGGAAGTGCTTCAGATGTTGGTCCATGTCCGGGGGGTAAACAGGATCTTCATAATTCACGGCCCTCCTGTATACCTGAGTGGTATCGTCACGGAATGGTACAGTTCCTGTGGCCATCTTGTATATGACAACCCCCATGGAAAACCAGTCGGGTGCAAACTGGTAGAAGTCGCCATTGATAACCTGCCAATCAGAGAAGAGAAATCAGTTACTTAGTTCCTACAAACTTAGCATCCTTTTATAAGAGAAATAATAATATATATTCATTGAACGTGTATTCTAAGGGAGGCATTTACAAAGCATCAGTATGTCCTTACTGTGGCAATAGCGCTACTTTAATAAAAATGACATTTATAAAGCACAGCGGTGGAATTGGGACTTTGAGTGCTATTACAGGGAATGGGTGTAAACATAAAAAATAAAAAATAAACTTGAGCGAGAGCCTAGTCATGTGATTCACCCTAATCAAATCAGAGTTCTCTTTGTTATGCTAAGTATATAGAACTTCATAGGATACCACAGGCTCTACACAGTGGCATGCATTTAATGAATGGGCCGTAATTCTGCAGATTGTAACAGAGAGCAGATAGTGATATCTGCTCTCCAGTAGAAATCATTGCAACATTAACCTTGATGTAGCTTTTTAAAATTTGATATGTTTACTATTTCATATGTCCATTATTATAGATATTGTAGCTAGACTCGCTTTAAGCAAGAGGAATAGCAAAGAACAACCACTGTGCCCAACAGCTAACCAGGAGGCAGAGGCGGCATACGCAATGGCTGCCCCCATGGACATATATTAACCACTTCAGCCTGGACCATTTGGCTGGCCAAAGACCAGAGCAGTTTTTGTGATTCAGCACTGCGTCGTTTTAACTGACAATTGCCGGTCATGCTATGTGGCTCCCAAACAAAATTGATGTCTTTTTTTCCCCCCACAAATAGAGCTTTCTTTTGGTGGTATTTAATCACCTCTGTGGTTTTATTTTTTGCATTAAAAACAAAAAAAGAGCAACAATTTTGAAAAATAGCTATTTTTTTTTTTTACTTTCTGCTATAATAAATATCCAATAAGTATATATATTTTTGGTTAAAAAAAGCTAAAATGTTGAAAAACAATATTTATTATTTTTTTATGAAAAAACACCAAAAATTGAAAAAGGAATATTTTTTATTTTTGTTTATAAAACATATCCAATAAAATTATTAAAAAAATTGAATTTCTTCATCAATTTAGGCCAATATGCATTCATATTTTTGGTTAAAAAAAATCCCATTAAGCGTATATTGATTGGTTTGCGCAAAGTCTATAGCTTCTATAAACTATGGGATATTTTTATTAATTTATTTTTAGTAGTAATGGCAGCGATCCGCGACGTCTAGCGGCACTGGAATATTGCAGCGGCCATTTGTGACATCTAACTGACAATTTTTGGGGACTAGTGAGGCTAATACAGTGATCAGTGCTAAAAAATATGCACTGTCACTGTACTAATGACATTGGCTTAGAAGGGGTTAAACATCAGGGGCGATCAAAGGGTTAAATGCGTGCCTGACCAGAGTTTTACTACTGTGGGGGAGGTGGTTGTACTAGGGGAAGGCATGGATCATTGTACTACTCTGGGGAAGTGCTCATTATTATTATTAGTATTATTATTTTTTTTTTTTACACATTATGTTTGCATATAGCAATGAATTTTGTTACTTTAAGCAAGAAATTTACTGAATGAAAGAATGAAATGGATTCATTTAGTTTATTTTGTTGTGATTGGCCCCAGTCTACTCCATGTGATCACTGTGACCAATCTCAGGTAACTTTTGGTTACAGCGGTCACATGGTACTGACAGCGGACCGGTACACTGATCAGTCATCAGCTGTGTCTGGTAGAGACAGTCGGTGACAGATCGCACCGCAGCACGCCCCCGCGTCATATGATGTCCACCCAAAGCGACAAATAGCTGCCCCCCAGGCATCTTTCTGCCAGAGGCCGGGCGGCAAACGGATTAAGCAAATCCTTTTGTGTGAATGTTTTTGTCGATTTCCTTACCTGGAGATCCTGCCAGTAACGGCAGTTTTCTTAACCGCTTCAATACCAGGAATTTACCCCCCTTCCTGACAAAGTCAGTTTTCAGCTTTCTGAGCTGTCGCTGTTTGAATGACAATTGCGCGGTCGTGCTACACTGTACCCAAACAGAATTGTTATCATTTTGTTCCCACAAATAGAGATTTATTTTGGTGGCATTTGATCATCTCTGCAGTTTTTATTTTTTTGCTAAACAAATAAAAATAAGACTGAACATTTTGAAAAAAAATAAGTTTTGCTTTTTTGTTTCTGTTATAAAATTTTGTAAATAAGTAAGTCCTCCTCTTCACTGATAAGGCGGCACTCGGGGGCACTAATAAAGCAGCACCGATGAGGTGGCACCAGTGAGCGGGCACTGACGATGGGCACTTATATGCAGCACTGATGGGTGCCACTAATATACAGCACTGATGGGCATTGATAGGCGGGACTGATCGGAACTTGTTGGAGGTACTGGTGACACTGGGCACTGAAAGGCTGCAAAGAGGGGTACTTATAGGTGGCACTGATAGGGGGCACTGCTGGCCACTGATATGCGGCACTGATGGGCATTGATATGTGGCACTGATGGGAACTGATACATGGCACTGATAGGCATCCCTGGTGGCACTGGCAGTGGTAGGCATTGTGAGTGGGCACTGATTGCCAGCTGCCTGGGCATTGATTGGCAGCTGCCTTGACACAGATTTGCATTTCCCTGGTGGTCTGGGGGTGCATACCTGGTGTTCCAGTGTGGATGGTCATCCTGGTGGTCCTGGGCAGGATCCAAGGGGGGGCAGGGCTGATAAACAATCAGCACAGACCCCCCTGTTAGGAAAGCAGCCGATCGTCTCTCCTCTACTCACGTCTAACAGACACGAGTGAGGAAAAGCCGATCAACGGCTCTTCCTGTTTACATTGTGATCAGCAGTGATTGGACATGGCTGATCACGTGGTAAAGAGTCTCCATTGGAGGGTCTTTACTGAGATCGGTGTAGTGGCGTGTCAAACTGACACACCGCACCACCAATCACCGCGATGCGCTCGGCGGCTGTTATCCTGCTGAACGTCATATGACGCCCAGTCAGGATAACCCAACCACCGCCCAGCCGTCGTTTTGCTATAGGCCGGGCGGGAAGTGGTTAAAGTGGAACTAAACCCTTCTCTCCTTTACAGCCAGGGGAGCTGCCATCTCAGCCTCTGTTTGATCTTCAGCAGCTATGGTGCTGCACATGTGATCAGTTATGTCACCAGTCATTTCATGGCTTAACATTTCAGCTGAGAGCACAAGCAACTGTGTCAGTTAGCATATTTGGCACGCTTTGAATGTAACTGTTGCTAATCCATTAAATTGATGTTTTTAGTCCACTTTAAGCAAATCCTTGTGTGTGAATCTTTTGCCGAGATTCTTACCTGTAGATCCTACCAGTAACAGCACTTCCTGATGGGGACTTACAATGCTAAGACACTGCTTTGCAATTAGCAGCAGCGTTGTCTTGCTGTGTGCACTCTGCCATTGGGCTGTCATCTCTCGGTCAGCTGCCATCCCCGCATATTGACGTATTAACAATCTTTTTTATTTTTTCCCGGCAGGAATTTCGCACATGACTGCAAGATGTCTTTGGGAGGAAGCTGGACGATATTTTCCACAAACAAAGCTCACCCTGATGAAATTCATCTATATCTGACAATATGAGTAAGTGAGGGGACATAAGGAAAAATTCTTCTTTTTCTTCTTCTTTCTTCTTTTCCTTCCCTCCTTTCCTCTTTTTCTTCTTTGTTCTTTTCCTTCCTTTCATCTTTATCTTCATTCCTTTCTACTTTTTCTTCTTCTTAATTAATTTCCTTCCTTCCTTTCTTTTTCTTCTTCTTTCCCTTCTTTCCTTCCTTTCTTCTTTTCCTTCCTTCCTTCATTTCTTCTTCTTTTATTCTTTTTTTCTTCTTCTTTTCCTTCCTTCCTCTTTCTTCTTCTTTCTTCTTTTTTCTTCCTTCAATCCTTCCTTCCTTCTTCCTCCGCCTCTGGGAATTTGTATTGAATAGGGGATGGTGATGTGTTTTCAGTGAGTCTCATCTTCAGCTATTATAATATTTACCTAAAGATAGTTCCTGATAGGACACTTCTGATCCATATTTGCCTGGTTCTATTTCAAATTCAGCTTTGTAAGAGCTCCCTCTAGTGGCTGTTTTTTTTGTCAAGCTGGGTAAAAGGTTCAAGTGCACCTGCCAGTAACTTTCCATGTTTCCATGAATACATTTCTGACCTTTCATAATATACAGGAACAGTATAATTTTTCAGAAAAGCGTCACCCCATCTACCAACGAACGTTCATAAACGGTGCTGTATACAAGGGGTTAAAGCAAGCAGCAGCCATAAGCTTGTAGAGCTAGCGAAGGGCTTTTTACATGAAAGTGATCCCATTTATGATCACTTCTATAGGGCTCTGAATGGTACACTCTGAATGGTACACCTTCCCACTGCCACCACGTGCGGTGCTTCTCAGGCCCTCCCATTCCTCTGGGATGATCAAGACTGCAGGAAATGGCTTTTCATATTTGTTCCCTGATCCCCTTTAAGATTAATGAATCCAGAAGAGATTTGTATTACCCAATTTCTGGGTTTACAGCTGCAACTCCTTGGTTACTGGAGCCGAGGATGCAGCTAATCAAGCATGACCTGTGCTTGATTAGCTGTAATGGAAGACAGGGGGAAAATTAGTTGTTTAATAGGCTAACAAGCCCCCTATGTTATTGCATTGAGCAGGTGACCGGTTCTCTTCATGGAGACATTGGGGTCTAGCCCCCCCATGTCTCTATAAAAATGACCTACCCAATGCAATAACATAGGGGGCTTGTTAGCCTATTAGACTATCAATTTCCCCACTATCTTCCATTACAGCTAATATATTACCCATTACATATAGGGGGTTATTTGCCTATTTGCCCCTTGTTATAGCATTAAAGTTAAGTAAAGAAAAAAGTGTAAAAAATATATTAAATACAATAAATAAATATTTTTGTTTAAATAAATTAAATATTTTCCAGCGTATGAGATGACCTTTTACACTTAAAAAAACTGGGCAAAAATCGGGGGTCGTCTTATACGCCGGATCAGCCCCTCGGATGCCTTCTGAGGGTTCGGTAATACTGTATGTAGCTTCGGCTACATACAGTATATACCGCTGAGCCAATCCCAGTGAGCAATGTATTCAAATGAATACAGAGCCTGCTCGGATTGGAGTAACAACCTCTGCCAATCGGATTGGCTTTGAGAGTCAGAGAGGCGCGGGCTGATGATGATACAGCCTCTGCCAATCCAAGCAGGCTTTGTATTAATTAATAGAATACATCGCTCACTGTGATTGGCTCCAGCAGGAAATAGGATATGGCGCCAGCTCTTCTGCTAGGACGAAATATCAAGCGTCGGAAGCCTCGGAAGGGGGTCGTCTTATACGGTAAGTACAAGAAAAAAATGCTAAACAACTGTAAGATTAGGGGGCTGTCTTATATGCCCGCTCGTCTTATACACCGGCATATATGTAAGTAGAGAAAAAAGTATAAAAAAAGATATTATGTAAAATAATTCATTTTTGTTTTTTACCCCCAATATTTCCATAAAGATCACCTTTCACCTGCCCGATGCTATCACAAAATGAGATGATGTCATTAAACTGCTGCAAGCAGGAGGGAGCGCTCTCCTCTCTCCCAGTGATCAGTCTGTGCATTGTAACTTTATAGCAAGTAGGGGCTGATCTGTGCCCGACATATGTGGACACCAAAGAAGTAGATGGTCGGCTTCTTTATCCTGTTTATCTTGTTCTTTTGTGTCTCTTTGCAGCAATTGCCTTACTTACTGTCGGACATATCGCCCACCTAGCCGGCCGGATGATCTGGGAAAGTCTGACTTTTTCACGGCCTGGAGATAGTCATGCTGAGTTTCCATGGGATGACTGCCAAGGCCACAGAAATAACGGTGAGCAGGAGCCTGATGTGTCCTTCTATAAGGAAGAATATTGAATCCTGTGAACTGAGCTGGAATTCTTTCCTGTTTCAGACCCGCCAATGGTAGGGGGAGGGGTGGCCACACACTGAGAATATTTAATTTCTTCATGTCTGTATATTGATACCTTGCTCTAAGCCCTGCTATTATCTAGAGGTAAGCCCCTCCCATTATTTAGCAGTCCAATGCCAGAGCCTACTGAGGGTACTACATTGGGTTGTAGAATGCTGGTGGAAAGACTTGATTTAGGAATGGGCGGTACTTGCCTCACAGCCAGGTGAGGGTGGACTCTGTTTGGGACCCTGATGTAAGTGGAGAATCTGATGGGGGCCTTGATGTATGGGGACTGATAGGGACCCTGGTTTAAGTAGGGAGACTGATGGGGACCCTGGTGTAAGTAGGGAGTCTGATGGGGACCCTGGTGTAATTAGGGAGACCGATGGGGACCCTGATGTAAGTAGGGAGTCTGATGGGGACCCTAATGTAAGTAGGGAGACTGATGGGGACCCTGATGGGCATCCTGATGTAAGTGTGTTTGGGGGCATCTGATTGGGACCCTGATATAAGTAGAGAGTCTGATGGGGACCCTGATGTATGGGGACCCTTGTTTAAGTAGGGAGACTGATGGGGACCCTGGTGTAAGTAGGGAGTCTGATGGGGGCCCTGATGTAAGTTGGGGGGTCTGATGGGGACCCTTATGTAAGTAGGGAGTCTGATAGGGACCCTGGTGTAAGTAGGGAGACTGATGGGGACCCTGGTGTAAGTAGGGAGACTGATGGGGACCCAGGAGTAAGTAGGGAGTCTGATGGGTACCCTGATGTAAGTAGTGAGACTGATGAGGGCCCTGATGTAAGTTGGGGGTCTGATGGGGACCGCTATGTAAGTAGGGAGACTGATGGGGACCTTGGTGTAAGTAGGGAGTCTGATGGGGTCTCTGATGTAAGTAGGGTGTCTGATGGGGGCTCTGATGTAAGTAGGGGGTCTGTTCGGGACCCTTATGTAAATAGCGAGACTGATGGGGACCCTGATGTAAGTAGGGGGTCTGTTGGGGACCCTTATGTAAGTAGGGAGACTGATGGGGACCTTGGTGTAAGTAGGGAGTCTGATGGGGTCTCTGATGTAAGTAGGGTGTCTGATGGGGGCTCTGATGTAAGTAGGGGGGTCTGTTCGGGACCCTTATGTAAGTAACGAGACTGATGGGGACCCTGGTGTAAGTAGGGGGACTGATAGGAACCCAGGTATAAGTAGGGAAGCTTTTTATACAATACAAATTCCAGAAAAAAGTACCTGGCTAAAGCCCATAATATAATGAAAGATTTAAGGAGATGTATGGAAGGAAGAGGAAAAAAGGAGGGGTCAGTATCAGGGGTTACATCCATCCGCACCCACATAACTGTGCCCATGGATATGTGTGTGCAACCACAATTCTATTAAACAGTGGATTTCCGGGCCCTCGTTGAGGCTATTTGGGGATAAGATGTTTTATTTATGGATCCAAAAGTTGTCACGTTTGCACACCGCCAAAAATTTTTCATTGGTAGTGAGGGACTTATCAGATATGCATTCGATGGCAAATACCTTCAAGGCACCTGTGTCCCCACCATGACATGAGGTGAACTGGCTTGGGACACTATGCTTGTCTGAAGCATCTTCGGTTAACCTACGGTGCTCAATGATTCTCTTACAAAGTGGGTGTATATTATGCCCCACATACAAGAGACCGCAAGAGCACAGTAACGCATAGATCACATAATCCGTAGAACTTGTGATGAACTGTTTAATATTCTAAACATTGTTTGTCCTCCCATGAACGTGGTTTGTCCCCCATGGTTTGTGAGGCATTCTCCCTTTACCACATCTAAGAATGCCCATTATATTATCAAAGAAAAATTGAATATCTGCCTTTTTGGCCTTATTGGCCTCACTTAACTTGCTGGGCGCAATAATGTTCTTCAAAAGCACTTGCCCTTCTAAAGGTGATACGGTATGTGTTGGAAATGACAGGTGCCAATTTGGTGTCCATCTGTAAAATATGCCGTTGTTTCGAAAACACCCTCTCAATGGCATGGTAATCACTGTTGAATACTGTAGTGAAATGTGTGATGTTATGCTCATTAGTTTTGATATGGGGTCTTTTAAGTGAGCTATTAAGGAATTTAGAATATGCCTCTTGTATTAACTCCTTAGGATAGCCTTTGTCTATAATTTTTTGTCTGAGAAGACAGCTCTGTTCTATATTGTCCTCCACCTTCGAACAATTCTTTCATAGTCGATGGAACTGGCCAGAGGGGATATTGTCCTTCCAGGTGGGGTGGTGACAACTCATATAATATAAATATTAGTTACCACCAACTTTGCAGAAATTCTTCTTAATAATTGCACCCAGTGGCGTAACTAGAACCTTTAGGGCCCCAATGCAAGAAACCATGAAGGGCCCCCCTGAACCCCAGCCAGGACCCTTCCCTCCGAGTCCGGCGGTGGAACTCCAGAGCGTGGTCACAGGTATGACCTTTGTGAGCCCTGTAGTTCCACCACTGGTATCAGTATTTTTATTTTTAGGTGCCCCATTGGGGGACTGTCCCTAGGCAGGATGGGGTCCCCGTCCCCAGAAGAGATGAGGTCCTTTTCTCCAGGGCAGATGAAGTTACTGCCCCCAGGTGAGAAGGGGTCCCTGTCCCCAGGGGGAGATGGAGGGGGTATGTAATGGTGTGTGGGGGATTGGGTCCTCTCACTCACCATGACCAAGCTGTAGGCCATGCACTCATCCATGTTGGCCTGGGCTCCATCCAGTGTGCTGCACGGGCGATCAGCTTATCTCCCAGAAAGACCTTTCATCATCTGTGTATGACGGGGAGGAGGGGGGGCTGGCAGACAAGCCTGCAGTGTCCTCCGGGGAGCCGGCTCTCATAGGGCTGCACTGCATCTGTGTGCTTAAAGTTTGTTTTCCCGGGAAAAGTTTGCAGTGCAGAGTGGGCCGGACTCGGGGTGGGCGGGACTCTGGCTGGGGAGAACAGACATCGGACTGAGTGGCAATGCATGGAGCAGGAGAGGGGTACTCTGAAGAGCCGGCTGAGGACACAGGTCATGCGGGGAATGCACAACTAAAGAGCAGCCATATGTAGAGGGGGCTGCATGGGCCCCCTGCATCACAGGGCCCGGTTGCGGTCGCAACTGCTGCACCCCCTATAGTTACACCCCTGATTGCACCTCCCTCATCGGTCAACTCTAGATGCAAGAATATTGAACTTATCGGACAAACCATGTTTCAAGGACTGTTAATGTTTGCAATATTAAACAGTTCATCACTTTTGAATTATGTGATCTTTGGGTTAAGGTGCTCTTACAGTCACTTGTATGTGGGGTGCACTATACGCCCACTTAGTAAGAGAACCTGTGAGCACCATAGGTTCTTCAAAGATCGTTCAGACAAGTATAGTGTCCTACGCCACTTCACCTTGTGTCATGGCAGGGACACAGGTGCCTTCACTGTCTTTGCCATCAAATGCATACCTGATAAGTCTCTCACTGCCAGTTAAAGATTTTCGGTGTTGTGTAAACGTGAGACCTTTTGGATCCATAAATTAAACATCTTTTCCCCAAATGGCCTCAGCAAGGATGCGGAAATCTACAGTTTAATACACACACATACAGTCCCTTGAAAAAGTATTCATGCACCTGGAAATTTTCCACATTTTGTCATGTTACAACCAAAAACCTAAGTATATTTTATTGGGGTTTTATGTGGTAGACAAACACAAAGTGGAACATAATTGTGAAGTGGAAAGAAAATGATAAATGGTTTTCATTTTTTTTTTTTTACAAATAAATATGTGAAAAGCGTGGTGTGCATTTGTATTCAGCTCCCCTGAGTCTACTTAGTAGAGCCACCTTTCGCTGCAATTCTATCTGTAAGTCTTTTTGGAGGTGTCTCTACCAGCTTTGCACATGTAGAGAGGGACATTTTTGCCCATTCTTTTTTGCAAAATATCTCAAGCTCTGTCAGATTGGATGGAAGCTTCTGTGAACAGCAATTTTCAATTCTTGCCACAGATTCTCAATTGGATTTAGGTCTGGACTTTGACTGGGCCATTCTAACACATGAATATGCTTTGATCTAAACCATTCCATTGTTGCCCTGGCCGTATATTTAGGGTTGTTGTCCCACTGGAAGGTGAACCTCCGCCCCAGTCTCAAATCTTTTTTTTTATATTTATATCATCTTTATTTGTATATGCAGATTGCATGAAGAAAACACAGTTTGATAACAGGCATAGAAAAAGTATAAGAGGGGTAAACCAGCTCAAATAAGCAACGATCATCATATACACCATGAGGTCCGATTGACCATCCGACATGGAGGGTGCCGAATTGTGGAGAGCAACATAACCAATACTATAACATATGAACAATAGCAATAATATACTGCTCCAAACATATCTACATATCTTTAAAGCATCTGTGGCCAAATATTAGCCATTGAACATAAGGAACGACAGGCAAGTGAGCAGGCATAGACAAAGAAGGGGCAGGGAATGAGGAGGAGGAGGAATAAGGAAGAGGAGCAAGAATAATGACAAAGGGGATCCATCATAACATTGGTTCTATCCTACCAGTCTCAAGTCTTTTGCAGACTGGAACAGGTTTTCTTGTAAGATTGCCCTGTATTTGGCTCCATCCATCTTTCTACCAACTCTGACCAGCTTCCCTGTCCCTGAAGAATAGCATCCCCACAGCATTGTGCTGTCACCACCATGTTTCACGGTGGGGATGTGTGTTCAGGGTGATGTGCAGTGTTAGTTTTCCTTCACATATAACGTTTTGCTTTTAGGCCAAAAAGTAACATTTTGATCTCATCTAACCAGAGCACCTTCTTCCACATGTTTGCTGTGTCCCCCACATGGCTTCTCGCAAACGGCAAACAGGACTTCTTGTAGCTTTATTTCAACAATGGCTTTCTTCTTGCCACTCTTTCATAAAGGGCAGATTTGTGGAGAGCGTGACTAATAGTTGTCCTGTGGACAGATTCTCCCACCTCAGCTGTGGATCTCTGTAACTCCTTCAGAGTTACCATGTGCCTCTCGGCTGCTTCTCTGATTAATGCCCTCCTTGCCCGGCCTGTCAGTTTAGGTGGACGGCCATGTGTTGGTAGGTTTTCGGTTGTGCCATACTCTTTCCTTTTTCAGATGATGGATGATGGATGGAACAGAGCTCAGTGAGACGTTCAAAGCCTGGGATGTTTTTTATAACCTAACCCTGTTTCAAAGTTCTCCGCAACTTTATCCCTGACCTGTCTGGTGTGTTCCTTGTGATTCATAATGATGTTTGTTAACTAAGGTTCTCTAACAAACATCTGAGGGCTTCACAGAAGAGCAGTATTTATACTGAGATTAAATTACACACAGGTGGACTACTAAGTATTTACTAATTAGTTGACTTCTGAATGCAAATTGTTCCACTAGATTTTAGATAGGCCCCTTTCACACGGGACAGATCCGTGATGATCCGCCCTGTGAACATCCGCTTGCTCAGCGGGAATCGCTCTGTTTATCCACGCTGAGCCGGAAGATGACAGGGCGGTCCCTGCACACTGTGCAGGGACCGCCCTGTCAGATCTCCGCTCTCTTCTATGGGGGATCGGATGAACACGGACCGTCTGTCCGTGTTCATCCGATCCGCTCTGCAGATGGATAGAAAAATAAGAATTGGACCATAGCGGAGACGGATGATATCAGGTGTCAGCAGATTTTCATCCGCTGACACCCGTTATCCCATAGGAATGCATGTATGTCCGTATTTCAGCCATGAATGGATGGATGAAATACGGACATACTGTCCGCACGTGTGAAAGGGGCCTTAGGGGTATCAGAGTAAAAGGGGTTGAAAAGAAATGCACGCTACACTTTTCACATATTTATTTGTAAAAAATGTTGAAAACCATTTATAATTTTCCTTCCACCTGTCAATTATGTGCCGTTTTGTGTTAGTCTATCACATAAAAGCCCAATAAAGTACATTTAAGTTTTTGGTTGTAACATGACAAAATGTGGAAAATTTCAAGGGGTGTGAATACTTTTTCAAGGCACTGTATGTATGAGCATGGGCATGTGGGTGTGGATGGATGTAACCCCTGATAATGGTCCCTCCTTTTTTCCTCTCCCTTCCATGCATCTCCTTTAGTCTTTCCTTATATCATGAGCTTCAGCCCAGTACTTTTTTCTGGTATTTGTATTGTATCAAACAAGCATTGGTGGGATAATATCACTGTAACTCTATTTTTTAATACATCATAGTTTTATTGTTCATTTTTTTAATCATCTTATATTGGGACAGCTGTATAGTTCTTGGTATAATGGCTGTTTTTTAATCTAGTTATCCACTGGTAGTTGATTTGCCTATCTCTGGGCAAGGGGATGTGCCGTTCCAGTTGATATAGGTATATAAGATTGCCTTGCTGGTTAGCCCATTGGGAGTTGACAAGGGGGCATTACCCCAAAGCATGTTGTTCTGTCAGCACCTCCTTGGTGTGTTCCAGTGGTCTACGTTGTGCGGCTGTAGGCTTCCTGGTTCTGGTGATGTGATTTCCGGTGACAAGAGTTCACCCGTTTCCTCTGCCACAGCCATCGTCATCCTGTCACGGATCCCATCTGTCATCCGAGTCCCTCCGGCACATCCCTTCCGACCTCAGGCTGGGTTCTTTCAACAACTGGTACACACTGTGATGCCCCATGTAAGACTTTTTATCTTTTCATTGCAATAAATCATTACTTGAACTGGACATCCTGTCTCTTGTGGATTTGGGGCTTTGGAATCAACTGTCATCTAGCCGGTTGCATACCACTCATTCCACAGACTGTTCATATGCGATTCCACTGGAGCGCCTGGCTAGTGTATTATTAATTACTGTCCTTATCCCACTATCCCAGTGATCATTTTGAGGCTGCTCGGATTTGCCCAATATCTGACATTGCACCCTATTCTGTCTGCTGATACCTAGCCATATGGTGGTGTTGAAGTTCAGCACCCTACACACTTGTTACACATTGTATTTGCATACAGACCTTACTACGTAGGGCCTACATGCTCTGTTGAGCCTTCTGAATGCAAGGGGTTGGCCAGGGACAGTCAGGCTGGGGAGGAAAGGGCTAGAAGATGCTGCAAGTCCTCCAGCTGGGAAATTTGGCAGGCTCTATGTGACTTGCTGCAGCTTCTAATGCTTGTTGTGAGAAGCTCGCAGTGTGCAGTGAAATTGTTGTAAGCCATTTCAGTCCAGGAGAGGAGCCTGTACAACTGTTCAAGACTGAAGAGAAGGCCAGAGGTCAGATGTAAAGTACAATGTATAGTTGTCATCTGTGTAGTGGCCCTATAATGGTGCGGACGTACATTATGAATTTGTTCTCTTTGTATTCAGGGAGACCTTAATGTCCCAGCTGGATGGCCAACCCTGGAAGTAGACCTGACCCGGCCAATGCGCCTTCCCTGCATAGAGCAGTCACGCAATTTCTCCAAACTGTCACGACTCATCTTGGACATCCGGGAACTGATCAGTAGGGAGCAGCGGCTGGCGGGAGGTGTGGAGGATGCTGGAAGGAGCAACAGGGCGGAACCTGCACAGGCACCATCGCCTGTTGCCAGTGTGGAAGAGAGCGCTGCCAATGGACCAGATGCCAGCGAAAACTGGGAGCAGCAACCTCAAGATTTGCAAGCATTTGTCCTTTGCGGAGGAGGTGGTGCGGAATGGAGAATACCCACGCAGCTGTAGAGTTTGGTGAGGGCATGCTACATACTGAATTATTTAGCATCAGGATACCATGGCTCAACTTCATCATGAATGAGGCCAAGAGGAGTGCATTAGATAAGCAGACACAATGGGTTGAGCGATGTGGGAAATGTAGACACAGGTGAGCTGGCCATTGATTGGGGGTTGCATGTTCTAACATTCTAAGACCACCTTTAGTCTTTTTAGACAAATCCCCATAATCCCGAATCATGTATACTTTCATTGCCTGTGTGCACATGTACAATATATGGCCAAAGGTATGTGCCCCTCCACCTCCAAATGATGGAGCTCATGTGTTTCCAGTGAAAAGTACTGGTGATATCTCATACAAAGATATTGTAGACAATTGTGCTCTTCAAGCCTTGTTGTAACAGTTTGGTGAAGACCCTTTTCTGTTCCACCATGTGCCCAGTGTACAAAGCCAGCTCCATAAATTCATGATGTGGTCTGGGGACACCGGCTCTAAAAAGGTAATGGTCATGACGAGGGTCAACTCTATAATAATAGCCATATCAAGGGTCAACTCTATAGCAATGGCCTTGGTGAGGGCTAGCCCTATAGTAATGGCCTTGATGATGGTCAACTCTATAGTAATGGCCATGTCGAGGGTCAACTCTGTAGTAATGTCCATGTCGAGGGTCAACTCTGTAGTAATGGCCATGTCGAGGGTCAACTCTGTAGTAATGGCCATGTCGAGGTTCAACTATGGGTTTACTTCTTCTTTGTCTCCCTGTAAAGGTAAAGCAGAATGGGCTACTATGCATCGCATAGTAGCCCATTATGTGTCACTTACCTGACACAGGAACCAGCGATGTCGCCGATGTCCCCTGTAGCTCGGAGCATCCATCTTCTTCCAGGTATCGCTGCTCTGGCCACTCTCCTTGCCGGAGCAGCGATGACGTCACTCCCACGCATGCGCACGGGAGCTGCCACTAACGGCATATAGTGCACCTTTGACAGCAGTGACTGTCTTTTTGTAAATATGTCCTAAACTGTGTAGGTTTAGGAGATATTTCTTGGACCTACAGGTAAGCCTTAATCTAGGCTTACATGTAGGTCAAAGTGGTTTGTAAGGGTTTACCACCACTTTAATGGCCATGTCGAGGCTCTATACTAGTAGCAATGGTGAGGTGACGGTCAACTCTATATTAATTGCCATGATGAGGGTCAACTCGTTATTAGTGAAGCCCAGGCAGTTCCATCGATACGTTGCACTAGCTAAATTTAGATTTTAAAATGAAAATCTATATTTTTTAATTTGTAAATAATAATGGGTTGCAGTACCAATTACTGCCACAAGATGCCACTATTGTGTGCAGCTGCAATACACATGATACAGTGTTACAATGTGGCCGTCCATACATCAGTTTTGAAGATTTGATCTGAATCTTTGATCGTATTTTCTTTTCCAGGGCGATGCGAGGCAGAGCCGTGAAATAAATTTATATAAAATCCTCATTTAGTCTATTAAAAGACTGAATTAAAAATAATGTCCTTCAAATTTTCCTGGATGTGATTGCAATAACTAAGCAATCAGGTGACGAAACAATTGGTCTGAATTGCCACCAAACTGCAAGGTTCCAAAAACCCTACTGACCCGGGCCAGGTTTATGTGTATTATAGGCCCTCTGAAGCTACTGCCCCAATAGGTTGTACCTTGGACATGTGGGTGGGGTACTATATACTGTATTTGCTACAGTAGACCTAACTGGATGACATTTAGTTTGCTAAAGCACTGTGTATGATAAACATTTGCCGCAGGTTTTCTTTTTAGAATCCTCCCGCCTCCCTCTTTTCAGTGCTGCCGATCTCCAGCCTCTTTTCAGCCACTTCTTGATTATATGCACCCACACCAGTATCGGCTGCACATAAATGCTTTGGACCAGCATTCCAAAGGGCAAACCATGCCTGTGTACAATATTTGTGGGCACAGGCATATTTAGTTTCCACCAGGGGGCGTAAGTGGCAGGGTGACAACACAAGGACAATAGGAGGGCATGGCCGGAGTGTGGTCACCCCATAGCAAGAAGTGGCCTGAACAAAAGTAACAGTAAAATATTGAAGCTTATTAGTTGTTGGATGACACGGCTGCATTAGTTTTATCTTTTTCAGGCTACTGTCATTTGAATTACACACCTCCTGCCTCTAAGCAGCTACGCTCACCAATTGTGAGGATCCATGGAAGGAGCCATGATTGTCACCCAGGCTATACTGCAAACATGTTTGCCTTTGTTCATCTCCATTACATGGAGTATACAGGGATTGGTAGTTTACAGAAGAAAGATAACATTGCTTGTACTTTCAGTTCAACTTACAGGAAGTGACCCAAACACAGCGTTTCTGGCAGGATCAACAGGTATTTTCTGTGCTTGCTTGGTGTGCTGCAGTGCCATTCATTGTTAATGCCACACCAATGCATTTTGGTTTTAGTGCACCACAATACACTACACTGGTGTGAGTGGTGATGCAGTAAAACTGTCACATCCAATGAATCACTTGAGGGTGTAGCCTCTTTATTGCACTTACATTGGTCCTTGATGGCTGGGCATTGCAGGTAGTGCATTGTGGGACCTGAGTAGACATTTGTTGGATTGTGTGTAGGGTGCCGAGATGCAAACACCGGAAGGTAGTGCAACCTCCTGGTGTCTATCTGGTGCAGCGATTTAAGTTTGACCTTCCAGCCAGACAAAAAAAATGCCTGATTTTCCCAATTTTTATATTTCCTTCCTTTTGTAGATTCTTACAATTAGCACATGCCGCTCTTGTATCAGACCATGCACAGTGGGACAGGTGTGTAGATGTGAGCAGATTTTAGGCTGGATACAGACCAACAAAAAGTATTTACAAACAGGTTTACAATAGTTGGGGGTGTATTTATACAAAAAATAAATAAATAGAGCTTTGCATCCTGTGAAACATAAGTTCTGTGTGAATGAGGGTAAAATTGAAATAGAATGTTTCTATTATATCTCCAGATGGAATGTTTATCCCCTTCCCCAGATGTGCGTGCTTGGCTTCCGGGGGGTATACCGGGATGATGCCCGCACCTGCAGGCATCATCCCGGTACCGTTTTTTTTCAGCGGGCGATTGGCTATCCAGCCATAACAACCGAATCTGCTAAAAGCCGCTCGGCTGTTATGCCGGAGGAGCGGGCTGTTACCGGTGCTCCCGCTCGATCGGGAGCACCGATTCCACGTCTGATGCCTCCGGCTGCTGGTGAGGAACTGGAACAAAGCCGTAATTGGCTTCGTTCCAGTCTCCTCATAGTAAACACGGAAGCGACGTCATGACGTCACTTCCCGTTTACTCTGCTGCCAATGGCGCCGGTTTTAAAAAGATATACGGTATTCAGAATTGCTGTTTTCGGCGATCTGAATACATTGAAGTGTAAAGGAGGGGTGGGGGGTCTTTTAGAAATAAACAAATATGGCCGCTTAGAAATTGGATGAAAGGTTTAGCACTGGGAAATTAAATTGTGCATTTTATATACAACTATACCATAGTTTTCTTTTATATACAACTATACATTTGGGAAATTAATTTGTGCTTGTTATATACAACTATATGTAGCACTAACCCCCGAAGGAGCTGCTGGTTATTTTTGGGCTTACCGTTACCTTCCGTTCTCCTTGTAGCACGTCCAGGGGATGTCCCGTGGCAGATGGCCTATAACTCGAGACTGACAACAGGTCCACTTGAATGGATTTTATTTGCAAAACTCAGACAATTGAACAGTCTTTTAACTTGGGATCAGAGGGTTGGAAAGAGGGTTCAGGTACCCTTAGTGTCAAAGTCAGGAAAAACGTTGAAGAACGTGCTTACTCTGACTGCATCCAGAGAATAGCCATTCGCAACGGGATGATCACTCAGGTTGGACAGTCCTTCTCTCACAAGGCCTAGCCGCCAACTTGGTGCTTACTCAGGAACAAGTCTCTGCCACAGACATTGTTGTAGAAACGTACAAAATAATGTCTCTGACACAGACGTTGCTGTAGAACCCGTAGGAAAACTAAGCTGGAGAACACTTGTAGGATACCTGGATCTCTCAACCTACTTGACGATATCCACAAGACCAGATTCTCTTGGTTACTTCAGCCCTTCCAGGCTCTTGCTAAGAAAACCAACCTGTACGTGGTGTTCTTCTGAAGAGTCTTCCCCTGGAATGCTGGAAGTATACTGGGTCTCTCCCGAACCGGAGACGACACCAAACCACCTCAGAATCCTTCCTTAGTTTCCTTGCCTCAGGCTAGCCAGCCCCAAGACATTAAAGTCGGGTGGATTTGCACCCCAGGCCATAGCTTTCTTGGGGGCTGGTCTGGAGGACCAGGACCATGAAGTCAGCACATCATTCTGGACCAGAACCCCGAACCACGTGTCCTCTGCATATTAAATACCCTCTCCCAGAGAGCACCACTCCCACTGGGTATGCTCCGAGAGACAGCAACTTAAGCACCTGACCAGACCATAGTTCCATGCCTGCCAGAGGAGACAGTGCCCCCTGTAGCCAGGCTGAACATCTCACAGTCCAGTCAGACTGATGCAGAGGCCCAATTTAGATAATTATACCCAAACCAAACTGCAGTTTAGGCCACTTTAACTTTAGAACAATGCATAGTGCGTGCTCTTCAGGAGCCGCTGCTACATATACTATAGTTTTTTTTTTTATATACAACTATACAACTAATATATAAATATACATATAATATATTTAGTAGCTGAGCTGCCCACCCTGAGCTGGTCTGCTAAAGGTGGGGGGGGGGGGGGGTGCAGCTGCACACATCTATTTTTATATATAATATACACATAGTAGCTGAGCTGCCCCCCAAGCTGATCTGATAACGGGGGTGCTGCTGGACACAGCTATAATATATATATGTACAGTAGCTGAACCTCCAACTCTGAGCTGGTCTGATAAGGGGAGTGACACCGGGTTTTTACACACCAGGTGACACCAAACCTAGTGACACCACTGGGCTTGTCTCAGCTTGGTGAATTTAAACAAGAAAAAGGATCTTTTTTTGCCGCACATCCTACAAAATCTAGTCATGGAGGTCCCCCAAGGCTGAGTCCAGTGGACAGGGCGAAACATGTCAGAGCGGGCAAGGCCTGGATGGATTCTGAGCTGAGACTGTTGCTACCATCACTACCTATGGGTTTTGTTGGATGTGCGGGAATGATCCTTCTCCTTGTTTGCATATTTCAGAGGAAATTGAGATATTCACGTATTTATTTCATTGGTGAGTCAGTCTATTTCTTGGCCTATTCCTCTTTGTTTCGGCCTCCCATCTTTTTTTTCTTGCGCAGTTAGCACTTCATGTGCAATTCATTGAGGGTCACACATCATCCCCATCTATTCTGATTTTCATGGCAGTTTCCATTGGCTTTCTTTCTTTAGCCACTTTCAGACAGGACCATTTTGCTGGCTTAAGACCAGACTCGCACTTTTTGCGATTCAGCACTGCGTCGCTTTAACTGACAATTGTATGGTCGTGCGACGTGGCTCCCAAACAAAATTGACGTCCTTTTTGTCCTACAAATAGAGCTTTCTTTTGGTGGTATTTGATCACCTCTGCGTTTTTTTTTGTGTGCTATAAACAAAAAAAAGCGTCAATTTTGAAAAAAACGCATTATATTTTACTTTTTGCTATAATAAATATTTGCCAAAAATATATATATAAAAAAACATTTTTTTTCCTCATTTTAGGCCGATACGTATTCTACATGTTTTTGGTAAAAAAAAATCGCAATAAGTGATAATTGATTGGTTTGCGCAAAATATATAGCATTTACAAAATAGGGAGTTTAGATAGTTTTATAGCATTTTTATTAATTTTTTTTTTTACTATTAATGGCGGCGATCATCGATTTTTTTTTTTATTTTTTTTTATTGGGACTGCGACATTATGGTGGACAAATCAGACATTGTTGACACATTTTTGGGACCATTGTCATTTATACAGCAATCAGTGCTATACAAATGCACTGATTCCTGTGTAAATGACACTGGCAGTGAAGGGGTTGACCAGGGGGTGGCAGTGTAGGGGTTAAGTGTGTCCTAGGGGCGTGTTACTAACTGTGGGGGGCTGGGCTGTGTGTTAGTGAACACCGATCTCTGCTCCAATAACAGGGAGCAGAGATCAGTATCACTTGTTGCTAGGCAGAACGGGGAGATATTTACTTCCGCATCTCCCCCTTCAGCTTCCCCGTGAGACGATCGCAGGTATCCCTGCGGCGATCGAGTCCGCGGGACCCGCGACCAGACCCACGGGGGTCCCGAACGGCGTCCCACGCACGTGATTGCATGGCGGCATTCTTAAAGGGACGTACCTGTACGCCCATATGCCTGTCAGTGCCATTCTGCCGACATACATCGTCATGGAAGTGGGAAGTGGTTAATTTTCGACCTTAGTAACCTTCTTTTACCTTCATACTCCTCTTGGTACTACCAGCTCCTCCTGAGCTCTCGGGAGTGAAATGGCCCACAGAGTAAAGAGTAATGAGCTTCTTCTTTTTGCTTGGTGTCCATCCTCTGAGGAAAGGGCTTCTACAACAGAGGCCTGCTATGCATTGCAGTTAAACATTCCCTTTTAGGAGGCCTACATTTACAGCCGTGTCTCCTCCTTTCTATGGCTCCCCTCTAAGGATTCAGTCACACATATCTTCCCAAATCCAGGCTTTGTCTGCTATGCCCTCTGCCTCTTTAGATAACCCATTGTGCTCTGGGAATGTATTTACTTGTCATCTGATGTTTATTGACAACAGTAAAATTGTATATGCATAATATAAGTTGTATCTAATAGCAGTGTACAAAGAAGGACAGCTACAGCAGTTTAGAACTAGCTTTTGAAGTAAGGTGCACATGGAAGGGCTTTGCACAACACAAAAACAAAAGATTTCCCAGCACACTTACCAGCTTGCCTGCAAATAAATCCAAAAATGCACAATCTAACACTTGACATTAAAAACAGAGGTCTTAGTTGCACACATTTGCAAATGGGGAAGCTGCACTGCTTTGCCAAGGCTGCTCTGTAAAGTGCGAGGTCCTAAGGCCTCGTTCACACAAGGCGTATGAATCCATACCCCGTGTGAGGGCAGTGGGTACAGGCACTCCATGCATCCCCGTGCAGGCAGTCACATTGCACACATTTGCAAATGTATGTGGAAGCTGCACTGCCTCGTCAAGGCTCCTCTGTACAGTGCAGTTTTTTTTTTTTTTTTTTTTTGTGTTTTTTTTGTGTGATTATCCAGACCCGTGTAGATGTAGAGGAAGGCGAAAAAAACCCTGATAAAGCATGGTGTCATTTGCTCTAACAGGGAAAAAATTCCTTCCTGACCCCCGAAGGCGATCGGATTACTCCCTGTATTATACATCTGTGGGTGGACATTACAATGTCTTTTGATGGTTTTCAATTTAAAACAGCTTGTTTGATGAATATCAAAAAGTAATGTACAAAAATGAGGAATCTTTGTTCATCAGGATCTTTGAATATGATATCAATGTCTTTACAGATGAACTGTCCTCCCCAAATTTCTCATGAATATATCGGTATATAGATCCAATCCATCATGTCACATCAAGAACTATTGTCCAAATATGGGAGGAATCTTCATCATCATATCCATCCACCTCTTTAATGCTGGATTCACACATATGCAGTTTTAGTGCTATTTGCAGTTTGCAGATTTGCACTACAGTCCATTTAACATTGTTTCCTATGGAACACATTCTGTAGTGCAAAATGCAAAGAGCACTAGAAATGCATAGGTGTGAATCCAGCCTACGGGGACGCAGCGGCTGGACAAACACAGCCCTAATTTAACAGGTGTGCAGGAGTGGGTGAGTGGCCCTGAATGCACACAAATTAGGACCTGTGTTCCCCGGCTGCCCGGCTGCTCCGTCCCCATAGCGTAACATAGGCTGTCAGCACCCTGCTGTGGGTGAGCTTGCTGGTTGGCATCCTGCTGTGGGTGGGTTATTGGCCGGCACCTTGATGCAGGTGGGCTTGCTGGCTGCCACCCTGATGCGGGGAGGCTTGCTGGCTGACACCCTTATGTGGGGGCTTGCTGGCTGGCACCCTGATGTTGGTGGGCTTGCTGGCTGGCACCCTGATGTTGGTGGGCTTGCTGGCTGGCACCCTGATGTTGGTGGGCTTGCTGGCTGCCACCCTGATGCGGGGAGGCTTGCTGGCTGACACCCTTATGTGGGGGCTTGCTGGCTGGCACCCTGATGTTGGTGGGCTTGCTGGCTGGCACCCTGATGTTGGTGGGCTTGCTGGCTGGCACCCTGATGTTGGTGGACTTGCTGGCTGGCACCCTGATGTTGCTGGGCTTGCTGGCTGGCACCCTGATGTTGCTGGGCTTGCTGGCTGGCACCCTGTTAGAGAAATTAAGTATTATACCTCTAAATGTCAACTATGAATATGCATAGAAATATAGCTTTATCTTAATTAAGTTTAAAATGCTTAGAAATATGTTTTATATAACCCTATTATACTTCAATATGCTGAATAATCATATAACTATGAAAATGCTTACATTAGCAGAAATTGAAAAACACATAGCTCACATCAATGCCAATGATGGATGCATGGATTTTTGAAGCCTGAACGTACATGTAACCATTTCTCTTGAATATGGAATTAATGTCTTACCTTGACTTGAGAGACGGTCTGATTATTCTCCAACACACCCTGCTGTGGGTGGACTTGCTGGCTGGCAGGCACCCTGTTGCAGGTGGGCTTCATGGCTCGCACTCTGCTGTGGGTGGACTTGCTGGCTGGCAGGCACCCTGTTGAAGGTGGGCTTCATGGCTCGCACTCTGCTGTGGGTGGACTTGCTGTCTGGCAGGCACCCTGTTGCAGGTGGGCTTCATGGCTCGCACTCTGCTGTGGGTGGACTTGCTGGCTGGCAGGCACCCTGTTGCAGGTGGGCTTCATGGCTCGCTGGCTGGCAGGCACCCTGTTGCAGGTGGGCTTCATGGCTCGCACTCTGCTGTGGGTGGCTCCTCTGTACAGTGCAGTTTTTTTTTTTTTCATCTGTATCTTCTGAGGATGATATCAATGTCTTTACAGATGAATTGTCCTCTCCGTATCTCTCATGAATATATGGGTATAGCAGTACAATCCACGTATTATGTCACATCAAGAACTATTGTCCAAATATGACCAATCTTCATCATGTCCATCCACCCTTGGGCTTTCTGGCTTGCAGCCTGCTGTGGCTGGCTGGCTGGCCTCCCTGCTGTGGGTGGGCTTGCTAGCTGGCCTCCCTGCTGTGGGTGGGCTTTCTGGCTTGCAGCCTGCTGTGGCTGGCTGGCTGGCCTCCCTGCTGTGGGTGGGCTTGCTGGCTGGCCTCCCTGCTGTGGGTGGGCTTGCTGACTGGCCTCCCTGCGTTGGGTGGGCTTTCTGGCTGGCACCCTGCTGTGAATGGGCTTTCTGTCTGGCACCCTGCTGTGGGTGGGCTTGCTGACTGACACCTTGCTGTGGGTGGATGGCTGGCTGACACCTTGCTATGGTTGGCTGGCTGGCACCCTGATATGGGTGGGCTTGCTGGCTGGCACCCTGATGTTGGTGGGCTTGCTGGCCGGCACCCTGATGTTGGTGGGCTTGCTGGCTGGCACCCTGATGTTGGTGGGCTTGCTGGCTGGCACCCTGATGTTGGTGGGCTTGCGGACTGGCACCCTGATGTTGATGGGCTTGCTGACTGGCACCCTGATGTTGGTGGGCTTGCTGACTGGCACCCTGATGTTGGTGGGCTTGCTTACTGGCACCCTGATGTTGGTGGGCTTGCTGACTGGCACCCTGATGTTGGTGGGCTTGCTGACTGGCACCCTGATGTTGGTGGGCTTGCTGGCTGGCACCCAGATGTTGATGGGCTTGCTGACTGGCACCCTGATGTTGGTGGGCTTGCTGACTGGCACCCTGATGTTGGTGGGCTTGCTTACTGGCACCCTGATGTTGGTGGGCTTGCTGACTGGCACCCTGATGTTGGTGGGCTTACTGACTGGCACCCTGATGTTGGTGGGCTTGCTGGCTGGCACCCAGATGTTGATGGGCTTGCTGGCTGGCACCCAGATGTTGGTGGGCTTGCTGACTGGCACCCTGATGTTGGTGGGCTTGCTGGCTGGCACCCTGATGTTGTTGGGCTTGCTGGCTGGCACACTGATGGAACACACTCTCCACTAAACACTACACTACACTACACTACACTACACTACACTACACACTAAACACACCACACATTACACACTAAACACACCACACACGACACACCACACATGACACACGACACACGACACACCACACACTACACACACCACACACTACACACACTACACACACTACACACACACCACACTACACACTATAGGTTGATCATGTCGATGTTAGGGAATCCAGGCAAGAATACTTTCTTTCCTGGAATTTCCAATGCCTTGCCATCTATCGCTGACGGAGGAAGTCGAGAAGATGTTTCCATGTCCATGTTGGTGGGCTGTAAAATGAAAAACAAATATGAGATTCTGTATTCATAGATTTCTGACCTGAGTAAATATCAGGATATTGCTTAAAGCCCAATACCTGAAACAAGTATAAATTACCCTTGCAGTATTTGTGTGTGTGTGTGGGGGGGGGGGGGGTGGATTTTGTGCCTAGGGGTAGAGGAATAAGGTATACTAATGTATTCCTTTCTTTGGACAGCCTTCATCTATGCAACCCATCCCTCACAGACCTTCTCTAAAGCTTTCCCAGCCACGGTCACATTCTTACCCCCACATACAATGTAAGACTGATAGGCCTGTATTGTACATGATGATGCAGAGAGGTTAGGGCTAGGTCCCTCTTTCTCTGCCCCTAGAGTTTACAAGCAATAAAACATTAGAGTGCAGGGTGGGGTGGGGTTGGTGGTTGCCTATTGCGCAATCTATTTATTTTTTGAGTTGGGCTTTAACATTGACTAACTTCTTTAATACAACCTAGAACCTTCTTCCTCTTTCCATGCAGTGGAGGAGCAGATAGGATACAAATCTAGATGCAAACTACATGTCTGGTCCCATGCCTTCCACCACATCATGGTGGTCGAAGTCACATGTCCTAGACACCCCAGACATTGTATTATGAACCATTTCACCTTCTCCCTTCAACTATCACTCCCAGCTGTGCACCAATGGGGTTTATATACTAAAACTGGAGAGTGCAAAACCTGGTGCAGCTCTGCATGGTAACCAATCAGCTGACATGTTTTTGTCAAAGCTTTATTGAACAAGCAGAAAGTTAGAAGCTGATTGGCTACCATTCACAGCTGCATCAGATTTATCACTCTCCAGTTTTAGTAAATCATCCCCATTGTGTCTGATGCCTAGAAAGTTACATTCTTATTTACTTCCGTAGAAAATGAAATATTGACTGATTAGTCTGTGAGGTTTTCCTGCAGGCTGGGATATGTCTGTACCCCCTATATTAGCTGTAAGGACACAGCAATGCTCCTTACAGTGTGTAACAATCTTCTTTTTGAATCCTCATCCTATAAAGATTTGTGTACTTACCGGACCTACAGAGAAAGGGGGCCGTCCTTTCCCTTGTTCCATCGACTTCCAATTGATGAACCTCATGAATGGATGCCGTCTTATGTCGCTGCCAACTCCAAGCCTCTTCTCCGGACATTTGCATAGCAGCTATAAAAGAGAAATTAAGAGTTATTTTGAGTTCATTTTGCACTTTTTAGAAAAGAAAAAAAAAACTTTGACTACAGTGCGTCTCCTCCTGGGCGGTCCTTTCACCCATTGGAGGATCATAGCATGTGAAGGCACATATATAGCCAAGTACAGGTGCTGGATGTCTACTGACATGGATGGAATTCATATTATATTCCAGCACAACAAATCAGTGTTGTGCTGGAATGTTATGTTATGATGTGCCGCCATTAGATGGCTTCTAACTCCCTGAGATCTTTAGATTGGTGGTGACACTTTAAGGAGAATTACAGCCACGAGAAAAGGGAGGAGATTGGATATTTTTAAAGATCTTTTTTTCTTCTCATTAACATCATTTATCAGCACCGGGCGATAAAAGCAGTTTAATGAATGGAGTTGGAATGGGTTAGAACCCCTCTGTTAGGTTGTGGTTGCTTTCTGTGTCCCCCCTTTGTGAGATTTCCATGTCCTCAGGACATGATATGAAACAAAATGTCTACAACAGGGACACAATGACGGCAGGTGATCTAATCCTCCCCACTATGTTCAAAACAATAATAAATGGGGAGGAGTTCTGCTTTAATAACCTCATACAATGTGCACATCAGCGATTGACCCCATGTGGCATCATCGTCTGAGCCCTAAGCCCCAGGATGAAGTATTCCCATTGGATCTTCACCATGGAATGAAGAAGCCAAACTACCCAACAATCCAGCTGACAACCAGAATTGGCAACACCCCTACATTATACCGCTAAAGCAGCAGCAGTAGGCCTAGAAACCTTCCCTGTGCTTCTTCAGAATTAGAAAATGTCTTGTACTTACTCCTCCCAGGAAGTGCTTCAGATGTTGGTCCATGTCCGGGGGGTAAACAGGATCTTCATAATTCACGGCCCTCCTGTATACCTGAGTGGTATCGTCACGGAATGGTACAGTTCCTGTGGCCATCTTGTATATGACAACCCCCATGGAAAACCAGTCGGGTGCAAACTGGTAGAAGTCGCCATTGATAACCTGCCAATCAGAGAAGAGAAATCAGTTACTTAGTTCCTACAAACTTAGCATCCTTTTATAAGAGAAATAATAATATATATTCATTGAACGTGTATTCTAAGGGAGGCATTTACAAAGCATCAGTATGTCCTTACTGTGGCAATAGCGCTACTTTAATAAAAATGACATTTATAAAGCACAGCGGTGGAATTGGGACTTTGAGTGCTATTACAGGGAATGGGTGTAAACATAAAAAATAAAAAAAAAACTTGAGCGAGAGCCTAGTCATGTGATTCACCCTAATCAAATCAGAGTTCTCTTTGTTATGCTAAGTATATAGAACTTCATAGGATACCACAGGCTCTACACAGTGGCATGCATTTAATGAATGGGCCGTAATTCTGCAGATTGTAACAGAGAGCAGATAGTGATATCTGCTCTCCAGTAGAAATCATTGCAACATTAACCTTGATGTAGCTTTTTAAAATTTGATATGTTTACTATTTCATATGTCCATTATTATAGATATTGTAGCTAGACTCGCTTTAAGCAAGAGGAATAGCAAAGAACAACCACTGTGCCCAACAGCTAACCAGGAGGCAGAGGCGGCATACGCAATGGCTGCCCCCATGGACATATATTAACCACTTCAGCCTGGACCATTTGGCTGGCCAAAGACCAGAGCAATTTTTGTGATTCAGCACTGCGTCGTTTTAACTGACAATTGCCGGTCATGCTATGTGGCTCCCAAACAAAATTGATGTCTTTTTTTCCCCCCACAAATAGAGCTTTCTTTTGGTGGTATTTGATCACCTCTGTGGTTTTATTTTTTGCATTAAAAACAAAAAAAGAGCAACAATTTAGAAAAATAGCTATTTTTTTTTTACTTTTTGCTATAATAAATATCCCCCAAAAAAATATAAAAACACATTTTTTCCTCAGTTTAGGCTATATATTCTTCTACATGTTTTTGGTAAAAAAAAAAATCACAATAAGCGTTTGATTGGTTAACCACTAGGGGGCTAGGAAGGGGGTTAAGTGTGTCCTAGGGATGTGTTCTAACTGTTAGGGGGTGTGGCTATGAGTGGCACGTCACTGATCGCTGCTCCCTATAGCAGATGAACAGTGACAGGTCACTAGGAAGAACGGGGAGAAGTTGTGTTTACACTGACATCTCCCTATTCTTCAGCTCCATGACATGATCGCGGGACACCGTCGGACATCGAGTTTGCGGGTCCCGTGGGCATGATCTTGGAGCTTGCACGCGACCACACAACAGCAAATTTAAAGGGACGTACCTCTACGCCCATTTGCCTATCCGTGCCATTGTGTTGACGTATATGTTCGTGCGGTGGTCAGCAAGTGGTTAACATATTTTTTTAAAATAATTTTAAGAGCTTAATGATTCCCAATCAGGTGTTTTACATTGCAGTGTTCTGTATGCAATCTAAAATGTTTATATTACAAGTATCAGAGGGATAGTGATTGGATTGTGATATGCTGAATAGATGAGGTCTAGTGTTGGGTAAAAAGAGCGTGACTTACTTCTGGCGCTATGTATCCAATCGTTCCGGCTACGCCCGTCACCTTCCTATTACCAAACAGATCCATTTCTGCCAATCCATAGTCTGCAATACGGACGTGACCTTCATTGTCCATTAAGATGTTGCTCAACTTGAGGTCTCTATGAACTATGCCACGTCCGTGGAGGAACTCAAGTCCGCAGGCTATTTCCGCCGCAATGAATCTATAAAAGAGAAAAATTCATTAGATTTTACAGTGATTAGACTTAAGTATAAACATTATCCATGGGCAGGGGGAGGGAGTACCTGGCTCTATCCCATTACCGGTCCCAACTTTGAGCTTGTTTAGGTTACCGTACGGTCGGAGTTCTGGGCATGGCACCTGCTCACCATTTCTGGTTTTACCAGATTCTGGAGTCTCCTGGGAGAACCCATTGGTAGGATCCAGGCTGTAAACATGCTTGTCACAGCAATAGGCATGTGACCGGTACTATAAGACCCCAAGTCTCTCCTCTGCCCTTAACAGCATTCACAACACCGAGATCTGAGTTTTTGAATGATTTTGATTTCTTAAATATGTCAGGTCTCAATGTCATCACATCCGTGGTACCATAGCGGAGAGCCGATCGATCACGATCACAGCTTTGTTCAGCTGTCTGACCAGCCAGTAGACGTGCCGGCTGGTCGCCTGGGTCTCCCGGTATGATGAGAGAGCCTGAGAAATCTGTGGTAGGTGCCGGGAGTGGAGGAAGTCCCCTCCTGCTGCATGTAAAACCAATCCAGCTGTTAGACCGCCACCTCTAAAAAGCAGTACCAGGGTTATGAGGTACCAGTACATCATTGGTCCAGAAGTGTTAACCCCTTCGTGCTGGTGGTATGCATATATGTGGCCTCTAGGTGGGTGGGAATTAATGCTGAGAGGCCGCATATATGGGTGCCAGAATGTAAACAGAGCTGTCCTGAGGATGCACTCCCGGCACAGTTACTGCTGCCTAAAGGAAAGCTCCCGATATCTACATGCGATTGGGAGCTCTCTGATCATGTGACCACTGTGACAGCTAATCATGGCGGCGGTCAGATGATCAGAAACCCAGCTCCATCTCCCGGCAAACCTCTTAGAGAACGTTACTAGGTGACTCTGGACTGTCTCCATCTCCTTCCCCACATGGTGCAATCACTGCCGCTTTGGAGAAACTGGGATTGCAGAATGCCATGTGTGTGAACAGTCTACTTGGAACACCAACCCTACTATAATATAGCGTATCTAAGCTTGGGAGAGGCGCGGGGTCCACCAATTTTTGGCGGGACGGAGTGACATTACTCTAAAGTATCTACGTCAGATCTGGGTGGACTGATGTAGCTACGCATTCTAATGGAGTCCAATGTAATTCTAAACTCCTAAAAGCCTGGATTGTAAAGCAACATATCTTATAAAGATTACTTTCTATTCTATTCTCATTGTGGTGATGAGACTTACCTTATGACGGAAATAGGAAGAGGGAAATGTTTATTGGTGAAATCAAACAGATCCCCTCCAGAGACGTATTCCATAGCGAAACAGGCAGAATGGCGGGTCTGAAAAGTGGTGTAAAGTTGGGTGAGGAATGGACACCCTGCCGCCATCTGCATGACCTTCTGCTCTGTTTCAATGGCGCTACGTTGATCTGAAGTCTTCACTACAGACTTGATGGCCATGATCTTCTTGGCTGCAGAATGAGTTGCCAGAAAGACCTGTCCGAATCCGCCTTCTCCGAGCAGGCGGTGCAATATGAAGGGTGACTGGCTGTCGCCGTGTGATGGTATTGATTGGACATTTCCTGCTGTGACAAGTTTGATGTTTCTAGTGTCACAGCTCGGGGGAGTGACAAGAGGCGGGACTTCTGCTGCTGCAATCCTCAGAGGCTTTCTAGCTGGTGCGGCATTTCTCATGATCTTTCTAATCGCTGAAATATTTCTCATGCCCTCTCTAGTGTCACAGCCGGGGGGAGTAACAAGAGGCGAGACTTCAGCGGCGACGGCAATTTTCATGGGCTTTCTAGCTGGCGCGGCATTTTTCATGATCTTCCTAATGGCTGCAATATTTCCCCTGATGTTATTAGGGACACAGCTCTGGGGAGTCCTCACAGATGATATGGTGTGGACTACATCCCTCTCATGATCCAGAAAGCCATTAAATGGCTCAGGTCTTATCTCTGGAATCATGCTTTCCATTATAAATGGTCTCATTTCACTGGTTAAAAACACAGTGAAAATCATACGCTAGAAGAAGAAATCTCTTAGGAGCTCAGAATAGGTCTTCACACCAAGAGAAGTCAGACTCTTCTGAGCTCCACAGGTGTGAGACTGCTTTTTATAGCGGCACTGCCAATGACATCCTAGAGCTGGTCACACTGACCAATCACATCGCAGTGCTTGTCACGCCGGCCAATCAAATCACAGTGCTGGTCACCGTGACTCCTCCCCTAAGTTGGCAAAAAGCCAGCCAGTACAGTCACATGACCTCAGCCAGTACATTTCTGGATTTCAACTGTCAACTGTCAGATTTCAAATTTTCTCTATTCTGTGGGGGAGGGGAGGATGAGATGACTGCTGAGATTTACATTTCTGCAATAAACAAGTTTATTTCTGTTTTACTTCCCATAAATAGATAGATAGATAAATGTAAAAAAATTACAAATAACAAGAAAAACGACCCCATCCATGAAATGTGATGTCCTCATATTGACAAATTTCACAAAGATAACACACCAGGATAAGGATCCTTCTCCCCCTGTCATCTCCAGAAGGTTTTAACCCTTTCATGACCAGAACATTTTTGCTATTTAGCACTGTTCTAATTCAATTGGCAATTACATCATTATGCAACACTGTATACAAATGAAATTTTCTTTTGGTGGTATTTGATCTCCACTGGTATTTTTTATTATATAAATAAAAAAACAGAATATTCAAATAAATGTAAAAAAGACCAAAAAAAAAGTTTCAGTTATAAAACATATCTAATAATATAGTTTTAAAAAAAATCTTCATAAATTTAGATCAAAATGCATTCTGCTACTTGTCTTCGCTATAAAAAAAAAAGATGTATATTAATTGTTTTCTTACTTATAGCATTTACAATATTTTTGTTAAAAAAAATGAAAAAAGACTAAAAATGAAAAAAAATATTTTTTTTTACTTTCTGCTATAAATCATATCCAATAAGTATATATATTTTTGGTAAAAAAAAAAGCCAAAATGTTGAAAAACAATATTTATTATTTTTTTTATGAAAAAACACCAAAAATTCAAAAAAGGAATATTTTTTATTTTTGTTTATAAAACATATCCAATAAAATTATTTAAAAAAATGTAATTTCTTCATCAATTTAGGCCAATATGTATTCATATTTTTGGTAAAAAAAAAAAAAAAATCCCAATAAGCGTATATTGATTGGTTTGCGCAAAGTTTATAGCTTCTATAAACTATGGGACATTTTTATTAATTTATTTTTAGTAGTAATGGCAGCGATTCGCGACTTCGAGCGGCACTGGAATATTGCAGCGGCCATTTGTGACATCTAACTGACAATTTTTGGGGACTAGTGAGGCTAATACAGTGATCAGTGCTAAAAAATATGCACTGTCACTGTACTAATGACATTGGCTTAGAACGGGTTAAACATCAGAAGTGATCAAAGGGTTAAATGCGTGCCTGACCAGAGTTTTACTACGGTGGGGGAGGTGGTTGTACTAGGGGAAGGCATGGATCATTGTACTACTCTGGGGAAGTGATCATTATTATTATTATTATTTTATTTTTTTTACACATTATGTTTGCATATAGCAATGAATTTTGTTACTTTAACCACTTGGGTACCGCGCTATTGCCGAATGACGGCATTAGCGCGGACCTAGATTTCCGGGACTACGTCTATTGACGTCGTCCCGGTTACGAGCGGCCTGCGCGCCCCCTGAGGGGCGCGCGCGGCGCGCTCTGTGATCGGCGAGTCTATGAGACTCGCCTGATCACCGATCCGTGCAAGGGGTCGATCCCGACCCCTTATCACGTGATCAGCTGTCAGCCAATGACAGCTGATCATGTGATAGAACGGAGCCGGTAATCGGCTATTATTCCTCCTCGCGCTGACAGCGCGAGGAGAAAAAAAAAAAGCCGATCACCGGCGGCCGTGATCGGGACATCAGTCCCGATCACGGCCAGCAATGCAAGTCACCACATGCCACCTGCCAATGCCCACCTGCCTCCCGCAGTGCCATCCTGAAGGATAAATAAAAGTAAAAGTAAGTGCCCCCCGTCTGTGCCCACAGTGCCACCCACAGTGCCACCCACAGTGCCACCCACAGTGCTACCCCACAGTGCCACCCAATCTGCCTCAAAGGTGCTGCACCCCAGTGCCGCCCATCAGTGCCCAGCAGTGCCGCCCATCAGTGCCCAGCAGTGCCGCCCATCAGTGCCCAGCAGTGCCACCTATCAGAGCCACCTATCAGTGCCACCTATCAGTGCCCATCAGTCCCATCTATCTGTGGTACCTATCAGTGCCCATCCGTGCCACTTATCCGTGCCACCCATCCGTGCCATTTTATCTGTGCCCATCAGTGCCGCCTTATCTGTGCCCATCGGTGCCGCCTTATCTGTGCCTATTAGTGCCGCCTTAACTATGCCTATCAGTGCCCACCAGTGCAGCCTATCAGTGCCCACCAATGCAGCCTATCAGTGCCCACCAATGCAGCCCATCAGTGCCCACCAATGCAGCCTATCAGTGCCGCCTAATCAGCGCACTTCAATGAAGGAGAAAAATTACCCGTTTGCAAAATTTTATAACAAACTATTAAAACATGATTTTTTTTTGCATCTTTTTTTGTTTGTTTAGCAAAAAATAAAACTCCGAGCTGTAACTAAATACCACCAAAAGAAAGCTCTATTTGTGGGAAAAAAATGATAAAAATTTCATTTGGGTACAGTGTTGTATGCCCGCGCAATTGTGATTCAAAGTGTATCAGCGCTGAAAGCTGAAAATTGGTCTGGGACTGAGGGGGGTTTAAGTGCCCAGTAAGCAAGTGGTTAAGCAAGAAATTTACTGAATGAAAGAATGAAATGGATTTGTTTAGTTTATTTTGTTGTGATTGGCCCCAGTCTACTCCATGTGATCACTGTGACTAATCTCAGCTAACTTTTGGTTACAGCGGTCACATGGTACTGACAGCGGACCGGTACACTGATCAGTCATCAGCTGTGTCTGGTAGAGACAGTCGGTGACAGATCGCACCGCAGCACGCCCCCGCGTCATATGATGTCCACCCAAAGCGACAAATAGCTGCCCCCCCCCCAGGCATCTTTCTGCCAGAGGCCGGACGGCAACGGATTAAGCAAATCCTTTTGTGTGAATGTTTTTGTTGATTTCCTTACTGGAGATCCTGCCAGTAATGGCAGTTTTCTTAACCGCTTCAATACCAGGAATTTACCCCCCTTCCTGACAAAGTAAATTTTCAGCTTTCTGAGCTGTCGCTGTTTGAATGACAATTGCGCGGTCGTGCTACACTGTACCCAAACAGAATTGTTATCATTTTGTTCCCACAAATAGAGATTTCTTTTGGTGGCATTTGATCATCTCTGCAGTTTTTATTTTTTGCTAAACAAATAAAAAAAAGACTGAACATTTTGAAAAAAAAATAAGTTTTGCTTTTTTGTTTCTGTTATAAAATGTTGTAAATAAGTAAGTCCTCTCCTTGACTGATAAGGCGGCACTCAGGGGCACTGATAAAGCAGCACAGATGAGGTGGCACCAGTGAGTGGCACTGACGATGGGCACTTATATGCAGCACTGATGGGTGCCACTAATATACAGCACTGATGGGCATTGATAGGCAGGACTGATCGGAACTTGTTGGAGGTACTGGTGGGCACTGATAGGTGGCACTGGGCACTGAAAGGCTGCAAAGAGGGGTACTTATGGGTGGCACTGATAGGGGCACTGCTGGCCACTGATATGCGGCACTGATGGGCATTGATATGTGGCACTGATGGGCACTGATACATGGCACTGATAGGCATCCCTGGTGGCACTGGCAGTGGTAGGCATTGTGAGTGGGCACTGATTGCCAGCTGCCTGGGCATTGATTGGCAGCTGCCTTGACACAGATTTGCATTTCCCTGGTGGTCTGGGGGTGCATACCTGGTGTTCCAGTGTGGATGGTCATCCTGGTGGTCCTGGGCAGGATCCGAGGGGGGGCAGGACTGATAAACAATCAGCACAGACCCCCCTGTTAGGAGAGCAGCCGATCGGCTCTCCTCTGCTCACGTCTATCAGACACGAGTGAGGAAAAGCCGATCAACAGCTCTTCCTGTTTACATCGTGATCAGCAGTGATTGGACATGGCTGATCACGTGGTAAAGAGTCTCCATTGGAGGCTCTTTACTGAGATCGGTTTAGCGGTGTGTCAGACTGACACACCGCACCACCAATCACCGCGATGCGCTCGGCTGCTGTTATCCTGCTGAACATCATATGACGCCCAGTCAGGATAACCCAACCACCGCCCAGCCGTCATTTTGCTATAGGCCGGGCGGGAAGTGGTTAAAGTGGAACTAAACTCTTCTTTCCTTTACAGCCAGGGGAGCTGCCATCTTAGCCTCTGTTTGATCTGCAGCTGCCATGATGCTGCACATGTGATCAGATGTGTCACCAGTCATTTGATGGCTTAATAGTTCAGTTGAGAGCACAAGCAACTGTGTCAGTTAGCATTATTGACACGCTTTAAATGTTACTGTTGGGAATCTGTTATATTGATGGGTTTAGGCCACTTTAAGCAAATCCTTTTGTGTGAATCTTTGTTGAGTTTCTTACCTGGAGATCCTGCCAGTAACAGCATTTCCTGATGGGGACTTACAATGCTAAGACACTACTTTGCTATTAGCAGCAGCGTTGTCTTGCTGTGTGCACCCTGCCATTGGGCCATTGGGCTGTCTATCATGTACTGTATACAACCCAACAGCCAACTGAAGTAGCTTCCATGGCCAGGTGACAACGCTGATGTAAATTGTGGCTTAGGGTTGTCATCCTGCAACAGGAAGTGCTGCTGCTACTGGCTGGGCCTCCAGGGAAGTAACTTTGTAAAATACAGAGCATCCGGAAAGTATTCACAGCCCTTCACTTTTTCCACATTTTGTTATGTTACAGCTTTATTCCAAAATGGATTAAATGTATTATTTTCCTCAAAATTCTAGAAACAATACCCCATAATGACATCATGAAAGAAGATTGCTTGAAATATTTGCAAATTTATTAATAATAAAAAACGAAAAAAAATCCCATGTACAGAAGTATTCACAGCCTTTGCCTTGACACTTACAATTGCGCTCAGGTGCGTCCTGTTTCCACTATTCTTGAGATGTTTATACAACTTGATTGGAGTCCACCTGTGATAAATTCGGTTGATTGGACATGCACACACACCTGTCTATATAAGGTCCCACAGTTAACAGTGCATGTCAGAGCACAAACCAAGCCATGAAGTCCAAGGAATTGTCTGTAGACCTCCAAGACAGGGTTGTTTTGAGGCACAGATCTGGAGAAGGGTACAGAAAAATTTCCACAGCATTGAAGGTCCCAATGAGCACAGTGGTCTCCATCAACTAGTAAATGGAAGAAGTTTGGAACCACCAGGACTCTTTTTGGAGAGTGGGCTTCCCGACAAAGCTGAGCGATCGGAGGAGAAGGGCCTTAGGGATGTGACCAAGAACCCGATGGTCACTCTGACAGCGCTCCAGTGTTTCTCTATGGAGAGAGGAGAACCTTCCAGAAGAACAACCATCTCCACCAATCAGACCAGACGGAAGCCACTCCTCAGTAAAAGGCACACAACTAGAGTTCGCCAAAAGTCACCTGAAGGACTCGCAGACCATGAGAAACAAAATTCTCTGGTCTGATTAAACAAAGATTGAACTCTTTGGCCTGAATGGCAAACGTCATGTCTGGAGGAAACCAGTCACTGCTCATCACCTGGCCAATACTATCCCTACAGTGAAGCATGGTGGTGGCTTCTGAAAATACAGATGACCTGGCTGTGACCCAGAACAAGCATGGAGCAAATGAAAGCAGATCTCCTCCTAATTTGTGTACTTGTTCTGGGTCAGTGCAAGAGAAAGGCTCAGAGCCAGAGGATCAGCATGACAGCCAGGCAGCTCGCTTTTCCAGGAGGAGAGGTTAGCAATGGCAGCTTGATGGTGATCCTAGTTCCCTGAATGTGTATGTATTACCCAAATCTATATTTATTATGTCTGGCATCAAGTCTCTCTGTATACAGTTTTCTTAAAGTGGAACTAAACCCTTCTCTCCTTTACAGCCAGGGGAGCTGCCATATTAGCTCTATTTATCTGCAGCTGCCATTATGCTGCACATGTGATCAGTTATGTCACCAGTCATTTGATGGCTTGACAGTTTGGTTGAGAGCACAAGCAACTGTGTCAGTTAGCATTATTGACACGCTTTAAATGTAACTGTTGAGAATCCGTTAAATTGATGGGTTTAGGCCACTTTAAGCAAATCCTTTTGTGTGAATCTTTTGCCGAATTTCTTACCTGGAGATCCTGCCAGTAACAGCACTTCCTGATGGGGACTTACAATGCTAAGTCACCAGTTTGCAATTAGCAGCAGTGTTGTCGGCCTGCTGTGTGCACCCTGCCATTGGGCCATTGGGCTGTCTATCATGTATACAACCCAACAGCCAACTGAAGTAGCTTCCATGGCAGGGTGACAACGGTGATGTAAATTGTGGCTTAGGGTTGTCATCTGCAACAGGAAGTGGTGTTGCTGGCAGGATCTCCAGGTAAGAAACTGTGAAATTCAATTTGTTTTGTTATAAACTGTATACAGTGAGATATGATGCCAGATATACTCAATAATTGATTTTGGGTTTCCATACACTTAGGGCCCTTTAAAACTGATCAGTTTTTGATGCACTTTTGTTGTTTAACCCCTTGGTGCCAACTGCCGCCGGTCCTTTAAAGGATTTGAACTGCTGGAAGGTGAGGCAGGGTGGGGCTTATGGTCATGTGACCAGGGCCGGACTGGGAATAAAAACCAGCCCTGGAAAGAATTCATACCAGCCCCATTGCGTTTTTTATACCAGTCCAACAGCAAACGCCATTATTTTCTTGTTCATGAAAGGGAAAACCATGCATTTTAAAGCACATTTGATTGAAGAGTGTATTTTATATATATATATATATATATATATATATATATATATATATAGATATATATATAAATGTGTGTGTGTGTGTGTATTATATATAGAGAAGACAAATATAAAAGCACATAGGGCCTTTTTAAAATGGGATTTCCCCTCACTTCCAGTTGTCTCATCAGGACAGGAAATTAATAGAAATCACTTGATCCTCATATTGTCTATTCTGTATTAAAGCGGGAGTCCGCCGGGACTCCGCGTTTTTTTTTTTTTTTTAAAGGGCAGCAGCTACAAATACTGCAGCTGCTGACTTTTAAAATAGTGACACTTACCTGTCCAGCGCGCCCGCGATGTCGGCACCCGAAGCCGATCTCTCGATCGACTCTCGGGTGCTGCCGCCGCCATCTTGGGTATGGGAATCAGGAAATTGAGCCTTTCGGCTTCATTTCCCAGTTCCCTACCGCGCATGCGCGAGTTGCGCTGCACAATAGGGATGGACCCGCTGCCTCTGGGATCCGTGTGTTTCCCAGCAGGCAGCGGGGGACTTTCGGAAAGGGGCATAATATACGCCCCTTTCCGCAGAGAGCTATCCTGGAAGTGGGTGCAGATACCTGTACTGTACAGGTATCTGCACCCCCCTCCCCCCTGAAAGGTGCCAATTGTGGCGCTGGAGGGGGGGAGGGTTCCGATGAGCGGAAGGTCCACTTTAGGGTGGACCTCCGCTTTAAATCTTGTCCCTACTGAAAATACATGTTTCCTGTTCCAAAACTAGTCATCATCATAATTTTATCATAATATCAGGAATATCATAATAAACATAATTATCAAGTATTCGCTTCCTGCTAATTTATTACATATGTTCCTGCCACTGCTAACCAATTACATTGTTGCTACAGATGGTGAAGAAGGATGAGTTCTGTACCAAATGCCTTCAGACCGACTACCACCGAATGTCCGGAGGACGGCAGGAGGTAAGGGAGGACCTGTCATCTCTCGTTCCGCAGCCATCCCCACATATCGATGTATTAACTATCTTGCGCTTTTTAACATTTTTGCCAGCAGGAATTTCGCACGTGGCTGCGAGATGACTTGGGGAGGACGCTGGACGATATTTTCCATGAACATATGCAGGAGCTCATCCTGATGAAATTCATCTATATCTGCCAATATGAGTAAGTGAGAGGACATTGGGGAAAAATGCTTCTTCTTATTCCTCTTTCTTCTTTTCCTTCCTTTCTTCTTTTTCTTTTGTTCTTTTCTTTTCCTTCCTTCCTTCTTTTCCTTCCTTTTTCTTCTTTCTTCTTTTCCTTCCTTCCTTTCTTCTTTTTCTTCTTCTTTCTTCTTTTCCTTCCTTTCTTCTTCCTCCTCCTCCCCCTCTGGGAATTTGTATTGAATAGGGGATGGTGATGTGTTTTCAGTGAGTCTCATCTTCAGCTATTATAATGTTTACCTAAAGATAGTTCCTGATAGGACACTTCTGATCCATATTTGCCTGGTTCTATTTCAAATTCAGCTTTGTAAGAGCTCCCTCTAGTGGCTGTTTTTTTCAAGCTGGGTAAAAGGTTCAAGTGCACCTGCCAGTAACTTTCCGTGTTTCCATGAATACATTTCTGACCTGTCATAATATACAGGAACAGTATCATTTATCAGAAAAGTCTCACCTCGTCTACCAACCAACGTTCATAAACGGTGCGGTATACAAGGGGTTAAAGCAAGCAGCAGCCATAAGCTTGCTATTTATTTGTAGAGCCAGCAAAGGGCTTTTTACATGAAAGTGATCCTGTTTATAATCACTTCTATAGGGCTCTGAATGGTACACCCTCCTCACCGCCACCACGTGCGGTGCTTCCCAGGCCCTCCCCTTCCTCGGGTATGCTCAAGACTGCGGCAAATAGCTTTACACATTTGTTCCCTGATCCCCTTTAAGATGAATCCAGAAGAGATGTGTATTACCCAATTTCTGGGTTTACAGCTGCAACTCCTTGGTTACTGGAGCCAAGGATGCAGCTAATCAAGCATGACCTGTGCTTAATTAGCTGTAATGGAGGACAGAGGGGAAATTGGTAGTCTAATAGGTGAACAAGCCCCCTATGTTATTGCATTGGGCAGGTGACCGGTTCTCCTCATGAAGACAATGGGGTCTAGCCCCCCCCCAATGTCTCTATAAAAATGGCCTATCACCTACCCAATGCAATAACATAGGGGGCTTGTTAGCCTATTAGACTATCAATTTCCTCACTGTCCTCCATTACAGCTAATATATTACCCATTACATATGGGGGGTTATTTGCCCCTTGCAATAGCAATAAAGTTAAGTAAAGAAAAAAGTGTAAAAAATATATTATATAAAATAAATAAAAAATATTCATTTTTGTTTTTTACCCCCAATATTTCCATAAAGAGGACCTGTCACCTGCCCAATGCTATCACAAAATGCGATGATGTCATAAGTCTGCTGCAAGCAGGAGGGAGCAGTCTCCTCTCTCCCAGTGATCAGTCTATGCGTTGTAACTTTGTAGCAAGTAGGGGCTGATCTGTGTCAGACATATGTGGACACCAAAGAAGTAGATGGTTGGCTTCTTTATCCTTTTTATCTTGTTCTTTTGTGTCTCTTTGCAGCAATTGCCTTACTTATCGCCGGATATATCACCCACCTAGCCGGCCGGATGATCTGGTAAAGCCTGGCTTTTTCAAGGGCACATATGGAAGCCATGGCCTGGAGATAGTCATGCTGAGTTTCCAGGGGATGACTGCAAAGGCCACAAAAATAACGGTGAGCAGGAGCCTGATGTGTTTTTCTATAAGGAAGAATATTGGATATTCCGGGGGGATATTGGGGGGGGGGGTGGGATTGGCCATACACTGAGAGTATTTAATTTCTTCATGTCTGTATATTGATACTTTTGCCCAACTTTCTCTAAGCCCTGCTATTATCTAGAGGTAAGCCCCTCCCATTATTTAGCAGTCCAATGCCAGAGCCTACTGAGGGTACTACATTGGGCTGTAGAATGCTGGTGGGAGGGACTTGATTTAGGAATGGGCGGTATTTGCCTCACCGCCAGATAAGGGTGGACTCTGGGACCCTGATGTAAGTGGAGAATCGGATTGGGACCCTAGTGTAAGTAGGGAGTCTGATGCGGACCCTGGTGTAGATAGGGAGACCGATGGGGACTCTGGTTTAAGTAGGGAGACTGATGGGGACCCAGATGTAAGTAGGGATATTGATGGGGAACCTGGTGTAAGTAGGGAGACTGATGGGGACACTGATGTAAGTAGAGAGTCTGATGGGGTTCCTGATGTAAGTAGCGTGTCTGATGGGGTCCCTGATGTACGTAGAGAGTCTGATGGGGACCCTGATGTAAGTTGGGGGTCTGATGGGGACCCTTATGTAAGTAGGGAGTCTGATGGGGACCCTGATGTAAGTAGTGAGACTGATGGGGACCCTGGTGTAAGTAGGGAGATTGCTGGTGGCCCTGATGTAAGTTGGGGGTCTGATGGGGACCCAGGTGTAAGTAGGGAGTGCAATGGGGACCCTGGTGTAAGTAGGGAGTATGATGGGGACCCTGGTGTAAGTAGTGATACTGATGGGGACCCTGGTGTCATTAGGGAGACTAATGGGGACCCTGGTGTAAGTAGGGAGACTGATGGGGACCCTGATGTAAGTTGGGGGTCTGATGGGGACCCTGGTGTAAGTAGGGAGACTGATGGAGCCCTGATGTAAGTTGGGGGTCTGATGGGGACCCTGGTATAAGTAGGGAGATTGATGGTGGCCCTGATGTAAGTGGGGAGCCTGATGGGGACCCTGGTGTAAGTTGGGAGTCTGATGGGGACCCTGATGTAAGTAGAGAGTATGATGGGGACCCTGATGTAAGTGGGGAGTCTGATGGGGACCCTGATGTAAGTGGGGAGTCTGATGGGGGGCCCTGATGTAAGTAGAGAGTCTGATGGGGACCCTGATGTAAGTAGAGTCTGATGGGGACCCTGATGTAAGTGGGGAGTCTAATGGGGGGCCCTGATGTAAGTAGAGAGTCTGATAGGGACCCTGATGTAAGTAGGGGGTCTGATGGGCATCCTGATGTAAGTGGGGGGTTCTGATGGGGACACTGATGTAAGTAGAGAGACTGATGGGGACCCTGATGTAAGTAGGGAGACTGATGGGGACCCTGGTGTAAGTAGGGAGACTCAAGGGGCACCCTGGTGTAAATAGGGAGTCTGATGGGGACCCTGATTTAAGTAGGGAGACTAATGAGGACCGGGATGTAAGGTGGACTCTTTTGGGTACCATATTGTAAGGGGGACTCTGATGGGGATCCTGATTTAAGCGAAGAGTCTGATGGTGACCCTGATTTAGGCGAGGGAAGCTTTTTTGGGGACCCTAATGTAAGGGGGACTCTGATGGAAATCCTGATATAAGCAAGGAGTCTAAGGGGGACCCCGATAAAAGGGAAACTCTATTGGGGAGAGAGCCCTCAGTCCTGATGTAAGCAGTGGACTGGCTCGTGGGAGGAGCTATGCAAATTTTAAAATGCCTTGATGGGTGGATGTTATTCTGGAGCAGAGGGCTTTCCTAGGCAGGCTGTATTTGCACACAGTACTAAATAATACACTAGCCAATCGCTCCAGCAGAATTGCAGGAGAACAGTCTGTGGAATGAGCTGTATACAACGGACTAGATGAAAGATGATTCCAAAGCCCAAAATCCACAAATGACTGGATGTCCAGTTCAAGTCATGATTTATTGTGTACCAGTTGTTGGAAGAACCCAGGCTGAGGGCGGAAGGGATGTGCCGGAAAGGACTCCGGTGACAAATGGTATTTATGACAGCAGGCCGCCAGCCGCAACAGAGGAAATGGAGGACTTGCGTCGATGAAACCCAGAAGTCTACAGCCGCACACCGTGGACCACTGGAACGCTCCAAGGATTTACTAACTACATCTGTTGTCAGGGCAACATGTTTCAAGGCTCGTCGACATAGGCCATTCAACTACCAGTGGGTAACTAGATTAAAAAACAGCCATTATAACAAAAATAACTACGGTATACAGCTGTCCCAATATGAGGAGATTAAAAATGAAAAATAAAACTATGATGTAATAATAAATACAGTTACAGTCATAATATCCCACCAATGCATGTTTGATACAATACAAATACCAGAAAAAAGTACCTGGCTAAAGCCCATAATATAATGAAAAATTAAAGGAGATGTATGGAAGGGAGAGGAAAAAAGGAGGGGTCAGTATCAGGGGTTACATCCATCCGCACCCACATAACTGTGCCCATGGATATGTGTGTGCAACCACAATTATATTAAACTGTGGATTTCCGGGCCCTCGTTGAGGCCATTTGGGGATAAGGTGTTTTATTTATGGATGCAAAAGGTCTCTCGTTTTCACAACACCGAGAATCTTTGGTAGTGAGGGACTCAGATATGCATTCGATGGCAAATACCTTCAAGGCACCTCTGTCCCCACCATGACATGAGGTGAAGGGGTGTAGGACACTATGCTTGTCTGAGCGATCTTCAATTACCCTACGGTGCTCAACGATTCTCTTATGAAGTGGGGGTATATTGCGCCCCACATACAAGAGACCGCAAAAGCACAGTAACGCATAGATCACATAATCCGTAGAACATATGATGAACTGTTTAATATTCTAAACATTTCCAGTCCTATCTCAAAATGTGGTTTGTCCCCCCTGTGGTTTGTGAGGCATCCTTGTTTTACCACATCTAAGAATGCCCATTATATTATCAAAGAAAAATCGAATATCTTCCTGTTTGGCCTTATTGGCTTCACTTAACTTGCTGCGCACAATAATATTCTTCAAAAGCACTTGGCCCTTCTAAAGGTGATACGGGGTGTGTCGGAAATGACAGGTGCCAATTTGGGGTCCATCTGTAAAATATGCCATTGTTTCGAAAACACTGTTGGTAATCACTGTTGAATACTGTAGTGAAATGTGTGATGTTATGCTCAGGAGATTTAGTTTTGATATGGAGTCTTTTGGGCTATTAAGGAATTTAGAATATGCCTCTTGTATTAACTCCTTAGGATAGCGTTTATTTTTGTCTGAGAAGACAGCTCTGTTCTGTATAGTCCTCCACCTTCGAACAATTCTTTCTTAGTCGATGGAACTGGCCAGAGGGGATATTATCCTTCCAGGCGGGGTGGTGGCAACTCATATAATGTAAATACGAGTTACCACCAACCGATTTGCAGAAATTCTTCGTAATATTTGCCCCTCCCTCGTGGGTCAACTCTAGATGCAGGAGTATTGAAATTATTGGACAAACCATGTTTCGGGGGACTTGTAATGTTTCCAATATTAAACAGGTCATCACGTTTGAATTATGTGATCTATGGGTTAAGGTGCTCTTACAGTCACTTGTATGTGGGGTGCACTATACGCCCACTTAGTAAGAGAACCTGTGAGCACCATAGGTTCTTCAAAGATCGTTCAGACAAGCATAGTGTCCTACGCCACTTCACCTTGTGTCATGGCAGGGACACAGGTGCCTTCACTATCTTTGCCATCAAATGCATACCTGATAAGTCTCTCACTGCCAGTTAAAGATTTTCGGTGTTGTGTAAACGTGAGACCTTTTGGATCCATAAATTAAACACCGTTTCCCCAAATGGCCTCAGCAAGGATGCGGAAATCCACAGTTTAATACACACACATACAGTCCCTTGAAAAAGTATTCATGCACCTGGAAATTTTCCACATTTTGTCATGTTACAACCAAAAACCTAAATATATTTTATTGGGGTTTTATGTGGTAGACCAACACAAATTGGCACATAATTGTGAAGTGGAAAGAAAATGATAAATGGTTTTCATTTTTTTTTTTTTACAAATAAATATGTGAAAGGCGTGGTGTGCATTTGTATTCAGCTCCCCTGAGTCTACTTAGTAGAGCCACCTTTCGCTGCAATTCTATCTGTAAGTCTTTTTGGAGGTGTCTCTACCAGCTTTGCACATGTAGAGAGAGACATTTTTGCCCATTCTTTTTTGCAAAATATCTCAAGCTCTGTCAGATTGGATGGGAAGCGTCTGTGAACAGCAATTTTCAATTCTTGCCACAGATTCTCAATTGGATTTAGGTCTGGACTTTGACTGGGCCATTCTAACACATGAATATGCTTTTATCTAAACTTTCCATTGTAGCCCTGGCCGTATATTTAGGGTTGTTGTCCCACTGGAAGGTGAACCTCCGCCCCAGTCTCAAGTCTTTTTTTTTTATATTTATATAATCTTTATTTGTATATGCAGATTGCATGAAGAAAACACAGTTTGATAACAGGCATAGAAAAAGTATAAGAGGGGTAAACCAGCTCAAATAAGCAACGATCATCGTATACCCCATGAGGTCCGATTGACCATCCGACATGGAGGGTGCCAAAACATGGAGAGTAACATAACCAATACTGTAACATATGAACAATAGCAATAATATACTGCTCCAAACATATCTACATATCTTTAACCACTTTCAGACCGGACCATTTTGCTGGTCAATGACCAGAGGTCTTTTTACAATTTGGCACTGCGCTGCTTTAACTGGTAATTGCGCGGTCATGCAATGTTGTACCCAAACAAAATTTGCGTCCTTTTTTTCCCACAAATAGAGCTTTCTTTTAAAGGTATTTGACTGACTGCGATTTTTATTTTTTGCGATATAAACGTAAAAAGACCGCAAATTTTGAAAAAAAATGATATTTTCTACTTTTTGTTATTAGAAAAATCCAATAAACTCAATTTTAGTCATACATTTAGGCCAAAATGTATTCAGCCACATGTCTTTGGTAAAAAAAAGTCAATAACTGTATATTTATTGGTTTGCGCAAAAGTTGTCACATCTACAAACTAAGGTACGTTTTCTGGAATTTACGCAGCTTTTAGTTTATGACTGCCTATCTCATTTCTTGACGTGCTAAAATGGCAGGGCAGTACAAAACCCCCCCAAATGACCCCATTTTGGAAAGTAGACACCCTAAGGAAATTGATAAGAGGCATGTTGAGCCCATTGAATATTTTATTTTTTTGCCTCAAGCGATTGAATAATGACAAAAAAAATGTTTTATTTTTTTTTTACACAAAGTTGTCACTAAATGATATATTGCTCACACATGCCATGGTTATATGTGGAATTGTACCCCAAAATACATTTTGCTGCTTCTCCTGAGTACGGGGATACCACATGTGGTCGACTTTTTGGAAGCCTAGCCGCGTACGGGGCCCCGAAAACCAAGCACCGCCTTCAGGATTTCTAAGGGCATACATTTGTAATTTCACTCCTCACTACCTATCACAGTTTTGAAGGCCATAAAATGCCAAGATGGCACAAAACACCCACAAATGACCCCATTTTAGAAAGTAGACCATGGAATATTTTATATTTTGCCACAAGTTGCGGGAAAATTACACACTTTTATTTTTTTTTTATTTTTTTTCACAAAGTTGTCACTAAATGATATATTGCTCACACATGCTATGGGCATATGTGAAATGACACCCCAAAATAAATTCTGCTACTTCTCCTGAGTACGGGGATACCACATATGTGGGACTTTTTGGGAGCCTAGCCGCGTACGAGGCCCCGAAAATCAAGCACCGCCTTCAGGCTTTCTAAGGGCGTACATTTTTGACTTCACTCCTCACTACCTATCGCAGTTTTGAAGGCCATAAAATGCCAAGATGGCACAAACCCCCCCAAATGACCCCATTTTGGAAAGTAGACACCCCTAATTTTAGGGGTACACTAGTGAGACTCACAGGTAAAAAAGCACCTAGGCTGTCAGCGACTGTATCAAAACGCTACAAAAAAAAACTGTTAGCGATCACAGGGATCAGGCCTGACTCTGCGAACGCTGCAGTTATGTGCGTTGTGTTTTGTAAGTGACAGTGATCGATCGATACTGCACTTGGGTGGGCTGGGCTGGGCTTGGCGGAGGGGCTAAATGCAGGTGCTAGCAGGTATCTGGGCTGATCCCGCTAACAATGCGTTTTGGGAAACCTAAACTGCTGGCGACGCTAATATAGATCTGATCAGATACTATATTACTAAGGGAGGTGTATGCTTTGCGCGTGGGTGTTAGCGGTACTGGCACTAACCTGACGCTGCCTGGGGCGACGCAGACCTTATCTGACCCTCAAACTTATATCACCCGCCGGGTGATCAGGGGGTTAAACCTTTATTAGGTAATAAATGGCGGGTGCCCTGAAACTATAAAAAAATAACTAACCAACCAGCGTCACCTGTAACAGTTATTTGGTGATCACTGGTGAAAGGGTTAACTAGGGGGCAATCAGGGGGCTTTATGCGGTAGTATATGGGGGTCCCTGGCGCTATAAAAAGCTGCGGCGAAACTAAATACCTACCTGCCTAACTAGCGTCACCGGTGACACTAATACAGCGATCAGAAAAACGATCGCTTATTAGGCTGGGTTCACACTGGAGCGATGCGGGAACGCCACGAATCCGCGGCGGGTTCCCGCATCACACTGCCCTATGCGAACTGCTGGGAGTGTCAGTGAAATGTTAATGACACCCCCAGATCAGTTCGCATATCGCAGTGCGATCTGCAAACTCGGACAGGAATCGGATCGCATGGTGTGAACACCCATGCGATCCGATTCTGCTGCGGACCAAAAAAAGGGTCCCGTGCGAGTTTGCAGCGGGTGCGGCGGGTGCGATGCGAATTCAGCCATACTATCTGTATGGCTGAACTCGAATCGCACAGAGATCGGATGTGATTTGCAGTGCAGTGCGGTGCGAATCACATCCGTTCTCATAAACCGCTGCAATGTGAACCCAGCCTTAATGACACTGGCGACGGGGGGTGATCACGGGGTTAAACCTTTATTGGGGGGTTAGGGTGGTACCCTAGAACTAAAGGGGGCTAACCCTAACTGCCCTAACAGTTATTACAGTCACAAATTACACAAATGACACACAAATGACAAATGCAAAAAAAAAAAAATGCAATTGGTGTCACTGTGACTGGGGGTGCAGGGGTGATTGGGGGGGTGATCGGGGGGTGAAGGGGGGGTGAGAGTGTGCCCGGCATGTTCTACTGTATTGTGTAGTGTTGGTGCAACTCACCGATCCTCTCTCCTCGGTGCCGGAACGAAAAATACCGACACAGAGGAGAGATTACATCACTTCCTCTGCCTGTGTTTACATTACAGGAGAGAAAGTGATGTCACGCTGCACTTCCATTCGTCAGGAGCGATCGCAAGGGGGTGGTCATGAACGAATGGCCGCCCCCTCATCCCGGATCGCTCCTGAACGGGTTCCGACCGCCGCTGGCACCGGGGGGGGGCCCGATCGGGCCCCCCACCCGCGGGAAGGCAGGGACGTACAGGTACGCCCATATGCCTGCCCGTGCCATTCTGTCGACCTACATCGTCGTGCGGCGGTCGGCAACTGGTTAAAGCATCTGTGGCCAAATATTAGCCATTGAACATAAGGAACGACAGCCAAGTGAGCAGGCATAGACAAAGAAGGGGCAGGGAATGAGGAGGAAGAGGAGGAGGAGGAATAAGGAAGAGGAGCAAGAATAATGACAAAGGTAGCACTCCATCATAACATTGGTTCTATCCTACCAGTCTCAAGTCTTTTGCAGACTGGAACAGGTTTTCTTCTAAGATTGCCCTGTATTTGGCTCCATCCATCTTTCTATCAACTCTGACCAGCTTCCCTGTCCCTGAAGAATAGCATCCCCACAGCATGGTGCTGTCACCACCATGTTTCACGGTGGGGATGTGTGTTCAGGGTGATGTACAGTGTTAGTTTTCCTCCACATATAACGTTTTGCTTTTAGGCCAAAAAGTAACATTTTGATCTCATCTAACCAGAGCACTTTCTTCCACATGTTTGCTGTGTCCCCCACATGGCTTCTCGCAAACTGCAAACAGGACTTCTTGTAGCTTTATTTCAACAATGGCTTTCTTCTTGCCACTCTTTCATAAAGGGCAGATTTGTGGAGAGCGCGACTAATAGTTGTCCTGTGGACAGATTCTCCCACCTGAGCTCTGGATCTCTGTAACTCCTTCAGGCACATGGAGTTACCATGTGCCTCTCGGCTACTTCTCTGATTAATGCCCTCCTTGCCCGGTCTGTCAGTTTAGGTGGACGGCCATGTGTTGGTAGGTTTTCGGTTGTGCCATACTCTTTCCATTTTCAGATGATGGATGGAACAGAGCTCAGTGAGACGTAAAATACTTGGGATATTTTTTTATAACCTAACCCTGTTTCAAAGTTCTCCACAACTTTATCCCTGACCTGTCTGGTGTGTTCCTTGTCATTCATAATGCTGTTTGTTAACTAAGGTTCTCTAACAAACATCTGAGGGCTTCACAGAACAGCTGTATTTATACTGAGATTAAATTACACACAGGTGGACTACTAAGTATTTACTAATTAGTTGACTTCTGAATGCAAATTGTTCCACTAGATTTTAGATAGGCCCCTTTCACACGGGACAGATCCGTGATGATCCGCCCTGTGAACATCCGCTTGCTCAGCGGGGATTGCTCTGTTTATCCACGCTGAGCCGGAAGATGACAGGGCGGTCCCTGCACACTGTGCAGGGACCGCCCTGTCAGATCTCCGCTCTCTTCTATGGGGGATCGGATGAACACGGACCGTCTGTCCATGTTCATCCGATCCGCTCTGCAGATGGATAGAAAAATAAGAATTGGACCATAGCGGAGACGGATGATATCAGGTGTCAGCAGATTTTCATCCGCTGACACCCGTTATCCCATAGGAATGCATGTATGTCCGTATTTCATCCATAAATGGATGGATGAAATACGGACATACTGTCCGCACGTGTGAAAGGGGCCTTAGGGGTATCAGAGTAAAAGGGGTTGAAAAGAAATGCACGCTACACTTTTCACATATTTATTTGTAAAAAATGTTGAAAACCATTTATAATTTTCCTTCCACCTGTCAATTATGTGCCGTTTTGTGTTAGTCTATCACATAAAAGCCCAATAAAGTACATTTAAGTTTTTGGTTGTAACATGACAAAATGTGGAAAATTTCAAGGGGTGTGAATACTTTTTCAAGGCACTGTATGTATGAGCATGGGCATGTGGGTGTGGATGGATGTAACCCCTGATAATGGTCCCTCCTTTTTTCCTCTCCCTTCCATGCATCTCCTTTAGTCTTTCCTTATATCATGAGCTTCAGCCCAGTACTTTTTTCTGGTATTTGTATTGTATTAAACAAGCATTGGTGGGATAATATCACTGTAACTCTATTTTTTATTACATCATAGTTTTATTGTTCATTTTTTTAATCATCTTATATTGGGACAGCTGTATAGTTCTTGCTATAATGGCTGTTTTTTAATCTAGTTATCCACTGGTAGTTGATTTGCCTATCTCTGGGCAAGGGGATGTGCCGTTCCAGTTGATATAGGTATATAAGATTGCCTTGCTGGTTAGCCCATTGGGAGTTGACAAGGGGGCATTACCCCAAAGCATGTTGTTCTGTCAGCACCTCCTTGGTGTGTTCCAGTGGTCTACGTTGTGCGGCTGTAGGCTTCCTGGTTCTGGTGATGTGATTTCCAGTGACAAGAGTTCACCCGTTTCCTCTGCCACAGCCGTCGTCATCCTGTCACGGATCCCATCTGTCATCCGAGTCCCTCCGGCACATCCCTTCCGACCTCAGGCTGGGTTCTTTCAACAACTGGTACACACTGTGATGCCCCATGTAAGACTTTTTATCTTTTCATTGCAATAAATCATTACTTGAACTGGACATCCTGTCTCTTGTGGATTTGGGGCTTTGGAATCAACTGTCATCTAGCCGGTTGCATACCACTCATTCCACAGACTGTTCATATGCGATTCCACTGGAGCGCCTGGCTAGTGTATTATTAATTACTGTCCTTATCCCACTATCCCAGTGATCATTTTGAGGCTGCTCGGATTTGCCCAATATCTGACATTGTACCCTATTCTGTCTGCTGATACCTAGCTATATGGTGGTGTTGAAGTTCAGCACCCTACACACTTGTTACACATTGTATTTGCATACAGACCTTACTACGTAGGGCCTACATGCTCTGTTGAGCCTTCTGAATGCAAGGGGTTGGCCAGGGACAGTCAGGCTGGGGAGGAAAGGGCTAGAAGATGCTGTAAGTCCTCCAGCTGGGAAATTTGGCAGGCTCTATGTGACTTGCTGCAGCTTCTAATGCTTGTTGTGAGAAGCTCGCAGTGTGCAGTGAAATTGTTGTAAGCCATTTCAGTCCAGGAGAGGAGCCTGTACAACTGTTCAAGACTGAAGAGAAGGCCAGAGGTCAGATGTAAAGTACAATGTATAGTTGTCATCTGTGTAGTGGCCCTATAATGGTGCGGACGTACATTATGAATTTGTTCTCTTTGTATTCAGGGAGACCTTAATGTCCCAGCTGGATGGCCAACCCTGGAAGTAGACCTGACCCAGCCAATGCGCCTTCCCTGCATAGAGCAGTCACGCAATTTCTCCAAACTGTCACGACTCATCTTGGACATCCGGGAACTGATCAGTAGGGAGCAGCGGCTGGCGGGAGGTGTGGAGGATGCTGGAAGGAGCAACAGGGCGGAACCTGCACAGGCACCATCGCCTGTTGCCAGTGTGGAAGAGAGCGCTGCCAATGGACCAGATGCCAGCGAAAACTGGGAGCAACAACCTCAAGATCTGCAAGCATTTGTCCTTGCGGAGGAGGTGGTGCGGAATGGAGAATACCCACGCAGCTGTAGAGTTTGGTGAGGGCATGCTACATACTGATTTATTTAGCATCAGGATACCATGGCTCAACTTCATCATGAATGAGGCCAAGAGGAGTGCATTAGATAAGCAGACACAATGGGTTGAGCGATGTGGGAAATGTAGACACAGGTGAGCTGGCCATTGATTGGGGGTTGCATGTTCTAACATTCTAAGACCACCTTTAGTCTTTTTAGACAAATCCCCATAATCCCGAAACATGTATACTTTCATTGCCTGTGTGCACATGTACAATATATGGCCAAAGGTATGTGCCCCTCCACCTCCAAATGATGGAGCTCATGTGTTTCCAGTGAAAAGTACTGGTGATATCTCATACAAAGATATTGTAGACAATTGTGCTCTTCAAGCCTTGTTGTAAGAGTTTGGTGAAGACCCTTTTCTGTTCCACCATGTGCCCAGTGTACAAAGCCAGCTCCATAAATTCATGATGTGGTCTGGGGACACCGGCTCTAAAAAGGTAATGGTCATGACCAGGGTCAACTCTATAATAATAGCCATATCAAGGGTCAACTCTATAGCAATGGCCTTGGTGAGGGCTAGCCCTATAGTAATGGCCTTGATGATGGTCAACTCTATAGTAATGGCCATGTCGAGGGTCAACTCTGTAGTAATGTCCATGTCGAGGGTCAACTCTGTAGTAATGGCCATGTCGAGGTTCAACTATGGGTTTACTTCTTCTTTGTCTCCCTGTAAAGGTAAAGCAGAATGGGCTACTATGCATCGCATAGTAGCCCATTATGTGTCACTTACCTGACACAGGAACCAGCGATGTCGCCGATGTCCCCTGTAGCTCGGAGCATCCATCTTCTTCCAGGTATCGCTGCTCCGGCCACTCTCCTTGCCGGAGCAGCGATGACGTCACTCCCACGCATGCGCACGGGAGCTGCCACTAACCGCATATAGTGCACCTTTGACAGCAGTGACTGTCTTTTTGTAAATATGTCCTAAACTGTGTAGGTTTAGGAGATATTTCTTGGACCTACAGGTAAGCCTTAATCTAGGCTTACATGTAGGTCAAAGTGGTTTGTAAGGGTTTACCACCACTTTAATGGCCATGTCGAGGCTCTATACTAGTAGCAATGGTGAGGTGACGGTCAACTCTATATTAATTGCCATGATGAGGGCCAACTCGTTATTAGTGAAGCCCAGGCAGTTCCATCTATACGTTGCACTAGCTAAATTTAGATTTTAAAATGAAAATCTATATTTTTTAATTTGTAAATAATAATGGGTTGCAGTACCAATTACTGCCACATGATGCCACTATTGTGTGCAGCTGCAATACACATGATACAGTGTTACAATGTGGCCGTCCATACATCAGTTTTGAAGATTTGATCTGAATCTTTGATCGTATTTTCTTTTCCAGGGCGATGCGAGGCAGAGCCGTGAAATAAATTTATATAAAATGCTCATTTAGTCTATTAAAAGACTGAATTAAAAATAATGTCCTTCAAATTTTCCTGGATGTGATTGCAATAACTAAGCAATCAGGTGACGAAACAATTGGTCTGAATTGCCACCAAACTGCAAGGTTCCAAAAACCCTACTGACCCGGGCCAGGTTTATGTGTATTATAGGCCCTCTGAAGCTACTGCCCCAATAGGTTGTACCTTGGACATGTGGGTGGGGTACTATATACTGTATTTGCTACAGTAGACCTAACTGGATGACATTTAGTTTGCTAAAGCACTGTGTATGATAAACATTTGCCGCAGGTTTTCTTTTTAGAATCCTCCCGCCTCCCTCTTTTCAGTGCTGCCGATCTCCAGCCTCTTTTCAGCCACTTCTTGATTATATGCACCCACACCAGTATCGGCTGCACATAAATGCTTTGGACCAGCATTCCAAAGGGCAGACCATGCCTGTGTACAATATTTGTGGGCACAGGCATATTTAGTTTCCACCAGGCGGCGTAAGTGGCAGGGTGACAACACAAGGACAATAGGAGGGCATGGCCGGAGTGTGGTCACCCCATAGCAAGAAGTGGCCTGAACAAAAGTAACAGTAAAATATTGAAGCTTATTAGTTGTTGGATGACACGGCTGCATTAGTTTTATCTTTTTCAGGCTACTGTCATTTGAATTACACACCTCCTGCCTCTAAGCAGCTACGCTCACCAATTGTGAGGATCCATGGAAGGAGCCATGATTGTCACCCAGGCTATACTGCAAACATGTTTGCCTTTGTTCATCTCCATTACATGGAGTATACAGGGATTGGTAGTTTACAGAAGAAAGATAACATTGCTTGTACTTTCAGTTCAACTTACAGGAAGTGACCCAAACACAGCGTTTCTGGCAGGATCAACAGGTATTTTCTGTGCTTGCTTGGTGTGCTGCAGTGCCATTCATTGTTAATGCCACACCAATGCATTTTGGTTTTAGTGCACCACAATACACTACACTGGTGTGAGTGGTGATGCAGTAAAACTGTCACATCCAATGAGTCACTTGAGGGTGTAGCCTCTTTATTGCACTTACATTGGTCCTTGATGGCTGGGCATTGCAGGTAGTGCATTGTGGGACCTGAGTAGACATTTGTTGGATTGTGTGTAGGGTGCCGAGATGCAAACACCGGAAGGTAGTGCAACCTCCTGGTGTCTATCTGGTGCAGCGATTTAAGTTTGACCTTCCAGCCAGACAAAAAAAATGCCTGATTTTCCCAATTTTTAAATTTCCTTCCTTTTGTAGATTCTTACAATTAGCACATGCCGCTCTTGTATCAGACCATGCACAGTGGGACAGGTGTGTAGATGTGAGCAGATTTTAGGCTGGATACAGACCAACAAAAAGTATTTACAAACAGGTTTACAATAGTTGGGGGTGTATTTATACAAAAAATAAATAAATAGAGCTTTGCATCCTGTGAAACATAAGTTCTGTGTGAATGAGGGTAAAATTGAAATAGAATGTTTCTATTATATCTCCAGGTGGAATGTTTATCCCCTTCCCGCCGAGCGTACGCAGATGTGCGTGCTTGGCTTCCGGGGGGTATACCGGGATGATGCCCGCACCTGCAGGCATCATCCCGGTACCGTTTTTTTTCAGCGGGCGATTGGCTATCCAGCCATAACAACCGAATCGGCTAAAAGCCGCTCGGCTGTTATGCCGGAGGAGCGGGCTGTTACCGGTGCTCCCGCTCGATCGGTAGCACCGATTCCACGTCTGATGCCTCCGGCTGCTGGTGAGGAACTGGAACAAAGCCGTAATCGGCTTCGTTCCAGTCTCCTCATAGTAAACACGGAAGCGACGTCATGACGTCACTTCCCGTTTACTCTGCTGCCAATGGCGCCGGTTTTAAAAAGATATACGGTATTCAGAATTGCTGTTTTCGGCAATCTGAATACATTGAAGTGTAAAGGAGGGGTGGGGGGTCTTTTAGAAATAAACAAATATGGCCGCTTAGAAATTGGATGAAAGGTTTAGCACTGGGAAATTAAATTGTGCATTTTATATACAACTATACCATAGTTTTCTTTTATATACAACTATACATTTGGGAAATTAATTTGTGCTTGTTATATACAACTATATGTAGCACTAACCCCCGAAGGAGCTGCTGGTTATTTTTGGGCTTACCGTTACCTTCCGTTCTCCTTGTAGCACGTCCAGGGGATGTCCCGTGGCAGATGGCCTATAACTCGAGACTGACAACAGGTCCACTTGAATGGATTTTATTTGCAAAACTCAGACAATTGAACAGTCTTTTAACTTGGGATCAGAGGGTTGGAAAGAGGGTTCAGGTACCCTTAGTGTCAAAGTCAGGAAAAACGTTGAAGAACGTGCTTACTCTGACTGCATCCAGAGAATAGCCATTCGCAACGGGATGATCACTCAGGTTGGACAGTCCTTCTCTCACAAGGCCTAGCCGCCAACTTGGTGCTTACTCAGGAACAAGTCTCTGCCACAGACATTGTTGTAGAAACGTACAAAATAATGTCTCTGACACAGACGTTGCTGTAGAACCCGTAGGAAAACTAAGCTGGAGAACACTTGTAGGATACCTGGATCTCTCAACCTACTTGACGATATCCACAAGACCAGATTCTCTTGGTTACTTCAGCCCTTCCAGGCTCTTGCTAAGAAAACCAACCTGTACGTGGTGTTCTTCTGAAGAGTCTTCCCCTGGAATGCTGGAAGTATACTGGGTCTCTCCCGAACCGGAGACGACACCAAACCACCTCAGAATCCTTCCTTAGTTTCCTTGCCTCAGGCTAGCCAGCCCCAAGACATTAAAGTCAGGTGGATTTGCACCCCAGGCCATAGCTTTCTTGGGGGCTGGTCTGGAGGACCAGGACCATGAAGTCAGCACATCATTCTGGACCAGAACCCCGAACCACGTGTCCTCTGCATATTAAATACCCTCTCCCAGAGAGCACCACTCCCACTGGGTATGCTCCGAGAGAGAGCAACTTAAGCACCTGACCAGACCATAGTTCCATGCCTGCCAGAGGAGACAGTGCCCCCTGTAGCCAGGCTGAACATCTCACAGTCCAGTCAGACTGATGCAGAGGCCCAATTTAGATAATTATACCCAAACCAAACTGCAGTTTAGGCCACTTTAACTTTAGAACAATGCATAGTGCGTGCTCTTCAGGAGCCGCTGCTACATATACTATAGTTTTTTTTTATATACAACTATACAACTAATATATAAATATACATATAATATATTTAGTAGCTGAGCTGCCCACCCTGAGCTGGTCTGCTAAAGGTGGGGGGGGGGGGGGGGTGCAGCTGCACACATCTATTTTTATATATAATATACACATAGTAGCTGAGCTGATAACGGGGGTGCTGCTGGACACAGCTATAATATATATATGTACAGTAGCTGAACCTCCAACTCTGAGCTGGTCTGATAAGGGGAGTGACACCGGGTTTTTACACACCAGGTGACACCAAACCTAGTGACACCACTGGGCTTGTCTCAGCTTGGTGAATTTAAACAAGAAAAAGGATCTTTTTTTGCCGCACATCCTACAAAATCTAGTCATGGAGGTCCCCCAAGGCTGAGTCCAGTGGACAGGGCGAAACGTGTCAGAGCGGGCAAGGCCTGGATGGATTCTGAGCTGAGACTGTTGCTACCATCACTACCTATGGGTTTTGTTGGATGTGCGGGAATGATCCTTCTCCTTGTTTGCATATTTCAGAGGAAATTGAGATATTCACGTATTTATTTCATTGGTGAGTCAGTCTATTTCTTGGCCTATTCCTCTTTGTTTCGGCCTCCCATCTTTTTTTTCTTGCGCAGTTAGCACTTCATGTGCAATTCATTGAGGGTCACACATCATCCCCATCTATTCTGATTTTCATGGCAGTTTCCATTGGCTTTCTTTCTTTAGCCACTTTCAGACAGGACCATTTTGCTGGCTTAAGACCAGACTCGCACTTTTTGCGATTCAGCACTGCGTCGCTTTAACTGACAATTGTATGGTCGTGCGACGTGGCTCCCAAACAAAATTGACGTCCTTTTTGTCCTACAAATAGAGCTTTCTTTTGGTGGTATTTGATCACCTCTGCGTTTTTTTGTGTGTGCTATAAACAAAAAAAAGCGTCAATTTTGAAAAAAACGCATTATATTTTACTTTTTGCTATAATAAATATTTGCCAAAAATATATATATAAAAAAACATTTTTTTTCCTCATTTTAGGCCGATACGTATTCTACATGTTTTTGGTAAAAAAAAATCGCAATAAGTGATAATTGATTGGTTTGCGCAAAATATATAGCATTTACAAAATAGGGAGTTTAGATAGTTTTATAGCATTTTTATTAATTTTTTTTTTTACTATTAATGGCGGCGATCATCGATTTTTTTTTTATTTTTTTTTATTGTGACTGCGACATTATGGTGGACAAATCAGACATTGTTGACACATTTTTGGGACCATTGTCATTTATACAGCAATCAGTGCTATACAAATGCACTGATTCCTGTGTAAATGACACTGGCAGTGAAGGGGTTGACCAGGGGGTGGCAGTGTAGGGGTTAAGTGTGTCCTAGGGGCGTGTTACTAACTGTGGGGGGCTGGGCTGTGTGTTAGTGAACACCGATCTCTGCTCCAATAACAGGGAGCAGAGATCAGTATCACTTGTTGCTAGGCAGAACGGGGAGATATTTACTTCCGCATCTCCCCCTTCAGCTTCCCCGTGAGACGATCGCAGGTATCCCTGCGGCGATCGAGTCCGCGGGACCCGCGACCAGACCCACGGGGGTCCCGAACGGCGTCCCACGCACGTGATTGCATGGCGGCATTCTTAAAGGGACGTACCTGTACGCCCATATGCCTGTCAGTGCCATTCTGCCGACATACATCGTCATGGAAGTGGGAAGTGGTTAATTTTCGACCTTAGTAACCTTCTTTTACCTTCATACTCCTCTTGGTACTACCAGCTCCTCCTGAGCTCTCGGGAGTGAAATGGCCCACAGAGTAAAGAGTAATGAGCTTCTTCTTTTTGCTTGGTGTCCATCCTCTGAGGAAAGGGCTTCTACAACAGAGGCCTGCTATGCATTGCAGTTAAACATTCCCTTTTAGGAGGCCTACATTTACAGCCGTGTCTCCTCCTTTCTATGGCTCCCCTCTAAGGATTCAGTCACACATATCTTCCCAAATCCAGGCTTTGTCTGCTATGCCCTCTGCCTCTTTAGATAACCCATTGTGCTCTGGGAATGTATTTACTTGTCATCTGATGTTTATTGACAACAGTAAAATTGTATATGCATAATATAAGTTGTATCTAATAGCAGTGTACAAAGAAGGACAGCTACAGCAGTTTAGAACTAGCTTTTGAAGTAAGGTGCACATGGAAGGGCTTTGCACAACACAAAAACAAAAGATTTCCCAGCACACTTACCAGCTTGCCTGCAAATAAATCCAAAAATGCACAATCTAACACTTGACATTAAAAACAGAGGTCTTAGTTGCACACATTTGCAAATGGGGAAGCTGCACTGCTTTGCCAAGGCTGCTCTGTAAAGTGCGAGGTCCTAAGGCCTCGTTCACACAAGGCGTATGAATCCATACCCCGTGTGAGGGCAGTGGGTACAGGCACTCCATGCATCCCCGTGCAGGCAGTCACATTGCACACATTTGCAAATGTATGTGGAAGCTGCACTGCCTCGTCAAGGCTCCTCTGTACAGTGCAGTTTTTTTTTTTTTTTTTTTGTGTTTTTTTTGTGTGATTATCCAGACCCGTGTAGATGTAGAGGAAGGCGAAAAAAACCCTGATAAAGCATGGTGTCATTTGCTCTAACAGGGAAAAAATTCCTTCCTGACCCCCGAAGGCGATCGGATTACTCCCTGTATTATACATCTGTGGGTGGACATTACAATGTCTTTTGATGGTTTTCAATTTAAAACAGCTTGTTTGATGAATATCAAAAAGTAATGTACAAAAATGAGGAATCTTTGTTCATCAGGATCTTTGAATATGATATCAATGTCTTTACAGATGAACTGTCCTCCCCAAATTTCTCATGAATATATCGGTATATAGATCCAATCCATCATGTCACATCAAGAACTATTGTCCAAATATGGGAGGAATCTTCATCATCATATCCATCCACCTCTTTAATGCTGGATTCACACATATGCAGTTTTAGTGCTATTTGCAGTTTGCAGATTTGCACTACAGTCCATTTAACATTGTTTCCTATGGAACACATTCTGTAGTGCAAAATGCAAAGAGCACTAGAAATGCATAGGTGTGAATCCAGCCTACGGGGACGCAGCGGCTGGACAAACACAGCCCTAATTTAACAGGTGTGCAGGAGTGGGTGAGTGGCCCTGAATGCACACAAATTAGGACCTGTGTTCCCCGGCTGCCCGGCTGCTCCGTCCCCATAGCGTAACATAGGCTGTCAGCACCCTGCTGTGGGTGAGCTTGCTGGTTGGCATCCTGCTGTGGGTGGGTTATTGGCCGGCACCCTGATGCAGGTGGGCTTGCTGGCTGCCACCCTGATGCGGGGAGGCTTGCTGGCTGACACCCTTATGTGGGGGCTTGCTGGCTGGCACCCTGATGTTGGTGGGCTTGCTGGCTGGCACCCTGATGTTGGTGGGCTTGCTGGCTGGCACCCTGATGTTGGTGGGCTTGCTGGCTGCCACCCTGATGCGGGGAGGCTTGCTGGCTGACACCCTTATGTGGGGGCTTGCTGGCTGGCACCCTGATGTTGGTGGGCTTGCTGGCTGGCACCCTGATGTTGGTGGGCTTGCTGGCTGGCACCCTGATGTTGGTGGACTTGCTGGCTGGCACCCTGATGTTGCTGGGCTTGCTGGCTGGCACCCTGATGTTGCTGGGCTTGCTGGCTGGCACCCTGTTAGAGAAATTAAGTATTATACCTCTAAATGTCAACTATGAATATGCATAGAAATATAGCTTTATCTTAATTAAGTTTAAAATGCTTAGAAATATGTTTTATATAACCCTATTATACTTCAATATGCTGAATAATCATATAACTATGAAAATGCTTACATTAGCAGAAATTGAAAAACACATAGCTCACATCAATGCCAATGATGGATGCATGGATTTTTGAAGCCTGAGCGTACATGTAACCATTTCTCTTGAATATGGAATTAATGTCTTACCTTGACTTGAGAGACGGTCTGATTATTCTCCAACACACCCTGCTGTGGGTGGACTTGCTGGCTGGCAGGCACCCTGTTGCAGGTGGGCTTCATGGCTCGCACTCTGCTGTGGGTGGACTTGCTGGCTGGCAGGCACCCTGTTGAAGGTGGGCTTCATGGCTCGCACTCTGCTGTGGGTGGACTTGCTGTCTGGCAGGCACCCTGTTGCAGGTGGGCTTCATGGCTCGCACTCTGCTGTGGGTGGACTTGCTGGCTGGCAGGCACCCTGTTGCAGGTGGGCTTCATGGCTCGCTGGCTGGCAGGCACCCTGTTGCAGGTGGGCTTCATGGCTCGCACTCTGCTGTGGGTGGCTCCTCTGTACAGTGCAGTTTTTTTTTTTTTTCATCTGTATCTTCTGAGGATGATATCAATGTCTTTACAGATGAATTGTCCTCTCCGTATCTCTCATGAATATATGGGTATAGCAGTACAATCCACGTATTATGTCACATCAAGAACTATTGTCCAAATATGACCAATCTTCATCATGTCCATCCACCCTTGGGCTTTCTGGCTTGCAGCCTGCTGTGGCTGGCTGGCTGGCCTCCCTGCTGTGGGTGGGCTTGCTAGCTGGCCTCCCTGCTGTGGGTGGGCTTTCTGGCTTGCAGCCTGCTGTGGCTGGCTGGCTGGCCTCCCTGCTGTGGGTGGGCTTGCTGGCTGGCCTCCCTGCTGTGGGTGGGCTTGCTGACTGGCCTCCCTGCGTTGGGTGGGCTTTCTGGCTGGCACCCTGCTGTGAATGGGCTTTCTGTCTGGCACCCTGCTGTGGGTGGGCTTGCTGACTGACACCTTGCTGTGGGTGGATGGCTGGCACCCTGATATGGGTGGGCTTGCTGGCTGGCACCCTGATGTTGGTGGGCTTGCTGGCCGGCACCCTGATGTTGGTGGGCTTGCTGGCTGGCACCCTGATGTTGGTGGGCTTGCTGGCTGGCACCCTGATGTTGGTGGGCTTGCGGACTGGCACCCTGATGTTGATGGGCTTGCTGACTGGCACCCTGATGTTGGTGGGCTTGCTGACTGGCACCCTGATGTTGGTGGGCTTGCTTACTGGCACCCTGATGTTGGTGGGCTTGCTGACTGGCACCCTGATGTTGGTGGGCTTGCTGACTGGCACCCTGATGTTGGTGGGCTTGCTGGCTGGCACCCAGATGTTGATGGGCTTGCTGACTGGCACCCTGATGTTGGTGGGCTTGCTGACTGGCACCCTGATGTTGGTGGGCTTGCTTACTGGCACCCTGATGTTGGTGGGCTTGCTGACTGGCACCCTGATGTTGGTGGGCTTACTGACTGGCACCCTGATGTTGGTGGGCTTGCTGGCTGGCACCCAGATGTTGATGGGCTTGCTGGCTGGCACCCAGATGTTGGTGGGCTTGCTGACTGGCACCCTGATGTTGGTGGGCTTGCTGGCTGGCACCCTGATGTTGTTGGGCTTGCTGGCTGGCACACTGATGGAACACACTCTCCACTAAACACTACACTACACTACACTACACTACACTACACTACACACTAAACACACCACACATTACACACTAAACACACCACACACGACACACCACACATGACACACGACACACGACACACGACACACCACACACTACACACACCACACACTACACACACTACACACACTACACACACACCACACTACACACTATAGGTTGATCATGTCGATGTTAGGGAATCCAGGCAAGAATACTTTCTTTCCTGGAATTTCCAATGCCTTGCCATCTATCGCTGACGGAGGAAGTCGAGAAGATGTTTCCATGTCCATGTTGGTGGGCTGTAAAATGAAAAACAAATATGAGATTCTGTATTCATAGATTTCTGACCTGAGTAAATATCAGGATATTGCTTAAAGCCCAATACCTGAAACAAGTATAAATTACCCTTGCAGTATTTGTGTGTGTGTGGGGGGGGGGGGGGGGGTGGATTTTGTGCCTAGGGGTAGAGGAATAAGGTATACTAATGTATTCCTTTCTTTGGACAGCCTTCATCTATGCAACCCATCCCTCACAGACCTTCTCTAAAGCTTTCCCAGCCACGGTCACATTCTTACCCCCACATACAATGTAAGACTGATAGGCCTGTATTGTACATGATGATGCAGAGAGGTTAGGGCTAGGTCCCTCTTTCTCTGCCCCTAGAGTTTACAAGCAATAAAACATTAGAGTGCAGGGTGGGGTGGGGTTGGTGGTTGCCTATTGCGCAATCTATTTATTTTTTGAGTTGGGCTTTAACATTGACTAACTTCTTTAATACAACCTAGAACCTTCTTCCTCTTTCCATGCAGTGGAGGAGCAGATAGGATACAAATCTAGATGCAAACTACATGTCTGGTCCCATGCCTTCCACCACATCATGGTGGTCGAAGTCACATGTCCTAGACACCCCAGACATTGTATTATGAACCATTTCACCTTCTCCCTTCAACTATCACTCCCAGCTGTGCACCAATGGGGTTTATATACTAAAACTGGAGAGTGCAAAACCTGGTGCAGCTCTGCATGGTAACCAATCAGCTGACATGTTTTTGTCAAAGCTTTATTGAACAAGCAGAAAGTTAGAAGCTGATTGGCTACCATTCACAGCTGCATCAGATTTATCACTCTCCAGTTTTAGTAAATCATCCCCATTGTGTCTGATGCCTAGAAAGTTACATTCTTATTTACTTCCGTAGAAAATGAAATATTGACTGATTAGTCTGTGAGGTTTTCCTGCAGGCTGGGATATGTCTGTACCCCCTATATTAGCTGTAAGGACACAGCAATGCTCCTTACAGTGTGTAACAATCTTCTTTTTGAATCCTCATCCTATAAAGATTTGTGTACTTACCGGACCTACAGAGAAAGGGGGCCGTCCTTTCCCTTGTTCCATCGACTTCCAATTGATGAACCTCATGAATGGATGCCGTCTTATGTCGCTGCCAACTCCAAGCCTCTTCTCCGGACATTTGCATAGCAGCTATAAAAGAGAAATTAAGAGTTATTTTGAGTTCATTTTGCACTTTTTAGAAAAGAAAAAAAAAACTTTGACTACAGTGCGTCTCCTCCTGGGCGGTCCTTTCACCCATTGGAGGATCATAGCATGTGAAGGCACATATATAGCCAAGTACAGGTGCTGGATGTCTACTGACATGGATGGAATTCATATTATATTCCAGCACAACAAATCAGTGTTGTGCTGGAATGTTATGTTATGATGTGCCGCCATTAGATGGCTTCTAACTCCCTGAGATCTTTAGATTGGTGGTGACACTTTAAGGAGAATTACAGCCACGAGAAAAGGGAGGAGATTGGATATTTTTAAAGATCTTTTTTTCTTCTCATTAACATCATTTATCAGCACCGGGCGATAAAAGCAGTTTAATGAATGGAGTTGGAATGGGTTAGAACCCCTCTGTTAGGTTGTGGTTGCTTTCTGTGTCCCCCCTTTGTGAGATTTCCATGTCCTCAGGACATGATATGAAACAAAATGTCTACAACAGGGACACAATGACGGCAGGTGATCTAATCCTCCCCACTATGTTCAAAACAATAATAAATGGGGAGGAGTTCTGCTTTAATAACCTCATACAATGTGCACATCAGCGATTGACCCCATGTGGCATCATCGTCTGAGCCCTAAGCCCCAGGATGAAGTATTCCCATTGGATCTTCACCATGGAATGAAGAAGCCAAACTACCCAACAATCCAGCTGACAACCAGAATTGGCAACACCCCTACATTATACCGCTAAAGCAGCAGCAGTAGGCCTAGAAACCTTCCCTGTGCTTCTTCAGAATTAGAAAATGTCTTGTACTTACTCCTCCCAGGAAGTGCTTCAGATGTTGGTCCATGTCCGGGGGGTAAACAGGATCTTCATAATTCACGGCCCTCCTGTATACCTGAGTGGTATCATCACGGAATGGTACAGTTCCTGTGGCCATCTTGTATATGACAACCCCCATGGAAAACCAGTCGGGTGCAAACTGGTAGAAGTCGCCATTGATAACCTGCCAATCAGAGAAGAGAAATCAGTTACTTAGTTCCTACAAACTTAGCATCCTTTTATAAGAGAAATAATAATATATATTCATTGAACGTGTATTCTAAGGGAGGCATTTACAAAGCATCAGTATGTCCTTACTGTGGCAATAGCGCTACTTTAATAAAAATGACATTTATAAAGCACAGCGGTGGAATTGGGACTTTGAGTGCTATTACAGGGAATGGGTGTAAACATAAAAAATAAAAAATAAACTTGAGCGAGAGCCTAGTCATGTGATTCACCCTAATCAAATCAGAGTTCTCTTTGTTATGCTAAGTATATAGAACTTCATAGGATACCACAGGCTCTACACAGTGGCATGCATTTAATGAATGGGCCGTAATTCTGCAGATTGTAACAGAGAGCAGATAGTGATATCTGCTCTCCAGTAGAAATCATTGCAACATTAACCTTGATGTAGCTTTTTAAAATTTGATATGTTTACTATTTCATATGTCCATTATTATAGATATTGTAGCTAGACTCGCTTTAAGCAAGAGGAATAGCAAAGAACAACCACTGTGCCCAACAGCTAACCAGGAGGCAGAGGCGGCATACGCAATGGCTGCCCCCATGGACATATATTAACCACTTCAGCCTGGACCATTTGGCTGGCCAAAGACCAGAGCAATTTTTGTGATTCAGCACTGCGTCGTTTTAACTGACAATTGCCGGTCATGCTATGTGGCTCCCAAACAAAATTGATGTCTTTTTTTCCCCCCACAAATAGAGCTTTCTTTTGGTGGTATTTGATCACCTCTGTGGTTTTATTTTTTGCATTAAAAACAAAAAAAGAGCAACAATTTTGAAAAATAGCTATTTTTTTTTTACTTTTTGCTATAATAAATATCCCCCAAAAAAATATAAAAACACATTTTTTCCTCAGTTTAGGCTATATATTCTTCTACATGTTTTTGGTAAAAAAAAAAATCACAATAAGCGTTTGATTGGTTAACCACGAGGGGGCTAGGAAGGGGGTTAAGTGTGTCCTAGGGATGTGTTCTAACTGTTAGGGGGTGTGGCTATGAGTGGCACGTCACTGATCGCTGCTCCCTATAGCAGATGAACAGTGACAGGTCACTAGGAAGAACGGGGAGAAGTTGTGTTTACACTGACATCTCCCTATTCTTCAGCTCCGTGACATGATCGCGGGACACCGTCGGACATCGAGTTTGCGGGTCCCGTGGGCATGATCTTGGAGCTTGCACGCGACCACACAACAGCAAATTTAAAGGGACGTACCTCTACGCCCATTTGCCTATCCGTGCCATTGTGTTGACGTATATGTTCGTGCGGCGGTCAGCAAGTGGTTAACATATTTTTTTAAAATAATTTTAAGAGCTTAATGATTCCCAATCAGGTGTTTTACATTGCAGTGTTCTGTATGCAATATAAAATGTTTATATTACAAGTATCAGAGGGATAGTGATTGGATTGTGATATGCTGAATAGATGAGGTCTAGTGTTGGGTAAAAAGAGCGTGACTTACTTCTGGCGCTATGTATCCAATCGTTCCGGCTACGCCCGTCACCTTCCTATTACCAAACAGATCCATTTCTGCCAATCCATAGTCTGCAATACGGACGTGACCTTCATTGTCCATTAAGATGTTGCTCAACTTGAGGTCTCTATGAACTATGCCACGTCCGTGGAGGAACTCAAGTCCGCAGGCTATTTCCGCCGCAATGAATCTATAAAAGAGAAAAATTCATTAGATTTTACAGTGATTAGACTTAAGTATAAACATTATCCATGGGCAGGGGGAGGGAGTACCTGGCTCTATCCCATTACCGGTCCCAACTTTGAGCTTGTTTAGGTTACCGTACGGTCGGAGTTCTGGGCATGGCACCTGCTCACCATTTCTGGTTTTACCAGATTCTGGAGTCTCCTGGGAGAACCCATTGGTAGGATCCAGGCTGTAAACATGCTTGTCACAGCAATAGGCATGTGACCGGTACTATAAGACCCCAAGTCTCTCCTCTGCCCTTAACAGCATTCACAACACCGAGATCTGAGTTTTTGAATGATTTTGATTTCTTAAATATGTCAGGTCTCAATGTCATCACATCCGTGGTACCATAGCGGAGAGCCGATCGATCACGATCACAGCTTTGTTCAGCTGTCTGACCAGCCAGTAGACGTGCCGGCTGGTCGCCTGGGTCTCCCGGTATGATGAGAGAGCCTGAGAAATCTGTGGTAGGTGCCGGGAGTGGAGGAAGTCCCCTCCTGCTGCATGTAAAACCAATCCAGCTGTTAGACCGACACCTCTAAAAAGCAGTACCAGGGTTATGAGGTACCAGTACATCATTGGTCCAGAAGTGTTAACCCCTTCGTGCTGGTGGTATGCATATATGTGGCCTCTAGGTGGGTGGGAATTAATGCTGAGAGGCCGCATATATGGGTGCCAGAATGTAAACAGAGCTGTCCTGAGGATGCACTCCCGGCACAGTTACTGCTGCCTAAAGGAAAGCTCCCGATATCTACATGCGATTGGGAGCTCTCTGATCATGTGACCACTGTGACAGCTAATCATGGCGGCGGTCACATGATCAGAAACCCAGCTCCATCTCCCGGCAAACCTCTTAGAGAACGTTACTAGGTGACTCTGGACTGTCTCCATCTCCTTCCCCACATGGTGCAATCACTGCCGCTTTGGAGAAACTGGGATTGCAGAATGCCATGTGTGTGAACAGTCTACTTGGAACACCAACCCTACTATAATATAGCGTATCTAAGCTTGGGAGAGGCGCGGGGTCCACCAATTTTTGGCGGGACGGAGTGACATTACTCTAAAGTATCTACGTCAGATCTGGGTGGACTGATGTAGCTACGCATTCTAATGGAGTCCAATGTAATTCTAAACTCCTAAAAGCCTGGATTGTAAAGCAACATATCTTATAAAGATTACTTTCTATTCTATTCTCATTGTGGTGATGAGACTTACCTTATGACGGAAATAGGAAGAGGGAAATGTTTATTGGTGAAATCAAACAGATCCCCTCCAGAGACGTATTCCATAGCGAAACAGGCAGAATGGCGGGTCTGAAAAGTGGTGTAAAGTTGGGTGAGGAATGGACACCCTGCCGCCATCTGCATGACCTTCTGCTCTGTTTCAATGGCGCTACGTTGATCTGAAGTCTTCACTACAGACTTGATGGCCATGATCTTCTTGGCTGCAGAATGAGTTGCCAGAAAGACCTGTCCGAATCCGCCTTCTCCGAGCAGGCGGTGCAATATGAAAGGTGACTGGCTGTCGCCGTGTGATGGTATTGATTGGACATTTCCTGCTGTGACAAGTTTGATGTTTCTAGTGTCACAGCTCGGGGGAGTGACAAGAGGCGGGACTTCTGCTGCTGCAATCCTCAGAGGCTTTCTAGCTGGTGCGGCATTTCTCATGATCTTTCTAATCGCTGAAATATTTCTCATGCCCTCTCTAGTGTCACAGCCGGGGGGAGTAACAAGAGGCGAGACTTCAGCGGCGATGGCAATTTTCATGGGCTTTCTAGCTGGCGCGGCATTTTTCATGATCTTCCTAATGGCTGCAATATTTCCCCTGATGTTATTAGGGACACAGCTCTGGGGAGTCCTCACAGATGATATGGTGTGGACTACATCCCTCTCATGATCCAGAAAGCCATTAAATGGCTCAGGTCTTATCTCTGGAATCATGCTTTCCATTATAAATGGTCTCATTTCACTGGTTAAAAACACAGTGAAAATCATACGCTAGAAGAAGAAATCTCTTAGGAGCTCAGAATAGGTCTTCACACCAAGAGAAGTCAGACTCTTCTGAGCTCCACAGGTGTGAGACTGCTTTTTATAGCGGCACTGCCAATGACATCCTAGAGCTGGTCACACTGACCAATCACATCGCAGTGCTTGTCACGCCGGCCAATCAAATCACAGTGCTGGTCACCGTGACTCCTCCCCTAAGTTGGCAAAAAGCCAGCCAGTACAGTCACATGACCTCAGCCAGTACAGTCACATGACCTCAGCCAGTACATTTCTGGATTTCAACTGTCAACTGTCAGATTTCAAATTTTCTCTATTCTGTGGGGGAGGGGAGGATGAGATGACTGCTGAGATTTACATTTCTGCAATAAACAAGTTTATTTCTGTTTTACTTCCCATAAATAGATAGATAGATAAATGTAAAAAAATTACAAATAACAAGAAAAACTACCCCATCCATGAAATGTGATGTCCTCATATTGACAAATTTCACAAAGATAACACACCAGGATAAGGATCCTTCTCCCCCTGTCATCTCCAGAAGGTTTTAACCCTTTCATGACCAGAACATTTTTGCTATTTAGCACTGTTCTAATTCAATTGGCAATTACATCATTATGCAACACTGTATACAAATGAAATTTTCTTTTGGTGGTATTTGATCTCCACTGGTATTTTTTATTATATAAATAAAAAAACAGAATATTCAAATAAATGTAAAAAAGACCAAAAAAAAAGTTTCAGTTATAAAACATATCTAATAATATAGTTTTAAAAAAAATCTTCATAAATTTAGATCAAAATGCATTCTGCTACTTGTCTTCGCTATAAAAAAAAGATGTATATTAATTGTTTTCTTACTTATAGCATTTACAATATTTTTGTTAAAAAAAATGAAAAAAGACTAAAAATGAAAAAAAATATTTTTTTTTACTTTCTGCTATAAATCATATCCAATAAGTATATATATTTTTGGTAAAAAAAAAAGCCAAAATGTTGAAAAACAATATTTATTATTTTTTTTATGAAAAAACACCAAAAATTCAAAAAAGGAATATTTTTTATTTTTGTTTATAAAACATATCCAATAAAATTATTTAAAAAAATGTAATTTCTTCATCAATTTAGGCCAATATGTATTCATATTTTTGGTAAAAAAAAAAAAAAAAAATCCCAATAAGCGTATATTGATTGGTTTGCGCAAAGTTTATAGCTTCTATAAACTATGGGGACATTTTATTAATTTATTTTTAGTAGTAATGGCAGCGATTCGCGACTTCGAGCGGCACTGGAATATTGCAGCGGCCATTTGTGACATCTAACTGACAATTTTTGGGGACTAGTGAGGCTAATACAGTGATCAGTGCTAAAAAATATGCACTGTCACTGTACTAATGACATTGGCTTAGAACGGGTTAAACATCAGAAGTGATCAAAGGGTTAAAATGCGTGCCTGACCAGAGTTTTACTACGGTGGGGGAGGTGGTTGTACTAGGGGAAGGCATGGATCATTGTACTACTCTGGGGAAGTGATCATTATTATTATTATTATTTTATTTTTTTTACACATTATGTTTGCATATAGCAATGAATTTTGTTACTTTAACCACTTGGGTACCGCGCTATTGCCGAATGACGGCATTAGCGCGGACCTAGATTTCCGGGACTACGTCTATTGACGTCGTCCCGGTTACGAGCGGCCTGCGCGCCCCCTGAGGGGCGCGCGCGGCGCGCTCTGTGATCGGCGAGTCTATGAGACTCGCCTGATCACCGATCCGTGCAAGGGGTCGATCCCGACCCCTTATCACGTGATCAGCTGTCAGCCAATGACAGCTGATCATGTGATAGAACGGAGCCGGTAATCGGCTATTATTCCTCCTCGCGCTGACAGCGCGAGGAGAAAAAAAAAAAGCCGATCACCGGCGGCCGTGATCGGGACATCAGTCCCGATCACGGCCAGCAATGCAAGGCACCACATGCCACCTGCCAATGCCCACCTGCCTCCCGCAGTGCCATCCTGAAGGATAAATAAAAGTAAAAGTAAGTGCCCCCCGTCTGTGCCCACAGTGCCACCCACAGTGCCACCCACAGTGCCACCCACAGTGCTACCCCACAGTGCCACCCAATCTGCCTCAAAGGTGCTGCACCCCAGTGCCGCCCATCAGTGCCCAGCAGTGCCGCCCATCAGTGCCCAGCAGTGCCGCCCATCAGTGCCCAGCAGTGCCACCTATCAGAGCCACCTATCAGTGCCACCTATCAGTGCCCATCAGTCCCATCTATCTGTGGTACCTATCAGTGCCCATCCGTGCCACTTATCCGTGCCACCCATCCGTGCCATTTTATCTGTGCCCATCAGTGCCGCCTTATCTGTGCCCATCGGTGCCGCCTTATCTGTGCCTATTAGTGCCGCCTTAACTATGCCTATCAGTGCCCACCAGTGCAGCCTATCAGTGCCCACCAATGCAGCCTATCAGTGCCCACCAATGCAGCCCATCAGTGCCCACCAATGCAGCCTATCAGTGCCGCCTAATCAGCGCACTTCAATGAAGGAGAAAAATTACCCGTTTGCAAAATTTTATAACAAACTATTAAAACATGATTTTTTTTTTGCATCTTTTTTTGTTTGTTTAGCAAAAAATAAAACTCCGAGCTGTAACTAAATACCACCAAAAGAAAGCTCTATTTGTGGGAAAAAAATGATAAAAATTTCATTTGGGTACAGTGTTGTATGCCCGCGCAATTGTGATTCAAAGTGTATCAGCGCTGAAAGCTGAAAATTGGTCTGGGACTGAGGGGGGTTTAAGTGCCCAGTAAGCAAGTGGTTAAGCAAGAAATTTACTGAATGAAAGAATGAAATGGATTTGTTTAGTTTATTTTGTTGTGATTGGCCCCAGTCTACTCCATGTGATCACTGTGACTAATCTCAGCTAACTTTTGGTTACAGCGGTCACATGGTACTGACAGCGGACCGGTACACTTATCAGTCATCAGCTGTGTCTGGTAGAGACAGTCGGTGACAGATCACACCGCAGCACGCCCCCGCGTCATATGATGTCCACCCAAAGCGACAAATAGCCCCCCCCCCCCCCCCCCCCCCAGGCATCTTTCTGCCAGAGGCCGGACGGCAACGGATTAAGCAAATCCTTTTGTGTGAATGTTTTTGTTGATTTCCTTACTGGAGATCCTGCCAGTAATGGCAGTTTTCTTAACCGCTTCAATACCAGGAATTTACCCCCCTTCCTGCCAAAGTAAATTTTCAGCTTTCTGAGCTGTCGCTGTTTGAATGACAATTGCGCGGTCGTGCTACACTGTACCCAAACAGAATTGTTATCATTTTGTTCCCACAAATAGAGATTTCTTTTGGTGGCATTTGATCATCTCTGCAGTTTTTATTTTTTGCTAAACAAATAAAAAAAAGACTGAACATTTTGAAAAAAAAATAAGTTTTGCTTTTTTGTTTCTGTTATAAAATGTTGTAAATAAGTAAGTCCTCTCCTTGACTGATAAGGCGGCACTCAGGGGCACTGATAAAGCAGCACCGATGAGGTGGCACCAGTGAGTGGCACTGACGATGGGCACTTATATGCAGCACTGATGGGTGCCACTAATATACAGCACTGATGGGCATTGATAGGCAGGACTGATCGGAACTTGTTGGAGGTACTGGTGGGCACTGATAGGTGGCACTGGGCACTGAAAGGCTGCAAAGAGGGGTACTTATGGGTGGCACTGATAGGGGCACTGCTGGCCACTGATATGCGGCACTGATGGGCATTGATATGTGGCACTGATGGGCACTGATACATGGCACTGATAGGCATCCCTGGTGGCACTGGCAGTGGTAGGCATTGTGAGTGGGCACTGATTGCCAGCTGCCTGGGCATTGATTGGCAGCTGCCTTGACACAGATTTGCATTTCCCTGGTGGTCTGGGGGTGCATACCTGGTGTTCCAGTGTGGATGGTCATCCTGGTGGTCCTGGGCAGGATCCGAGGGGGGGCAGGACTGATAAACAATCAGCACAGACCCCCCTGTTAGGAGAGCAGCCGATCGTCTCTCCTCTGCTCACGTCTATCAGACACGAGTGAGGAAAAGCCGATCAACAGCTCTTCCTGTTTACATCGTGATCAGCAGTGATTGGACATGGCTGATCACGTGGTAAAGAGTCTCCATTGGAGGCTCTTTACTGAGATCGGTTTAGCGGTGTGTCAGACTGACACACCGCACCACCAATCACCGCGATGCGCTCGGCTGCTGTTATCCTGCTGAACATCATATGACGCCCAGTCAGGATAACCCAACCACCGCCCAGCCGTCATTTTGCTATAGGCCGGGCGGGAAGTGGTTAAAGTGGAACTAAACTCTTCTTTCCTTTACAGCCAGGGGAGCTGCCATCTTAGCCTCTGTTTGATCTGCAGCTGCCATGATGCTGCACATGTGATCAGATGTGTCACCAGTCATTTGATGGCTTAATAGTTCAGTTGAGAGCACAAGCAACTGTGTCAGTTAGCATTATTGACACGCTTTAAATGTTACTGTTGGGAATCTGTTATATTGATGGGTTTAGGCCACTTTAAGCAAATCCTTTTGTGTGAATCTTTGTTGAGTTTCTTACCTGGAGATCCTGCCAGTAACAGCATTTCCTGATGGGGACTTACAATGCTAAGACACTACTTTGCTATTAGCAGCAGCGTTGTCTTGCTGTGTGCACCCTGCCATTGGGCCATTGGGCTGTCTATCATGTACTGTATACAACCCAACAGCCAACTGAAGTAGCTTCCATGGCCAGGTGACAACGCTGATGTAAATTGTGGCTTAGGGTTGTCATCCTGCAACAGGAAGTGCTGCTGCTACTGGCTGGGCCTCCAGGGAAGTAACTTTGTAAAATACAGAGCATCCGGAAAGTATTCACAGCCCTTCACTTTTTCCACATTTTGTTATGTTACAGCTTTATTCCAAAATGGATTAAATGTATTATTTTCCTCAAAATTCTAGAAACAATACCCCATAATGACATCATGAAAGAAGATTGCTTGAAATATTTGCAAATTTATTAATAATAAAAAACGAAAAAAATCCCATGTACAGAAGTATTCACAGCCTTTGCCTTGACACTTACAATTGCGCTCAGGTGCGTCCTGTTTCCACTATTCTTGAGATGTTTATACAACTTGATTGGAGTCCACCTGTGATAAATTCGGTTGATTGGACATGCACACACACCTGTCTATATAAGGTCCCACAGTTAACAGTGCATGTCAGAGCACAAACCAAGCCATGAAGTCCAAGGAATTGTCTGTAGACCTCCAAGACAGGGTTGTTTTGAGGCACAGATCTGGAGAAGGGTACAGAAAAATTTCCACAGCATTGAAGGTCCCAATGAGCACAGTGGTCTCCATCAACTAGTAAATGGAAGAAGTTTGGAACCACCAGGACTCTTTTTGGAGAGTGGGCTTCCCGACAAAGCTGAGCGATCGGGGGAGAAGGGCCTTAGGGATGTGACCAAGAACCCGATGGTCACTCTGACAGCGCTCCAGTGTTTCTCTATGGAGAGAGGAGAACCTTCCAGAAGAACAACCATCTCCACCAATCAGACCAGACGGAAGCCACTCCTCAGTAAAAGGCACACAACTAGAGTTTGCCAAAAGTCACCTGAAGGACTCGCAGACCATGAGAAACAAAATTCTCTGGTCTGATTAAACAAAGATTGAACTCTTTGGCCTGAATGGCAAACGTCATGTCTGGAGGAAACCAGTCACTGCTCATCACCTGGCCAATACTATCCCTACAGTGAAGCATGGTGGTGGCTTCTGAAAATACAGATGACCTGGCTGTGACCCAGAACAAGCATGGAGCCAATGAAAGCAGATCTCCTCCTAATTTGTGTACTTGTTCTGGGTCAGTGCAAGAGAAAGGCTCAGAGCCAGAGGATCAGCATGACAGCCAGGCAGCTCGCTTTTCCAGGAGGAGAGGTTAGCAATGGCAGCTTGATGGTGATCCTAGTTCCCTGAATGTGTATGTATTACCCAAATCTATATTTATTATGTCTGGCATCAAGTCTCTCTGTATACAGTTTTCTTAAAGTGGAACTAAACCCTTCTCTCCTTTACAGCCAGGGGAGCTGCCATATTAGCTCTATTTATCTGCAGCTGCCATTATGCTGCACATGTGATCAGTTATGTCACCAGTCATTTGATGGCTTGACAGTTTGGTTGAGAGCACAAGCAACTGTGTCAGTTAGCATTATTGACACGCTTTAAATGTAACTGTTGAGAATCCGTTAAATTGATGGGTTTAGGCCACTTTAAGCAAATCCTTTTGTGTGAATCTTTTGCCGAATTTCTTACCTGGAGATCCTGCCAGTAACAGCACTTCCTGATGGGGACTTGCAATGCTAAGTCACCAGTTTGCAATTAGCAGCAGTGTTGTCGGCCTGCTGTGTGCACCCTGCCATTGGGCCATTGGGCTGTCTATCATGTATACAACCCAACAGCCAACTGAAGTAGCTTCCATGGCAGGGTGACAACGGTGATGTAAATTGTGGCTTAGGGTTGTCATCTGCAACAGGAAGTGGTGTTGCTGGCAGGATCTCCAGGTAAGAAACTGTGAAATTCAATTTGTTTTGTTATAAACTGTATACAGTGAGATATGATGCCAGATATACTCAATAATTGATTTTGGGTTTCCATACACTTAGGGCCCTTTAAAACTGATCAGTTTTTGATGCACTTTTGTTGTTTAACCCCTTGGTGCCAACTGCCGCCGGTCCTTTAAAGGATTTGAACTGCTGGAAGGTGAGGCATGGTGGGGCTTATGGTCATGTGACCAGGGCCGGACTGGGAATAAAAACCAGCCCTGGAAAGAATTCATACCAGCCCCATTGCATTTTTTATACCAGTCCAACAGCAAACGCCATTATTTTCTTGTTCATGAAAGGGAAAACCATGCATTTTAAAGCACATTTGATTGAAGAGTGTATTTTATATATATATATATATATATATATATATATATATATATATATATATATATATATATATATATATATATATATATAGATATATAGATATATATATAAATGTGTGTGTGTGTGTGTATTATATATAGAGAAGACAAATATAAAAGCACATAGGGCCTTTTTAAAATGGGATTTCCCCTCACTTCCAGTTGTCTCATCAGGACAGGAAATTAATAGAAATCACTTGATCCTCATATTGTCTATTCTGTATTAAAGCGGGAGTCCGCCGGGACTCCGCGTTTTTTTTTTTTTTTTTAAAGGGCAGCAGCTACAAATACTGCAGCTGCTGACTTTTAAAATAGTGACACTTACCTGTCCAGCGCGCCCGCGATGTCGGCACCCGAAGCCGATCTCTCGATCGACTCTCGGGTGCTGCCGCCGCCATCTTGGGTATGGGAATCAGGAAATTGAGCCTTTCGGCTTCATTTCCCAGTTCCCTACCGCGCATGCGCGAGTTGCGCTGCACAATAGGGATGGACCCGCTGCCTCTGGGATCCGTGTGTTTCCCAGCAGGCAGCGGGGGACTTTCGGAAAGGGGCATAATATACGCCCCTTTCCGCAGAGAGCTATCCTGGAAGTGGGTGCAGATACCTGTACTGTACAGGTATCTGCACCCCCCTCCCCCCTGAAAGGTGCCAATTGTGGCGCTGGAGGGGGGGAGGGTTCCGATGAGCGGAAGGTCCACTTTAGGGTGGACCTCCGCTTTAAATCTTGTCCCTACTGAAAATACATGTTTCCTGTTCCAAAACTAGTCATCATCATAATTTTATCATAATATCAGGAATATCATAATAAACATAATTATCAAGTATTCGCTTCCTGCTAATTTATTACATATGTTCCTGCCACTGCTAACCAATTACATTGTTGCTACAGATGGTGAAGAAGGATGAGTTCTGTACCAAATGCCTTCAGACCGACTACCACCGAATGTCCGGAGGACGGCAGGAGGTAAGGGAGGACCTGTCATCTCTCGTTCCGCAGCCATCCCCACATATCAATGTATTAACTATCTTGCGCTTTTTAACATTTTTGCCAGCAGGAATTTCGCACGTGGCTGCGAGATGACTTGGGGAGGACGCTGGACGATATTTTCCATGAACATATGCAGGAGCTCATCCTGATGAAATTCATCTATATCTGCCAATATGAGTAAGTGAGAGGACATTGGGGAAAAATGCTTCTTCTTATTCTTCTTTCTTCTTTTCCTTCCTTTCTTCTTTTTCTTTTGTTCTTTTCTTTTCCTTCCTTCCTTCTTTTCCTTCCTTTTTCTTCTTTCTTCTTTTCCTTCCTTCCTTTCTTCTTTTTCTTCTTCTTTCTTCTTTTCCTTCCTTTCGTCTTCCTCCTCCTCCCCCTCTGGGAATTTGTATTGAATAGGGGATGGTGATGTGTTTTCAGTGAGTCTCATCTTCAGCTATTATAATGTTTACCTAAAGATAGTTCCTGATAGGACACTTCTGATCCATATTTGCCTGGTTCTATTTCAAATTCAGCTTTGTAAGAGCTCCCTCTAGTGGCTGTTTTTTTCAAGCTGGGTAAAAGGTTCAAGTGCACCTGCCAGTAACTTTCCGTGTTTCCATGAATACATTTCTGACCTGTCATAATATACAGGAACAGTATCATTTATCAGAAAAGTCTCACCTCGTCTACCAACCAACGTTCATAAACGGTGCGGTATACAAGGGGTTAAAGCAAGCAGCAGCCATAAGCTTGCTATTTATTTGTAGAGCCAGCAAAGGGCTTTTTACATGAAAGTGATCCTGTTTATAATCACTTCTATAGGGCTCTGAATGGTACACCCTCCTCACCGCCACCACGTGCGGTGCTTCCCAGGCCCTCCCCTTCCTCGGGTATGCTCAAGACTGCGGCAAATAGCTTTACACATTTGTTCCCTGATCCCCTTTAAGATGAATCCAGAAGAGATGTGTATTACCCAATTTCTGGGTTTACAGCTGCAACTCCTTGGTTACTGGAGCCAAGGATGCAGCTAATCAAGCATGACCTGTGCTTAATTAGCTGTAATGGAGGACAGAGGGGAAATTGGTAGTCTAATAGGTGAACAAGCCCCCTATGTTATTGCATTGGGCAGGTGACCGGTTCTCCTCATGAAGACAATGGGGTCTAGCCCCCCCTCAATGTCTCTATAAAAATGGCCTATCACCTACCCAATGCAATAACATAGGGGGCTTGTTAGCCTATTAGACTATCAATTTCCTCACTGTCCTCCATTACAGCTAATATATTACCCATTACATATGGGGGGTTATTTGCCCCTTGCAATAGCAATAAAGTTAAGTAAAGAAAAAAGTGTAAAAAATATATTATATAAAATAAATAAAAAATATTCATTTTTGTTTTTTACCCCCAATATTTCCATAAAGAGGACCTGTCACCTGCCCAATGCTATCACAAAATGCGATGATGTCATAAGTCTGCTGCAAGCAGGAGGGAGCAGTCTCCTCTCTCCCAGTGATCAGTCTATGCGTTGTAACTTTGTAGCAAGTAGGGGCTGATCTGTGTCAGACATATGTGGACACCAAAGAAGTAGATGGTTGGCTTCTTTATCCTTTTTATCTTGTTCTTTTGTGTCTCTTTGCAGCAATTGCCTTACTTATCGCCGGATATATCACCCACCTAGCCGGCCGGATGATCTGGTAAAGCCTGGCTTTTTCAAGGGCACATATGGAAGCCATGGCCTGGAGATAGTCATGCTGAGTTTCCAGGGGATGACTGCAAAGGCCACAAAAATAACGGTGAGCAGGAGCCTGATGTGTTTTTCTATAAGGAAGAATATTGGATATTCTGGGGGGATATTGGGGGGGGGGGGGTGGGATTGGCCATACACTGAGAGTATTTAATTTCTTCATGTCTGTATATTGATACTTTTGCCCAACTTTCTCTAAGCCCTGCTATTATCTAGAGGTAAGCCCCTCCCATTATTTAGCAGTCCAATGCCAGAGCCTACTGAGGGTACTACATTGGGCTGTAGAATGCTGGTGGGAGGGACTTGATTTAGGAATGGGCGGTATTTGCCTCACCGCCAGATAAGGGTGGACTCTGGGACCCTGATGTAAGTGGAGAATCGGATTGGGACCCTAGTGTAAGTAGGGAGTCTGATGCGGACCCTGGTGTAGATAGGGAGACCGATGGGGACTCTGGTTTAAGTAGGGAGACTGATGGGGACCCAGATGTAAGTAGGGATATTGATGGGGAACCTGGTGTAAGTAGGGAGTGCGATGGGGACCCTGGTGTAAGTAGGGAGACTGATGGGGACACTGATGTAAGTAGAGAGTCTGATGGGGTTCCTGATGTAAGTAGCGTGTCTGATGGGGTCCCTGATGTACGTAGAGAGTCTGATGGGGACCCTGATGTAAGTTGGGGGTCTGATGGGGACCCTTATGTAAGTAGGGAGTCTGATGGGGACCCTGATGTAAGTAGTGAGACTGATGGGGACCCTGGTGTAAGTAGGGAGATTGCTGGTGGCCCTGATGTAAGTTGGGGGTCTGATGGGGACCCAGGTGTAAGTAGGGAGTGCAATGGGGACCCTGGTGTAAGTAGGGAGTATGATGGGGACCCTGGTGTAAGTAGTGATACTGATGGGGACCCTGGTGTCATTAGGGAGACTAATGGGGACCCTGGTGTAAGTAGGGAGACTGATGGGGACCCTGATGTAAGTTGGGGGTCTGATGGGGACCCTGGTGTAAGTAGGGAGACTGATGGAGCCCTGATGTAAGTTGGGGGTCTGATGGGGACCCTGGTATAAGTAGGGAGATTGATGGTGGCCCTGATGTAAGTGGGGAGCCTGATGGGGACCCTGGTGTAAGTTGGGAGTCTGATGGGGACCCTGATGTAAGTAGAGAGTATGATGGGGACCCTGATGTAAGTGGGGAGTCTGATGGGGACCCTGATGTAAGTGGGGAGTCTGATGGGGGGCCCTGATGTAAGTAGAGAGTCTGATGGGGACCCTGATGTAAGTAGAGTCTGATGGGGACCCTGATGTAAGTGGGGAGTCTAATGGGGGGCCCTGATGTAAGTAGAGAGTCTGATAGGGACCCTGATGTAAGTAGGGGGTCTGATGGGCATCCTGATGTAAGTGGGGGGTTCTGATGGGGACACTGATGTAAGTAGAGAGACTGATGGGGACCCTGATGTAAGTAGGGAGACTGATGGGGACCCTGGTGTAAGTAGGGAGACTCAAGGGGCACCCTGGTGTAAATAGGGAGTCTGATGGGGACCCTGATTTAAGTAGGGAGACTAATGAGGACCGGGATGTAAGGTGGACTCTTTTGGGTACCATATTGTAAGGGGGACTCTGATGGGGATCCTGATTTAAGCGAAGAGTCTGATGGTGACCCTGATTTAGGCGAGGGAAGCTTTTTTGGGGACCCTAATGTAAGGGGGACTCTGATGGAAATCCTGATATAAGCAAGGAGTCTAAGGGGGACCCCGATAAAAGGGAAACTCTATTGGGGAGAGAGCCCTCAGTCCTGATGTAAGCAGTGGACTGGCTCGTGGGAGGAGCTATGCAAATTTTAAAATGCCTTGATGGGTGGATGTTATTCTGGAGCAGAGGGCTTTCCTAGGCAGGCTGTATTTGCACACAGTACTAAATAATACACTAGCCAATCGCTCCAGCAGAATTGCAGGAGAACAGTCTGTGGAATGAGCTGTATACAACGGACTAGATGAAAGATGATTCCAAAGCCCAAAATCCACAAATGACTGGATGTCCAGTTCAAGTCATGATTTATTGTGTACCAGTTGTTGGAAGAACCCAGGCTGAGGGCGGAAGGGATGTGCCGGAAAGGACTCCGGTGACAAATGGTATTTATGACAGCAGGCCGCCAGCCGCAACAGAGGAAATGGAGGACTTGTGTCGATGAAACCCAGAAGTCTACAGCCGCACACCGTGGACCACTGGAACGCTCCAAGGATTTACTAACTACATCTGTTGTCAGGGCAACATGTTTCAAGGCTCGTCGACATAGGCCATTCAACTACCAGTGGGTAACTAGATTAAAAAACAGCCATTATAACAAAAATAACTACGGTATACAGCTGTCCCAATATGAGGAGATTAAAAATGAAAAATAAAACTATGATGTAATAATAAATACAGTTACAGTCATAATATCCCACCAATGCATGTTTGATACAATACAAATACCAGAAAAAAGTACCTGGCTAAAGCCCATAATATAATGAAAGATTAAAGGAGATGTATGGAAGGGAGAGGAAAAAAGGAGGGGTCAGTATCAGGGGTTACATCCATCCGCACCCACATAACTGTGCCCATGGATATGTGTGTGCAACCACAATTATATTAAACTGTGGATTTCCGGGCCCTCGTTGAGGCCATTTGGGGATAAGGTGTTTTATTTATGGATGCAAAAGGTCTCTCGTTTTCACAACACCGAGAATCTTTGGTAGTGAGGGACTCAGATATGCATTCGATGGCAAATACCTTCAAGGCACCTCTGTCCCCACCATGACATGAGGTGAAGGGGTGTAGGACACTATGCTTGTCTGAGCGATCTTCAATTACCCTACGGTGCTCAACGATTCTCTTATGAAGTGGGGGTATATTGCGCCCCACATACAAGAGACCGCAAAAGCACAGTAACGCATAGATCACATAATCCGTAGAACATATGATGAACTGTTTAATATTCTAAACATTTCCAGTCCTATCTCAAAATGTGGTTTGTCCCCCCTGTGGTTTGTGAGGCATCCTTGTTTTACCACATCTAAGAATGCCCATTATATTATCAAAGAAAAATCTAATATCTTCCTGTTTGGCCTTATTGGCTTCACTTAACTTGCTGCGCACAATAATATTCTTCAAAAGCACTTGGCCCTTCTAAAGGTGATACGGGGTGTGTCGGAAATGACAGGTGCCAATTTGGGGTCCATCTGTAAAATATGCCATTGTTTCGAAAACACTGTTGGTAATCACTGTTGAATACTGTAGTGAAATGTGTGATGTTATGCTCAGGAGATTTAGTTTTGATATGGAGTCTTTTGGGCTATTAAGGAATTTAGAATATGCCTCTTGTATTAACTCCTTAGGATAGCGTTTATTTTTGTCTGAGAAGACAGCTCTGTTCTGTATAGTCCTCCACCTTCAAACAATTCTTTCTTAGTCGATGGAACTGGTCAGTGGGGATATTATCCTTCCAGGCGGGGTGGTGGCAACTCATATAATGTAAATACGAGTTACCACCAACCGATTTGCAGAAATTCTTCGTAATATTTGCCCCTCCCTCGTGGGTCAACTCTAGATGCAGGAGTATTGAAATTATTGGACAAACCATGTTTCGGGGGACTTGTAATGTTTCCAATATTAAACAGGTCATCACGTTTGAATTATGTGATCTATGGGTTAAGGTGCTCTTACAGTCACTTGTATGTGGGGTGCACTATACGCCCACTTAGTAAGAGAACCTGTGAGCACCATAGGTTCTTCAAAGATCGTTCAGACAAGCATAGTGTCCTACGCCACTTCACCTTGTGTCATGGCAGGGACACAGGTGCCTTCACTATCTTTGCCATCAAATGCATACCTGATAAGTCTCTCACTGCCAGTTAAAGATTTTCGGTGTTGTGTAAACGTGAGACCTTTTGGATCCATAAATTAAACACCGTTTCCCCAAATGGCCTCAGCAAGGATGCGGAAATCCACAGTTTAATACACACACATACAGTCCCTTGAAAAAGTATTCATGCACCTGGAAATTTTCCACATTTTGTCATGTTACAACCAAAAACCTAAATATATTTTATTGGGGTTTTATGTGGTAGACCAACACAAATTGGCACATAATTGTGAAGTGGAAAGAAAATGATAAATGGTTTTCATTTTTTTTTTTTTACAAATAAATATGTGAAAGGCGTGGTGTGCATTTGTATTCAGCTCCCCTGAGTCTACTTAGTAGAGCCACCTTTCGCTGCAATTCTATCTGTAAGTCTTTTTGGAGGTGTCTCTACCAGCTTTGCACATGTAGAGAGAGACATTTTTGCCCATTCTTTTTTGCAAAATATCTCAAGCTCTGTCAGATTGGATGGGAAGCGTCTGTGAACAGCAATTTTCAATTCTTGCCACAGATTCTCAATTGGATTTAGGTCTGGACTTTGACTGGGCCATTCTAACACATGAATATGCTTTTATCTAAACTTTCCATTGTAGCCCTGGCCATATATTTAGGGTTGTTGTCCCACTGGAAGGTGAACCTCCGCCCCAGTCTCAAGTCTTTTTTTTTTATATTTATATAATCTTTATTTGTATATGCAGATTGCATGAAGAAAACACAGTTTGATAACAGGCATAGAAAAAGTATAAGAGGGGTAAACCAGCTCAAATAAGCAACGATCATCGTATACCCCATGAGGTCCGATTGACCATCCGACATGGAGGGTGCCAAAACATGGAGAGCAACATAACCAATACTGTAACATATGAACAATAGCAATAATATACTGCTCCAAACATATCTACATATCTTTAACCACTTTCAGACCGGACCATTTTGCTGGTCAATGACCAGAGGTCTTTTTACAATTTGGCACTGCGCTGCTTTAACTGGTAATTGCGCGGTCATGCAATGTTGTACCCAAACAAAATTTGCGTCCTTTTTTTCCCACAAATAGAGCTTTCTTTTAAAGGTATTTGACTGACTGCGATTTTTATTTTTTGCGATATAAACGTAAAAAGACCGCAAATTTTGAAAAAAAATGATATTTTCTACTTTTTGTTATTAGAAAAATCCAATAAACTCAATTTTAGTCATACATTTAGGCCAAAATGTATTCAGCCACATGTCTTTGGTAAAAAAAAGTCAATAACTGTATATTTATTGGTTTGCGCAAAAGTTGTCACATCTACAAACTAAGGTACGTTTTCTGGAATTTACGCAGCTTTTAGTTTATGACTGCCTATCTCATTTCTTGACGTGCTAAAATGGCAGGGCAGTACAAAACCCCCCCAAATGACCCCATTTTGGAAAGTAGACACCCTAAGGAAATTGATAAGAGGCATGTTGAGCCCATTGAATATTTTATTTTTTTGCCTCAAGCGATTGAATAATGACAAAAAAAATGTTTTATTTTTTTTTTACACAAAGTTGTCACTAAATGATATATTGCTCACACATGCCATGGTTATATGTGGAATTGTACCCCAAAATACATTTTGCTGCTTCTCCTGAGTACGGGGATACCACATGTGGTCGACTTTTTGGAAGCCTAGCCGCGTACGGGGCCCCGAAAACCAAGCACCGCCTTCAGGATTTCTAAGGGCATACATTTGTAATTTCACTCCTCACTACCTATCACAGTTTTGAAGGCCATAAAATGCCAAGATGGCACAAAACACCCACAAATGACCCCATTTTAGAAAGTAGACCATGGAATATTTTATATTTTGCCACAAGTTGCGGGAAAATTACACACTTTTATTTTTTTTTTATTTTTTTTCACAAAGTTGTCACTAAATGATATATTGCTCACACATGCTATGGGCATATGTGAAATGACACCCCAAAATAAATTCTGCTACTTCTCCTGAGTACGGGGATACCACATATGTGGGACTTTTTGGGAGCCTAGCCGCGTACGAGGCCCCGAAAATCAAGCACCGCCTTCAGGCTTTCTAAGGGCGTACATTTTTGACTTCACTCCTCACTACCTATCGCAGTTTTGAAGGCCATAAAATGCCAAGATGGCACAAACCCCCCCAAATGACCCCATTTTGGAAAGTAGACACCCCTAATTTTAGGGGTACACTAGTGAGACTCACAGGTAAAAAAGCACCTAGGCTGTCAGCGACTGTATCAAAACGCTACAAAAAAAACTGTTAGCGATCACAGGGATCAGGCCTGACTCTGCGAACGCTGCAGTTATGTGCGTTGTGTTTTGTAAGTGACAGTGATCGATCGATACTGCACTTGGGTGGGCTGGGCTGGGCTTGGCGGAGGGGCTAAATGCAGGTGCTAGCAGGTATCTGGGCTGATCCCGCTAACAATGCGTTTTGGGAAACCTAAACTGCTGGCGACGCTAATATAGATCTGATCAGATACTATATTACTAAGGGAGGTGTATGCTTTGCGCGTGGGTGTTAGCGGTACTGGCACTAACCTGACGCTGCCTGGGGCGACGCAGACCTTATCTGACCTTCAAACTTATATCACCCGCCGGGTGATCAGGGGGTTAAACCTTTATTAGGTAATAAATGGCGGGTGCCCTGAAACTATAAAAAAATAACTAACCAACCAGCGTCACCTGTAACAGTTATTTGGTGATCACTGGTGAAAGGGTTAACTAGGGGGCAATCAGGGGGCTTTATGCGGTAGTATATGGGGGTCCCTGGCGCTATAAAAAGCTGCGGCGAAACTAAATACCTACCTGCCTAACTAGCGTCACCGGTGACACTAATACAGCGATCAGAAAAACGATCGCTTATTAGGCTGGGTTCACACTGGAGCGATGCGGGAACGCCACGAATCCGCGGCGGGTTCCCGCATCACACTGCCCTATGCGAACTGCTGGGAGTGTCAGTGAAATGTTAATGACACCCCCAGATCAGTTCGCATATCGCAGTGCGATCTGCAAACTCGGACAGGAATCGGATCGCATGGTGTGAACACCCATGCGATCCGATTCTGCTGCGGACCAAAAAAAGGGTCCCGTGCGAGTTTGCAGCGGGTGCGGCGGGTGCGATGCGAATTCAGCCATACTATCTGTATGGCTGAACTCGAATCGCACAGAGATCGGATGTGATTTGCAGTGCAGTGCGGTGCGAATCACATCCGTTCTCATAAACCGCTGCAATGTGAACCCAGCCTTAATGACACTGGCGACGGGGGGTGATCACAGGGTTAAACCTTTATTGGGGGGTTAGGGTGGTACCCTAGAACTAAAGGGGGCTAACCCTAACTGCCCTAACAGTTATTACAGTCACAAATGACACAAATGACACACAAATGACAAATGCAAAAAAAAAAAAATGCAATTGGTGTCACTGTGACTGGGGGTGCAGGGGTGATTGGGGGGGTGATCGGGGGGTGAAGGGGGGGTGAGAGTGTGCCCGGCATGTTCTACTGTATTGTGTAGTGTTGGTGCAACTCACCGATCCTCTCTCCTCGGTGCCGGAACGAAAAATACCGACACAGAGGAGAGATTACATCACTTCCTCTGCCTGTGTTTACATTACAGGAGAGAAAGTGATGTCACGCTGCACTTCCATTCGTCAGGAGCGATCGCAAGGGGGTGGTCATGAACGAATGGCCGCCCCCTCATCCCGGATCGCTCCTGAACGGGTTCCGACCGCCGCTGGCACCGGGGGGGGGGGGCCCGATCGGGCCCCCCACCCGCGGGAAGGCAGGGACGTACAGGTACGCCCATATGCCTGCCCGTGCCATTCTGTCGACCTACATCGTCGTGCGGCGGTCGGCAACTGGTTAAAGCATCTGTGGCCAAATATTAGCCATTGAACATAAGGAACGACAGCCAAGTGAGCAGGCATAGACAAAGAAGGGGCAGGGAATGAGGAGGAAGAGGAGGAGGAGGAATAAGGAAGAGGAGCAAGAATAATGACAAAGGTAGCACTCCATCATAACATTGGTTCTATCCTACCAGTCTCAAGTCTTTTGCAGACTGGAACAGGTTTTCTTCTAAGATTGCCCTGTATTTGGCTCCATCCATCTTTCTATCAACTCTGACCAGCTTCCCTGTCCCTGAAGAATAGCATCCCCACAGCATGGTGCTGTCACCACCATGTTTCACGGTGGGGATGTGTGTTCAGGGTGATGTACAGTGTTAGTTTTCCTCCACATATAACGTTTTGCTTTTAGGCCAAAAAGTAACATTTTGATCTCATCTAACCAGAGCACTTTCTTCCACATGTTTGCTGTGTCCCCCACATGGCTTCTCGCAAACTGCAAACAGGACTTCTTGTAGCTTTATTTCAACAATGGCTTTCTTCTTGCCACTCTTTCATAAAGGGCAGATTTGTGGAGAGCGCGACTAATAGTTGTCCTGTGGACAGATTCTCCCACCTGAGCTCTGGATCTCTGTAACTCCTTCAGGCACATGGAGTTACCATGTGCCTCTCGGCTACTTCTCTGATTAATGCCCTCCTTGCCCGGTCTGTCAGTTTAGGTGGACGGCTATGTGTTGGTAGGTTTTCGGTTGTGCCATACTCTTTCCATTTTCAGATGATGGATGGAACAGAGCTCAGTGAGACGTAAAATACTTGGGATATTTTTTTATAACCTAACCCTGTTTCAAAGTTCTCCACAACTTTATCCCTGACCTGTCTGGTGTGTTCCTTGTCATTCATAATGCTGTTTGTTAACTAAGGTTCTCTAACAAACATCTGAGGGCTTCACAGAACAGCTGTATTTATACTGAGATTAAATTACACACAGGTGGACTACTAAGTATTTACTAATTAGTTGACTTCTGAATGCAAATTGTTCCACTAGATTTTAGATAGGCCCCTTTCACACGGGACAGATCCGTGATGATCCGCCCTGTGAACATCCGCTTGCTCAGCGGGGATTGCTCTGTTTATCCACGCTGAGCCGGAAGATGACAGGGCGGTCCCTGCACACTGTGCAGGGACCGCCCTGTCAGATCTCCGCTCTCTTCTATGGGGGATCGGATGAACACGGACCGTCTGTCCGTGTTCATCCGATCCGCTCTGCAGATGGATAGAAAAATAAGAATTGGACCATAGCGGAGACGGATGATATCAGGTGTCAGCAGATTTTCATCCGCTGACACCCGTTATCCCATAGGAATGCATGTATGTCCGTATTTCATCCATAAATGGATGGATGAAATACGGACATACTGTCCGCACGTGTGAAAGGGGCCTTAGGGGTATCAGAGTAAAAGGGGTTGAAAAGAAATGCACGCTACACTTTTCACATATTTATTTGTAAAAAATGTTGAAAACCATTTATAATTTTCCTTCCACCTGTCAATTATGTGCCGTTTTGTGTTAGTCTATCACATAAAAGCCCAATAAAGTACATTTAAGTTTTTGGTTGTAACATGACAAAATGTGGAAAATTTCAAGGGGTGTGAATACTTTTTCAAGGCACTGTATGTATGAGCATGGGCATGTGGGTGTGGATGGATGTAACCCCTGATAATGGTCCCTCCTTTTTTCCTCTCCCTTCCATGCATCTCCTTTAGTCTTTCCTTATATCATGAGCTTCAGCCCAGTACTTTTTTCTGGTATTTGTATTGTATCAAACAAGCATTGGTGGGATAATATCACTGTAACTCTATTTTTTATTACATCATAGTTTTATTGTTCATTTTTTTAATCATCTTATATTGGGACAGCTGTATAGTTCTTGGTATAATGGCTGTTTTTTAATCTAGTTATCCACTGGTAGTTGATTTGCCTATCTCTGGGCAAGGGGATGTGCCGTTCCAGTTGATATAGGTATATAAGATTGCCTTGCTGGTTAGCCCATTGGGAGTTGACAAGGGGGCATTACCCCAAAGCATGTTGTTCTGTCAGCACCTCCTTGGTGTGTTCCAGTGGTCTACGTTGTGCGGCTGTAGGCTTCCTGGTTCTGGTGATGTGATTTCCAGTGACAAGAGTTCACCCGTTTCCTCTGCCACAGCCGTCGTCATCCTGTCATGGATCCCATCTGTCATCCGAGTCCCTCCGGCACATCCCTTCCGACCTCAGGCTGGGTTCTTTCAACAACTGGTACACACTGTGATGCCCCATGTAAGACTTTTTATCTTTTCATTGCAATAAATCATTACTTGAACTGGACATCCTGTCTCTTGTGGATTTGGGGCTTTGGAATCAACTGTCATCTAGCCGGTTGCATACCACTCATTCCACAGACTGTTCATATGCGATTCCACTGGAGCGCCTGGCTAGTGTATTATTAATTACTGTCCTTATCCCACTATCCCAGTCATCATTTTGAGGCTGCTCGGATTTGCCCAATATCTGACATTGTACCCTATTCTGTCTGCTGATACCTAGCTATATGGTGGTGTTGAAGTTCAGCACCCTACACACTTGTTACACATTGTATTTGCATACAGACCTTACTACGTAGGGCCTACATGCTCTGTTGAGCCTTCTGAATGCAAGGGGTTGGCCAGGGACAGTCAGGCTGGGGAGGAAAGGGCTAGAAGATGCTGTAAGTCCTCCAGCTGGGAAATTTGGCAGGCTCTATGTGACTTGCTGCAGCTTCTAATGCTTGTTGTGAGAAGCTCGCAGTGTGCAGTGAAATTGTTGTAAGCCATTTCAGTCCAGGAGAGGAGCCTGTACAACTGTTCAAGACTGAAGAGAAGGCCAGAGGTCAGATGTAAAGTACAATGTATAGTTGTCATCTGTGTAGTGGCCCTATAATGGTGCGGACGTACATTATGAATTTGTTCTCTTTGTATTCAGGGAGACCTTAATGTCCCAGCTGGATGGCCAACCCTGGAAGTAGACCTGACCCAGCCAATGCGCCTTCCCTGCATAGAGCAGTCACGCAATTTCTCCAAACTGTCACGACTCATCTTGGACATCCGGGAACTGATCAGTAGGGAGCAGCGGCTGGCGGGAGGTGTGGAGGATGCTGGAAGGAGCAACAGGGCGGAACCTGCACAGGCACCATCGCCTGTTGCCAGTGTGGAAGAGAGCGCTGCCAATGGACCAGATGCCAGCGAAAACTGGGAGCAGCAACCTCAAGATCTGCAAGCATTTGTCCTTGCGGAGGAGGTGGTGCGGAATGGAGAATACCCACGCAGCTGTAGAGTTTGGTGAGGGCATGCTACATACTGATTTATTTAGCATCAGGATACCATGGCTCAACTTCATCATGAATGAGGCCAAGAGGAGTGCATTAGATAAGCAGACACAATGGGTTGAGCGATGTGGGAAATGTAGACACAGGTGAGCTGGCCATTGATTGGGGGTTGCATGTTCTAACATTCTAAGACCACCTTTAGTCTTTTTAGACAAATCCCCATAATCCCGAAACATGTATACTTTCATTGCCTGTGTGCACATGTACAATATATGGCCAAAGGTATGTGCCCCTCCACCTCCAAATGATGGAGCTCATGTGTTTCCAGTGAAAAGTACTGGTGATATCTCATACAAAGATATTGTAGACAATTGTGCTCTTCAAGCCTTGTTGTAAGAGTTTGGTGAAGACCCTTTTCTGTTCCACCATGTGCCCAGTGTACAAAGCCAGCTCCATAAATTCATGATGTGGTCTGGGGACACCGGCTCTAAAAAGGTAATGGTCATGACGAGGGTCAACTCTATAATAATAGCCATATCAAGGGTCAACTCTATAGCAATGGCCTTGGTGAGGGCTAGCCCTATAGTAATGGCCTTGATGATGGTCAACTCTATAGTAATGGCCATGTCGAGGGTCAACTCTGTAGTAATGTCCATGTCGAGGGTCAACTCTGTAGTAATGGCCATGTCGAGGTTCAACTATGGGTTTACTTCTTCTTTGTCTCCCTGTAAAGGTAAAGCAGAATGGGCTACTATGCATCGCATAGTAGCCCATTATGTGTCACTTACCTGACACAGGAACCAGCGATGTCGCCGATGTCCCCTGTAGCTCGGAGCATCCATCTTCTTCCAGGTATCGCTGCTCCGGCCACTCTCCTTGCCGGAGCAGCGATGACGTCACTCCCACGCATGCGCACGGGAGCTGCCACTAACCGCATATAGTGCACCTTTGACAGCAGTGACTGTCTTTTTGTAAATATGTCCTAAACTGTGTAGGTTTAGGAGATATTTCTTGGACCTACAGGTAAGCCTTAATCTAGGCTTACATGTAGGTCAAAGTGGTTTGTAAGGGTTTACCACCACTTTAATGGCCATGTCGAGGCTCTATACTAGTAGCAATGGTGAGGTGACGGTCAACTCTATATTAATTGCCATGATGAGGGCCAACTCGTTATTAGTGAAGCCCAGGCAGTTCCATCTATACGTTGCACTAGCTAAATTTAGATTTTAAAATGAAAATCTATATTTTTTAATTTGTAAATAATAATGGGTTGCAGTACCAATTACTGCCACATGATGCCACTATTGTGTGCAGCTGCAATACACATGATACAGTGTTACAATGTGGCCGTCCATACATCAGTTTTGAAGATTTGATCTGAATCTTTGATCGTATTTTCTTTTCCAGGGCGATGCGAGGCAGAGCCGTGAAATAAATTTATATAAAATGCTCATTTAGTCTATTAAAAGACTGAATTAAAAATAATGTCCTTCAAATTTTCCTGGATGTGATTGCAATAACTAAGCAATCAGGTGACGAAACAATTGGTCTGAATTGCCACCAAACTGCAAGGTTCCAAAAACCCTACTGACCCGGGCCAGGTTTATGTGTATTATAGGCCCTCTGAAGCTACTGCCCCAATAGGTTGTACCTTGGACATGTGGGTGGGGTACTATATACTGTATTTGCTACAGTAGACCTAACTGGATGACATTTAGTTTGCTAAAGCACTGTGTATGATAAACATTTGCCGCAGGTTTTCTTTTTAGAATCCTCCCGCCTCCCTCTTTTCAGTGCTTCCGATCTCCAGCCTCTTTTCAGCCACTTCTTGATTATATGCACCCACACCAGTATCGGCTGCACATAAATGCTTTGGACCAGCATTCCAAAGGGCAGACCATGCCTGTGTACAATATTTGTGGGCACAGGCATATTTAGTTTCCACCAGGCGGCGTAAGTGGCAGGGTGACAACACAAGGACAATAGGAGGGCATGGCCGGAGTGTGGTCACCCCATAGCAAGAAGTGGCCTGAACAAAAGTAACAGTAAAATATTGAAGCTTATTAGTTGTTGGATGACACGGCTGCATTAGTTTTATCTTTTTCAGGCTACTGTCATTTGAATTACACACCTCCTGCCTCTAAGCAGCTACGCTCACCAATTGTGAGGATCCATGGAAGGAGCCATGATTGTCACCCAGGCTATACTGCAAACATGTTTGCCTTTGTTCATCTCCATTACATGGAGTATACAGGGATTGGTAGTTTACAGAAGAAAGATAACATTGCTTGTACTTTCAGTTCAACTTACAGGAAGTGACCCAAACACAGCGTTTCTGGCAGGATCAACAGGTATTTTCTGTGCTTGCTTGGTGTGCTGCAGTGCCATTCATTGTTAATGCCACACCAATGCATTTTGGTTTTAGTGCACCACAATACACTACACTGGTGTGAGTGGTGATGCAGTAAAACTGTCACATCCAATGAGTCACTTGAGGGTGTAGCCTCTTTATTGCACTTACATTGGTCCTTGATGGCTGGGCATTGCAGGTAGTGCATTGTGGGACCTGAGTAGACATTTGTTGGATTGTGTGTAGGGTGCCGAGATGCAAACACCGGAAGGTAGTGCAACCTCCTGGTGTCTATCTGGTGCAGCGATTTAAGTTTGACCTTCCAGCCAGACAAAAAAAATGCCTGATTTTCCCAATTTTTAAATTTCCTTCCTTTTGTAGATTCTTACAATTAGCACATGCCGCTCTTGTATCAGACCATGCACAGTGGGACAGGTGTGTAGATGTGAGCAGATTTTAGGCTGGATACAGACCAACAAAAAGTATTTACAAACAGGTTTACAATAGTTGGGGGTGTATTTATACAAAAAATAAATAAATAGAGCTTTGCATCCTGTGAAACATAAGTTCTGTGTGAATGAGGGTAAAATTGAAATAGAATGTTTCTATTATATCTCCAGATGGAATGTTTATCCCCTTCCCGCCGAGCGTACGCAGATGTGCGTGCTTGGCTTCCGGGGGGTATACCGGGATGATGCCCGCACCTGCAGGCATCATCCCGGTACCGTTTTTTTTCAGCGGGCGATTGGCTATCCAGCCATAACAACCGAATCGGCTAAAAGCCGCTCGGCTGTTATGCCGGAGGAGCGGGCTGTTACCGGTGCTCCCGCTCGATCGGTAGCACCGATTCCACGTCTGATGCCTCCGGCTGCTGGTGAGGAACTGGAACAAAGCCGTAATTGGCTTCGTTCCAGTCTCCTCATAGTAAACACGGAAGCGACGTCATGACGTCACTTCCCGTTTACTCTGCTGCCAATGGCGCCGGTTTTAAAAAGATATACGGTATTCAGAATTGCTGTTTTCGGCAATCTGAATACATTGAAGTGTAAAGGAGGGGTGGGGGGTCTTTTAGAAATAAACAAATATGGCCGCTTAGAAATTGGATGAAAGGTTTAGCACTGGGAAATTAAATTGTGCATTTTATATACAACTATACCATAGTTTTCTTTTATATACAACTATACATTTGGGAAATTAATTTGTGCTTGTTATATACAACTATATGTAGCACTAACCCCCGAAGGAGCTGCTGGTTATTTTTGGGCTTACCGTTACCTTCCGTTCTCCTTGTAGCACGTCCAGGGGATGTCCCGTGGCAGATGGCCTATAACTCGAGACTGACAACAGGTCCACTTGAATGGATTTTATTTGCAAAACTCAGACAATTGAACAGTCTTTTAACTTGGGATCAGAGGGTTGGAAAGAGGGTTCAGGTACCCTTAGTGTCAAAGTCAGGAAAAACGTTGAAGAACGTGCTTACTCTGACTGCATCCAGAGAATAGCCATTTGCAACGGGATGATCACTCAGGTTGGACAGTCCTTCTCTCACAAGGCCTAGCCGCCAACTTGGTGCTTACTCAGGAACAAGTCTCTGCCACAGACATTGTTGTAGAAACGTACAAAATAATGTCTCTGACACAGACGTTGCTGTAGAACCCGTAGGAAAACTAAGCTGGAGAACACTTGTAGGATACCTGGATCTCTCAACCTACTTGACGATATCCACAAGACCAGATTCTCTTGGTTACTTCAGCCCTTCCAGGCTCTTGCTAAGAAAACCAACCTGTACGTGGTGTTCTTCTGAAGAGTCTTCCCCTGGAATGCTGGAAGTATACTGGGTCTCTCCCGAACCGGAGACGACACCAAACCACCTCAGAATCCTTCCTTAGTTTCCTTGCCTCAGGCTAGCCAGCCCCAAGACATTAAAGTCAGGTGGATTTGCACCCCAGGCCATAGCTTTCTTGGGGGCTGGTCTGGAGGACCAGGACCATGAAGTCAGCACATCATTCTGGACCAGAACCCCGAACCACGTGTCCTCTGCATATTAAATACCCTCTCCCAGAGAGCACCACTCCCACTGGGTATGCTCCGATAGAGAGCAACTTAAGCACCTGACCAGACCATAGTTCCATGCCTGCCAGAGGAGACAGTGCCCCCTGTAGCCAGGCTGAACATCTCACAGTCCAGTCAGACTGATGCAGAGGCCCAATTTAGATAATTATACCCAAACCAAACTGCAGTTTAGGCCACTTTAACTTTAGAACAATGCATAGTGCGTGCTCTTCAGGAGCCGCTGCTACATATACTATAGTTTTTTTTTTATATACAACTATACAACTAATATATAAATATACATATAATATATTTAGTAGCTGAGCTGCCCACCCTGAGCTGGTCTGCTAAAGGTGGGGGGGGGGGGTGTGCAGCTGCACACATCTATTTTTATATATAATATACACATAGTAGCTGAGCTGCCCCCCAAGCTGATCTGATAACGGGGGTGCTGCTGGACACAGCTATAATATATATATGTACAGTAGCTGAACCTCCAACTCTGAGCTGGTCTGATAAGGGGAGTGACACCGGGTTTTTACACACCAGGTGACACCAAACCTAGTGACACCACTGGGCTTGTCTCAGCTTGGTGAATTTAAACAAGAAAAAGGATCTTTTTTTGCCGCACATCCTACAAAATCTAGTCATGGAGGTCCCCCAAGGCTGAGTCCAGTGGACAGGGCGAAACATGTCAGAGCGGGCAAGGCCTGGATGGATTCTGAGCTGAGACTGTTGCTACCATCACTACCTATGGGTTTTGTTGGATGTGCGGGAATGATCCTTCTCCTTGTTTGCATATTTCAGAGGAAATTGAGATATTCACGTATTTATTTCATTGGTGAGTCAGTCTATTTCTTGGCCTATTCCTCTTTGTTTCGGCCTCCCATCTTTTTTTTCTTGCGCAGTTAGCACTTCATGTGCAATTCATTGAGGGTCACACATCATCCCCATCTATTCTGATTTTCATGGCAGTTTCCATTGGCTTTCTTTCTTTAGCCACTTTCAGACAGGACCATTTTGTTGGCTTAAGACCAGACTCGCACTTTTTGCGATTCAGCACTGCGTCGCTTTAACTGACAATTGTATGGTCGTGCGACGTGGCTCCCAAACAAAATTGACGTCCTTTTTGTCCTACAAATAGAGCTTTCTTTTGGTGGTATTTGATCACCTCTGCGTTTTTTTTTGTGTGCTATAAACAAAAAAAAGCGTCAATTTTGAAAAAAACGCATTATATTTTACTTTTTGCTATAATAAATATTTGCCAAAAATATATATATAAAAAAACATTTTTTTTCCTCATTTTAGGCCGATACGTATTCTACATGTTTTTGGTAAAAAAAAATCGCAATAAATGATAATTGATTGGTTTGCGCAAAATATATAGCATTTACAAAATAGGGAGTTTAGATAGTTTTATAGCATTTTTATAAATTTTTTTTTTTACTATTAATGGCGGCGATCATCGATTTTTTTTTTTTTATTTTTTTTTATTGTGACTGCGACATTATGGTGGACAAATCAGACATTGTTGACACATTTTTGGGACCATTGTCATTTATACAGCAATCAGTGCTATACAAATGCACTGATTCCTGTGTAAATGACACTGGCAGTGAAGGGGTTGACCAGGGGGTGGCAGTGTAGGGGTTAAGTGTGTCCTAGGGGCGTGTTACTAACTGTGGGGGGCTGGGCTGTGTGTTAGTGAACACCGATCTCTGCTCCAATAACAGGGAGCAGAGATCAGTATCACTTGTTGCTAGGCAGAACGGGGAGATATTTACTTCCGCATCTCCCCCTTCAGCTTCCCCGTGAGACGATCGCAGGTATCCCTGCGGCGATCGAGTCCGCGGGACCCGCGACCAGACCCACGGGGGTCCCGAACGGCGTCCCACGCACGTGATTGCATGGCGGCATTCTTAAAGGGACGTACCTGTACGCCCATATGCCTGTCAGTGCCATTCTGCCGACATACATCGTCATGGAAGTGGGAAGTGGTTAATTTTCGACCTTAGTAACCTTCTTTTACCTTCATACTCCTCTTGGTACTACCAGCTCCTCCTGAGCTCTCGGGAGTGAAATGGCCCACAGAGTAAAGAGTAATGAGCTTCTTCTTTTTGCTTGGTGTCCATCCTCTGAGGAAAGGGCTTCTACAACAGAGGCCTGCTATGCATTGCAGTTAAACATTCCCTTTTAGGAGGCCTACATTTACAGCCGTGTCTCCTCCTTTCTATGGCTCCCCTCTAAGGATTCAGTCACACATATCTTCCCAAATCCAGGCTTTGTCTGCTATGCCCTCTGCCTCTTTAGATAACCCATTGTGCTCTGGGAATGTATTTACTTGTCATCTGATGTTTATTGACAACAGTAAAATTGTATATGCATAATATAAGTTGTATCTAATAGCAGTGTACAAAGAAGGACAGCTACAGCAGTTTAGAACTAGCTTTTGAAGTAAGGTGCACATGGAAGGGCTTTGCACAACACAAAAACAAAAGATTTCCCAGCACACTTACCAGCTTGCCTGCAAATAAATCCAAAAATGCACAATCTAACACTTGACATTAAAAACAGAGGTCTTAGTTGCACACATTTGCAAATGGGGAAGCTGCACTGCTTTGCCAAGGCTGCTCTGTAAAGTGCGAGGTCCTAAGGCCTCGTTCACACAAGGCGTATGAATCCATACCCCGTGTGAGGGCAGTGGGTACAGGCACTCCATGCATCCCCGTGCAGGCAGTCACATTGCACACATTTGCAAATGTATGTGGAAGCTGCACTGCCTCGTCAAGGCTCCTCTGTACAGTGCAGTTTTTTTTTTTTTGTGTTTTTTTTGTGTGATTATCCAGACCCGTGTAGATGTAGAGGAAGGCGAAAAAAACCCTGATAAAGCATGGTGTCATTTGCTCTAACAGGGAAAAAATTCCTTCCTGACCCCCGAAGGCGATCGGATTACTCCCTGTATTATACATCTGTGGGTGGACATTACAATGTCTTTTGATGGTTTTCAATTTAAAACAGCTTGTTTGATGAATATCAAAAAGTAATGTACAAAAATGAGGAATCTTTGTTCATCAGGATCTTTGAATATGATATCAATGTCTTTACAGATGAACTGTCCTCCCCAAATTTCTCATGAATATATCGGTATATAGATCCAATCCATCATGTCACATCAAGAACTATTGTCCAAATATGGGAGGAATCTTCATCATCATATCCATCCACCTCTTTAATGCTGGATTCACACATATGCAGTTTTAGTGCTATTTGCAGTTTGCAGATTTGCACTACAGTCCATTTAACATTGTTTCCTATGGAACACATTCTGTAGTGCAAAATGCAAAGAGCACTAGAAATGCATAGGTGTGAATCCAGCCTACGGGGACGCAGCGGCTGGACAAACACAGCCCTAATTTAACAGGTGTGCAGGAGTGGGTGAGTGGCCCTGAATGCACACAAATTAGGACCTGTGTTCCCCGGCTGCCCGGCTGCTCCGTCCCCATAGCGTAACATAGGCTGTCAGCACCCTGCTGTGGGTGAGCTTGCTGGTTGGCATCCTGCTGTGGGTGGGTTATTGGCCGGCACCCTGATGCAGGTGGGCTTGCTGGCTGCCACCCTGATGCGGGGAGGCTTGCTGGCTGACACCCTTATGTGGGGGCTTGCTGGCTGGCACCCTGATGTTGGTGGGCTTGCTGGCTGGCACCCTGATGTTGGTGGGCTTGCTGGCTGGCACCCTGATGTTGGTGGGCTTGCTGGCTGCCACCCTGATGCGGGGAGGCTTGCTGGCTGACACCCTTATGTGGGGGCTTGCTGGCTGGCACCCTGATGTTGGTGGGCTTGCTGGCTGGCACCCTGATGTTGGTGGGCTTGCTGGCTGGCACCCTGATGTTGGTGGACTTGCTGGCTGGCACCCTGATGTTGCTGGGCTTGCTGGCTGGCACCCTGATGTTGCTGGGCTTGCTGGCTGGCACCCTGTTAGAGAAATTAAGTATTATACCTCTAAATGTCAACTATGAATATGCATAGAAATATAGCTTTATCTTAATTAAGTTTAAAATGCTTAGAAATATGTTTTATATAACCCTATTATACTTCAATATGCTGAATAATCATATAACTATGAAAATGCTTACATTAGCAGAAATTGAAAAACACATAGCTCACATCAATGCCAATGATGGATGCATGGATTTTTGAAGCCTGAGCGTACATGTAACCATTTCTCTTGAATATGGAATTAATGTCTTACCTTGACTTGAGAGACGGTCTGATTATTCTCCAACACACCCTGCTGTGGGTGGACTTGCTGGCTGGCAGGCACCCTGTTGCAGGTGGGCTTCATGGCTCGCACTCTGCTGTGGGTGGACTTGCTGGCTGGCAGGCACCCTGTTGAAGGTGGGCTTCATGGCTCGCACTCTGCTGTGGGTGGACTTGCTGTCTGGCAGGCACCCTGTTGCAGGTGGGCTTCATGGCTCGCACTCTGCTGTGGGTGGACTTGCTGGCTGGCAGGCACCCTGTTGCAGGTGGGCTTCATGGCTCGCTGGCTGGCAGGCACCCTGTTGCAGGTGGGCTTCATGGCTCGCACTCTGCTGTGGGTGGCTCCTCTGTACAGTGCAGTTTTTTTTTTTTTCATCTGTATCTTCTGAGGATGATATCAATGTCTTTACAGATGAATTGTCCTCTCCGTATCTCTCATGAATATATGGGTATAGCAGTACAATCCACGTATTATGTCACATCAAGAACTATTGTCCAAATATGACCAATCTTCATCATGTCCATCCACCCTTGGGCTTTCTGGCTTGCAGCCTGCTGTGGCTGGCTGGCTGGCCTCCCTGCTGTGGGTGGGCTTGCTGGCTGGCCTCCCTGCTGTGGGTGGGCTTGCTGACTGGCCTCCCTGCGTTGGGTGGGCTTTCTGGCTGGCACCCTGCTGTGAATGGGCTTTCTGTCTGGCACCCTGCTGTGGGTGGGCTTGCTGACTGACACCTTGCTGTGGGTGGATGGCTGGCTGACACCTTGCTATGGTTGGCTGGCTGGCACCCTGATATGGGTGGGCTTGCTGGCTGGCACCCTGATGTTGGTGGGCTTGCTGGCCGGCACCCTGATGTTGGTGGGCTTGCTGGCTGGCACCCTGATGTTGGTGGGCTTGCTGGCTGGCACCCTGATGTTGGTGGGCTTGCGGACTGGCACCCTGATGTTGATGGGCTTGCTGACTGGCACCCTGATGTTGGTGGGCTTGCTGACTGGCACCCTGATGTTGGTGGGCTTGCTTACTGGCACCCTGATGTTGGTGGGCTTGCTGACTGGCACCCTGATGTTGGTGGGCTTGCTGACTGGCACCCTGATGTTGGTGGGCTTGCTGGCTGGCACCCAGATGTTGATGGGCTTGCTGACTGGCACCCTGATGTTGGTGGGCTTGCTGACTGGCACCCTGATGTTGGTGGGCTTGCTTACTGGCACCCTGATGTTGGTGGGCTTGCTGACTGGCACCCTGATGTTGGTGGGCTTACTGACTGGCACCCTGATGTTGGTGGGCTTGCTGGCTGGCACCCAGATGTTGATGGGCTTGCTGGCTGGCACCCAGATGTTGGTGGGCTTGCTGACTGGCACCCTGATGTTGGTGGGCTTGCTGGCTGGCACCCTGATGTTGTTGGGCTTGCTGGCTGGCACACTGATGGAACACACTCTCCACTAAACACTACACTACACTACACTACACTACACTACACTACACACTAAACACACCACACATTACACACTAAACACACCACACACGACACACCACACATGACACACGACACACGACACACGACACACCACACACTACACACACCACACACTACACACACTACACACACTACACACACACCACACTACACACTATAGGTTGATCATGTCGATGTTAGGGAATCCAGGCAAGAATACTTTCTTTCCTGGAATTTCCAATGCCTTGCCATCTATCGCTGACGGAGGAAGTCGAGAAGATGTTTCCATGTCCATGTTGGTGGGCTGTAAAATGAAAAAACAAATATGAGATTCTGTATTCATAGATTTCTGACCTGAGTAAATATCAGGATATTGCTTAAAGCCCAATACCTGAAACAAGTATAAATTACCCTTGCAGTATTTGTGTGTGTGTGTGTGTGTGTGTGGGGGGGGGGGGTGGATTTTGTGCCTAGGGGTAGAGGAATAAGGTATACTAATGTATTCCTTTCTTTGGACAGCCTTCATCTATGCAACCCATCCCTCACAGACCTTCTCTAAAGCTTTCCCAGCCACGGTCACATTCTTACCCCCACATACAATGTAAGACTGATAGGCCTGTATTGTACATGATGATGCAGAGAGGTTAGGGCTAGGTCCCTCTTTCTCTGCCCCTAGAGTTTACAAGCAATAAAACATTAGAGTGCAGGGTGGGGTAGGGTTGGTGGTTGCCTATTGCGCAATCTATTTATTTTTTGAGTTGGGCTTTAACATTGACTAACTTCTTTAATACAACCTAGAACCTTCTTCCTCTTTCCATGCAGTGGAGGAGCAGATAGGATACAAATCTAGATGCAAACTACATGTCTGGTCCCATGCCTTCCACCACATCATGGTGGTCAAAGTCACATGTCCTAGACACCCCAGACATTGTATTATGAACCATTTCACCTTCTCCCTTCAACTATCACTCCCAGCTGTGCACCAATGGGGTTTATATACTAAAACTGGAGAGTGCAAAACCTGGTGCAGCTCTGCATGGTAACCAATCAGCTGACATGTTTTTGTCAAAGCTTTATTGAACAAGCAGAAAGTTAGAAGCTGATTGGCTACCATTCACAGCTGCATCAGATTTATCACTCTCCAGTTTTAGTAAATCATCCCCATTGTGTCTGATGCCTAGAAAGTTACATTCTTATTTACTTCCGTAGAAAATGAAATATTGACTGATTAGTCTGTGAGGTTTTCCTGCAGGCTGGGATATGTCTGTACCCCCTATATTAGCTGTAAGGACACAGCAATGCTCCTTACAGTGTGTAACAATCTTCTTTTTGAATCCTCATCTTATAAAGATTTGTGTACTTACCGGACCTACAGAGAAAGGGGGCCGTCCTTTCCCTTGTTCCATCGACTTCCAATTGATGAACCTCATGAATGGATGCCGTCTTATGTCGCTGCCAACTCCAAGCCTCTTCTCCGGACATTTGCATAGCAGCTATAAAAGAGAAATTAAGAGTTATTTTGAGTTCATTTTGCACTTTTTAGAAAATAAAAAAAAAACTTTGACTACAGTGCGTCTCCTCCTGGGCGGTCCTTTCACCCATTGGAGGATCATAGCATGTGAAGGCACATATATAGCCAAGTACAGGTGCTGGATGTCTACTGACATGGATGGAATTCATATTATATTCCAGCACAACAAATCAGTGTTGTGCTGGAATGTTATGTTATGATGTGCCGCCATTAGATGGCTTCTAACTCCCTGAGATCTTTAGATTGGTGGTGACACTTTAAGGAGAATTACAGCCACGAGAAAAGGGAGGAGATTGGATATTTTTAAAGATCTTTTTTTCTTCTCATTAACATCATTTATCAGCACCGGGCGATAAAAGCAGTTTAATGAATGGAGTTGGAATGGGTTAGAACCCCTCTGTTAGGTTGTGGTTGCTTTCTGTGTCCCCCCTTTGTGAGATTTCCATGTCCTCAGGACATGATATGAAACAAAATGTCTACAACAGGGACACAATGACGGCAGGTGATCTAATCCTCCCCACTATGTTCAAAACAATAATAAATGGGGAGGAGTTCTGCTTTAATAACCTCATACAATGTGCACATCAGCGATTGACCCCATGTGGCATCATCGTCTGAGCCCTAAGCCCCAGGATGAAGTATTCCCATTGGATCTTCACCATGGAATGAAGAAGCCAAACTACCCAACAATCCAGCTGACAACCAGAATTGGCAACACCCCTACATTATACCGCTAAAGCAGCAGCAGTAGGCCTAGAAACCTTCCCTGTGCTTCTTCAGAATTAGAAAATGTCTTGTACTTACTCCTCCCAGGAAGTGCTTCAGATGTTGGTCCATGTCCGGGGGGTAAACAGGATCTTCATAATTCACGGCCCTCCTGTATACCTGAGTGGTATCGTCACGGAATGGTACAGTTCCTGTGGCCATCTTGTATATGACAACCCCCATGGAAAACCAGTCGGGTGCAAACTGGTAGAAGTCGCCATTGATAACCTGCCAATCAGAGAAGAGAAATCAGTTACTTAGTTCCTACAAACTTAGCATCCTTTTATAAGAGAAATAATAATATATATTCATTGAACGTGTATTCTAAGGGAGGCATTTACAAAGCATCAGTATGTCCTTACTGTGGCAATAGCGCTACTTTAATAAAAATGACATTTATAAAGCACAGCGGTGGAATTGGGACTTTGAGTGCTATTACAGGGAATGGGTGTAAACATAAAAAATAAAAAATAAACTTGAGCGAGAGCCTAGTCATGTGATTCACCCTAATCAAATCAGAGTTCTCTTTGTTATGCTAAGTATATAGAACTTCATAGGATACCACAGGCTCTACACAGTGGCATGCATTTAATGAATGGGCCGTAATTCTGCAGATTGTAACAGAGAGCAGATAGTGATATCTGCTCTCCAGTAGAAATCATTGCAACATTAACCTTGATGTAGCTTTTTAAAATTTGATATGTTTACTATTTCATATGTCCATTATTATAGATATTGTAGCTAGACTCGCTTTAAGCAAGAGGAATAGCAAAGAACAACCACTGTGCCCAACAGCTAACCAGGAGGCAGAGGCGGCATACGCAATGGCTGCCCCCATGGACATATATTAACCACTTCAGCCTGGACCATTTGGCTGGCCAAAGACCAGAGCAATTTTTGTGATTCAGCACTGCGTCGTTTTAACTGACAATTGCCGGTCATGCTATGTGGCTCCCAAACAAAATTGATGTCTTTTTTTCCCCCCACAAATAGAGCTTTCTTTTGGTGGTATTTGATCACCTCTGGTTTTATTTTTTGCATTAAAAACAAAAAAAGAGCAACAATTTTGAAAAATAGCTATTTTTTTTTTACTTTTTGCTATAATAAATATCCCCCAAAAAAATATAAAAACACATTTTTTCCTCAGTTTAGGCTATATATTCTTCTACATGTTTTTGGTAAAAAAAAAAATCACAATAAGCGTTTGAGTGGTTAACCACGAGGGGGCTAGGAAGGGGGTTAAGTGTGTCCTAGGGATGTGTTCTAACTGTTAGGGGGTGTGGCTATGAGTGGCACGTCACTGATCGCTGCTCCCTATAGCAGATGAACAGTGACAGGTCACTAGGAAGAACGGGGAGAAGTTGTGTTTACACTGACATCTCCCTATTCTTCAGCTCCATGACATGATCGCGGGACACCGTCGGACATCGAGTTTGGGGGTCCCGTGGGCATGATCTTGGAGCTTGCACGTGACCACACAACAGCAAATTTAAAGGGACGTACCTCTACGCCCATTTGCCTATCCGTGCCATTGTGTTGACGTATATGTTCGTGCGGCGGTCAGCAAGTGGTTAACATATTTTTTTAAAATAATTTTAAGAGCTTAATGATTCCCAATCAGGTGTTTTACATTGCAGTGTTCTGTATGCAATATAAAATGTTTATATTACAAGTATCAGAGGGATAGTGATTGGATTGTGATATGCTGAATAGATGAGGTCTAGTGTTGGGTAAAAAGAGCGTGACTTACTTCTGGCGCTATGTATCCAATCGTTCCGGCTACGCCCGTCACCTTCCTATTACCAAACAGATCCATTTCTGCCAATCCATAGTCTGCAATACGGACGTGACCTTCATTGTCCATTAAGATGTTGCTCAACTTGAGGTCTCTATGAACTATGCCACGTCCGTGGAGGAACTCAAGTCCGCAGGCTATTTCCGCCGCAATGAATCTATAAAAGAGAAAAATTCATTAGATTTTACAGTGATTAGACTTAAGTATAAACATTATCCATGGGCAGGGGGAGGGAGTACCTGGCTCTATCCCATTACCGGTCCCAACTTTGAGCTTGTTTAGGTTACCGTACGGTCGGAGTTCTGGGCATGGCACCTGCTCACCATTTCTGGTTTTACCAGATTCTGGAGTCTCCTGGGAGAACCCATTGGTAGGATCCAGGCTGTAAACATGCTTGTCACAGCAATAGGCATGTGACCGGTACTATAAGACCCCAAGTCTCTCCTCTGCCCTTAACAGCATTCACAACACCGAGATCTGAGTTTTTGAATGATTTTGATTTCTTAAATATGTCAGGTCTCAATGTCATCACATCCGTGGTACCATAGCGGAGAGCCGATCGATCACGATCACAGCTTTGTTCAGCTGTCTGACCAGCCAGTAGACGTGCCGGCTGGTCGCCTGGGTCTCCCGGTAGGATGAGAGAGCCTGAGAAATCTGTGGTAGGTGCCGGGAGTGGAGGAAGTCCCCTCCTGCTGCATGTAAAACCAATCCAGCTGTTAGACCGCCACCTCTAAAAAGCAGTACCAGGGTTATGAGGTACCAGTACATCATTGGTCCAGAAGTGTTAACCCCTTCGTGCTGGTGGTATGCATATATGTGGCCTCTAGGTGGGTGGGAATTAATGCTGAGAGGCCGCATATATGGGTGCCAGAATGTAAACAGAGCTGTCCTGAGGATGCACTCCCGGCACAGTTACCGCTGCCTAAAGGAAAGCTCCCGATATCTACATGCGATTGGGAGCTCTCTGATCATGTGACCACTGTGACAGCTAATCATGGCGGCGGTCACATGATCAGAAACCCAGCTCCATCTCCCGGCAAACCTCTTAGAGAACGTTACTAGGTGACTCTGGACTGTCTCCATCTCCTTCCCCACATGGTGCAATCACTGCCGCTTTGGAGAAACTGGGATTGCAGAATGCCATGTGTGTGAACAGTCTACTTGGAACACCAACCCTACTATAATATAGCGTATCTAAGCTTGGGAGAGGCGCGGGGTCCACCAATTTTTGGCGGGACGGAGTGACATTACTCTAAAGTATCTACGTCAGATCTGGGTGGACTGATGTAGCTACGCATTCTAATGGAGTCCAATGTAATTCTAAACTCCTAAAAGCCTGGATTGTAAAGCAACATATCTTATAAAGATTACTTTCTATTCTATTCTCATTGTGGTGATGAGACTTACCTTATGACGGAAATAGGAAGAGGGAAATGTTTATTGGTGAAATCAAACAGATCCCCTCCAGAGACGTATTCCATAGCGAAACAGGCAGAATGGCGGGTCTGAAAAGTGGTGTAAAGTTGGGTGAGGAATGGACACCCTGCCGCCATCTGCATGACCTTCTGCTCTGTTTCAATGGCGCTACGTTGATCTGAAGTCTTCACTACAGACTTGATGGCCATGATCTTCTTGGCTGCAGAATGAGTTGCCAGAAAGACCTGTCCGAATCCGCCTTCTCCGAGCAGGCGGTGCAATATGAAAGGTGACTGGCTGTCGCCGTGTGATGGTATTGATTGGACATTTCCTGCTGTGACAAGTTTGATGTTTCTAGTGTCACAGCTCGGGGGAGTGACAAGAGGCGGGACTTCTGCTGCTGCAATCCTCAGAGGCTTTCTAGCTGGTGCGGCATTTCTCATGATCTTTCTAATCGCTGAAATATTTCTCATGCCCTCTCTAGTGTCACAGCCGGGGGGAGTAACAAGAGGCGAGACTTCAGCGGCGACGGCAATTTTCATGGGCTTTCTAGCTGGCGCGGCATTTTTCATGATCTTCCTAATGGCTGCAATATTTCCCCTGATGTTATTAGGGACACAGCTCTGGGGAGTCCTCACAGATGATATGGTGTGGACTACATCCCTCTCATGATCCAGAAAGCCATTAAATGGCTCAGGTCTTATCTCTGGAATCATGCTTTCCATTATAAATGGTCTCATTTCACTGGTTAAAAACACAGTGAAAATCATACGCTAGAAGAAGAAATCTCTTAGGAGCTCAGAATAGGTCTTCACACCAAGAGAAGTCAGACTCTTCTGAGCTCCACAGGTGTGAGACTGCTTTTTATAGCGGCACTGCCAATGACATCCTAGAGCTGGTCACACTGACCAATCACATCGCAGTGCTTGTCACGCCGGCCAATCAAATCACAGTGCTGGTCACCGTGACTCCTCCCCTAAGTTGGCAAAAAGCCAGCCAGTACAGTCACATGACCTCAGCCAGTACAGTCACATGACCTCAGCCAGTACATTTCTGGATTTCAACTGTCAACTGTCAGATTTCAAATTTTCTCTATTCTGTGGGGGAGGGGAGGATGAGATGACTGCTGAGATTTACATTTCTGCAATAAACAAGTTTATTTCTGTTTTACTTCCCATAAATAGATAGATAGATAAATGTAAAAAAATTACAAATAACAAGAACATTTTTGCTATTTAGCACTGTTCTAATTCAATTGGCAATTACATCATTATGCAACACTGTATACAAATGAAATTTTCTTTTGGTGGTATTTGATCTCCACTGGTATTTTTTATTATATAAATAAAAAAACAGAATATTCAAATAAATGTAAAAAAGACCAAAAAAAAAGTTTCAGTTATAAAACATATCTAATAATATAGTTTTAAAAAAAATCTTCATAAATTTAGATCAAAATGCATTCTGCTACTTGTCTTCGCTATAAAAAAAAAGATGTATATTAATTGTTTTCTTACTTATAGCATTTACAATATTTTTGTTAAAAAAAATGAAAAAAGACTAAAAATGAAAAAAAATATTTTTTTTTACTTTCTGCTATAAATCATATCCAATAAGTATATATATTTTTGGTAAAAAAAAAAGCCAAAATGTTGAAAAACAATATTTATTATTTTTTTTATGAAAAAACACCAAAAATTCAAAAAAGGAATATTTTTTATTTTTGTTTATAAAACATATCCAATAAAATTATTTAAAAAAATTTAATTTCTTCATCAATTTAGGCCAATATGTATTCATATTTTTGGTAAAAAAAAAAAAAAATCCCAATAAGCGTATATTGATTGGTTTGCGCAAAGTTTATAGCTTCTATAAACTATGGGACATTTTTATTAATTTATTTTTAGTAGTAATGGCAGCGATTCGCGACTTCGAGCGGCACTGGAATATTGCAGCGGCCATTTGTGACATCTAACTGACAATTTTTGGGGACTAGTGAGGCTAATACAGTGATCAGTGCTAAAAAATATGCACTGTCACTGTACTAATGACATTGGCTTAGAACGGGTTAAACATCAGAAGTGATCAAAGGGTTAAATGCGTGCCTGACCAGAGTTTTACTACGGTGGGGGAGGTGGTTGTACTAGGGGAAGGCATGGATCATTGTACTACTCTGGGGAAGTGATCATTATTATTATTATTATTTTATTTTTTTTACACATTATGTTTGCATATAGCAATGAATTTTGTTACTTTAACCACTTGGGTACCGCGCTATTGCCGAATGACGGCATTAGCGCGGACCTAGATTTCCGGGACTACGTCTATTGACGTCGTCCCGGTTACGAGCGGCCTGCGCGCCCCCTGAGGGGCGCGCGCGGCGCGCTCTGTGATCGGCGAGTCTATGAGACTCGCCTGATCACCGATCCGTGCAAGGGGTCGATCCCGACCCCTTATCACGTGATCAGCTGTCAGCCAATGACAGCTGATCATGTGATAGAACGGAGCCGGTAATCGGCTATTATTCCTGATCAGTCCCGATCACGGCCAGCAATGCAAGGCACCACATGCCACCTGCCAATGCCCACCTGCCTCCCGCAGTGCCATCCTGAAGGATAAATAAAAGTAAAAGTAAGTGCCCCCCGTCTGTGCCCACAGTGCCACCCACAGTGCCACCCACAGTGCCACCCACAGTGCTACCCCACAGTGCCACCCAATCTGCCTCAAAGGTGCTGCACCCCAGTGCCGCCCATCAGTGCCCAGCAGTGCCGCCCATCAGTGCCCAGCAGTGCCACCTATCAGAGCCACCTATCAGTGCCACCTATCAGTGCCCATCAGTCCCATCTATCTGTGGTACCTATCAGTGCCCATCCGTGCCACTTATCCGTGCCACCCATCCGTGCCATTTTATCTGTGCCCATCAGTGCCGCCTTATCTGTGCCCATCGGTGCCGCCTTATCTGTGCCTATTAGTGCCGCCTTAACTATGCCTATCAGTGCCCACCAGTGCAGCCTATCAGTGCCCACCAATGCAGCCTATCAGTGCCCACCAATGCAGCCCATCAGTGCCCACCAATGCAGCCTATCAGTGCCGCCTAATCAGCGCACTTCAATGAAGGAGAAAAATTACCCGTTTGCAAAATTTTATAACAAACTATTAAAACATGATTTTTTTTTTTTTTTGCATCTTTTTTTGTTTGTTTAGCAAAAAATAAAACTCCGAGCTGTAACTAAATACCACCAAAAGAAAGCTCTATTTGTGGGAAAAAAATGATAAAAATTTCATTTGGGTACAGTGTTGTATGCCCGCGCAATTGTGATTCAAAGTGTATCAGCGCTGAAAGCTGAAAATTGGTCTGGGACTGAGGGGGGTTTAAGTGCCCAGTAAGCAAGTGGTTAAGCAAGAAATTTACTGAATGAAAGAATGAAATGGATTTGTTTAGTTTATTTTGTTGTGATTGGCCCCAGTCTACTCCATGTGATCACTGTGACTAATCTCAGCTAACTTTTGGTTACAGCGGTCACATGGTACTGACAGCGGACCGGTACACTTATCAGTCATCAGCTGTGTCTGGTAGAGACAGTCGGTGACAGATCGCACCGCAGCACACCCCCGCTTCATATGATGTCCACCCGAAGCGACAAATAGCCCCCCCCCCCCCCCAGGCATCTTTCTGCCAGAGGCCGGACGGCAACGGATTAAGCAAATCCTTTTGTGTGAATGTTTTTGTTGATTTCCTTACTGGAGATCCTGCCAGTAACGGCAGTTTTCTTAACCGCTTCAATACCAGGAATTTACCCCCCTTCCTGACAAAGTAAATTTTCAGCTTTCTGAGCTGTCGCTGTTTGAATGACAATTGCGCGGTCATGCTACACTGTACCCAAACAGAATTGTTATCATTTTGTTCCCACAAATAGAGATTTCTTTTGGCGGCATTTGATCATCTCTGCAGTTTTTATTTTTTGCTAAACAAATAAAAAAAAGACTGAACATTTTGAAAAAAAAATAAGTTTTGCTTTTTTGTTTCTGTTATAAAATGTTGTAAATAAGTAAGTCCTCTCCTTGACTGATAAGGCGGCACTCAGGGGCACTGATAAAGCAGCACCGATGAGGTGGCACCAGTGAGTGGCACTGACGATGGGCACTTATATGCAGCACTGATGGGTGCCACTAATATACAGCACTGATGGGCATTGATAGGCAGGACTGATCGGAACTTGTTGGAGGTACTGGTGGGCACTGATAGGTGGCACTGGGCACTGAAAGGCTGCAAAGAGGGGTACTTATGGGTGGCACTGATAGGGGCACTGCTGGCCACTGATATGCGGCACTGATGGGCATTGATATGTGGCACTGATGGGCACTGATACATGGCACTGATAGGCATCCCTGGTGGCACTGGCAGTGGTAGGCATTGTGAGTGGGCACTGATTGCCAGCTGCCTGGGCATTGATTGGCAGCTGCCTTGACACAGATTTGCATTTCCCTGGTGGTCTGGGGGTGCATACCTGGTGTTCCAGTGTGGATGGTCATCCTGGTGGTCCTGGGCAGGATCCGAGGGGGGGCAGGACTGATAAACAATCAGCACAGACCCCCCTGTTAGGAGAGCAGCCGATCGTCTCTCCTCTGCTCACGTCTATCAGACACGAGTGAGGAAAAGCCGATCAACAGCTCTTCCTGTTTACATCGTGATCAGCCGTGATTGGACATGGCTGATCACGTGGTAAAGAGTCTCCATTGGAGGCTCTTTACTGAGATCGGTTTAGCGGTGTGTCAGACTGACACACCGCACCACCAATCACCGCGATGCGCTCGGCTGCTGTTATCCTGCTGAACATCATATGACGCCCAGTCAGGATAACCCAACCACCGCCCAGCCGTCATTTTGCTATAGGCCGGGCGGGAAGTGGTTAAAGTGGAACTAAACTCTTCTTTCCTTTACAGCCAGGGGAGCTGCCATCTTAGCCTCTGTTTGATCTGCAGCTGCCATGATGCTGCACATGTGATCAGATGTGTCACCAGTCATTTGATGGCTTAATAGTTCAGTTGAGAGCACAAGCAACTGTGTCAGTTAGCATTATTGACACGCTTTAAATGTTACTGTTGGGAATCTGTTATATTGATGGGTTTAGGCCACTTTAAGCAAATCCTTTTGTGTGAATCTTTGTTGAGTTTCTTACCTGGAGATCCTGCCAGTAACAGCATTTCCTGATGGGGACTTACAATGCTAAGACACTACTTTGCTATTAGCAGCAGCGTTGTCTTGCTGTGTGCACCCTGCCATTGGGCCATTGGGCTGTCTATCATGTACACAACCCAACAGCCAACTGAAGTAGCTTCCATGGCCAGGTGACAACGCTGATGTAAATTGTGGCTTATGGTTGTCATCCTGCAACAGGAAGTGCTGCTGCTACTGGCTGGGCCTCCAGGGAAGTAACTTTGTAAAATACAGAGCATCCGGAAAGTATTCACAGCCCTTCACTTTTTCCACATTTTGTTATGTTACAGCTTTATTCCAAAATGGATTAAATGTATTATTTTCCTCAAAATTCTAGAAACAATACCCCATAATGACATCATGAAAGAAGATTGCTTGAAATATTTGCAAATTTATTAATAATAAAAAACGAAAAAAAATCCCATGTACAGAAGTATTCACAGCCTTTGCCTTGACACTTACAATTGCGCTCAGGTGCGTCCTGTTTCCACTATTCTTGAGATGTTTATACAACTTGATTGGAGTCCACCTGTGATAAATTCGGTTGATTGGACATGCACACACACCTGTCTATATAAGGTCCCACAGTTAACAGTGCATGTCAGAGCACAAACCAAGCCATGAAGTCCAAGGAATTGTCTGTAGACCTCCAAGACAGGGTTGTTTTGAGGCACAGATCTGGAGAAGGGTACAGAAAAATTTCCACAGCATTGAAGGTCCCAATGAGCACAGTGGTCTCCATCAACTAGTAAATGGAAGAAGTTTGGAACCACCAGGATTCTTTTTGGAGAGTGGGCTTCCCGACAAAGCTGAGCGATCGGGGGAGAAGGGCCTTAGGGATGTGACCAAGAACCTGATGGTCACTCTGACAGCGCTCCAGTGTTTCTCTATGGAGAGAGGAGAACCTTCCAGAAGAACAACCATCTCCACCAATCAGACCAGACGGAAGCCACTCCTCAGTAAAAGGCACACAACTAGAGTTCGCCAAAAGTCACCTGAAGGACTCGCAGACCATGAGAAACAAAATTCTCTGGTCTGATTAAACAAAGATTGAACTCTTTGGCCTGAATGGCAAACGTCATGTCTGGAGGAAACCAGTCACTGCTCATCACCTGGCCAATACTATCCCTACAGTGAAGCATGGTGGTGGCTTCTGAAAATACAGATGACCTGGCTGTGACCCAGAACAAGCATGGAGCCAATGAAAGCAGATCTCCTCCTAATTTGTGTACTTGTTCTGGGTCAGTGCAAGAGAAAGGCTCAGAGCCAGAGGATCAGCATGACAGCCAGGCAGCTCGCTTTTCCAGGAGGAGAGGTTAGCAATGGCAGCTTGATGGTGATCCTAGTTCCCTGAATGTGTATGTATTACCCAAATCTATATTTATTATGTCTGGCATCAAGTCTCTCTGTATACAGTTTTCTTAAAGTGGAACTAAACCCTTCTCTCCTTTACAGCCAGGGGAGCTGCCATATTAGCTCTATTTATCTGCAGCTGCCATTATGCTGCACATGTGATCAGTTATGTCACCAGTCATTTGATGGCTTGACAGTTTGGTTGAGAGCACAAGCAACTGTGTCAGTTAGCATTATTGACACGCTTTAAATGTAACTGTTGAGAATCCGTTAAATTGATGGGTTTAGGCCACTTTAAGCAAATCCTTTTGTGTGAATCTTTTGCCGAATTTCTTACCTGGAGATCCTGCCAGTAACAGCACTTCCTGATGGGGACTTACAATGCTAAGTCACCAGTTTGCAATTAGCAGCAGTGTTGTCGGCCTGCTGTGTGCACCCTGCCATTGGGCCATTGGGCTGTCTATCATGTATACAACCCAACAGCCAACTGAAGTAGCTTCCATGGCAGGGTGACAACGGTGATGTAAATTGTGGCTTAGGGTTGTCATCTGCAACAGGAAGTGGTGTTGCTGGCAGGATCTCCAGGTAAGAAACTGTGAAATTCAATTTGTTTTGTTATAAACTGTATACAGTGAGATATGATGCCAGATATACTCAATAATTGATTTTGGGTTTCCATACACTTAGGGCCCTTTAAAACTGATCAGTTTTTGATGCACTTTTGTTGTTTAACCCCTTGGTGCCAACTGCCGCCGGTCCTTTAAAGGATTTGAACTGCTGGAAGGTGAGGCAGGGTGGGGCTTATGGTCATGTGACCAGGGCCGGACTGGGAATAAAAACCAGCCCTGGAAAGAATTCATACCAGCCCCATTGCATTTTTTATACCAGTCCAACAGCAAACGCCATTATTTTCTTGTTCATGAAAGGGAAAACCATGCATTTTAAAGCACATTTGATTGAAGAGTGTATTTTATATATATATATATATATATATATATATATATATATATATATAGATATATATATAAATGTGTGTGTGTGTGTGTATTATATATAGAGAAGCCAAATATAAAAGCACATAGGGCCTTTTTAAAATGGGATTTCCCCTCACTTCCAGTTGTCTCATCAGGACAGGAAATTAATAGAAATCACTTGATCCTCATATTGTCTATTCTGTATTAAAGCGGGAGTCCGCCGGGACTCCGCGTTTTTTTTTTTTTTTTAAAGGGCAGCAGCTACAAATACTGCAGCTGCTGACTTTTAAAATAGTGACACTTACCTGTCCAGCGCGCCCGCGATGTCGGCACCCGAAGCCGATCTCTCGATCGACTCTCGGGTGCTGCCGCCGCCATCTTGGGTATGGGAATCAGGAAATTGAGCCTTTCGGCTTCATTTCCCAGTTCCCTACCGCGCATGCGCGAGTTGCGCTGCACAATAGGGATGGACCCGCTGCCTCTGGGATCCGTGTGTTTCCCAGCAGGCAGCGGGGGACTTTCGGAAAGGGGCATAATATACGCCCCTTTCCGCAGAGAGCTATCCTGGAAGTGGGTGCAGATACCTGTACTGTACAGGTATCTGCACCCCCCTCCCCCCTGAAAGGTGCCAATTGTGGCGCTGGAGGGGGGGAGGGTTCCGATGAGCGGAAGGTCCACTTTAGGGTGGACCTCCGCTTTAAATCTTGTCCCTACTGAAAATACATGTTTCCTGTTCCAAAACTAGTCATCATCATAATTTTATCATAATATCAGGAATATCATAATAAACATAATTATCAAGTATTCGCTTCCTGCTAATTTATTACATATGTTCCTGCCACTGCTAACCAATTACATTGTTGCTACAGATGGTGAAGAGGGATGAGTTCTGTACCAAATGCCTTCAGACCGACTACCACCGAATGTCCGGAGGACGGCAGGAGGTAAGGGAGGACCTGTCATCTCTCGTTCCGCAGCCATCCCCACATATCAATGTATTAACTATCTTGCGCTTTTTAACATTTTTGCCAGCAGGAATTTCGCACGTGGCTGCGAGATGACTTGGGGAGGACGCTGGACGATATTTTCCATGAACATATGCAGGAGCTCATCCTGATGAAATTCATCTATATCTGCCAATATGAGTAAGTGAGAGGACATTGGGGAAAAATGCTTCTTCTTATTCCTCTTTCTTCTTTTCCTTCCTTTCTTCTTTTTCTTTTGTTCTTTTCTTTTCCTTCCTTCCTTCTTTTCCTTCCTTTTTCTTCTTTCTTCTTTTCCTTCCTTCCTTTCTTCTTTTTCTTCTTCTTTCTTCTTTTCCTTCCTTTCTTCTTCCTCCTCCTCCCCCTCTGGGAATTTGTATTGAATAGGGGATGGTGATGTGTTTTCAGTGAGTCTCATCTTCAGCTATTATAATGTTTACCTAAAGATAGTTCCTGATAGGACACTTCTGATCCATATTTGCCTGGTTCTATTTCAAATTCAGCTTTGTAAGAGCTCCCTCTAGTGGCTGTTTTTTTCAAGCTGGGTAAAAGGTTCAAGTGCACCTGCCAGTAACTTTCCGTGTTTCCATGAATACATTTCTGACCTGTCATAATATACAGGAACAGTATCATTTATCAGAAAAGTCTCACCTCGTCTACCAACCAACGTTCATAAACGGTGCGGTATACAAGGGGTTAAAGCAAGCAGCAGCCATAAGCTTGCTATTTATTTGTAGAGCCAGCAAAGGGCTTTTTACATGAAAGTGATCCTGTTTATAATCACTTCTATAGGGCTCTGAATGGTACACCCTCCTCACCGCCACCACGTGCGGTGCTTCCCAGGCCCTCCCCTTCCTCGGGTATGCTCAAGACTGCGGCAAATAGCTTTACACATTTGTTCCCTGATCCCCTTTAAGATGAATCCAGAAGAGATGTGTATTACCCAATTTCTGGGTTTACAGCTGCAACTCCTTGGTTACTGGAGCCAAGGATGCAGCTAATCAAGCATGACCTGTGCTTAATTAGCTGTAATGGAGGACAGAGGGGAAATTGGTAGTCTAATAGGTGAACAAGCCCCCTATGTTATTGCATTGGGCAGGTGACCGGTTCTCCTCATGAAGACAATGGGGTCTAGCCCCCCCTCAATGTCTCTATAAAAATGGCCTATCACCTACCCAATGCAATAACATAGGGGGCTTGTTAGCCTATTAGACTATCAATTTCCTCACTGTCCTCCATTACAGCTAATATATTACCCATTACATATGGGGGGTTATTTGCCCCTTGCAATAGCAATAAAGTTAAGTAAAGAAAAAAGTGTAAAAAATATATTATATAAAATAAATAAAAAATATTCATTTTTGTTTTTTACCCCCAATATTTCCATAAAGAGGACCTGTCACCTGCCCAATGCTATCACAAAATGCGATGATGTCATAAGTCTGCTGCAAGCAGGAGGGAGCAGTCTCCTCTCTCCCAGTGATCAGTCTATGCGTTGTAACTTTGTAGCAAGTAGGGGCTGATCTGTGTCAGACATATGTGGACACCAAAGAAGTAGATGGTTGGCTTCTTTATCCTTTTTATCTTGTTCTTTTGTGTCTCTTTGCAGCAATTGCCTTACTTATCGCCGGATATATCACCCACCTAGCCGGCCGGATGATCTGGTAAAGCCTGGCTTTTTCAAGGGCACATATGGAAGCCATGGCCTGGAGATAGTCATGCTGAGTTTCCAGGGGATGACTGCAAAGGCCACAAAAATAACGGTGAGCAGGAGCCTGATGTGTTTTTCTATAAGGAAGAATATTGGATATTCTGGGGGGATATTGGGGGGGGGGGGTGGGATTGGCCATACACTGAGAGTATTTAATTTCTTCATGTCTGTATATTGATACTTTTGCCCAACTTTCTCTAAGCCCTGCTATTATCTAGAGGTAAGCCCCTCCCATTATTTAGCAGTCCAATGCCAGAGCCTACTGAGGGTACTACATTGGGCTGTAGAATGCTGGTGGGAGGGACTTGATTTAGGAATGGGCGGTATTTGCCTCACCGCCAGATAAGGGTGGACTCTGGGACCCTGATGTAAGTGGAGAATCGGATTGGGACCCTAGTGTAAGTAGGGAGTCTGATGCGGACCCTGGTGTAGATAGGGAGACCGATGGGGACTCTGGTTTAAGTAGGGAGACTGATGGGGACCCAGATGTAAGTAGGGATATTGATGGGGAACCTGGTGTAAGTAGGGAGTGCGATGGGGACCCTGGTGTAAGTAGGGAGACTGATGGGGACACTGATGTAAGTAGAGAGTCTGATGGGGTTCCTGATGTAAGTAGCGTGTCTGATGGGGTCCCTGATGTACGTAGAGAGTCTGATGGGGACCCTGATGTAAGTTGGGGGTCTGATGGGGACCCTTATGTAAGTAGGGAGTCTGATGGGGACCCTGATGTAAGTAGTGAGACTGATGGGGACCCTGGTGTAAGTAGGGAGATTGCTGGTGGCCCTGATGTAAGTTGGGGGTCTGATGGGGACCCAGGTGTAAGTAGGGAGTGCAATGGGGACCCTGGTGTAAGTAGGGAGTATGATGGGGACCCTGGTGTAAGTAGTGATACTGATGGGGACCCTGGTGTCATTAGGGAGACTAATGGGGACCCTGGTGTAAGTAGGGAGACTGATGGGGACCCTGATGTAAGTTGGGGGTCTGATGGGGACCCTGGTGTAAGTAGGGAGACTGATGGAGCCCTGATGTAAGTTGGGGGTCTGATGGGGACCCTGGTATAAGTAGGGAGATTGATGGTGGCCCTGATGTAAGTGGGGAGCCTGATGGGGACCCTGGTGTAAGTTGGGAGTCTGATGGGGACCCTGATGTAAGTAGAGAGTATGATGGGGACCCTGATGTAAGTGGGGAGTCTGATGGGGACCCTGATGTAAGTGGGGAGTCTGATGGGGGGCCCTGATGTAAGTAGAGAGTCTGATGGGGACCCTGATGTAAGTAGAGTCTGATGGGGACCCTGATGTAAGTGGGGAGTCTAATGGGGGGCCCTGATGTAAGTAGAGAGTCTGATAGGGACCCTGATGTAAGTAGGGGGTCTGATGGGCATCCTGATGTAAGTGGGGGGTTCTGATGGGGACACTGATGTAAGTAGAGAGACTGATGGGGACCCTGATGTAAGTAGGGAGACTGATGGGGACCCTGGTGTAAGTAGGGAGACTCAAGGGGCACCCTGGTGTAAATAGGGAGTCTGATGGGGACCCTGATTTAAGTAGGGAGACTAATGAGGACCGGGATGTAAGGTGGACTCTTTTGGGTACCATATTGTAAGGGGGACTCTGATGGGGATCCTGATTTAAGCGAAGAGTCTGATGGTGACCCTGATTTAGGCGAGGGAAGCTTTTTTGGGGACCCTAATGTAAGGGGGACTCTGATGGAAATCCTGATATAAGCAAGGAGTCTAAGGGGGACCCCGATAAAAGGGAAACTCTATTGGGGAGAGAGCCCTCAGTCCTGATGTAAGCAGTGGACTGGCTCGTGGGAGGAGCTATGCAAATTTTAAAATGCCTTGATGGGTGGATGTTATTCTGGAGCAGAGGGCTTTCCTAGGCAGGCTGTATTTGCACACAGTACTAAATAATACACTAGCCAATCGCTCCAGCAGAATTGCAGGAGAACAGTCTGTGGAATGAGCTGTATACAACGGACTAGATGAAAGATGATTCCAAAGCCCAAAATCCACAAATGACTGGATGTCCAGTTCAAGTCATGATTTATTGTGTACCAGTTGTTGGAAGAACCCAGGCTGAGGGCGGAAGGGATGTGCCGGAAAGGACTCCGGTGACAAATGGTATTTATGACAGCAGGCCGCCAGCCGCAACAGAGGAAATGGAGGACTTGCGTCGATGAAACCCAGAAGTCTACAGCCGCACACCGTGGACCACTGGAACGCTCCAAGGATTTACTAACTACATCTGTTGTCAGGGCAACATGTTTCAAGGCTCGTCGACATAGGCCATTCAACTACCAGTGGGTAACTAGATTAAAAAACAGCCATTATAACAAAAATAACTACGGTATACAGCTGTCCCAATATGAGGAGATTAAAAATGAAAAATAAAACTATGATGTAATAATAAATACAGTTACAGTCATAATATCCCACCAATGCATGTTTGATACAATACAAATACCAGAAAAAAGTACCTGGCTAAAGCCCATAATATAATGAAAGATTAAAGGAGATGTATGGAAGGGAGAGGAAAAAAGGAGGGGTCAGTATCAGGGGTTACATCCATCCGCACCCACATAACTGTGCCCATGGATATGTGTGTGCAACCACAATTATATTAAACTGTGGATTTCCGGGCCCTCGTTGAGGCCATTTGGGGATAAGGTGTTTTATTTATGGATGCAAAAGGTCTCTCGTTTTCACAACACCGAGAATCTTTGGTAGTGAGGGACTCAGATATGCATTCGATGGCAAATACCTTCAAGGCACCTCTGTCCCCACCATGACATGAGGTGAAGGGGTGTAGGACACTATGCTTGTCTGAGCGATCTTCAATTACCCTACGGTGCTCAACGATTCTCTTATGAAGTGGGGGTATATTGCGCCCCACATACAAGAGACCGCAAAAGCACAGTAACGCATAGATCACATAATCCGTAGAACATATGATGAACTGTTTAATATTCTAAACATTTCCAGTCCTATCTCAAAATGTGGTTTGTCCCCCCTGTGGTTTGTGAGGCATCCTTGTTTTACCACATCTAAGAATGCCCATTATATTATCAAAGAAAAATCTAATATCTTCCTGTTTGGCCTTATTGGCTTCACTTAACTTGCTGCGCACAATAATATTCTTCAAAAGCACTTGGCCCTTCTAAAGGTGATACGGGGTGTGTCGGAAATGACAGGTGCCAATTTGGGGTCCATCTGTAAAATATGCCATTGTTTCGAAAACACTGTTGGTAATCACTGTTGAATACTGTAGTGAAATGTGTGATGTTATGCTCAGGAGATTTAGTTTTGATATGGAGTCTTTTGGGCTATTAAGGAATTTAGAATATGCCTCTTGTATTAACTCCTTAGGATAGCGTTTATTTTTGTCTGAGAAGACAGCTCTGTTCTGTATAGTCCTCCACCTTCAAACAATTCTTTCTTAGTCGATGGAACTGGTCAGTGGGGATATTATCCTTCCAGGCGGGGTGGTGGCAACTCATATAATGTAAATACGAGTTACCACCAACCGATTTGCAGAAATTCTTCGTAATATTTGCCCCTCCCTCGTGGGTCAACTCTAGATGCAGGAGTATTGAAATTATTGGACAAACCATGTTTCGGGGGACTTGTAATGTTTCCAATATTAAACAGGTCATCACGTTTGAATTATGTGATCTATGGGTTAAGGTGCTCTTACAGTCACTTGTATGTGGGGTGCACTATACGCCCACTTAGTAAGAGAACCTGTGAGCACCATAGGTTCTTCAAAGATCGTTCAGACAAGCATAGTGTCCTACGCCACTTCACCTTGTGTCATGGCAGGGACACAGGTGCCTTCACTATCTTTGCCATCAAATGCATACCTGATAAGTCTCTCACTGCCAGTTAAAGATTTTCGGTGTTGTGTAAACGTGAGACCTTTTGGATCCATAAATTAAACACCGTTTCCCCAAATGGCCTCAGCAAGGATGCGGAAATCCACAGTTTAATACACACACATACAGTCCCTTGAAAAAGTATTCATGCACCTGGAAATTTTCCACATTTTGTCATGTTACAACCAAAAACCTAAATATATTTTATTGGGGTTTTATGTGGTAGACCAACACAAATTGGCACATAATTGTGAAGTGGAAAGAAAATGATAAATGGTTTTCATTTTATTTTTTTTTACAAATAAATATGTGAAAGGCGTGGTGTGCATTTGTATTCAGCTCCCCTGAGTCTACTTAGTAGAGCCACCTTTCGCTGCAATTCTATCTGTAAGTCTTTTTGGAGGTGTCTCTACCAGCTTTGCACATGTAGAGAGAGACATTTTTGCCCATTCTTTTTTGCAAAATATCTCAAGCTCTGTCAGATTGGATGGGAAGCGTCTGTGAACAGCAATTTTCAATTCTTGCCACAGATTCTCAATTGGATTTAGGTCTGGACTTTGACTGGGCCATTCTAACACATGAATATGCTTTTATCTAAACTTTCCATTGTAGCCCTGGCCGTATATTTAGGGTTGTTGTCCCACTGGAAGGTGAACCTCCGCCCCAGTCTCAAGTCTTTTTTTTTTATATTTATATAATCTTTATTTGTATATGCAGATTGCATGAAGAAAACACAGTTTGATAACAGGCATAGAAAAAGTATAAGAGGGGTAAACCAGCTCAAATAAGCAACGATCATCGTATACCCCATGAGGTCCGATTGACCATCCGACATGGAGGGTGCCAAAACATGGAGAGCAACATAACCAATACTGTAACATATGAACAATAGCAATAATATACTGCTCCAAACATATCTACATATCTTTAACCACTTTCAGACCGGACCATTTTGCTGGTCAATGACCAGAGGTCTTTTTACAATTTGGCACTGCGCTGCTTTAACTGGTAATTGCGCGGTCATGCAATGTTGTACCCAAACAAAATTTGCGTCCTTTTTTTCCCACAAATAGAGCTTTCTTTTAAAGGTATTTGACTGACTGCGATTTTTATTTTTTGCGATATAAACGTAAAAAGACCGCAAATTTTGAAAAAAAATTATATTTTCTACTTTTTGTTATTAGAAAAATCCAATAAACTCAATTTTAGTCATACATTTAGGCCAAAATGTATTCAGCCACATGTCTTTGGTAAAAAAAAGTCAATAACTGTATATTTATTGGTTTGCGCAAAAGTTGTCACATCTACAAACTAAGGTACGTTTTCTGGAATTTACGCAGCTTTTAGTTTATGACTGCCTATCTCATTTCTTGACGTGCTAAAATGGCAGGGCAGTACAAAACCCCCCCAAATGACCCCATTTTGGAAAGTAGACACCCTAAGGAAATTGATAAGAGGCATGTTGAGCCCATTGAATATTTTATTTTTTTGCCTCAAGCGATTGAATAATGACAAAAAAAATGTTTTATTTTTTTTTTACACAAAGTTGTCACTAAATGATATATTGCTCACACATGCCATGGTTATATGTGGAATTGTACCCCAAAATACATTTTGCTGCTTCTCCTGAGTACGGGGATACCACATGTGGTCGACTTTTTGGAAGCCTAGCCGCGTACGGGGCCCCGAAAACCAAGCACCGCCTTCAGGATTTCTAAGGGCATACATTTGTAATTTCACTCCTCACTACCTATCACAGTTTTGAAGGCCATAAAATGCCAAGATGGCACAAAACACCCACAAATGACCCCATTTTAGAAAGTAGACCATGAAATATTTTATATTTTGCCATAAGTTGCGGGAAAATTACACACTTTTATTTTTTTTTTATTTTTTTTCACAAAGTTGTCACTAAATGATATATTGCTCACACATGCTATGGGCATATGTGAAATGACACCCCAAAATAAATTCTGCTACTTCTCCTGAGTACGGGGATACCACATATGTGGGACTTTTTGGGAGCCTAGCCGCGTACGAGGCCCCGAAAATCAAGCACCGCCTTCAGGCTTTCTAAGGGCGTACATTTTTGACTTCACTCCTCACTACCTATCGCAGTTTTGAAGGCCATAAAATGCCAAGATGGCACAAACCCCCCCAAATGACCCCATTTTGGAAAGTAGACACCCCTAATTTTAGGGGTACACTAGTGAGACTCACAGGTAAAAAAGCACCTAGGCTGTCAGCGACTGTATCAAAACGCTACAAAAAAAAACTGTTAGCGATCACAGGGATCAGGCCTGACTCTGCGAACGCTGCAGTTATGTGCGTTGTGTTTTGTAAGTGACAGTGATCGATCGATACTGCACTTGGGTGGGCTGGGCTGGGCTTGGCGGAGGGGCTAAATGCAGGTGCTAGCAGGTATCTGGGCTGATCCCGCTAACAATGCGTTTTGGGAAACCTAAACTGCTGGCGACGCTAATATAGATCTGATCAGATACTATATTACTAAGGGAGGTGTATGCTTTGCGCGTGGGTGTTAGCGGTACTGGCACTAACCTGACGCTGCCTGGGGCGACGCAGACCTTATCTGACCCTCAAACTTATATCACCCGCCGGGTGATCAGGGGGTTAAACCTTTATTAGGTAATAAATGGCGGGTGCCCTGAAACTATAAAAAAATAACTAACCAACCAGCGTCACCTGTAACAGTTATTTGGTGATCACTGGTGAAAGGGTTAACTAGGGGGCAATCAGGGGGCTTTATGCGGTAGTATATGGGGGTCCCTGGCGCTATAAAAAGCTGCGGCGAAACTAAATACCTACCTGCCTAACTAGCGTCACCGGTGACACTAATACAGCGATCAGAAAAACGATCGCTTATTAGGCTGGGTTCACACTGGAGCGATGCGGGAACGCCACGAATCCGCGGCGGGTTCCCGCATCACACTGCCCTATGCGAACTGCTGGGAGTGTCAGTGAAATGTTAATGACACCCCCAGATCAGTTCGCATATCGCAGTGCGATCTGCAAACTCGGACAGGAATCGGATCGCATGGTGTGAACACCCATGCGATCCGATTCTGCTGCGGACCAAAAAAAGGGTCCCGTGCGAGTTTGCAGCGGGTGCGGCGGGTGCGATGCGAATTCAGCCATACTATCTGTATGGCTGAACTCGAATCGCACAGAGATCGGATGTGATTTGCAGTGCAGTGCGGTGCGAATCACATCCGTTCTCATAAACCGCTGCAATGTGAACCCAGCCTTAATGACACTGGCGACGGGGGGTGATCACGGGGTTAAACCTTTATTGGGGGGTTAGGGTGGTACCCTAGAACTAAAGGGGGCTAACCCTAACTGCCCTAACAGTTATTACGGTCACAAATGACACAAATGACACACAAATGACAAATGCAAAAAAAAAAAAATGCAATTGGTGTCACTGTGACTGGGGGTGCAGGGGTGATTGGGGGGGTGATCGGGGGGTGAAGGGGGGGTGAGAGTGTGCCCGGCATGTTCTACTGTATTGTGTAGTGTTGGTGCAACTCACCGATCCTCTCTCCTCGGTGCCGGAACGAAAAATACCGACACAGAGGAGAGATTACATCACTTCCTCTGCCTGTGTTTACATTACAGGAGAGAAAGTGATGTCACGCTGCACTTCCATTCGTCAGGAGCGATCGCAAGGGGGTGGTCATGAACGAATGGCCGCCCCCTCATCCCGGATCGCTCCTGAACGGGTTCCGACCGCCGCTGGCACCGGGGGGGGGCCCGATCGGGCCCCCCACCCGCGGGAAGGCAGGGACGTACAGGTACGCCCATATGCCTGCCCGTGCCATTCTGTCGACCTACATCGTCGTGCGGCGGTCGGCAACTGGTTAAAGCATCTGTGGCCAAATATTAGCCATTGAACATAAGGAACGACAGCCAAGTGAGCAGGCATAGACAAAGAAGGGGCAGGGAATGAGGAGGAAGAGGAGGAGGAGGAATAAGGAAGAGGAGCAAGAATAATGACAAAGGTAGCACTCCATCATAACATTGGTTCTATCCTACCAGTCTCAAGTCTTTTGCAGACTGGAACAGGTTTTCTTCTAAGATTGCCCTGTATTTGGCTCCATCCATCTTTCTATCAACTCTGACCAGCTTCCCTGTCCCTGAAGAATAGCATCCCCACAGCATGGTGCTGTCACCACCATGTTTCACGGTGGGGATGTGTGTTCAGGGTGATGTACAGTGTTAGTTTTCCTCCACATATAACGTTTTGCTTTTAGGCCAAAAAGTAACATTTTGATCTCATCTAACCAGAGCACCTTCTTCCACATGTTTGCTGTGTCCCCCACATGGCTTCTCACAAACTGCAAACAGGACTTCTTGTAGCTTTATTTCAACAATGGCTTTCTTCTTGCCACTCTTTCATAAAGGGCAGATTTGTGGAGAGCGCGACTAATAGTTGTCCTGTGGACAGATTCTCCCACCTGAGCTCTGGATCTCTGTAACTCCTTCAGGCACATGGAGTTACCATGTGCCTCTCGGCTACTTCTCTGATTAATGCCCTCCTTGCCCGGTCTGTCAGTTTAGGTGGACGGCTATGTGTTGGTAGGTTTTCGGTTGTGCCATACTCTTTCCATTTTCAGATGATGGATGGAACAGAGCTCAGTGAGACGTAAAATACTTGGGATATTTTTTTATAACCTAACCCTGTTTCAAAGTTCTCCACAACTTTATCCCTGACCTGTCTGGTGTGTTCCTTGTCATTCATAATGCTGTTTGTTAACTAAGGTTCTCTAACAAACATCTGAGGGCTTCACAGAACAGCTGTATTTATACTGAGATTAAATTACACACAGGTGGACTACTAAGTATTTACTAATTAGTTGACTTCTGAATGCAAATTGTTCCACTAGATTTTAGATAGGCCCCTTTCACACGGGACAGATCCGTGATGATCCGCCCTGTGAACATCCGCTTGCTCAGCGGGGATTGCTCTGTTTATCCACGCTGAGCCGGAAGATGACAGGGCGGTCCCTGCACACTGTGCAGGGACCGCCCTGTCAGATCTCCGCTCTCTTCTATGGGGGATCGGATGAACACGGACCGTCTGTCCGTGTTCATCCGATCCGCTCTGCAGATGGATAGAAAAATAAGAATTGGACCATAGCGGAGACGGATGATATCAGGTGTCAGCAGATTTTCATCCGCTGACACCCGTTATCCCATAGGAATGCATGTATGTCCGTATTTCATCCATAAATGGATGGATGAAATACGGACATACTGTCCGCACGTGTGAAAGGGGCCTTAGGGGTATCAGAGTAAAAGGGGTTGAAAAGAAATGCACGCTACACTTTTCACATATTTATTTGTAAAAAATGTTGAAAACCATTTATAATTTTCCTTCCACCTGTCAATTATGTGCCGTTTTGTGTTAGTCTATCACATAAAAGCCCAATAAAGTACATTTAAGTTTTTGGTTGTAACATGACAAAATGTGGAAAATTTCAAGGGGTGTGAATACTTTTTCAAGGCACTGTATGTATGAGCATGGGCATGTGGGTGTGGATGGATGTAACCCCTGATAATGGTCCCTCCTTTTTTCCTCTCCCTTCCATGCATCTCCTTTAGTCTTTCCTTATATCATGAGCTTCAGCCCAGTACTTTTTTCTGGTATTTGTATTGTATTAAACAAGCATTGGTGGGATAATATCACTGTAACTCTATTTTTTATTACATCATAGTTTTATTGTTCATTTTTTTAATCATCTTATATTGGGACAGCTGTATAGTTCTTGCTATAATGGCTGTTTTTTAATCTAGTTATCCACTGGTAGTTGATTTGCCTATCTCTGGGCAAGGGGATGTGCCGTTCCAGTTGATATAGGTATATAAGATTGCCTTGCTGGTTAGCCCATTGGGAGTTGACAAGGGGGCATTACCCCAAAGCATGTTGTTCTGTCAGCACCTCCTTGGTGTGTTCCAGTGGTCTACGTTGTGCGGCTGTAGGCTTCCTGGTTCTGGTGATGTGATTTCCAGTGACAAGAGTTCACCCGTTTCCTCTGCCACAGCCGTCGTCATCCTGTCATGGATCCCATCTGTCATCCGAGTCCCTCCGGCACATCCCTTCCGACCTCAGGCTGGGTTCTTTCAACAACTGGTACACACTGTGATGCCCCATGTAAGACTTTTTATCTTTTCATTGCAATAAATCATTACTTGAACTGGACATCCTGTCTCTTGTGGATTTGGGGCTTTGGAATCAACTGTCATCTAGCCGGTTGCATACCACTCATTCCACAGACTGTTCATATGCGATTCCACTGGAGCGCCTGGCTAGTGTATTATTAATTACTGTCCTTATCCCACTATCCCAGTGATCATTTTGAGGCTGCTCGGATTTGCCCAATATCTGACATTGTACCCTATTCTGTCTGCTGATACCTAGCTATATGGTGGTGTTGAAGTTCAGCACCCTACACACTTGTTACACATTGTATTTGCATACAGACCTTACTACGTAGGGCCTACATGCTCTGTTGAGCCTTCTGAATGCAAGGGGTTGGCCAGGGACAGTCAGGCTGGGGAGGAAAGGGCTAGAAGATGCTGTAAGTCCTCCAGCTGGGAAATTTGGCAGGCTCTATGTGACTTGCTGCAGCTTCTAATGCTTGTTGTGAGAAGCTCGCAGTGTGCAGTGAAATTGTTGTAAGCCATTTCAGTCCAGGAGAGGAGCCTGTACAACTGTTCAAGACTGAAGAGAAGGCCAGAGGTCAGATGTAAAGTACAATGTATAGTTGTCATCTGTGTAGTGGCCCTATAATGGTGCGGACGTACATTATGAATTTGTTCTCTTTGTATTCAGGGAGACCTTAATGTCCCAGCTGGATGGCCAACCCTGGAAGTAGACCTGACCCGGCCAATGCGCCTTCCCTGCATAGAGCAGTCACGCAATTTCTCCAAACTGTCACGACTCATCTTGGACATCCGGGAACTGATCAGTAGGGAGCAGCGGCTGGCGGGAGGTGTGGAGGATGCTGGAAGGAGCAACAGGGCGGAACCTGCACAGGCACCATCGCCTGTTGCCAGTGTGGAAGAGAGCGCTGCCAATGGACCAGATGCCAGCGAAAACTGGGAGCAACAACCTCAAGATCTGCAAGCATTTGTCCTTGCGGAGGAGGTGGTGCGGAATGGAGAATACCCACGCAGCTGTAGAGTTTGGTGAGGGCATGCTACATACTGATTTATTTAGCATCAGGATACCATGGCTCAACTTCATCATGAATGAGGCCAAGAGGAGTGCATTAGATAAGCAGACACAATGGGTTGAGCGATGTGGGAAATGTAGACACAGGTGAGCTGGCCATTGATTGGGGGTTGCATGTTCTAACATTCTAAGACCACCTTTAGTCTTTTTAGACAAATCCCCATAATCCCGAAACATGTATACTTTCATTGCCTGTGTGCACATGTACAATATATGGCCAAAGGTATGTGCCCCTCCACCTCCAAATGATGGAGCTCATGTGTTTCCAGTGAAAAGTACTGGTGATATCTCATACAAAGATATTGTAGACAATTGTGCTCTTCAAGCCTTGTTGTAAGAGTTTGGTGAAGACCCTTTTCTGTTCCACCATGTGCCCAGTGTACAAAGCCAGCTCCATAAATTCATGATGTGGTCTGGGGACACCGGCTCTAAAAAGGTAATGGTCATGACGAGGGTCAACTCTATAATAATAGCCATATCAAGGGTCAACTCTATAGCAATGGCCTTGGTGAGGGCTAGCCCTATAGTAATGGCCTTGATGATGGTCAACTCTATAGTAATGGCCATGTCGAGGGTCAACTCTGTAGTAATGTCCATGTCGAGGGTCAACTCTGTAGTAATGGCCATGTCGAGGTTCAACTATGGGTTTACTTCTTCTTTGTCTCCCTGTAAAGGTAAAGCAGAATGGGCTACTATGCATCGCATAGTAGCCCATTATGTGTCACTTACCTGACACAGGAACCAGCGATGTCGCCGATGTCCCCTGTAGCTCGGAGCATCCATCTTCTTCCAGGTATCGCTGCTCCGGCCACTCTCCTTGCCGGAGCAGCGATGACGTCACTCCCACGCATGCGCACGGGAGCTGCCACTAACCGCATATAGTGCACCTTTGACAGCAGTGACTGTCTTTTTGTAAATATGTCCTAAACTGTGTAGGTTTAGGAGATATTTCTTGGACCTACAGGTAAGCCTTAATCTAGGCTTACATGTAGGTCAAAGTGGTTTGTAAGGGTTTACCACCACTTTAATGGCCATGTCGAGGCTCTATACTAGTAGCAATGGTGAGGTGACGGTCAACTCTATATTAATTGCCATGATGAGGGCCAACTCGTTATTAGTGAAGCCCAGGCAGTTCCATCTATACGTTGCACTAGCTAAATTTAGATTTTAAAATGAAAATCTATATTTTTTAATTTGTAAATAATAATGGGTTGCAGTACCAATTACTGCCACATGATGCCACTATTGTGTGCAGCTGCAATACACATGATACAGTGTTACAATGTGGCCGTCCATACATCAGTTTTGAAGATTTGATCTGAATCTTTGATCGTATTTTCTTTTCCAGGGCGATGCGAGGCAGAGCCGTGAAATAAATTTATATAAAATGCTCATTTAGTCTATTAAAAGACTGAATTAAAAATAATGTCCTTCAAATTTTCCTGGATGTGATTGCAATAACTAAGCAATCAGGTGACGAAACAATTGGTCTGAATTGCCACCAAACTGCAAGGTTCCAAAAACCCTACTGACCCGGGCCAGGTTTATGTGTATTATAGGCCCTCTGAAGCTACTGCCCCAATAGGTTGTACCTTGGACATGTGGGTGGGGTACTATATACTGTATTTGCTACAGTAGACCTAACTGGATGACATTTAGTTTGCTAAAGCACTGTGTATGATAAACATTTGCCGCAGGTTTTCTTTTTAGAATCCTCCCGCCTCCCTCTTTTCAGTGCTGCCGATCTCCAGCCTCTTTTCAGCCACTTCTTGATTATATGCACCCACACCAGTATCGGCTGCACATAAATGCTTTGGACCAGCATTCCAAAGGGCAGACCATGCCTGTGTACAATATTTGTGGGCACAGGCATATTTAGTTTCCACCAGGGGGCGTAAGTGGCAGGGTGACAACACAAGGACAATAGGAGGGCATGGCCGGAGTGTGGTCACCCCATAGCAAGAAGTGGCCTGAACAAAAGTAACAGTAAAATATTGAAGCTTATTAGTTGTTGGATGACACGGCTGCATTAGTTTTATCTTTTTCAGGCTACTGTCATTTGAATTACACACCTCCTGCCTCTAAGCAGCTATGCTCACCAATTGTGAGGATCCATGGAAGGAGCCATGATTGTCACCCAGGCTATACTGCAAACATGTTTGCCTTTGTTCATCTCCATTACATAGAGTATACAGGGATTGGTAGTTTACAGAAGAAAGATAACATTGCTTGTACTTTCAGTTCAACTTACAGGAAGTGACCCAAACACAGCGTTTCTGGCAGGATCAACAGGTATTTTCTGTGCTTGCTTGGTGTGCTGCAGTGCCATTCATTGTTAATGCCACACCAATGCATTTTGGTTTTAGTGCACCACAATACACTACACTGGTGTGAGTGGTGATGCAGTAAAACTGTCACATCCAATGAGTCACTTGAGGGTGTAGCCTCTTTATTGCACTTACATTGGTCCTTGATGGCTGGGCATTGCAGGTAGTGCATTGTGGGACCTGAGTAGACATTTGTTGGATTGTGTGTAGGGTGCCGAGATGCAAACACCGGAAGGTAGTGCAACCTCCTGGTGTCTATCTGGTGCAGCGATTTAAGTTTGACCTTCCAGCCAGACAAAAAAAATGCCTGATTTTCCCAATTTTTAAATTTCCTTCCTTTTGTAGATTCTTACAATTAGCACATGCCGCTCTTGTATCAGACCATGCACAGTGGGACAGGTGTGTAGATGTGAGCAGATTTTAGGCTGGATACAGACCAACAAAAAGTATTTACAAACAGGTTTACAATAGTTGGGGGTGTATTTATACAAAAAATAAATAAATAGAGCTTTGCATCCTGTGAAACATAAGTTCTGTGTGAATGAGGGTAAAATTGAAATAGAATGTTTCTATTATATCTCCAGGTGGAATGTTTATCCCCTTCCCGCCGAGCGTACGCAGATGTGCGTGCTTGGCTTCCGGGGGGTATACCGGGATGATGCCCGCACCTGCAGGCATCATCCCGGTACCGTTTTTTTTCAGCGGGCGATTGGCTATCCAGCCATAACAACCGAATCGGCTAAAAGCCGCTCGGCTGTTATGCCGGAGGAGCGGGCTGTTACCGGTGCTCCCGCTCGATCGGTAGCACCGATTCCACGTCTGATGCCTCCGGCTGCTGGTGAGGAACTGGAACAAAGCCGTAATTGGCTTCGTTCCAGTCTCCTCATAGTAAACACGGAAGCGACGTCATGACGTCACTTCCCGTTTACTCTGCTGCCAATGGCGCCGGTTTTAAAAAGATATACGGTATTCAGAATTGCTGTTTTCGGCAATCTGAATACATTGAAGTGTAAAGGAGGGGTGGGGGGTCTTTTAGAAATAAACAAATATGGCCGCTTAGAAATTGGATGAAAGGTTTAGCACTGGGAAATTAAATTGTGCATTTTATATACAACTATACCATAGTTTTCTTTTATATACAACTATACATTTGGGAAATTAATTTGTGCTTGTTATATACAACTATATGTAGCACTAACCCCCGAAGGAGCTGCTGGTTATTTTTGGGCTTACCGTTACCTTCCGTTCTCCTTGTAGCACGTCCAGGGGATGTCCCGTGGCAGATGGCCTATAACTCGAGACTGACAACAGGTCCACTTGAATGGATTTTATTTGCAAAACTCAGACAATTGAACAGTCTTTTAACTTGGGATCAGAGGGTTGGAAAGAGGGTTCAGGTACCCTTAGTGTCAAAGTCAGGAAAAACGTTGAAGAACGTGCTTACTCTGACTGCATCCAGAGAATAGCCATTCGCAACGGGATGATCACTCAGGTTGGACAGTCCTTCTCTCACAAGGCCTAGCCGCCAACTTGGTGCTTACTCAGGAACAAGTCTCTGCCACAGACATTGTTGTAGAAACGTACAAAATAATGTCTCTGACACAGACGTTGCTGTAGAACCCGTAGGAAAACTAAGCTGGAGAACACTTGTAGGATACCTGGATCTCTCAACCTACTTGACGATATCCACAAGACCAGATTCTCTTGGTTACTTCAGCCCTTCCAGGCTCTTGCTAAGAAAACCAACCTGTACGTGGTGTTCTTCTGAAGAGTCTTCCCCTGGAATGCTGGAAGTATACTGGGTCTCTCCCGAACCGGAGACGACACCAAACCACCTCAGAATCCTTCCTTAGTTTCCTTGCCTCAGGCTAGCCAGCCCCAAGACATTAAAGTCAGGTGGATTTGCACCCCAGGCCATAGCTTTCTTGGGGGCTGGTCTGGAGGACCAGGACCATGAAGTCAGCACATCATTCTGGACCAGAACCCCGAACCACGTGTCCTCTGCATATTAAATACCCTCTCCCAGAGAGCACCACTCCCACTGGGTATGCTCCGAGAGAGAGCAACTTAAGCACCTGACCAGACCATAGTTCCATGCCTGCCAGAGGAGACAGTGCCCCCTGTAGCCAGGCTGAACATCTCACAGTCCAGTCAGACTGATGCAGAGGCCCAATTTAGATAATTATACCCAAACCAAACTGCAGTTTAGGCCACTTTAACTTTAGAACAATGCATAGTGCGTGCTCTTCAGGAGCCGCTGCTACATATACTATAGTTTTTTTTTTATATACAACTATACAACTAATATATAAATATACATATAATATATTTAGTAGCTGAGCTGCCCACCCTGAGCTGGTCTGCTAAAGGTGGGGGGGGGGGGGGGGGGGTGCAGCTGCACACATCTATTTTTATATATAATATACACATAGTAGCTGAGCTGCCCCCCAAGCTGATCTGATAACGGGGGTGCTGCTGGACACAGCTATAATATATATATGTACAGTAGCTGAACCTCCAACTCTGAGCTGGTCTGATAAGGGGAGTGACACCGGGTTTTTACACACCAGGTGACACCAAACCTAGTGACACCACTGGGCTTGTCTCAGCTTGGTGAATTTAAACAAGAAAAAGGATCTTTTTTTGCCGCACATCCTACAAAATCTAGTCATGGAGGTCCCCCAAGGCTGAGTCCAGTGGACAGGGCGAAACATGTCAGAGCGGGCAAGGCCTGGATGGATTCTGAGCTGAGACTGTTGCTACCATCACTACCTATGGGTTTTGTTGGATGTGCGGGAATGATCCTTCTCCTTGTTTGCATATTTCAGAGGAAATTGAGATATTCACGTATTTATTTCATTGGTGAGTCAGTCTATTTCTTGGCCTATTCCTCTTTGTTTCGGCCTCCCATCTTTTTTTTCTTGCGCAGTTAGCACTTCATGTGCAATTCATTGAGGGTCACACATCATCCCCATCTATTCTGATTTTCATGGCAGTTTCCATTGGCTTTCTTTCTTTAGCCACTTTCAGACAGGACCATTTTGCTGGCTTAAGACCAGACTCGCACTTTTTGCGATTCAGCACTGCGTCGCTTTAACTGACAAATGTATGGTCGTGCGACGTGGCTCCCAAACAAAATTGACGTCCTTTTTGTCCTACAAATAGAGCTTTCTTTTGGTGGTATTTGATCACCTCTGCGTTTTTTTTTGTGTGCTATAAACAAAAAAAAGCGTCAATTTTGAAAAAAACGCATTATATTTTACTTTTTGCTATAATAAATATTTGCCAAAAATATATATATAAAAAAACATTTTTTTTCCTCATTTTAGGCCGATACGTATTCTACATGTTTTTGGTAAAAAAAAATCGCAATAAGTGATAATTGATTGGTTTGCGCAAAATATATAGCATTTACAAAATAGGGAGTTTAGATAGTTTTATAGCATTTTTATTAATTTTTTTTTTTACTATTAATGGCGGCGATCATCGATTTTTTTTTTTATTTTTTTTTATTGTGACTGCGACATTATGGTGGACAAATCAGACATTGTTGACACATTTTTGGGACCATTGTCATTTATACAGCAATCAGTGCTATACAAATGCACTGATTCCTGTGTAAATGACACTGGCAGTGAAGGGGTTGACCAGGGGGTGGCAGTGTAGGGGTTAAGTGTGTCCTAGGGGCGTGTTACTAACTGTGGGGGGCTGGGCTGTGTGTTAGTGAACACCGATCTCTGCTCCAATAACAGGGAGCAGAGATCAGTATCACTTGTTGCTAGGCAGAACGGGGAGATATTTACTTCCGCATCTCCCCCTTCAGCTTCCCCGTGAGACGATCGCAGGTATCCCTGCGGCGATCGAGTCCGCGGGACCCGCGACCAGACCCACGGGGGTCCCGAACGGCGTCCCACGCACGTGATTGCATGGCGGCATTCTTAAAGGGACGTACCTGTACGCCCATATGCCTGTCAGTGCCATTCTGCCGACATACATCGTCATGGACGTGGGAAGTGGTTAATTTTCGACCTTAGTAACCTTCTTTTACCTTCATACTCCTCTTGGTACTACCAGCTCCTCCTGAGCTCTCGGGAGTGAAATGGCCCACAGAGTAAAGAGTAATGAGCTTCTTCTTTTTGCTTGGTGTCCATCCTCTGAGGAAAGGGCTTCTACAACAGAGGCCTGCTATGCATTGCAGTTAAACATTCCCTTTTAGGAGGCCTACATTTACAGCCGTGTCTCCTCCTTTCTATGGCTCCCCTCTAAGGATTCAGTCACACATATCTTCCCAAATCCAGGCTTTGTCTGCTATGCCCTCTGCCTCTTTAGATAACCCATTGTGCTCTGGGAATGTATTTACTTGTCATCTGATGTTTATTGACAACAGTAAAATTGTATATGCATAATATAAGTTGTATCTAATAGCAGTGTACAAAGAAGGACAGCTACAGCAGTTTAGAACTAGCTTTTGAAGTAAGGTGCACATGGAAGGGCTTTGCACAACACAAAAACAAAAGATTTCCCAGCACACTTACCAGCTTGCCTGCAAATAAATCCAAAAATGCACAATCTAACACTTGACATTAAAAACAGAGGTCTTAGTTGCACACATTTGCAAATGGGGAAGCTGCACTGCTTTGCCAAGGCTGCTCTGTAAAGTGCGAGGTCCTAAGGCCTCGTTCACACAAGGCGTATGAATCCATACCCCGTGTGAGGGCAGTGGGTACAGGCACTCCATGCATCCCCGTGCAGGCAGTCACATTGCACACATTTGCAAATGTATGTGGAAGCTGCACTGCCTCGTCAAGGCTCCTCTGTACAGTGCAGTTTTTTTTTTTTTTTGTGTTTTTTTTGTGTGATTATCCAGACCCGTGTAGATGTAGAGGAAGGCGAAAAAAACCCTGATAAAGCATGGTGTCATTTGCTCTAACAGGGAAAAAATTCCTTCCTGACCCCCGAAGGCGATCGGATTACTCCCTGTATTATACATCTGTGGGTGGACATTACAATGTCTTTTGATGGTTTTCAATTTAAAACAGCTTGTTTGATGAATATCAAAAAGTAATGTACAAAAATGAGGAATCTTTGTTCATCAGGATCTTTGAATATGATATCAATGTCTTTACAGATGAACTGTCCTCCCCAAATTTCTCATGAATATATCGGTATATAGATCCAATCCATCATGTCACATCAAGAACTATTGTCCAAATATGGGAGGAATCTTCATCATCATATCCATCCACCTCTTTAATGCTGGATTCACACATATGCAGTTTTAGTGCTATTTGCAGTTTGCAGATTTGCACTACAGTCCATTTAACATTGTTTCCTATGGAACACATTCTGTAGTGCAAAATGCAAAGAGCACTAGAAATGCATAGGTGTGAATCCAGCCTACGGGGACGCAGCGGCTGGACAAACACAGCCCTAATTTAACAGGTGTGCAGGAGTGGGTGAGTGGCCCTGAATGCACACAAATTAGGACCTGTGTTCCCCGGCTGCCCGGCTGCTCCGTCCCCATAGCGTAACATAGGCTGTCAGCACCCTGCTGTGGGTGAGCTTGCTGGTTGGCATCCTGCTGTGGGTGGGTTATTGGCCGGCACCCTGATGCAGGTGGGCTTGCTGGCTGCCACCCTGATGCGGGGAGGCTTGCTGGCTGACACCCTTATGTGGGGGCTTGCTGGCTGGCACCCTGATGTTGGTGGGCTTGCTGGCTGGCACCCTGATGTTGGTGGGCTTGCTGGCTGGCACCCTGATGTTGGTGGGCTTGCTGGCTGCCACCCTGATGCGGGGAGGCTTGCTGGCTGACACCCTTATGTGGGGGCTTGCTGGCTGGCACCCTGATGTTGGTGGGCTTGCTGGCTGGCACCCTGATGTTGGTGGGCTTGCTGGCTGGCACCCTGATGTTGGTGGACTTGCTGGCTGGCACCCTGATGTTGCTGGGCTTGCTGGCTGGCACCCTGATGTTGCTGGGCTTGCTGGCTGGCACCCTGTTAGAGAAATTAAGTATTATACCTCTAAATGTCAACTATGAATATGCATAGAAATATAGCTTTATCTTAATTAAGTTTAAAATGCTTAGAAATATGTTTTATATAACCCTATTATACTTCAATATGCTGAATAATCATATAACTATGAAAATGCTTACATTAGCAGAAATTGAAAAACACATAGCTCACATCAATGCCAATGATGGATGCATGGATTTTTGAAGCCTGAGCGTACATGTAACCATTTCTCTTGAATATGGAATTAATGTCTTACCTTGACTTGAGAGACGGTCTGATTATTCTCCAACACACCCTGCTGTGGGTGGACTTGCTGGCTGGCAGGCACCCTGTTGCAGGTGGGCTTCATGGCTCGCACTCTGCTGTGGGTGGACTTGCTGGCTGGCAGGCACCCTGTTGAAGGTGGGCTTCATGGCTCGCACTCTGCTGTGGGTGGACTTGCTGTCTGGCAGGCACCCTGTTGCAGGTGGGCTTCATGGCTCGCACTCTGCTGTGGGTGGACTTGCTGGCTGGCAGGCACCCTGTTGCAGGTGGGCTTCATGGCTCGCTGGCTGGCAGGCACCCTGTTGCAGGTGGGCTTCATGGCTCGCACTCTGCTGTGGGTGGCTCCTCTGTACAGTGCAGTTTTTTTTTTTTTCATCTGTATCTTCTGAGGATGATATCAATGTCTTTACAGATGAATTGTCCTCTCCGTATCTCTCATGAATATATGGGTATAGCAGTACAATCCACGTATTATGTCACATCAAGAACTATTGTCCAAATATGACCAATCTTCATCATGTCCATCCACCCTTGGGCTTTCTGGCTTGCAGCCTGCTGTGGCTGGCTGGCTGGCCTCCCTGCTGTGGGTGGGCTTGCTAGCTGGCCTCCCTGCTGTGGGTGGGCTTTCTGGCTTGCAGCCTGCTGTGGCTGGCTGGCTGGCCTCCCTGCTGTGGGTGGGCTTGCTGGCTGGCCTCCCTGCTGTGGGTGGGCTTGCTGACTGGCCTCCCTGCGTTGGGTGGGCTTTCTGGCTGGCACCCTGCTGTGAATGGGCTTTCTGTCTGGCACCCTGCTGTGGGTGGGCTTGCTGACTGACACCTTGCTGTGGGTGGATGGCTGGCTGACACCTTGCTATGGTTGGCTGGCTGGCACCCTGATATGGGTGGGCTTGCTGGCTGGCACCCTGATGTTGGTGGGCTTGCTGGCCGGCACCCTGATGTTGGTGGGCTTGCTGGCTGGCACCCTGATGTTGGTGGGCTTGCTGGCTGGCACCCTGATGTTGGTGGGCTTGCGGACTGGCACCCTGATGTTGATGGGCTTGCTGACTGGCACCCTGATGTTGGTGGGCTTGCTGACTGGCACCCTGATGTTGGTGGGCTTGCTTACTGGCACCCTGATGTTGGTGGGCTTGCTGACTGGCACCCTGATGTTGGTGGGCTTGCTGACTGGCACCCTGATGTTGGTGGGCTTGCTGGCTGGCACCCAGATGTTGATGGGCTTGCTGACTGGCACCCTGATGTTGGTGGGCTTGCTGACTGGCACCCTGATGTTGGTGGGCTTGCTTACTGGCACCCTGATGTTGGTGGGCTTGCTGACTGGCACCCTGATGTTGGTGGGCTTACTGACTGGCACCCTGATGTTGGTGGGCTTGCTGGCTGGCACCCAGATGTTGATGGGCTTGCTGGCTGGCACCCAGATGTTGGTGGGCTTGCTGACTGGCACCCTGATGTTGGTGGGCTTGCTGGCTGGCACCCTGATGTTGTTGGGCTTGCTGGCTGGCACACTGATGGAACACACTCTCCACTAAACACTACACTACACTACACTACACTACACTACACTACACACTAAACACACCACACATTACACACTAAACACACCACACACGACACACCACACATGACACACGACACACGACACACGACACACCACACACTACACACACCACACACTACACACACTACACACACTACACACACACCACACTACACACTATAGGTTGATCATGTCGATGTTAGGGAATCCAGGCAAGAATACTTTCTTTCCTGGAATTTCCAATGCCTTGCCATCTATCGCTGACGGAGGAAGTCGAGAAGATGTTTCCATGTCCATGTTGGTGGGCTGTAAAATGAAAAAACAAATATGAGATTCTGTATTCATAGATTTCTGACCTGAGTAAATATCAGGATATTGCTTAAAGCCCAATACCTGAAACAAGTATAAATTACCCTTGCAGTATTTGTGTGTGTGTGTGTGTGTGTGTGGGGGGGGGGGGTGGATTTTGTGCCTAGGGGTAGAGGAATAAGGTATACTAATGTATTCCTTTCTTTGGACAGCCTTCATCTATGCAACCCATCCCTCACAGACCTTCTCTAAAGCTTTCCCAGCCACGGTCACATTCTTACCCCCACATACAATGTAAGACTGATAGGCCTGTATTGTACATGATGATGCAGAGAGGTTAGGGCTAGGTCCCTCTTTCTCTGCCCCTAGAGTTTACAAGCAATAAAACATTAGAGTGCAGGGTGGGGTAGGGTTGGTGGTTGCCTATTGCGCAATCTATTTATTTTTTGAGTTGGGCTTTAACATTGACTAACTTCTTTAATACAACCTAGAACCTTCTTCCTCTTTCCATGCAGTGGAGGAGCAGATAGGATACAAATCTAGATGCAAACTACATGTCTGGTCCCATGCCTTCCACCACATCATGGTGGTCAAAGTCACATGTCCTAGACACCCCAGACATTGTATTATGAACCATTTCACCTTCTCCCTTCAACTATCACTCCCAGCTGTGCACCAATGGGGTTTATATACTAAAACTGGAGAGTGCAAAACCTGGTGCAGCTCTGCATGGTAACCAATCAGCTGACATGTTTTTGTCAAAGCTTTATTGAACAAGCAGAAAGTTAGAAGCTGATTGGCTACCATTCACAGCTGCATCAGATTTATCACTCTCCAGTTTTAGTAAATCATCCCCATTGTGTCTGATGCCTAGAAAGTTACATTCTTATTTACTTCCGTAGAAAATGAAATATTGACTGATTAGTCTGTGAGGTTTTCCTGCAGGCTGGGATATGTCTGTACCCCCTATATTAGCTGTAAGGACACAGCAATGCTCCTTACAGTGTGTAACAATCTTCTTTTTGAATCCTCATCTTATAAAGATTTGTGTACTTACCGGACCTACAGAGAAAGGGGGCCGTCCTTTCCCTTGTTCCATCGACTTCCAATTGATGAACCTCATGAATGGATGCCGTCTTATGTCGCTGCCAACTCCAAGCCTCTTCTCCGGACATTTGCATAGCAGCTATAAAAGAGAAATTAAGAGTTATTTTGAGTTCATTTTGCACTTTTTAGAAAATAAAAAAAAAACTTTGACTACAGTGCGTCTCCTCCTGGGCGGTCCTTTCACCCATTGGAGGATCATAGCATGTGAAGGCACATATATAGCCAAGTACAGGTGCTGGATGTCTACTGACATGGATGGAATTCATATTATATTCCAGCACAACAAATCAGTGTTGTGCTGGAATGTTATGTTATGATGTGCCGCCATTAGATGGCTTCTAACTCCCTGAGATCTTTAGATTGGTGGTGACACTTTAAGGAGAATTACAGCCACGAGAAAAGGGAGGAGATTGGATATTTTTAAAGATCTTTTTTTCTTCTCATTAACATCATTTATCAGCACCGGGCGATAAAAGCAGTTTAATGAATGGAGTTGGAATGGGTTAGAACCCCTCTGTTAGGTTGTGGTTGCTTTCTGTGTCCCCCCTTTGTGAGATTTCCATGTCCTCAGGACATGATATGAAACAAAATGTCTACAACAGGGACACAATGACGGCAGGTGATCTAATCCTCCCCACTATGTTCAAAACAATAATAAATGGGGAGGAGTTCTGCTTTAATAACCTCATACAATGTGCACATCAGCGATTGACCCCATGTGGCATCATCGTCTGAGCCCTAAGCCCCAGGATGAAGTATTCCCATTGGATCTTCACCATGGAATGAAGAAGCCAAACTACCCAACAATCCAGCTGACAACCAGAATTGGCAACACCCCTACATTATACCGCTAAAGCAGCAGCAGTAGGCCTAGAAACCTTCCCTGTGCTTCTTCAGAATTAGAAAATGTCTTGTACTTACTCCTCCCAGGAAGTGCTTCAGATGTTGGTCCATGTCCGGGGGGTAAACAGGATCTTCATAATTCACGGCCCTCCTGTATACCTGAGTGGTATCGTCACGGAATGGTACAGTTCCTGTGGCCATCTTGTATATGACAACCCCCATGGAAAACCAGTCGGGTGCAAACTGGTAGAAGTCGCCATTGATAACCTGCCAATCAGAGAAGAGAAATCAGTTACTTAGTTCCTACAAACTTAGCATCCTTTTATAAGAGAAATAATAATATATATTCATTGAACGTGTATTCTAAGGGAGGCATTTACAAAGCATCAGTATGTCCTTACTGTGGCAATAGCGCTACTTTAATAAAAATGACATTTATAAAGCACAGCGGTGGAATTGGGACTTTGAGTGCTATTACAGGGAATGGGTGTAAACATAAAAAATAAAAAATAAACTTGAGCGAGAGCCTAGTCATGTGATTCACCCTAATCAAATCAGAGTTCTCTTTGTTATGCTAAGTATATAGAACTTCATAGGATACCACAGGCTCTACACAGTGGCATGCATTTAATGAATGGGCCGTAATTCTGCAGATTGTAACAGAGAGCAGATAGTGATATCTGCTCTCCAGTAGAAATCATTGCAACATTAACCTTGATGTAGCTTTTTAAAATTTGATATGTTTACTATTTCATATGTCCATTATTATAGATATTGTAGCTAGACTCGCTTTAAGCAAGAGGAATAGCAAAGAACAACCACTGTGCCCAACAGCTAACCAGGAGGCAGAGGCGGCATACGCAATGGCTGCCCCCATGGACATATATTAACCACTTCAGCCTGGACCATTTGGCTGGCCAAAGACCAGAGCAATTTTTGTGATTCAGCACTGCGTCGTTTTAACTGACAATTGCCGGTCATGCTATGTGGCTCCCAAACAAAATTGATGTCTTTTTTTCCCCCCACAAATAGAGCTTTCTTTTGGTGGTATTTGATCACCTCTGGTTTTATTTTTTGCATTAAAAACAAAAAAAGAGCAACAATTTTGAAAAATAGCTATTTTTTTTTTACTTTTTGCTATAATAAATATCCCCCAAAAAAATATAAAAACACATTTTTTCCTCAGTTTAGGCTATATATTCTTCTACATGTTTTTGGTAAAAAAAAAAATCACAATAAGCGTTTGAGTGGTTAACCACGAGGGGGCTAGGAAGGGGGTTAAGTGTGTCCTAGGGATGTGTTCTAACTGTTAGGGGGTGTGGCTATGAGTGGCACGTCACTGATCGCTGCTCCCTATAGCAGATGAACAGTGACAGGTCACTAGGAAGAACGGGGAGAAGTTGTGTTTACACTGACATCTCCCTATTCTTCAGCTCCATGACATGATCGCGGGACACCGTCGGACATCGAGTTTGGGGGTCCCGTGGGCATGATCTTGGAGCTTGCACGTGACCACACAACAGCAAATTTAAAGGGACGTACCTCTACGCCCATTTGCCTATCCGTGCCATTGTGTTGACGTATATGTTCGTGCGGCGGTCAGCAAGTGGTTAACATATTTTTTTAAAATAATTTTAAGAGCTTAATGATTCCCAATCAGGTGTTTTACATTGCAGTGTTCTGTATGCAATATAAAATGTTTATATTACAAGTATCAGAGGGATAGTGATTGGATTGTGATATGCTGAATAGATGAGGTCTAGTGTTGGGTAAAAAGAGCGTGACTTACTTCTGGCGCTATGTATCCAATCGTTCCGGCTACGCCCGTCACCTTCCTATTACCAAACAGATCCATTTCTGCCAATCCATAGTCTGCAATACGGACGTGACCTTCATTGTCCATTAAGATGTTGCTCAACTTGAGGTCTCTATGAACTATGCCACGTCCGTGGAGGAACTCAAGTCCGCAGGCTATTTCCGCCGCAATGAATCTATAAAAGAGAAAAATTCATTAGATTTTACAGTGATTAGACTTAAGTATAAACATTATCCATGGGCAGGGGGAGGGAGTACCTGGCTCTATCCCATTACCGGTCCCAACTTTGAGCTTGTTTAGGTTACCGTACGGTCGGAGTTCTGGGCATGGCACCTGCTCACCATTTCTGGTTTTACCAGATTCTGGAGTCTCCTGGGAGAACCCATTGGTAGGATCCAGGCTGTAAACATGCTTGTCACAGCAATAGGCATGTGACCGGTACTATAAGACCCCAAGTCTCTCCTCTGCCCTTAACAGCATTCACAACACCGAGATCTGAGTTTTTGAATGATTTTGATTTCTTAAATATGTCAGGTCTCAATGTCATCACATCCGTGGTACCATAGCGGAGAGCCGATCGATCACGATCACAGCTTTGTTCAGCTGTCTGACCAGCCAGTAGACGTGCCGGCTGGTCGCCTGGGTCTCCCGGTATGATGAGAGAGCCTGAGAAATCTGTGGTAGGTGCCGGGAGTGGAGGAAGTCCCCTCCTGCTGCATGTAAAACCAATCCAGCTGTTAGACCGCCACCTCTAAAAAGCAGTACCAGGGTTATGAGGTACCAGTACATCATTGGTCCAGAAGTGTTAACCCCTTCGTGCTGGTGGTATGCATATATGTGGCCTCTAGGTGGGTGGGAATTAATGCTGAGAGGCCGCATATATGGGTGCCAGAATGTAAACAGAGCTGTCCTGAGGATGCACTCCCGGCACAGTTACCGCTGCCTAAAGGAAAGCTCCCGATATCTACATGCGATTGGGAGCTCTCTGATCATGTGACCACTGTGACAGCTAATCATGGCGGCGGTCACATGATCAGAAACCCAGCTCCATCTCCCGGCAAACCTCTTAGAGAACGTTACTAGGTGACTCTGGACTGTCTCCATCTCCTTCCCCACATGGTGCAATCACTGCCGCTTTGGAGAAACTGGGATTGCAGAATGCCATGTGTGTGAACAGTCTACTTGGAACACCAACCCTACTATAATATAGCGTATCTAAGCTTGGGAGAGGCGCGGGGTCCACCAATTTTTGGCGGGACGGAGTGACATTACTCTAAAGTATCTACGTCAGATCTGGGTGGACTGATGTAGCTACGCATTCTAATGGAGTCCAATGTAATTCTAAACTCCTAAAAGCCTGGATTGTAAAGCAACATATCTTATAAAGATTACTTTCTATTCTATTCTCATTGTGGTGATGAGACTTACCTTATGACGGAAATAGGAAGAGGGAAATGTTTATTGGTGAAATCAAACAGATCCCCTCCAGAGACGTATTCCATAGCGAAACAGGCAGAATGGCGGGTCTGAAAAGTGGTGTAAAGTTGGGTGAGGAATGGACACCCTGCCGCCATCTGCATGACCTTCTGCTCTGTTTCAATGGCGCTACGTTGATCTGAAGTCTTCACTACAGACTTGATGGCCATGATCTTCTTGGCTGCAGAATGAGTTGCCAGAAAGACCTGTCCGAATCCGCCTTCTCCGAGCAGGCGGTGCAATATGAAAGGTGACTGGCTGTCGCCGTGTGATGGTATTGATTGGACATTTCCTGCTGTGACAAGTTTGATGTTTCTAGTGTCACAGCTCGGGGGAGTGACAAGAGGCGGGACTTCTGCTGCTGCAATCCTCAGAGGCTTTCTAGCTGGTGCGGCATTTCTCATGATCTTTCTAATCGCTGAAATATTTCTCATGCCCTCTCTAGTGTCACAGCCGGGGGGAGTAACAAGAGGCGAGACTTCAGCGGCGACGGCAATTTTCATGGGCTTTCTAGCTGGCGCGGCATTTTTCATGATCTTCCTAATGGCTGCAATATTTCCCCTGATGTTATTAGGGACACAGCTCTGGGGAGTCCTCACAGATGATATGGTGTGGACTACATCCCTCTCATGATCCAGAAAGCCATTAAATGGCTCAGGTCTTATCTCTGGAATCATGCTTTCCATTATAAATGGTCTCATTTCACTGGTTAAAAACACAGTGAAAATCATACGCTAGAAGAAGAAATCTCTTAGGAGCTCAGAATAGGTCTTCACACCAAGAGAAGTCAGACTCTTCTGAGCTCCACAGGTGTGAGACTGCTTTTTATAGCGGCACTGCCAATGACATCCTAGAGCTGGTCACACTGACCAATCACATCGCAGTGCTTGTCACGCCGGCCAATCAAATCACAGTGCTGGTCACCGTGACTCCTCCCCTAAGTTGGCAAAAAGCCAGCCAGTACAGTCACATGACCTCAGCCAGTACAGTCACATGACCTCAGCCAGTACATTTCTGGATTTCAACTGTCAACTGTCAGATTTCAAATTTTCTCTATTCTGTGGGGGAGGGGAGGATGAGATGACTGCTGAGATTTACATTTCTGCAATAAACAAGTTTATTTCTGTTTTACTTCCCATAAATAGATAGATAGATAAATGTAAAAAAATTACAAATAACAAGAACATTTTTGCTATTTAGCACTGTTCTAATTCAATTGGCAATTACATCATTATGCAACACTGTATACAAATGAAATTTTCTTTTGGTGGTATTTGATCTCCACTGGTATTTTTTATTATATAAATAAAAAAACAGAATATTCAAATAAATGTAAAAAAGACCAAAAAAAAAGTTTCAGTTATAAAACATATCTAATAATATAGTTTTAAAAAAAATCTTCATAAATTTAGATCAAAATGCATTCTGCTACTTGTCTTCGCTATAAAAAAAAAGATGTATATTAATTGTTTTCTTACTTATAGCATTTACAATATTTTTGTTAAAAAAAATGAAAAAAGACTAAAAATGAAAAAAAATATTTTTTTTTACTTTCTGCTATAAATCATATCCAATAAGTATATATATTTTTGGTAAAAAAAAAAGCCAAAATGTTGAAAAACAATATTTATTATTTTTTTTATGAAAAAACACCAAAAATTCAAAAAAGGAATATTTTTTATTTTTGTTTATAAAACATATCCAATAAAATTATTTAAAAAAATTTAATTTCTTCATCAATTTAGGCCAATATGTATTCATATTTTTGGTAAAAAAAAAAAAAAATCCCAATAAGCGTATATTGATTGGTTTGCGCAAAGTTTATAGCTTCTATAAACTATGGGACATTTTTATTAATTTATTTTTAGTAGTAATGGCAGCGATTCGCGACTTCGAGCGGCACTGGAATATTGCAGCGGCCATTTGTGACATCTAACTGACAATTTTTGGGGACTAGTGAGGCTAATACAGTGATCAGTGCTAAAAAATATGCACTGTCACTGTACTAATGACATTGGCTTAGAACGGGTTAAACATCAGAAGTGATCAAAGGGTTAAATGCGTGCCTGACCAGAGTTTTACTACGGTGGGGGAGGTGGTTGTACTAGGGGAAGGCATGGATCATTGTACTACTCTGGGGAAGTGATCATTATTATTATTATTATTTTATTTTTTTTACACATTATGTTTGCATATAGCAATGAATTTTGTTACTTTAACCACTTGGGTACCGCGCTATTGCCGAATGACGGCATTAGCGCGGACCTAGATTTCCGGGACTACGTCTATTGACGTCGTCCCGGTTACGAGCGGCCTGCGCGCCCCCTGAGGGGCGCGCGCGGCGCGCTCTGTGATCGGCGAGTCTATGAGACTCGCCTGATCACCGATCCGTGCAAGGGGTCGATCCCGACCCCTTATCACGTGATCAGCTGTCAGCCAATGACAGCTGATCATGTGATAGAACGGAGCCGGTAATCGGCTATTATTCCTGATCAGTCCCGATCACGGCCAGCAATGCAAGGCACCACATGCCACCTGCCAATGCCCACCTGCCTCCCGCAGTGCCATCCTGAAGGATAAATAAAAGTAAAAGTAAGTGCCCCCCGTCTGTGCCCACAGTGCCACCCACAGTGCCACCCACAGTGCCACCCACAGTGCTACCCCACAGTGCCACCCAATCTGCCTCAAAGGTGCTGCACCCCAGTGCCGCCCATCAGTGCCCAGCAGTGCCGCCCATCAGTGCCCAGCAGTGCCACCTATCAGAGCCACCTATCAGTGCCACCTATCAGTGCCCATCAGTCCCATCTATCTGTGGTACCTATCAGTGCCCATCCGTGCCACTTATCCGTGCCACCCATCCGTGCCATTTTATCTGTGCCCATCAGTGCCGCCTTATCTGTGCCCATCGGTGCCGCCTTATCTGTGCCTATTAGTGCCGCCTTAACTATGCCTATCAGTGCCCACCAGTGCAGCCTATCAGTGCCCACCAATGCAGCCTATCAGTGCCCACCAATGCAGCCCATCAGTGCCCACCAATGCAGCCTATCAGTGCCGCCTAATCAGCGCACTTCAATGAAGGAGAAAAATTACCCGTTTGCAAAATTTTATAACAAACTATTAAAACATGATTTTTTTTTTTTTTTTGCATCTTTTTTTGTTTGTTTAGCAAAAAATAAAACTCCGAGCTGTAACTAAATACCACCAAAAGAAAGCTCTATTTGTGGGAAAAAAATGATAAAAATTTCATTTGGGTACAGTGTTGTATGCCCGCGCAATTGTGATTCAAAGTGTATCAGCGCTGAAAGCTGAAAATTGGTCTGGGACTGAGGGGGGTTTAAGTGCCCAGTAAGCAAGTGGTTAAGCAAGAAATTTACTGAATGAAAGAATGAAATGGATTTGTTTAGTTTATTTTGTTGTGATTGGCCCCAGTCTACTCCATGTGATCACTGTGACTAATCTCAGCTAACTTTTGGTTACAGCGGTCACATGGTACTGACAGCGGACCGGTACACTTATCAGTCATCAGCTGTGTCTGGTAGAGACAGTCGGTGACAGATCGCACCGCAGCACACCCCCGCTTCATATGATGTCCACCCGAAGCGACAAATAGCCCCCCCCCCCCCCAGGCATCTTTCTGCCAGAGGCCGGACGGCAACGGATTAAGCAAATCCTTTTGTGTGAATGTTTTTGTTGATTTCCTTACTGGAGATCCTGCCAGTAACGGCAGTTTTCTTAACCGCTTCAATACCAGGAATTTACCCCCCTTCCTGACAAAGTAAATTTTCAGCTTTCTGAGCTGTCGCTGTTTGAATGACAATTGCGCGGTCATGCTACACTGTACCCAAACAGAATTGTTATCATTTTGTTCCCACAAATAGAGATTTCTTTTGGCGGCATTTGATCATCTCTGCAGTTTTTATTTTTTGCTAAACAAATAAAAAAAAGACTGAACATTTTGAAAAAAAAATAAGTTTTGCTTTTTTGTTTCTGTTATAAAATGTTGTAAATAAGTAAGTCCTCTCCTTGACTGATAAGGCGGCACTCAGGGGCACTGATAAAGCAGCACCGATGAGGTGGCACCAGTGAGTGGCACTGACGATGGGCACTTATATGCAGCACTGATGGGTGCCACTAATATACAGCACTGATGGGCATTGATAGGCAGGACTGATCGGAACTTGTTGGAGGTACTGGTGGGCACTGATAGGTGGCACTGGGCACTGAAAGGCTGCAAAGAGGGGTACTTATGGGTGGCACTGATAGGGGCACTGCTGGCCACTGATATGCGGCACTGATGGGCATTGATATGTGGCACTGATGGGCACTGATACATGGCACTGATAGGCATCCCTGGTGGCACTGGCAGTGGTAGGCATTGTGAGTGGGCACTGATTGCCAGCTGCCTGGGCATTGATTGGCAGCTGCCTTGACACAGATTTGCATTTCCCTGGTGGTCTGGGGGTGCATACCTGGTGTTCCAGTGTGGATGGTCATCCTGGTGGTCCTGGGCAGGATCCGAGGGGGGGCAGGACTGATAAACAATCAGCACAGACCCCCCTGTTAGGAGAGCAGCCGATCGTCTCTCCTCTGCTCACGTCTATCAGACACGAGTGAGGAAAAGCCGATCAACAGCTCTTCCTGTTTACATCGTGATCAGCCGTGATTGGACATGGCTGATCACGTGGTAAAGAGTCTCCATTGGAGGCTCTTTACTGAGATCGGTTTAGCGGTGTGTCAGACTGACACACCGCACCACCAATCACCGCGATGCGCTCGGCTGCTGTTATCCTGCTGAACATCATATGACGCCCAGTCAGGATAACCCAACCACCGCCCAGCCGTCATTTTGCTATAGGCCGGGCGGGAAGTGGTTAAAGTGGAACTAAACTCTTCTTTCCTTTACAGCCAGGGGAGCTGCCATCTTAGCCTCTGTTTGATCTGCAGCTGCCATGATGCTGCACATGTGATCAGATGTGTCACCAGTCATTTGATGGCTTAATAGTTCAGTTGAGAGCACAAGCAACTGTGTCAGTTAGCATTATTGACACGCTTTAAATGTTACTGTTGGGAATCTGTTATATTGATGGGTTTAGGCCACTTTAAGCAAATCCTTTTGTGTGAATCTTTGTTGAGTTTCTTACCTGGAGATCCTGCCAGTAACAGCATTTCCTGATGGGGACTTACAATGCTAAGACACTACTTTGCTATTAGCAGCAGCGTTGTCTTGCTGTGTGCACCCTGCCATTGGGCCATTGGGCTGTCTATCATGTACACAACCCAACAGCCAACTGAAGTAGCTTCCATGGCCAGGTGACAACGCTGATGTAAATTGTGGCTTATGGTTGTCATCCTGCAACAGGAAGTGCTGCTGCTACTGGCTGGGCCTCCAGGGAAGTAACTTTGTAAAATACAGAGCATCCGGAAAGTATTCACAGCCCTTCACTTTTTCCACATTTTGTTATGTTACAGCTTTATTCCAAAATGGATTAAATGTATTATTTTCCTCAAAATTCTAGAAACAATACCCCATAATGACATCATGAAAGAAGATTGCTTGAAATATTTGCAAATTTATTAATAATAAAAAACGAAAAAAAATCCCATGTACAGAAGTATTCACAGCCTTTGCCTTGACACTTACAATTGCGCTCAGGTGCGTCCTGTTTCCACTATTCTTGAGATGTTTATACAACTTGATTGGAGTCCACCTGTGATAAATTCGGTTGATTGGACATGCACACACACCTGTCTATATAAGGTCCCACAGTTAACAGTGCATGTCAGAGCACAAACCAAGCCATGAAGTCCAAGGAATTGTCTGTAGACCTCCAAGACAGGGTTGTTTTGAGGCACAGATCTGGAGAAGGGTACAGAAAAATTTCCACAGCATTGAAGGTCCCAATGAGCACAGTGGTCTCCATCAACTAGTAAATGGAAGAAGTTTGGAACCACCAGGATTCTTTTTGGAGAGTGGGCTTCCCGACAAAGCTGAGCGATCGGGGGAGAAGGGCCTTAGGGATGTGACCAAGAACCCGATGGTCACTCTGACAGCGCTCCAGTGTTTCTCTATGGAGAGAGGAGAACCTTCCAGAAGAACAACCATCTCCACCAATCAGACCAGACGGAAGCCACTCCTCAGTAAAAGGCACACAACTAGAGTTCGCCAAAAGTCACCTGAAGGACTCGCAGACCATGAGAAACAAAATTCTCTGGTCTGATTAAACAAAGATTGAACTCTTTGGCCTGAATGGCAAACGTCATGTCTGGAGGAAACCAGTCACTGCTCATCACCTGGCCAATACTATCCCTACAGTGAAGCATGGTGGTGGCTTCTGAAAATACAGATGACCTGGCTGTGACCCAGAACAAGCATGGAGCCAATGAAAGCAGATCTCCTCCTAATTTGTGTACTTGTTCTGGGTCAGTGCAAGAGAAAGGCTCAGAGCCAGAGGATCAGCATGACAGCCAGGCAGCTCGCTTTTCCAGGAGGAGAGGTTAGCAATGGCAGCTTGATGGTGATCCTAGTTCCCTGAATGTGTATGTATTACCCAAATCTATATTTATTATGTCTGGCATCAAGTCTCTCTGTATACAGTTTTCTTAAAGTGGAACTAAACCCTTCTCTCCTTTACAGCCAGGGGAGCTGCCATATTAGCTCTATTTATCTGCAGCTGCCATTATGCTGCACATGTGATCAGTTATGTCACCAGTCATTTGATGGCTTGACAGTTTGGTTGAGAGCACAAGCAACTGTGTCAGTTAGCATTATTGACACGCTTTAAATGTAACTGTTGAGAATCCGTTAAATTGATGGGTTTAGGCCACTTTAAGCAAATCCTTTTGTGTGAATCTTTTGCCGAATTTCTTACCTGGAGATCCTGCCAGTAACAGCACTTCCTGATGGGGACTTACAATGCTAAGTCACCAGTTTGCAATTAGCAGCAGTGTTGTCGGCCTGCTGTGTGCACCCTGCCATTGGGCCATTGGGCTGTCTATCATGTATACAACCCAACAGCCAACTGAAGTAGCTTCCATGGCAGGGTGACAACGGTGATGTAAATTGTGGCTTAGGGTTGTCATCTGCAACAGGAAGTGGTGTTGCTGGCAGGATCTCCAGGTAAGAAACTGTGAAATTCAATTTGTTTTGTTATAAACTGTATACAGTGAGATATGATGCCAGATATACTCAATAATTGATTTTGGGTTTCCATACACTTAGGGCCCTTTAAAACTGATCAGTTTTTGATGCACTTTTGTTGTTTAACCCCTTGGTGCCAACTGCCGCCGGTCCTTTAAAGGATTTGAACTGCTGGAAGGTGAGGCAGGGTGGGGCTTATGGTCATGTGACCAGGGCCGGACTGGGAATAAAAACCAGCCCTGGAAAGAATTCATACCAGCCCCATTGCATTTTTTATACCAGTCCAACAGCAAACGCCATTATTTTCTTGTTCATGAAAGGGAAAACCATGCATTTTAAAGCACATTTGATTGAAGAGTGTATTTTATATATATATATATATATATATATATATATATATATATATATATATATATATAGATATATATATAAATGTGTGTGTGTGTGTGTATTATATATAGAGAAGCCAAATATAAAAGCACATAGGGCCTTTTTAAAATGGGATTTCCCCTCACTTCCAGTTGTCTCATCAGGACAGGAAATTAATAGAAATCACTTGATCCTCATATTGTCTATTCTGTATTAAAGCGGGAGTCCGCCGGGACTCCGCGTTTTTTTTTTTTTTTTAAAGGGCAGCAGCTACAAATACTGCAGCTGCTGACTTTTAAAATAGTGACACTTACCTGTCCAGCGCGCCCGCGATGTCGGCACCCGAAGCCGATCTCTCGATCGACTCTCGGGTGCTGCCGCCGCCATCTTGGGTATGGGAATCAGGAAATTGAGCCTTTCGGCTTCATTTCCCAGTTCCCTACCGCGCATGCGCGAGTTGCGCTGCACAATAGGGATGGACCCGCTGCCTCTGGGATCCGTGTGTTTCCCAGCAGGCAGCGGGGGACTTTCGGAAAGGGGCATAATATACGCCCCTTTCCGCAGAGAGCTATCCTGGAAGTGGGTGCAGATACCTGTACTGTACAGGTATCTGCACCCCCCTCCCCCCTGAAAGGTGCCAATTGTGGCGCTGGAGGGGGGGAGGGTTCCGATGAGCGGAAGGTCCACTTTAGGGTGGACCTCCGCTTTAAATCTTGTCCCTACTGAAAATACATGTTTCCTGTTCCAAAACTAGTCATCATCATAATTTTATCATAATATCAGGAATATCATAATAAACATAATTATCAAGTATTCGCTTCCTGCTAATTTATTACATATGTTCCTGCCACTGCTAACCAATTACATTGTTGCTACAGATGGTGAAGAGGGATGAGTTCTGTACCAAATGCCTTCAGACCGACTACCACCGAATGTCCGGAGGACGGCAGGAGGTAAGGGAGGACCTGTCATCTCTCGTTCCGCAGCCATCCCCACATATCAATGTATTAACTATCTTGCGCTTTTTAACATTTTTGCCAGCAGGAATTTCGCACGTGGCTGCGAGATGACTTGGGGAGGACGCTGGACGATATTTTCCATGAACATATGCAGGAGCTCATCCTGATGAAATTCATCTATATCTGCCAATATGAGTAAGTGAGAGGACATTGGGGAAAAATGCTTCTTCTTATTCCTCTTTCTTCTTTTCCTTCCTTTCTTCTTTTTCTTTTGTTCTTTTCTTTTCCTTCCTTCCTTCTTTTCCTTCCTTTTTCTTCTTTCTTCTTTTCCTTCCTTCCTTTCTTCTTTTTCTTCTTCTTTCTTCTTTTCCTTCCTTTCTTCTTCCTCCTCCTCCCCCTCTGGGAATTTGTATTGAATAGGGGATGGTGATGTGTTTTCAGTGAGTCTCATCTTCAGCTATTATAATGTTTACCTAAAGATAGTTCCTGATAGGACACTTCTGATCCATATTTGCCTGGTTCTATTTCAAATTCAGCTTTGTAAGAGCTCCCTCTAGTGGCTGTTTTTTTCAAGCTGGGTAAAAGGTTCAAGTGCACCTGCCAGTAACTTTCCGTGTTTCCATGAATACATTTCTGACCTGTCATAATATACAGGAACAGTATCATTTATCAGAAAAGTCTCACCTCGTCTACCAACCAACGTTCATAAACGGTGCGGTATACAAGGGGTTAAAGCAAGCAGCAGCCATAAGCTTGCTATTTATTTGTAGAGCCAGCAAAGGGCTTTTTACATGAAAGTGATCCTGTTTATAATCACTTCTATAGGGCTCTGAATGGTACACCCTCCTCACCGCCACCACGTGCGGTGCTTCCCAGGCCCTCCCCTTCCTCGGGTATGCTCAAGACTGCGGCAAATAGCTTTACACATTTGTTCCCTGATCCCCTTTAAGATGAATCCAGAAGAGATGTGTATTACCCAATTTCTGGGTTTACAGCTGCAACTCCTTGGTTACTGGAGCCAAGGATGCAGCTAATCAAGCATGACCTGTGCTTAATTAGCTGTAATGGAGGACAGAGGGGAAATTGGTAGTCTAATAGGTGAACAAGCCCCCTATGTTATTGCATTGGGCAGGTGACCGGTTCTCCTCATGAAGACAATGGGGTCTAGCCCCCCCTCAATGTCTCTATAAAAATGGCCTATCACCTACCCAATGCAATAATATAGGGGGCTTGTTAGCCTATTAGACTATCAATTTCCTCACTGTCCTCCATTACAGCTAATATATTACCCATTACATATGGGGGGTTATTTGCCCCTTGCAATAGCAATAAAGTTAAGTAAAGAAAAAAGTGTAAAAAATATATTATATAAAATAAATAAAAAATATTCATTTTTGTTTTTTACCCCCAATATTTCCATAAAGAGGACCTGTCACCTGCCCAATGCTATCACAAAATGCGATGATGTCATAAGTCTGCTGCAAGCAGGAGGGAGCAGTCTCCTCTCTCCCAGTGATCAGTCTATGCGTTGTAACTTTGTAGCAAGTAGGGGCTGATCTGTGTCAGACATATGTGGACACCAAAGAAGTAGATGGTTGGCTTCTTTATCCTTTTTATCTTGTTCTTTTGTGTCTCTTTGCAGCAATTGCCTTACTTATCGCCGGATATATCACCCACCTAGCCGGCCGGATGATCTGGTAAAGCCTGGCTTTTTTAAGGGCACATATGGAAGCCATGGCCTGGAGATAGTCATGCTGAGTTTCCAGGGGATGACTGCAAAGGCCACAAAAATAACGGTGAGCAGGAGCCTGATGTGTTTTTCTATAAGGAAGAATATTGGATATTCTGGGGGGATATTGGGGGGGGGGGGTGGGATTGGCCATACACTGAGAGTATTTAATTTCTTCATGTCTGTATATTGATACTTTTGCCCAACTTTCTCTAAGCCCTGCTATTATCTAGAGGTAAGCCCCTCCCATTATTTAGCAGTCCAATGCCAGAGCCTACTGAGGGTACTACATTGGGCTGTAGAATGCTGGTGGGAGGGACTTGATTTAGGAATGGGCGGTATTTGCCTCACCGCCAGATAAGGGTGGACTCTGGGACCCTGATGTAAGTGGAGAATCGGATTGGGACCCTAGTGTAAGTAGGGAGTCTGATGCGGACCCTGGTGTAGATAGGGAGACCGATGGGGACTCTGGTTTAAGTAGGGAGACTGATGGGGACCCAGATGTAAGTAGGGATATTGATGGGGAACCTGGTGTAAGTAGGGAGTGCGATGGGGACCCTGGTGTAAGTAGGGAGACTGATGGGGACACTGATGTAAGTAGAGAGTCTGATGGGGTTCCTGATGTAAGTAGCGTGTCTGATGGGGTCCCTGATGTACGTAGAGAGTCTGATGGGGACCCTGATGTAAGTTGGGGGTCTGATGGGGACCCTTATGTAAGTAGGGAGTCTGATGGGGACCCTGATGTAAGTAGTGAGACTGATGGGGACCCTGGTGTAAGTAGGGAGATTGCTGGTGGCCCTGATGTAAGTTGGGGGTCTGATGGGGACCCAGGTGTAAGTAGGGAGTGCAATGGGGACCCTGGTGTAAGTAGGGAGTATGATGGGGACCCTGGTGTAAGTAGTGATACTGATGGGGACCCTGGTGTCATTAGGGAGACTAATGGGGACCCTGGTGTAAGTAGGGAGACTGATGGGGACCCTGATGTAAGTTGGGGGTCTGATGGGGACCCTGGTGTAAGTAGGGAGACTGATGGAGCCCTGATGTAAGTTGGGGGTCTGATGGGGACCCTGGTATAAGTAGGGAGATTGATGGTGGCCCTGATGTAAGTGGGGAGCCTGATGGGGACCCTGGTGTAAGTTGGGAGTCTGATGGGGACCCTGATGTAAGTAGAGAGTATGATGGGGACCCTGATGTAAGTGGGGAGTCTGATGGGGACCCTGATGTAAGTGGGGAGTCTGATGGGGGGCCCTGATGTAAGTAGAGAGTCTGATGGGGACCCTGATGTAAGTAGAGTCTGATGGGGACCCTGATGTAAGTGGGGAGTCTAATGGGGGGCCCTGATGTAAGTAGAGAGTCTGATAGGGACCCTGATGTAAGTAGGGGGTCTGATGGGCATCCTGATGTAAGTGGGGGGTTCTGATGGGGACACTGATGTAAGTAGAGAGACTGATGGGGACCCTGATGTAAGTAGGGAGACTGATGGGGACCCTGGTGTAAGTAGGGAGACTCAAGGGGCACCCTGGTGTAAATAGGGAGTCTGATGGGGACCCTGATTTAAGTAGGGAGACTAATGAGGACCGGGATGTAAGGTGGACTCTTTTGGGTACCATATTGTAAGGGGGACTCTGATGGGGATCCTGATTTAAGCGAAGAGTCTGATGGTGACCCTGATTTAGGCGAGGGAAGCTTTTTTGGGGACCCTAATGTAAGGGGGACTCTGATGGAAATCCTGATATAAGCAAGGAGTCTAAGGGGGACCCCGATAAAAGGGAAACTCTATTGGGGAGAGAGCCCTCAGTCCTGATGTAAGCAGTGGACTGGCTCGTGGGAGGAGCTATGCAAATTTTAAAATGCCTTGATGGGTGGATGTTATTCTGGAGCAGAGGGCTTTCCTAGGCAGGCTGTATTTGCACACAGTACTAAATAATACACTAGCCAATCGCTCCAGCAGAATTGCAGGAGAACAGTCTGTGGAATGAGCTGTATACAACGGACTAGATGAAAGATGATTCCAAAGCCCAAAATCCACAAATGACTGGATGTCCAGTTCAAGTCATGATTTATTGTGTACCAGTTGTTGGAAGAACCCAGGCTGAGGGCGGAAGGGATGTGCCGGAAAGGACTCCGGTGACAAATGGTATTTATGACAGCAGGCCGCCAGCCGCAACAGAGGAAATGGAGGACTTGCGTCGATGAAACCCAGAAGTCTACAGCCGCACACCGTGGACCACTGGAACGCTCCAAGGATTTACTAACTACATCTGTTGTCAGGGCAACATGTTTCAAGGCTCGTCGACATAGGCCATTCAACTACCAGTGGGTAACTAGATTAAAAAACAGCCATTATAACAAAAATAACTACGGTATACAGCTGTCCCAATATGAGGAGATTAAAAATGAAAAATAAAACTATGATGTAATAATAAATACAGTTACAGTCATAATATCCCACCAATGCATGTTTGATACAATACAAATACCAGAAAAAAGTACCTGGCTAAAGCCCATAATATAATGAAAGATTAAAGGAGATGTATGGAAGGGAGAGGAAAAAAGGAGGGGTCAGTATCAGGGGTTACATCCATCCGCACCCACATAACTGTGCCCATGGATATGTGTGTGCAACCACAATTATATTAAACTGTGGATTTCCGGGCCCTCGTTGAGGCCATTTGGGGATAAGGTGTTTTATTTATGGATGCAAAAGGTCTCTCGTTTTCACAACACCGAGAATCTTTGGTAGTGAGGGACTCAGATATGCATTCGATGGCAAATACCTTCAAGGCACCTCTGTCCCCACCATGACATGAGGTGAAGGGGTGTAGGACACTATGCTTGTCTGAGCGATCTTCAATTACCCTACGGTGCTCAACGATTCTCTTATGAAGTGGGGGTATATTGCGCCCCACATACAAGAGACCGCAAAAGCACAGTAACGCATAGATCACATAATCCGTAGAACATATGATGAACTGTTTAATATTCTAAACATTTCCAGTCCTATCTCAAAATGTGGTTTGTCCCCCCTGTGGTTTGTGAGGCATCCTTGTTTTACCACATCTAAGAATGCCCATTATATTATCAAAGAAAAATCTAATATCTTCCTGTTTGGCCTTATTGGCTTCACTTAACTTGCTGCGCACAATAATATTCTTCAAAAGCACTTGGCCCTTCTAAAGGTGATACGGGGTGTGTCGGAAATGACAGGTGCCAATTTGGGGTCCATCTGTAAAATATGCCATTGTTTCGAAAACACTGTTGGTAATCACTGTTGAATACTGTAGTGAAATGTGTGATGTTATGCTCAGGAGATTTAGTTTTGATATGGAGTCTTTTGGGCTATTAAGGAATTTAGAATATGCCTCTTGTATTAACTCCTTAGGATAGCGTTTATTTTTGTCTGAGAAGACAGCTCTGTTCTGTATAGTCCTCCACCTTCAAACAATTCTTTCTTAGTCGATGGAACTGGTCAGTGGGGATATTATCCTTCCAGGCGGGGTGGTGGCAACTCATATAATGTAAATACGAGTTACCACCAACCGATTTGCAGAAATTCTTCGTAATATTTGCCCCTCCCTCGTGGGTCAACTCTAGAAGCAGGAGTATTGAAATTATTGGACAAACCATGTTTCGGGGGACTTGTAATGTTTCCAATATTAAACAGGTCATCACGTTTGAATTATGTGATCTATGGGTTAAGGTGCTCTTACAGTCACTTGTATGTGGGGTGCACTATACGCCCACTTAGTAAGAGAACCTGTGAGCACCATAGGTTCTTCAAAGATCGTTCAGACAAGCATAGTGTCCTACGCCACTTCACCTTGTGTCATGGCAGGGACACAGGTGCCTTCACTATCTTTGCCATCAAATGCATACCTGATAAGTCTCTCACTGCCAGTTAAAGATTTTCGGTGTTGTGTAAACGTGAGACCTTTTGGATCCATAAATTAAACACCGTTTCCCCAAATGGCCTCAGCAAGGATGCGGAAATCCACAGTTTAATACACACACATACAGTCCCTTGAAAAAGTATTCATGCACCTGGAAATTTTCCACATTTTGTCATGTTACAACCAAAAACCTAAATATATTTTATTGGGGTTTTATGTGGTAGACCAACACAAATTGGCACATAATTGTGAAGTGGAAAGAAAATGATAAATGGTTTTCATTTTATTTTTTTTTACAAATAAATATGTGAAAGGCGTGGTGTGCATTTGTATTCAGCTCCCCTGAGTCTACTTAGTAGAGCCACCTTTCGCTGCAATTCTATCTGTAAGTCTTTTTGGAGGTGTCTCTACCAGCTTTGCACATGTAGAGAGAGACATTTTTGCCCATTCTTTTTTGCAAAATATCTCAAGCTCTGTCAGATTGGATGGGAAGCGTCTGTGAACAGCAATTTTCAATTCTTGCCACAGATTCTCAATTGGATTTAGGTCTGGACTTTGACTGGGCCATTCTAACACATGAATATGCTTTTATCTAAACTTTCCATTGTAGCCCTGGCCGTATATTTAGGGTTGTTGTCCCACTGGAAGGTGAACCTCCGCCCCAGTCTCAAGTCTTTTTTTTTTATATTTATATAATCTTTATTTGTATATGCAGATTGCATGAAGAAAACACAGTTTGATAACAGGCATAGAAAAAGTATAAGAGGGGTAAACCAGCTCAAATAAGCAACGATCATCGTATACCCCATGAGGTCCGATTGACCATCCGACATGGAGGGTGCCAAAACATGGAGAGCAACATAACCAATACTGTAACATATGAACAATAGCAATAATATACTGCTCCAAACATATCTACATATCTTTAACCACTTTCAGACCGGACCATTTTGCTGGTCAATGACCAGAGGTCTTTTTACAATTTGGCACTGCGCTGCTTTAACTGGTAATTGCGCGGTCATGCAATGTTGTACCCAAACAAAATTTGCGTCCTTTTTTTCCCACAAATAGAGCTTTCTTTTAAAGGTATTTGACTGACTGCGATTTTTATTTTTTGCGATATAAACGTAAAAAGACCGCAAATTTTGAAAAAAAATTATATTTTCTACTTTTTGTTATTAGAAAAATCCAATAAACTCAATTTTAGTCATACATTTAGGCCAAAATGTATTCAGCCACATGTCTTTGGTAAAAAAAAGTCAATAACTGTATATTTATTGGTTTGCGCAAAAGTTGTCACATCTACAAACTAAGGTACGTTTTCTGGAATTTACGCAGCTTTTAGTTTATGACTGCCTATCTCATTTCTTGACGTGCTAAAATGGCAGGGCAGTACAAAACCCCCCCAAATGACCCCATTTTGGAAAGTAGACACCCTAAGGAAATTGATAAGAGGCATGTTGAGCCCATTGAATATTTTATTTTTTTGCCTCAAGCGATTGAATAATGACAAAAAAAATGTTTTATTTTTTTTTTACACAAAGTTGTCACTAAATGATATATTGCTCACACATGCCATGGTTATATGTGGAATTGTACCCCAAAATACATTTTGCTGCTTCTCCTGAGTACGGGGATACCACATGTGGTCGACTTTTTGGAAGCCTAGCCGCGTACGGGGCCCCGAAAACCAAGCACCGCCTTCAGGATTTCTAAGGGCATACATTTGTAATTTCACTCCTCACTACCTATCACAGTTTTGAAGGCCATAAAATGCCAAGATGGCACAAAACACCCACAAATGACCCCATTTTAGAAAGTAGACCATGGAATATTTTATATTTTGCCATAAGTTGCGGGAAAATTACACACTTTTATTTTTTTTTTATTTTTTTTCACAAAGTTGTCACTAAATGATATATTGCTCACACATGCTATGGGCATATGTGAAATGACACCCCAAAATAAATTCTGCTACTTCTCCTGAGTACGGGGATACCACATATGTGGGACTTTTTGGGAGCCTAGCCGCGTACGAGGCCCCGAAAATCAAGCACCGCCTTCAGGCTTTCTAAGGGCGTACATTTTTGACTTCACTCCTCACTACCTATCGCAGTTTTGAAGGCCATAAAATGCCAAGATGGCACAAACCCCCCCAAATGACCCCATTTTGGAAAGTAGACACCCCTAATTTTAGGGGTACACTAGTGAGACTCACAGGTAAAAAAGCACCTAGGCTGTCAGCGACTGTATCAAAACGCTACAAAAAAAAACTGTTAGCGATCACAGGGATCAGGCCTGACTCTGCGAACGCTGCAGTTATGTGCGTTGTGTTTTGTAAGTGACAGTGATCGATCGATACTGCACTTGGGTGGGCTGGGCTGGGCTTGGCGGAGGGGCTAAATGCAGGTGCTAGCAGGTATCTGGGCTGATCCCGCTAACAATGCGTTTTGGGAAACCTAAACTGCTGGCGACGCTAATATAGATCTGATCAGATACTATATTACTAAGGGAGGTGTATGCTTTGCGCGTGGGTGTTAGCGGTACTGGCACTAACCTGACGCTGCCTGGGGCGACGCAGACCTTATCTGACCCTCAAACTTATATCACCCGCCGGGTGATCAGGGGGTTAAACCTTTATTAGGTAATAAATGGCGGGTGCCCTGAAACTATAAAAAAATAACTAACCAACCAGCGTCACCTGTAACAGTTATTTGGTGATCACTGGTGAAAGGGTTAACTAGGGGGCAATCAGGGGGCTTTATGCGGTAGTATATGGGGGTCCCTGGCGCTATAAAAAGCTGCGGCGAAACTAAATACCTACCTGCCTAACTAGCGTCACCGGTGACACTAATACAGCGATCAGAAAAACGATCGCTTATTAGGCTGGGTTCACACTGGAGCGATGCGGGAACGCCACGAATCCGCGGCGGGTTCCCGCATCACACTGCCCTATGCGAACTGCTGGGAGTGTCAGTGAAATGTTAATGACACCCCCAGATCAGTTCGCATATCGCAGTGCGATCTGCAAACTCGGACAGGAATCGGATCGCATGGTGTGAACACCCATGCGATCCGATTCTGCTGCGGACCAAAAAAAGGGTCCCGTGCGAGTTTGCAGCGGGTGCGGCGGGTGCGATGCGAATTCAGCCATACTATCTGTATGGCTGAACTCGAATCGCACAGAGATCGGATGTGATTTGCAGTGCAGTGCGGTGCGAATCACATCCGTTCTCATAAACCGCTGCAATGTGAACCCAGCCTTAATGACACTGGCGACGGGGGGTGATCACGGGGTTAAACCTTTATTGGGGGGTTAGGGTGGTACCCTAGAACTAAAGGGGGCTAACCCTAACTGCCCTAACAGTTATTACGGTCACAAATGACACAAATGACACACAAATGACAAATGCAAAAAAAAAAAAATGCAATTGGTGTCACTGTGACTGGGGGTGCAGGGGTGATTGGGGGGGTGATCGGGGGGTGAAGGGGGGGTGAGAGTGTGCCCGGCATGTTCTACTGTATTGTGTAGTGTTGGTGCAACTCACCGATCCTCTCTCCTCGGTGCCGGAACGAAAAATACCGACACAGAGGAGAGATTACATCACTTCCTCTGCCTGTGTTTACATTACAGGAGAGAAAGTGATGTCACGCTGCACTTCCATTCGTCAGGAGCGATCGCAAGGGGGTGGTCATGAACGAATGGCCGCCCCCTCATCCCGGATCGCTCCTGAACGGGTTCCGACCGCCGCTGGCACCGGGGGGGGGCCCGATCGGGCCCCCCACCCGCGGGAAGGCAGGGACGTACAGGTACGCCCATATGCCTGCCCGTGCCATTCTGTCGACCTACATCGTCGTGCGGCGGTCGGCAACTGGTTAAAGCATCTGTGGCCAAATATTAGCCATTGAACATAAGGAACGACAGCCAAGTGAGCAGGCATAGACAAAGAAGGGGCAGGGAATGAGGAGGAAGAGGAGGAGGAGGAATAAGGAAGAGGAGCAAGAATAATGACAAAGGTAGCACTCCATCATAACATTGGTTCTATCCTACCAGTCTCAAGTCTTTTGCAGACTGGAACAGGTTTTCTTCTAAGATTGCCCTGTATTTGGCTCCATCCATCTTTCTATCAACTCTGACCAGCTTCCCTGTCCCTGAAGAATAGCATCCCCACAGCATGGTGCTGTCACCACCATGTTTCACGGTGGGGATGTGTGTTCAGGGTGATGTACAGTGTTAGTTTTCCTCCACATATAACGTTTTGCTTTTAGGCCAAAAAGTAACATTTTGATCTCATCTAACCAGAGCACCTTCTTCCACATGTTTGCTGTGTCCCCCACATGGCTTCTCGCAAACTGCAAACAGGACTTCTTGTAGCTTTATTTCAACAATGGCTTTCTTCTTGCCACTCTTTCATAAAGGGCAGATTTGTGGAGAGCGCGACTAATAGTTGTCCTGTGGACAGATTCTCCCACCTGAGCTCTGGATCTCTGTAACTCCTTCAGGCACATGGAGTTACCATGTGCCTCTCGGCTACTTCTCTGATTAATGCCCTCCTTGCCCGGTCTGTCAGTTTAGGTGGACGGCTATGTGTTGGTAGGTTTTCGGTTGTGCCATACTCTTTCCATTTTCAGATGATGGATGGAACAGAGCTCAGTGAGACGTAAAATACTTGGGATATTTTTTTATAACCTAACCCTGTTTCAAAGTTCTCCACAACTTTATCCCTGACCTGTCTGGTGTGTTCCTTGTCATTCATAATGCTGTTTGTTAACTAAGGTTCTCTAACAAACATCTGAGGGCTTCACAGAACAGCTGTATTTATACTGAGATTAAATTACACACAGGTGGACTACTAAGTATTTACTAATTAGTTGACTTCTGAATGCAAATTGTTCCACTAGATTTTAGATAGGCCCCTTTCACACGGGACAGATCCGTGATGATCCGCCCTGTGAACATCCGCTTGCTCAGCGGGGATTGCTCTGTTTATCCACGCTGAGCCGGAAGATGACAGGGCGGTCCCTGCACACTGTGCAGGGACCGCCCTGTCAGATCTCCGCTCTCTTCTATGGGGGATCGGATGAACACGGACCGTCTGTCCGTGTTCATCCGATCCGCTCTGCAGATGGATAGAAAAATAAGAATTGGACCATAGCGGAGACGGATGATATCAGGTGTCAGCAGATTTTCATCCGCTGACACCCGTTATCCCATAGGAATGCATGTATGTCCGTATTTCATCCATAAATGGATGGATGAAATACGGACATACTGTCCGCACGTGTGAAAGGGGCCTTAGGGGTATCAGAGTAAAAGGGGTTGAAAAGAAATGCACGCTACACTTTTCACATATTTATTTGTAAAAAATGTTGAAAACCATTTATAATTTTCCTTCCACCTGTCAATTATGTGCCGTTTTGTGTTAGTCTATCACATAAAAGCCCAATAAAGTACATTTAAGTTTTTGGTTGTAACATGACAAAATGTGGAAAATTTCAAGGGGTGTGAATACTTTTTCAAGGCACTGTATGTATGAGCATGGGCATGTGGGTGTGGATGGATGTAACCCCTGATAATGGTCCCTCCTTTTTTCCTCTCCCTTCCATGCATCTCCTTTAGTCTTTCCTTATATCATGAGCTTCAGCCCAGTACTTTTTTCTGGTATTTGTATTGTATTAAACAAGCATTGGTGGGATAATATCACTGTAACTCTATTTTTTATTACATCATAGTTTTATTGTTCATTTTTTTAATCATCTTATATTGGGACAGCTGTATAGTTCTTGCTATAATGGCTGTTTTTTAATCTAGTTATCCACTGGTAGTTGATTTGCCTATCTCTGGGCAAGGGGATGTGCCGTTCCAGTTGATATAGGTATATAAGATTGCCTTGCTGGTTAGCCCATTGGGAGTTGACAAGGGGGCATTACCCCAAAGCATGTTGTTCTGTCAGCACCTCCTTGGTGTGTTCCAGTGGTCTACGTTGTGCGGCTGTAGGCTTCCTGGTTCTGGTGATGTGATTTCCAGTGACAAGAGTTCACCCGTTTCCTCTGCCACAGCCGTCGTCATCCTGTCATGGATCCCATCTGTCATCCGAGTCCCTCCGGCACATCCCTTCCGACCTCAGGCTGGGTTCTTTCAACAACTGGTACACACTGTGATGCCCCATGTAAGACTTTTTATCTTTTCATTGCAATAAATCATTACTTGAACTGGACATCCTGTCTCTTGTGGATTTGGGGCTTTGGAATCAACTGTCATCTAGCCGGTTGCATACCACTCATTCCACAGACTGTTCATATGCGATTCCACTGGAGCGCCTGGCTAGTGTATTATTAATTACTGTCCTTATCCCACTATCCCAGTGATCATTTTGAGGCTGCTCGGATTTGCCCAATATCTGACATTGTACCCTATTCTGTCTGCTGATACCTAGCTATATGGTGGTGTTGAAGTTCAGCACCCTACACACTTGTTACACATTGTATTTGCATACAGACCTTACTACGTAGGGCCTACATGCTCTGTTGAGCCTTCTGAATGCAAGGGGTTGGCCAGGGACAGTCAGGCTGGGGAGGAAAGGGCTAGAAGATGCTGTAAGTCCTCCAGCTGGGAAATTTGGCAGGCTCTATGTGACTTGCTGCAGCTTCTAATGCTTGTTGTGAGAAGCTCGCAGTGTGCAGTGAAATTGTTGTAAGCCATTTCAGTCCAGGAGAGGAGCCTGTACAACTGTTCAAGACTGAAGAGAAGGCCAGAGGTCAGATGTAAAGTACAATGTATAGTTGTCATCTGTGTAGTGGCCCTATAATGGTGCGGACGTACATTATGAATTTGTTCTCTTTGTATTCAGGGAGACCTTAATGTCCCAGCTGGATGGCCAACCCTGGAAGTAGACCTGACCCAGCCAATGCGCCTTCCCTGCATAGAGCAGTCACGCAATTTCTCCAAACTGTCACGACTCATCTTGGACATCCGGGAACTGATCAGTAGGGAGCAGCGGCTGGCGGGAGGTGTGGAGGATGCTGGAAGGAGCAACAGGGCGGAACCTGCACAGGCACCATCGCCTGTTGCCAGTGTGGAAGAGAGCGCTGCCAATGGACCAGATGCCAGCGAAAACTGGGAGCAACAACCTCAAGATCTGCAAGCATTTGTCCTTGCGGAGGAGGTGGTGCGGAATGGAGAATACCCACGCAGCTGTAGAGTTTGGTGAGGGCATGCTACATACTGATTTATTTAGCATCAGGATACCATGGCTCAACTTCATCATGAATGAGGCCAAGAGGAGTGCATTAGATAAGCAGACACAATGGGTTGAGCGATGTGGGAAATGTAGACACAGGTGAGCTGGCCATTGATTGGGGGTTGCATGTTCTAACATTCTAAGACCACCTTTAGTCTTTTTAGACAAATCCCCATAATCCCGAAACATGTATACTTTCATTGCCTGTGTGCACATGTACAATATATGGCCAAAGGTATGTGCCCCTCCACCTCCAAATGATGGAGCTCATGTGTTTCCAGTGAAAAGTACTGGTGATATCTCATACAAAGATATTGTAGACAATTGTGCTCTTCAAGCCTTGTTGTAAGAGTTTGGTGAAGACCCTTTTCTGTTCCACCATGTGCCCAGTGTACAAAGCCAGCTCCATAAATTCATGATGTGGTCTGGGGACACCGGCTCTAAAAAGGTAATGGTCATGACGAGGGTCAACTCTATAATAATAGCCATATCAAGGGTCAACTCTATAGCAATGGCCTTGGTGAGGGCTAGCCCTATAGTAATGGCCTTGATGATGGTCAACTCTATAGTAATGGCCATGTCGAGGGTCAACTCTGTAGTAATGTCCATGTCGAGGGTCAACTCTGTAGTAATGGCCATGTCGAGGTTCAACTATGGGTTTACTTCTTCTTTGTCTCCCTGTAAAGGTAAAGCAGAATGGGCTACTATGCATCGCATAGTAGCCCATTATGTGTCACTTACCTGACACAGGAACCAGCGATGTCGCCGATGTCCCCTGTAGCTCGGAGCATCCATCTTCTTCCAGGTATCGCTGCTCCGGCCACTCTCCTTGCCGGAGCAGCGATGACGTCACTCCCACGCATGCGCACGGGAGCTGCCACTAACCGCATATAGTGCACCTTTGACAGCAGTGACTGTCTTTTTGTAAATATGTCCTAAACTGTGTAGGTTTAGGAGATATTTCTTGGACCTACAGGTAAGCCTTAATCTAGGCTTACATGTAGGTCAAAGTGGTTTGTAAGGGTTTACCACCACTTTAATGGCCATGTCGAGGCTCTATACTAGTAGCAATGGTGAGGTGACGGTCAACTCTATATTAATTGCCATGATGAGGGCCAACTCGTTATTAGTGAAGCCCAGGCAGTTCCATCTATACGTTGCACTAGCTAAATTTAGATTTTAAAATGAAAATCTATATTTTTTAATTTGTAAATAATAATGGGTTGCAGTACCAATTACTGCCACATGATGCCACTATTGTGTGCAGCTGCAATACACATGATACAGTGTTACAATGTGGCCGTCCATACATCAGTTTTGAAGATTTGATCTGAATCTTTGATCGTATTTTCTTTTCCAGGGCGATGCGAGGCAGAGCCGTGAAATAAATTTATATAAAATGCTCATTTAGTCTATTAAAAGACTGAATTAAAAATAATGTCCTTCAAATTTTCCTGGATGTGATTGCAATAACTAAGCAATCAGGTGACGAAACAATTGGTCTGAATTGCCACCAAACTGCAAGGTTCCAAAAACCCTACTGACCCGGGCCAGGTTTATGTGTATTATAGGCCCTCTGAAGCTACTGCCCCAATAGGTTGTACCTTGGACATGTGGGTGGGGTACTATATACTGTATTTGCTACAGTAGACCTAACTGGATGACATTTAGTTTGCTAAAGCACTGTGTATGATAAACATTTGCCGCAGGTTTTCTTTTTAGAATCCTCCCGCCTCCCTCTTTTCAGTGCTGCCGATCTCCAGCCTCTTTTCAGCCACTTCTTGATTATATGCACCCACACCAGTATCGGCTGCACATAAATGCTTTGGACCAGCATTCCAAAGGGCAGACCATGCCTGTGTACAATATTTGTGGGCACAGGCATATTTAGTTTCCACCAGGGGGCGTAAGTGGCAGGGTGACAACACAAGGACAATAGGAGGGCATGGCCGGAGTGTGGTCACCCCATAGCAAGAAGTGGCCTGAACAAAAGTAACAGTAAAATATTGAAGCTTATTAGTTGTTGGATGACACGGCTGCATTAGTTTTATCTTTTTCAGGCTACTGTCATTTGAATTACACACCTCCTGCCTCTAAGCAGCTATGCTCACCAATTGTGAGGATCCATGGAAGGAGCCATGATTGTCACCCAGGCTATACTGCAAACATGTTTGCCTTTGTTCATCTCCATTACATAGAGTATACAGGGATTGGTAGTTTACAGAAGAAAGATAACATTGCTTGTACTTTCAGTTCAACTTACAGGAAGTGACCCAAACACAGCGTTTCTGGCAGGATCAACAGGTATTTTCTGTGCTTGCTTGGTGTGCTGCAGTGCCATTCATTGTTAATGCCACACCAATGCATTTTGGTTTTAGTGCACCACAATACACTACACTGGTGTGAGTGGTGATGCAGTAAAACTGTCACATCCAATGAGTCACTTGAGGGTGTAGCCTCTTTATTGCACTTACATTGGTCCTTGATGGCTGGGCATTGCAGGTAGTGCATTGTGGGACCTGAGTAGACATTTGTTGGATTGTGTGTAGGGTGCCGAGATGCAAACACCGGAAGGTAGTGCAACCTCCTGGTGTCTATCTGGTGCAGCGATTTAAGTTTGACCTTCCAGCCAGACAAAAAAAATGCCTGATTTTCCCAATTTTTAAATTTCCTTCCTTTTGTAGATTCTTACAATTAGCACATGCCGCTCTTGTATCAGACCATGCACAGTGGGACAGGTGTGTAGATGTGAGCAGATTTTAGGCTGGATACAGACCAACAAAAAGTATTTACAAACAGGTTTACAATAGTTGGGGGTGTATTTATACAAAAAATAAATAAATAGAGCTTTGCATCCTGTGAAACATAAGTTCTGTGTGAATGAGGGTAAAATTGAAATAGAATGTTTCTATTATATCTCCAGGTGGAATGTTTATCCCCTTCCCGCCGAGCGTACGCAGATGTGCGTGCTTGGCTTCCGGGGGGTATACCGGGATGATGCCCGCACCTGCAGGCATCATCCCGGTACCGTTTTTTTTCAGCGGGCGATTGGCTATCCAGCCATAACAACCGAATCGGCTAAAAGCCGCTCGGCTGTTATGCCGGAGGAGCGGGCTGTTACCGGTGCTCCCGCTCGATCGGTAGCACCGATTCCACGTCTGATGCCTCCGGCTGCTGGTGAGGAACTGGAACAAAGCCGTAATTGGCTTCGTTCCAGTCTCCTCATAGTAAACACGGAAGCGACGTCATGACGTCACTTCCCGTTTACTCTGCTGCCAATGGCGCCGGTTTTAAAAAGATATACGGTATTCAGAATTGCTGTTTTCGGCAATCTGAATACATTGAAGTGTAAAGGAGGGGTGGGGGGTCTTTTAGAAATAAACAAATATGGCCGCTTAGAAATTGGATGAAAGGTTTAGCACTGGGAAATTAAATTGTGCATTTTATATACAACTATACCATAGTTTTCTTTTATATACAACTATACATTTGGGAAATTAATTTGTGCTTGTTATATACAACTATATGTAGCACTAACCCCCGAAGGAGCTGCTGGTTATTTTTGGGCTTACCGTTACCTTCCGTTCTCCTTGTAGCACGTCCAGGGGATGTCCCGTGGCAGATGGCCTATAACTCGAGACTGACAACAGGTCCACTTGAATGGATTTTATTTGCAAAACTCAGACAATTGAACAGTCTTTTAACTTGGGATCAGAGGGTTGGAAAGAGGGTTCAGGTACCCTTAGTGTCAAAGTCAGGAAAAACGTTGAAGAACGTGCTTACTCTGACTGCATCCAGAGAATAGCCATTTGCAACGGGATGATCACTCAGGTTGGACAGTCCTTCTCTCACAAGGCCTAGCCGCCAACTTGGTGCTTACTCAGGAACAAGTCTCTGCCACAGACATTGTTGTAGAAACGTACAAAATAATGTCTCTGACACAGACGTTGCTGTAGAACCCGTAGGAAAACTAAGCTGGAGAACACTTGTAGGATACCTGGATCTCTCAACCTACTTGACGATATCCACAAGACCAGATTCTCTTGGTTACTTCAGCCCTTCCAGGCTCTTGCTAAGAAAACCAACCTGTACGTGGTGTTCTTCTGAAGAGTCTTCCCCTGGAATGCTGGAAGTATACTGGGTCTCTCCCGAACCGGAGACGACACCAAACCACCTCAGAATCCTTCCTTAGTTTCCTTGCCTCAGGCTAGCCAGCCCCAAGACATTAAAGTCAGGTGGATTTGCACCCCAGGCCATAGCTTTCTTGGGGGCTGGTCTGGAGGACCAGGACCATGAAGTCAGCACATCATTCTGGACCAGAACCCCGAACCACGTGTCCTCTGCATATTAAATACCCTCTCCCAGAGAGCACCACTCCCACTGGGTATGCTCCGAGAGAGAGCAACTTAAGCACCTGACCAGACCATAGTTCCATGCCTGCCAGAGGAGACAGTGCCCCCTGTAGCCAGGCTGAACATCTCACAGTCCAGTCAGACTGATGCAGAGGCCCAATTTAGATAATTATACCCAAACCAAACTGCAGTTTAGGCCACTTTAACTTTAGAACAATGCATAGTGCGTGCTCTTCAGGAGCCGCTGCTACATATACTATAGTTTTTTTTTTATATACAACTATACAACTAATATATAAATATACATATAATATATTTAGTAGCTGAGCTGCCCACCCTGAGCTGGTCTGCTAAAGGTGGGGGGGGGGGGGGGGGGTGCAGCTGCACACATCTATTTTTATATATAATATACACATAGTAGCTGAGCTGCCCCCCAAGCTGATCTGATAACGGGGGTGCTGCTGGACACAGCTATAATATATATATGTACAGTAGCTGAACCTCCAACTCTGAGCTGGTCTGATAAGGGGAGTGACACCGGGTTTTTACACACCAGGTGACACCAAACCTAGTGACACCACTGGGCTTGTCTCAGCTTGGTGAATTTAAACAAGAAAAAGGATCTTTTTTTGCCGCACATCCTACAAAATCTAGTCATGGAGGTCCCCCAAGGCTGAGTCCAGTGGACAGGGCGAAACATGTCAGAGCGGGCAAGGCCTGGATGGATTCTGAGCTGAGACTGTTGCTACCATCACTACCTATGGGTTTTGTTGGATGTGCGGGAATGATCCTTCTCCTTGTTTGCATATTTCAGAGGAAATTGAGATATTCACGTATTTATTTCATTGGTGAGTCAGTCTATTTCTTGGCCTATTCCTCTTTGTTTCGGCCTCCCATCTTTTTTTTCTTGCGCAGTTAGCACTTCATGTGCAATTCATTGAGGGTCACACATCATCCCCATCTATTCTGATTTTCATGGCAGTTTCCATTGGCTTTCTTTCTTTAGCCACTTTCAGACAGGACCATTTTGCTGGCTTAAGACCAGACTCGCACTTTTTGCGATTCAGCACTGCGTCGCTTTAACTGACAAATGTATGGTCGTGCGACGTGGCTCCCAAACAAAATTGACGTCCTTTTTGTCCTACAAATAGAGCTTTCTTTTGGTGGTATTTGATCACCTCTGCGTTTTTTTTTGTGTGCTATAAACAAAAAAAAGCGTCAATTTTGAAAAAAACGCATTATATTTTACTTTTTGCTATAATAAATATTTGCCAAAAATATATATATAAAAAAACATTTTTTTTCCTCATTTTAGGCCGATACGTATTCTACATGTTTTTGGTAAAAAAAAATCGCAATAAGTGATAATTGATTGGTTTGCGCAAAATATATAGCATTTACAAAATAGGGAGTTTAGATAGTTTTATAGCATTTTTATTAATTTTTTTTTTTACTATTAATGGCGGCGATCATCGATTTTTTTTTTTATTTTTTTTTATTGTGACTGCGACATTATGGTGGACAAATCAGACATTGTTGACACATTTTTGGGACCATTGTCATTTATACAGCAATCAGTGCTATACAAATGCACTGATTCCTGTGTAAATGACACTGGCAGTGAAGGGGTTGACCAGGGGGTGGCAGTGTAGGGGTTAAGTGTGTCCTAGGGGCGTGTTACTAACTGTGGGGGGCTGGGCTGTGTGTTAGTGAACACCGATCTCTGCTCCAATAACAGGGAGCAGAGATCAGTATCACTTGTTGCTAGGCAGAACGGGGAGATATTTACTTCCGCATCTCCCCCTTCAGCTTCCCCGTGAGACGATCGCAGGTATCCCTGCGGCGATCGAGTCCGCGGGACCCGCGACCAGACCCACGGGGGTCCCGAACGGCGTCCCACGCACGTGATTGCATGGCGGCATTCTTAAAGGGACGTACCTGTACGCCCATATGCCTGTCAGTGCCATTCTGCCGACATACATCGTCATGGACGTGGGAAGTGGTTAATTTTCGACCTTAGTAACCTTCTTTTACCTTCATACTCCTCTTGGTACTACCAGCTCCTCCTGAGCTCTCGGGAGTGAAATGGCCCACAGAGTAAAGAGTAATGAGCTTCTTCTTTTTGCTTGGTGTCCATCCTCTGAGGAAAGGGCTTCTACAACAGAGGCCTGCTATGCATTGCAGTTAAACATTCCCTTTTAGGAGGCCTACATTTACAGCCGTGTCTCCTCCTTTCTATGGCTCCCCTCTAAGGATTCAGTCACACATATCTTCCCAAATCCAGGCTTTGTCTGCTATGCCCTCTGCCTCTTTAGATAACCCATTGTGCTCTGGGAATGTATTTACTTGTCATCTGATGTTTATTGACAACAGTAAAATTGTATATGCATAATATAAGTTGTATCTAATAGCAGTGTACAAAGAAGGACAGCTACAGCAGTTTAGAACTAGCTTTTGAAGTAAGGTGCACATGGAAGGGCTTTGCACAACACAAAAACAAAAGATTTCCCAGCACACTTACCAGCTTGCCTGCAAATAAATCCAAAAATGCACAATCTAACACTTGACATTAAAAACAGAGGTCTTAGTTGCACACATTTGCAAATGGGGAAGCTGCACTGCTTTGCCAAGGCTGCTCTGTAAAGTGCGAGGTCCTAAGGCCTCGTTCACACAAGGCGTATGAATCCATACCCCGTGTGAGGGCAGTGGGTACAGGCACTCCATGCATCCCCGTGCAGGCAGTCACATTGCACACATTTGCAAATGTATGTGGAAGCTGCACTGCCTCGTCAAGGCTCCTCTGTACAGTGCAGTTTTTTTTTTTTTTTGTGTTTTTTTTGTGTGATTATCCAGACCCGTGTAGATGTAGAGGAAGGCGAAAAAAACCCTGATAAAGCATGGTGTCATTTGCTCTAACAGGGAAAAAATTCCTTCCTGACCCCCGAAGGCGATCGGATTACTCCCTGTATTATACATCTGTGGGTGGACATTACAATGTCTTTTGATGGTTTTCAATTTAAAACAGCTTGTTTGATGAATATCAAAAAGTAATGTACAAAAATGAGGAATCTTTGTTCATCAGGATCTTTGAATATGATATCAATGTCTTTACAGATGAACTGTCCTCCCCAAATTTCTCATGAATATATCGGTATATAGATCCAATCCATCATGTCACATCAAGAACTATTGTCCAAATATGGGAGGAATCTTCATCATCATATCCATCCACCTCTTTAATGCTGGATTCACACATATGCAGTTTTAGTGCTATTTGCAGTTTGCAGATTTGCACTACAGTCCATTTAACATTGTTTCCTATGGAACACATTCTGTAGTGCAAAATGCAAAGAGCACTAGAAATGCATAGGTGTGAATCCAGCCTACGGGGACGCAGCGGCTGGACAAACACAGCCCTAATTTAACAGGTGTGCAGGAGTGGGTGAGTGGCCCTGAATGCACACAAATTAGGACCTGTGTTCCCCGGCTGCCCGGCTGCTCCGTCCCCATAGCGTAACATAGGCTGTCAGCACCCTGCTGTGGGTGAGCTTGCTGGTTGGCATCCTGCTGTGGGTGGGTTATTGGCCGGCACCCTGATGCAGGTGGGCTTGCTGGCTGCCACCCTGATGCGGGGAGGCTTGCTGGCTGACACCCTTATGTGGGGGCTTGCTGGCTGGCACCCTGATGTTGGTGGGCTTGCTGGCTGGCACCCTGATGTTGGTGGGCTTGCTGGCTGGCACCCTGATGTTGGTGGGCTTGCTGGCTGCCACCCTGATGCGGGGAGGCTTGCTGGCTGACACCCTTATGTGGGGGCTTGCTGGCTGGCACCCTGATGTTGGTGGGCTTGCTGGCTGGCACCCTGATGTTGGTGGGCTTGCTGGCTGGCACCCTGATGTTGGTGGACTTGCTGGCTGGCACCCTGATGTTGCTGGGCTTGCTGGCTGGCACCCTGATGTTGCTGGGCTTGCTGGCTGGCACCCTGTTAGAGAAATTAAGTATTATACCTCTAAATGTCAACTATGAATATGCATAGAAATATAGCTTTATCTTAATTAAGTTTAAAATGCTTAGAAATATGTTTTATATAACCCTATTATACTTCAATATGCTGAATAATCATATAACTATGAAAATGCTTACATTAGCAGAAATTGAAAAACACATAGCTCACATCAATGCCAATGATGGATGCATGGATTTTTGAAGCCTGAGCGTACATGTAACCATTTCTCTTGAATATGGAATTAATGTCTTACCTTGACTTGAGAGACGGTCTGATTATTCTCCAACACACCCTGCTGTGGGTGGACTTGCTGGCTGGCAGGCACCCTGTTGCAGGTGGGCTTCATGGCTCGCACTCTGCTGTGGGTGGACTTGCTGGCTGGCAGGCACCCTGTTGAAGGTGGGCTTCATGGCTCGCACTCTGCTGTGGGTGGACTTGCTGTCTGGCAGGCACCCTGTTGCAGGTGGGCTTCATGGCTCGCACTCTGCTGTGGGTGGACTTGCTGGCTGGCAGGCACCCTGTTGCAGGTGGGCTTCATGGCTCGCTGGCTGGCAGGCACCCTGTTGCAGGTGGGCTTCATGGCTCGCACTCTGCTGTGGGTGGCTCCTCTGTACAGTGCAGTTTTTTTTTTTTTCATCTGTATCTTCTGAGGATGATATCAATGTCTTTACAGATGAATTGTCCTCTCCGTATCTCTCATGAATATATGGGTATAGCAGTACAATCCACGTATTATGTCACATCAAGAACTATTGTCCAAATATGACCAATCTTCATCTTGTCCATCCACCCTTGGGCTTTCTGGCTTGCAGCCTGCTGTGGCTGGCTGGCTGGCCTCCCTGCTGTGGGTGGGCTTGCTAGCTGGCCTCCCTGCTGTGGGTGGGCTTTCTGGCTTGCAGCCTGCTGTGGCTGGCTGGCTGGCCTCCCTGCTGTGGGTGGGCTTGCTGGCTGGCCTCCCTGCTGTGGGTGGGCTTGCTGACTGGCCTCCCTGCGTTGGGTGGGCTTTCTGGCTGGCACCCTGCTGTGAATGGGCTTTCTGTCTGGCACCCTGCTGTGGGTGGGCTTGCTGACTGACACCTTGCTGTGGGTGGATGGCTGGCTGACACCTTGCTATGGTTGGCTGGCTGGCACCCTGATATGGGTGGGCTTGCTGGCTGGCACCCTGATGTTGGTGGGCTTGCTGGCCGGCACCCTGATGTTGGTGGGCTTGCTGGCTGGCACCCTGATGTTGGTGGGCTTGCTGGCTGGCACCCTGATGTTGGTGGGCTTGCGGACTGGCACCCTGATGTTGATGGGCTTGCTGACTGGCACCCTGATGTTGGTGGGCTTGCTGACTGGCACCCTGATGTTGGTGGGCTTGCTTACTGGCACCCTGATGTTGGTGGGCTTGCTGACTGGCACCCTGATGTTGGTGGGCTTGCTGACTGGCACCCTGATGTTGGTGGGCTTGCTGGCTGGCACCCAGATGTTGATGGGCTTGCTGACTGGCACCCTGATGTTGGTGGGCTTGCTGACTGGCACCCTGATGTTGGTGGGCTTGCTTACTGGCACCCTGATGTTGGTGGGCTTGCTGACTGGCACCCTGATGTTGGTGGGCTTACTGACTGGCACCCTGATGTTGGTGGGCTTGCTGGCTGGCACCCAGATGTTGATGGGCTTGCTGGCTGGCACCCAGATGTTGGTGGGCTTGCTGACTGGCACCCTGATGTTGGTGGGCTTGCTGGCTGGCACCCTGATGTTGTTGGGCTTGCTGGCTGGCACACTGATGGAACACACTCTCCACTAAACACTACACTACACTACACTACACTACACTACACTACACACTAAACACACCACACATTACACACTAAACACACCACACACGACACACCACACATGACACACGACACACGACACACCACACACTACACACACCACACACTACACACACTACACACACTACACACACTACACACACACCACACTACACACTATAGGTTGATCATGTCGATGTTAGGGAATCCAGGCAAGAATACTTTCTTTCCTGGAATTTCCAATGCCTTGCCATCTATCGCTGACGGAGGAAGTCGAGAAGATGTTTCCATGTCCATGTTGGTGGGCTGTAAAATGAAAAACAAATATGAGATTCTGTATTCATAGATTTCTGACCTGAGTAAATATCAGGATATTGCTTAAAGCCCAATACCTGAAACAAGTATAAATTACCCTTGCAGTATTTGTGTGTGTGTGTGGGGGGGGGGGGGGTGGATTTTGTGCCTAGGGGTAGAGGAATAAGGTATACTAATGTATTCCTTTCTTTGGACAGCCTTCATCTATGCAACCCATCCCTCACAGACCTTCTCTAAAGCTTTCCCAGCCACGGTCACATTCTTACCCCCACATACAATGTAAGACTGATAGGCCTGTATTGTACATGATGATGCAGAGAGGTTAGGGCTAGGTCCCTCTTTCTCTGCCCCTAGAGTTTACAAGCAATAAAACATTAGAGTGCAGGGTGGGGTGGGGTTGGTGGTTGCCTATTGCGCAATCTATTTATTTTTTGAGTTGGGCTTTAACATTGACTAACTTCTTTAATACAACCTAGAACCTTCTTCCTCTTTCCATGCAGTGGAGGAGCAGATAGGATACAAATCTAGATGCAAACTACATGTCTGGTCCCATGCCTTCCACCACATCATGGTGGTCGAAGTCACATGTCCTAGACACCCCAGACATTGTATTATGAACCATTTCACCTTCTCCCTTCAACTATCACTCCCAGCTGTGCACCAATGGGGTTTATATACTAAAACTGGAGAGTGCAAAACCTGGTGCAGCTCTGCATGGTAACCAATCAGCTGACATGTTTTTGTCAAAGCTTTATTGAACAAGCAGAAAGTTAGAAGCTGATTGGCTACCATTCACAGCTGCATCAGATTTATCACTCTCCAGTTTTAGTAAATCATCCCCATTGTGTCTGATGCCTAGAAAGTTACATTCTTATTTACTTCCGTAGAAAATGAAATATTGACTGATTAGTCTGTGAGGTTTTCCTGCAGGCTGGGATATGTCTGTACCCCCTATATTAGCTGTAAGGACACAGCAATGCTCCTTACAGTGTGTAACAATCTTCTTTTTGAATCCTCATCCTATAAAGATTTGTGTACTTACCGGACCTACAGAGAAAGGGGGCCGTCCTTTCCCTTGTTCCATCGACTTCCAATTGATGAACCTCATGAATGGATGCCGTCTTATGTCGCTGCCAACTCCAAGCCTCTTCTCCGGACATTTGCATAGCAGCTATAAAAGAGAAATTAAGAGTTATTTTGAGTTCATTTTGCACTTTTTAGAAAAGAAAAAAAAAACTTTGACTACAGTGCGTCTCCTCCTGGGCGGTCCTTTCACCCATTGGAGGATCATAGCATGTGAAGGCACATATATAGCCAAGTACAGGTGCTGGATGTCTACTGACATGGATGGAATTCATATTATATTCCAGCACAACAAATCAGTGTTGTGCTGGAATGTTATGTTATGATGTGCCGCCATTAGATGGCTTCTAACTCCCTGAGATCTTTAGATTGGTGGTGACACTTTAAGGAGAATTACAGCCACGAGAAAAGGGAGGAGATTGGATATTTTTAAAGATCTTTTTTTCTTCTCATTAACATCATTTATCAGCACCGGGCGATAAAAGCAGTTTAATGAATGGAGTTGGAATGGGTTAGAACCCCTCTGTTAGGTTGTGGTTGCTTTCTGTGTCCCCCCTTTGTGAGATTTCCATGTCCTCAGGACATGATATGAAACAAAATGTCTACAACAGGGACACAATGACGGCAGGTGATCTAATCCTCCCCACTATGTTCAAAACAATAATAAATGGGGAGGAGTTCTGCTTTAATAACCTCATACAATGTGCACATCAGCGATTGACCCCATGTGGCATCATCGTCTGAGCCCTAAGCCCCAGGATGAAGTATTCCCATTGGATCTTCACCATGGAATGAAGAAGCCAAACTACCCAACAATCCAGCTGACAACCAGAATTGGCAACACCCCTACATTATACCGCTAAAGCAGCAGCAGTAGGCCTAGAAACCTTCCCTGTGCTTCTTCAGAATTAGAAAATGTCTTGTACTTACTCCTCCCAGGAAGTGCTTCAGATGTTGGTCCATGTCCGGGGGGTAAACAGGATCTTCATAATTCACGGCCCTCCTGTATACCTGAGTGGTATCGTCACGGAATGGTACAGTTCCTGTGGCCATCTTGTATATGACAACCCCCATGGAAAACCAGTCGGGTGCAAACTGGTAGAAGTCGCCATTGATAACCTGCCAATCAGAGAAGAGAAATCAGTTACTTAGTTCCTACAAACTTAGCATCCTTTTATAAGAGAAATAATAATATATATTCATTGAACGTGTATTCTAAGGGAGGCATTTACAAAGCATCAGTATGTCCTTACTGTGGCAATAGCGCTACTTTAATAAAAATGACATTTATAAAGCACAGCGGTGGAATTGGGACTTTGAGTGCTATTACAGGGAATGGGTGTAAACATAAAAAATAAAAAAAAAACTTGAGCGAGAGCCTAGTCATGTGATTCACCCTAATCAAATCAGAGTTCTCTTTGTTATGCTAAGTATATAGAACTTCATAGGATACCACAGGCTCTACACAGTGGCATGCATTTAATGAATGGGCCGTAATTCTGCAGATTGTAACAGAGAGCAGATAGTGATATCTGCTCTCCAGTAGAAATCATTGCAACATTAACCTTGATGTAGCTTTTTAAAATTTGATATGTTTACTATTTCATATGTCCATTATTATAGATATTGTAGCTAGACTCGCTTTAAGCAAGAGGAATAGCAAAGAACAACCACTGTGCCCAACAGCTAACCAGGAGGCAGAGGCGGCATACGCAATGGCTGCCCCCATGGACATATATTAACCACTTCAGCCTGGACCATTTGGCTGGCCAAAGACCAGAGCAATTTTTGTGATTCAGCACTGCGTCGTTTTAACTGACAATTGCCGGTCATGCTATGTGGCTCCCAAACAAAATTGACTTCTTTTTTTCCCCCCACAAATAGAGCTTTCTTTTGGTGGTATTTGATCACCTCTGTGGTTTTATTTTTTGCATTAAAAACAAAAAAAGAGCAACAATTTTGAAAAAAAGCAATATTTTTTACTTTTTGCTATAATAAATATCCCCCAAAAGAATATAAAAACTAATTTTTTCCTCAGTTTAGGCTATATATTCTTCTACATGTTTTTGATTAAAAAAAAAAATCACAATAAGCGTTTGATTGGTTAACCACTAGGGGGTTAGGAAGGGGGTTAAGTGTGTCCTAGGGATGTGTTCTAACTGTTAGGGGGTGTGGCTATGAGTGGCACGTCACTGATCGCTGCTCCCTATAGCAGATGAACAGTGACAGGTCACTAGGAAGAACAGGGAGAAGTTGTGTTTACACTGACATCTCCCCATTCTTCAGCTCCGTGACATGATCGCGGGACACCGTCGGACATCGAGTTTGCGGGTCCCGTGGGCATGATCTTGGAGCTTGCACGCGACCACAAAACAGCAAATTTAAAGGGACGTACCTCTACGCCCATTTGCCTATCCGTGCCATTGTGTTGACGTATATATGTTCGTGCGGCGGTCAGCAAGTGGTTAACATATTTTTTTTAAATAATTTTAAGTGGTTAATGATTACCAATCAGGTGTTTTACATTGCAGGGTTCTGTATGCAATCTAAAATGTTTATATTACAAGTATCAGAGGGATAGTGATTGGATTGTGATATGCTGAATAGATGAGGTCTAGTGTTGGGTAAAAAGAGCGTGACTTACTTCTGGCGCTATGTATCCAATCGTTCCGGCTACGCCCGTCACCTTCCTATTACCAAACAGATCCATTTCTGCCAATCCATAGTCTGCAATACGGACGTGACCTTCATTGTCCATTAAGATGTTGCTCAACTTGAGGTCTCTATGAACTATGCCACGTCCGTGGAGGAACTCAAGTCCGCAGGCTATTTCCGCCGCAATGAATCTATAAAAGAGAAAAATTCATTAGATTTTACAGTGATTAGACTTAAGTATAAACATTATCCATGGGCAGGGGGAGGGAGTACCTGGCTCTATCCCATTACCGGTCCCAACTTTGAGCTTGTTTAGGTTACCGTATGGTCGGAGTTCTGGGCATGGCACCTGCTCACCATTTCTGGTATTTCTGGAGTCTCCTGGGAGAACCCATTGGTAGGATCCAGGCTGTAAACATGCTTGTCACAGCAATAGGCATGTGACCGGTACTATAAGACCCCAAGTCTCTCCTCTGCCCTTAACAGCATTCACAACACCGAGATCTGAGTTTTTGAATGATTTTGATTTCTTAAAAATGTCAGGTCTCAATGTCATCACATCCGTGGTACCATAGCGGAGAGCCGATCGATCACGATCACAGCTTTGTTCAGCTGTCTGACCAGCCAGTAGACGTGCCGGCTGGTCGCCTGGGTCTCCCGGTAGGATGAGAGAGCCTGAGAAATCTGTGGTAGGTGCCGGGAGTGGAGGAAGTCCCCTCCTGCTGCATGTAAAACCAATCCAGCTGTTAGTTAGACCGCCACCTCTAAAAAGCAGTACCAGGGTTATGAGGTACCAGTACATCATTGGTCCAGAAGTGTTAACCCCTTCGTGCTGGTGGTATGCATATATGTGGCCTCTAGGTGGGTGGGAATTAATGCTGAGAGGCCGCATATATGGGTGCCAGAATGTAAACAGAGCTGTCCTGAGGATGCACTCCCGGCACAGTTACTGCTGCCTAAAGGAAAGCTCCCGATATCTACATGCGATTGGGAGCTCTCTGATCATGTGACCACTGTGACAGCCAATCATGGCGGTGGTCACATGATCAGAAACCCAGCTCCATCTCCCGGCAAACCTCTTAGAGAACGTTACTAGGTGACTCTGGACTGTCTCCATCTCCTTCCCCACATGGTGCAATCACTGCCGCTTTGGAGAAACTGGGATTGCAGAATGCCATGTGTGTGAACAGTCTACTTGGAACACCAACCCTACTATGATAATATAGCGTATCTAAGCTTGGGAGAGGCGCCGGGTCCCCAATTTTTGGCGGGACGGAGTGAAATTACTCTAAAGTATCTACGCCAGATCTGGGTGGACTGATGTAGCTACGCATTCTAATGGAGTCCAATGTAATTCTAAACTCCTAAAAGCCTGGATTGTAAAGCAACATATCTTATAAAGATTACTTTCTATTCTATTCTCATTGTGGTGATGAGACTTACCTTATGACGGAAATAGGAAGAGGGAAATGTTTATTGGTGAAATCAAACAGATCCCCTCCAGAGACGTATTCCATAGCGAAACAGGCAGAATGGCGGGTCTGAAAAGTGGTGTAAAGTTGGGTGAGGAATGGACACCCTGCCGCCATCTGCATGACCTTCTGCTCTGTTTCAATGGCGCTACGTTGATCTGAAGTCTTCACTACAGACTTGATGGCCATGATCTTCTTGGCTGCAGAATGAGTTGCCAGAAAGACCTGTCCGAATCCGCCTTCTCCGAGCAGGCGGTGCAATATGAAAGGTGACTGGCTGTCGCCGTGTGATGGTATTGATTGGACATTTCCTGCTGTGACAAGTTTGATGTTTCTAGTGTCACAGCTCGGGGGAGTGACAAGAGGCGGGACTTCTGCTGCTGCAATCCTCAGAGGCTTTCTAGCTGGTGCGGCATTTCTCATGATCTTTCTAATCGCTGAAATATTTCTCATGCCCTCTCTAGTGTCACAGCCGGGGGGAGTAACAAGAGGCGAGACTTCAGCGGCGACGGCAATTTTCATGGGCTTTCTAGCTGGCGCGGCATTTTTCATGATCTTCCTAATGGCTGCAATATTTCCCCTGATGTTATTAGGGACACAGCTCTGGGGAGTCCTCACAGATGATATGGTGTGGACTACATCCCTCTCATGATCCAGAAAGCCATTAAATGGCTCAGGTCTTATCTCTGGAATCATGCTTTCCATTATAAATGGTCTCATTTCACTGGTTAAAAACACAGTGAAAATCATACGCTAGAAGAAGAAATCTCTTAGGAGCTCAGAATAGGTCTTCACACCAAGAGAAGTCAGACTCTTCTGAGCTCCACAGGTGTGAGACTGCTTTTTATAGCGGCACTGCCAATGACATCCTAGAGCTGGTCACACTGACCAATCACATCGCAGTGCTTGTCACGCCGGCCAATCAAATCACAGTGCTGGTCACCGTGACTCCTCCCCTAAGTTGGCAAAAAGCCAGCCAGTACAGTCACATGACCTCAGCCAGTACAGTCACATGACCTCAGCCAGTACATTTCTGGATTTCAACTGTCAACTGTCAGATTTCAAATTTTCTCTAATCTGTGGGGGAGGGGAGGATGAGATGACTGCTGAGATTTACATTTCTGCAATAAACAAGTTTATTTCTGTTTTACTTCCCATAAATAGATAGATAGATAAATGTAAAAAAATTACAAATAACAAGAAAAACTACCCCATCCATGAAATGTGATGTCCTCATATTGACAAATTTCACAAAGATAACACACCAGGATAAGGATCCTTCTCCCCCTGTCATCTCCAGAAGGTTTTAACCCTTTCATGACCAGAACATTTTTGCTATTTAGCACTGTTCTACTTCAATTGGCAATTACATCATTATGCAACACTGTATACAAATGAAATTTACACTTTTTTTTACCCACAAATAGAGCTTTCTTTTGGTGGTATTTGATCTCCACTGGTATTTTTATTATATAAATAAAAAAACTGAATATTCAAATAAATGTAAAAAAGACCAAAAAAAAATGTTTCAGTTATAAAACATATCTAATAATATAGTTTTAAAAAAAATCTTCATAAATTTAGATCAAAATGCATTCTGCTATTTGTCTTCGCTATAAAAAAAGATGTATATTAATTGTTTTCTTACTTATAGCATTTACAATATTTTTGTTTAAAAAAAAATGAAAAAAGACTAAAAATGAAAAAAAAAATTTTTTTTTACTTTCTGCTATAAATCATATCCAATGTGTATATATTTTTGGTTAAAAAAAAGCCAAAATGTTGAAAAACAATATTTATTATTTTTTTTATGAAAAAACACCAAAAATTAAAAAAAAGGAATATTTTTTATTTTTGTTTATAAAACATATCCAATAAAATTATTTAAAAAAATTGAATTTCTTCATCAATTTAGGCCAATATGTATTCATATTTTTGGTAAAAAAAAAAAAAAATCCCAATAAGCGTATATTGATTGGTTTGCGCAAAGTTTATAGCTTCTATAAACTATGGGACATTTTTATTAATTTATTTTTAGTAGTAATGGCAGCGATTCGCGACTTCGAGCGGCACTGGAATATTGCAGCGGCCATTTGTGACATCTAACTGACAATTTTTGGGGACTAGTGAGGCTAATACAGTGATCAGTGCTAAAAAATATGCACTGTCACTGTACTAATGACATTGGCTTAGAACGGGTTAAACATCAGGGGTGATCAAAGGGTTAAATGCGTGCCTGACCAGAGTTTTACTACTGTGGGGGAGGTGGTTGTACTAGGGGAAGGCATGGATCATTGTACTACTCTGGGGAAGTGATCATTATTATTATTATTATTTTATTTTTTTTACACATTATGTTTGCATATAGCAATGAATTTTGTTACTTTAAGCAAGAAATTTACTGAATGAAAGAATGAAATGGATTCATTTAGTTTATTTTGTTGTGATTGGCCCCAGTCTACTCCATGTGATCACTGTGACTAATCTCAGCTAACTTTTGGTTACAGCGGTCACATGGTACTGACAGCGGACCGGTACACTGATCAGTCATCAGCTGTGTCTGGTAGAGACAGTCGGTGACAGATCACACCGCAGCACGCCCCCGCGTCATATGATGTCCACCTGAAGCGACAAATAGCCCCCCCCCCAAGCATCTTTCTGCCAGAGGCCGGACGGCAACGGATTAAGCAAATCCTATTGTGTGAATGTTTTTGTTGATTTCCTTACTGGAGATCCTGCCAGTAACGGCAGTTTTCTTAACCACTTCAATACCAGGAATTTACCCCCCTTCCTGACAAAGTCAATTTTCAGCTTTCTGAGCTGTCGCTGTTTGAATGACAATTGCGCGGCCGTGCTACACTGTACCCAAACAGAATTGTTATCATTTTGTTCCCACAAATAGAGATTTCTTTTGGTGGCATTTGATCATCTCTGCAGTTTTTATTTTTTGCTAAACAAATAAAAAAAAGACTGAACATTTTGAAAAAAAAATAAGTTTTGCTTTTTTGTTTCTGTTATAAAATTTTGTAAATAAGTAAGTCCTCTCCTTGACTGATAAGGCGGCACTCAGGGGCACTGATAAAGCAGCACCGATGAGGTGGCACCAGTGAGTGGCACTGACGATGGGCACTTATATGCAGCACTGATGGGTGCCACTAATATACAGCACTGATGGGCATTGATAGGCAGGACTGATCGGAACTTGTTGGAGGTACTGGTGGGCACTGATAGGTGGCACTGGGCACTGAAAGGCTGCAAAGAGGGGTACTTATGGGTGGCACTGATAGGGGGCACTGCTGGCCACTGATATGCGGCACTGATGGGCATTGATATGTGGCACTGATGGGCACTGATACATGTTACTGATAGGCATCCCTGGTGGCACTGGCAGTGGTAGGCATTGTGAGTGGGCACTGATTGCCAGCTGCCTGGGCATTGATTGGCAGCTGCCTTGACACAGATTTGCATTTCCCTGGTGGTCTGGGGGACATACCTGGTGTTTCAGTGTGGATGGTCATCCTGGTGGTCCTGGGCAGGATCCGAGGGGGGGCAGGGCTGATAAACAATCAGCACAGACCCCCCTGTTAGGAGAGCAGCCGATCGGCTCTCCTCTGCTCACGTCTATCAGACACGAGTGAGGAAAAGCCGATCAACGGCTCTTCCTGTTTACATCGTGATCAGCCGTGATTTGACATGGCTGATCACGTGGTAAAGAGTCTCCATTGGAGGCTCTTTACTGAGATCGGTTTAGCGGTGTGTCAGACTGACACACCGCACCACCAATCACCGCGATGCGCTCGGCGGCTGTTATCCTGCTGAACATCATATGACGCCCAGTCAGGATAACCCAACCACTGCCCAGCCGTCATTTTGCTATAGGCCGGGCGGGAAGTGGTTAAAGTGGAACTAAACCCTTCTCTCCTTTACAGCCAGGGGAGCTGCCATCTTAGCCTCTGTTTGATCTGCAGCAGCCATGGTGCTGCACATGTGATCAGATGTGTCACCAGTCATTTGATGGCTTAATAGTTCAGTTGAGAGCACAAGCAACTGTGTCAGTTAGCATTATTGACACGCTTTAAATGTTACTGTTGGGAATCTGTTATATTGATGGGTTTAGGCCACTTTAAGCAAATCCTTTTGTGTGAATCTTTGTTGAGTTTCTTACCTGGAGATCCTGCCAGTAACAGCATTTCCTGATGGGGACTTACAATGCTAAGACACTACTTTGCTATTAGCAGCAGTGTTGTCTTGCTGTGTGCTCTCTGCCATTGGGCCATTGGGCTGTCTATCATGTACACAACCCAACAGCCAACTGAAGTAGCTTCCATGGCCGGGTGACAACGCTAATGTAAATTGTGGCTTAGGGTTGTCATCCTGCAACAGGAAGTGCTGCTGCTACTGGCTGGGCCTCCAGGGAAGTAACTTTGTAAAATACAGAGCATCCGAAAAGTATTCACAGCCCTTCACTTTTTCCACATTTTGTTATGTTACAGCTTTATTCCAAAATGGATTAAATGTATTATTTTCCTCAAAATTCTAGAAACAATACCCCATAATGACATCATGAAAGAAGATTGCTTGAAATATTTGCAAATTTATTAATAATAAAAAACAAAAAAAAAATCCCATGTACAGAAGTATTCACAGCCTTTGCCTTGACACTTACAATTGCGCTCAGGTGCGTCCTGTTTCCACTATTCTTGAGATGTTTATACAACTTGATTGGAGTCCACCTGTGATAAATTCGGTTGATTGGACATGCACACACACCTGTCTATAGAAGGTCCCACAGTTAACAGTGCATGTCAGAGCACAAACCAAGCCATGAAGTCCAAGGAATTGTCTGTAGACCTCCAAGACAGGGTTGTTTTGAGGCACAGATCTGGAGAAGGGTACAGAAAAATTTCCACAGCATTGAAGGTCCCAATGAGCACAGTGGTCTCCATCAACTAGTAAATGGAAGAAGTTTGGAACCACCAGGATTCTTTTTGGAGAGTGGGCTTCCCGACAAAGCTGAGCGATCGGAGGAGAAGGGCCTTAGGGAGGTGACCAAGAACCCGATGATCACTCTGACAGCGCTCCAGTGTTTCTCTGTGGAGAGAGGAGAACCTTCCAGAAGAACAACCATCTCCACCAATCAGGCCAGACGGAAGCCACTCCTCAGTAAAAGGTACACAACTAGAGTTTGCCAAAAGTCACCTGAAGGACTCGCAGACCATGAGAAACAAAATTCTCTGGTCTGATTAACCACTTGCTTACTGGGCACTTAAACCCCCCTCAGTCCCAGACCAATTTTCAGCTTTCAGCGCTGATGCACTTTGAATGACAATTGCGCGGGCATACAACACTGTACCCAAATGAAATTTTTATCATTTTTTTCCCACAAATAGAGCTTTCTTTTGGTGGTATTTAGTTACAGCTCGGAGTTTTATTTTTTGCTAAACAAACAAAAAAAGATGCAAAAAAAAAAAAAAAAATCATGTTTTAATAGTTTGTTATAAAATTTTGCAAACGGGTCATTTTTCTCCTTCATTGAAGTGCGCTGATTAGGCGGCACTGATAGGCTGCATTGGTGGGCACTGATGGGCTGCATTGGTGGGCACTGATGGGCTGCATTGGTGGGCACTGATGGGCTGCATTGGTGGGCACTGATAGGCTGCACCGGTGGGCACTGATAGGCATAGTTAAGGCGGCACTAATAGGCACAGATAAGGCGGCACCGATGGGCACAGATAAGGCGGCACTGATGGGCAAAGATGGGCACAGATAAGATGGCACGGATGGGTGGCACGGATAAGTGGCACGGATGGGTGGCACGGATGGGCACTGATAGGTACCACAGATAGATGGGACTGATGGGCACTGATAGGTGGCACTGATAGGTGGCTCTGATAGGTGGCACTGCTGGGCACTGATGGGCGGCACTGCTGGGCACAGATGGGCGGCACTGCTGGGCACTGATGGGCGGCACTGGGGTGCAGCACCTTTGAGGCAGATTGGGTGGCACTGTGGGGTGGCACTGTGGGTGGCACTGTGGGCACTATGGGCACTGACGGGGGGCACTTACTTTTGCTTTTATTTTACTTCAGGATGGCACTGCGGGAGGCAGGTGGGCACAGGCAGGTGGCAGGTGGTCCCTTGTATTGATGGCCGTGATCGAGACTAATGTCCCGATCACGGCCGCCGGTGATCGGCTTTTTTTTTCTCTCCTCGCGCTGTCAGCGCGAGGAGGAATAATAGCCGGTTACCGGCTCCGTTCTATCACATGATCAGCTGTCATTGGCTGACAGCTGATCACGTGATAAGGGGTCGGGATCGACCCCTTACACGGATCGGTGATCAGGCGAGTCTCACAGACTCGCCGATCACAGAGCGCGCGCTGAGGGGCGCGCAGGCCGCTCGTAACCGGGACGACGTCAATAGACGTAGTCCCGGAAATGTAGGTCCGCGCTAATGCCGTCATTTGGCAATAGCGCGGATCTGTAGTGGTTAAACAAAGATTGAACTCTTTGGCCTGAATGGCAAGTTTCACGTCTGCAGGAAACCAGGCACCGCTCATCACCTGGCCAATACTATCCCTACTGTGAAGCATGGTGGTGGCTTCTGAAAATACAGATGACCTGGCTGTGACCCAGAACAAGCATGGAGCCAATGAGAGCAGATCTCCTCCTAATTTGTGTACTTGTTCTGGGTCAGTGCAAGAGAAAGGCTCAGAGCCAGAGGATCAGCATGACAGCCAGGCAGCTCGCTTTTCCAGGAGGAGAGGTTAGCAATGGCGGCTTGATGGTGATCCTAGTTCCCTGAATGTGTATGTATTCCCCAAATCTATATTTATTATGTCTGGCATCAAGTCTCTCTGTATACAGTTTTCTTAAAGTGGAACTAAACCCTTCTCTCCTTTACAGCCAGGGGAGCTGCCATCTTAGCTCTGTTTATCTGCAGCTGCCATTATGCTGCACATGTGATCAGTTATGTCACCAGTCATTTGATGGATTGACAGTTCGGTTGAGAGCACAAGCAACTGTGTCAGTTAGCATTATTGACACGCTTTAAATGTAACTGTTGAGAATCCGTTAAATTGATGGGTTTAGGCCACTTTAAGCAAATCCTTTTGTGTGAATCTTTTGCCAAATTTCTTACCTGGAGATCCTGCCAGTAACAGCACTTCCTGATGGGGACTTACAATGCTAAGTCACCAGTTTGCAATTAGCAGCAGTGTTGTCGGCCTGCTGTGTGCACCCTGCCATTGGGCCATTGGGCTGTCTATCATGTATACAACCCAACAGCCAACTGAAGTAGCTTCCATGGCAGGGTGACAACGCTGATGTAAATTGTGGCTTAGGGTTGTCATCTGCAACAGGAAGTGGTGTTGCTGGCAGGATCTCCAGGTAAGAAACTGTGAAATTCAATTTGTTTTGTTATAAACTGTATACAGTGAGATATGATGCCAGATATACTCAATAATTGATTTTGGGTTTCCATACACTTAGGGCCCTTTAAAACTGATCAGTTTTTGATGCACTTTTGTTGTTTAACCCCTTGGCGCCAACTGCCGCCGGTCCTTTAAAGGATTTGAACTGCTGGAAGGCGAGGCAGGGTGGGGCTTATGGTCATGTGACCAGGGCCAGACTGGGAATAAAAACCAGCCCTGGAAAGAATTCATACCAGCCCCATTGCATTTTTTATACCAACCCAACAGCAAACGCCATTATTTTCTTGTTCATGAAAGGGAAAACCATGCATTTTAAAGCACATTTGATTGAAGAGTGTATTTTATATAGATATAAATGTGTGTGTGTATTATATATAGAGAAGACAAATATAAAAGCACATAGGGCCTTTTTAAAATGGGATTTCCCCTCACTTCCAGTTGTGTCATCAGGACAGGAAATTAATAGAAATCACTTGATTCTCATATTGTCTATTCTGTATTAAAGCGGTCTGCCGGGACTCCGCGTTTTTTTTTTTTTTTTTTAAAGGGCAGCAGCTACAAATACTGCAGCTGCTGACTTTTAAAATAATGACACTTACCTGTCCAGCGCGCCTGCGATGTCGGCACCCGAAGCCGATCTCTTGATCGTCTCTCGGGTGCTGCCGCCGCCATCTTGGGTATGGGAATCAGGAAATGGAGCCTTTCGGCTTCATTTCCCGGTTCCCTACCACGCATGCGCGAGTTGCGCTGCACAATAAGGATGGACCCGCTGCCTCTGGGATCCGTGTGTTTCCCAGCAGGCAGCGGGGGACTTTCGGAAAGGGGCGTAATATACGCCCCTTTCCGCAGAGCGCTATCCTGGAAGTGGGTGCAGATACCTGTACTGTACAGGTATCTGCACCCCCCTCCCCCCTGAAAGGTGCCAATTGTGGCGCTGGAGGGGGGGAGGGTTCCGATGAGCGGAAGGTCCACTTTAGGGTGGACCTCCGCTTTAAATCTTGTCCCTACTGAAAATACATGTTTCCTGTTCCAAAACTAGTCATCATCATAATTTTATCATAATATCAGGAATATCATAATAAACATAATTATCAGCAAGTATTCGCTTCCTGCTAATTTATTACATATGTTCCTGCCACTGCTAACCAATTACATTGTTGCTACAGATGGTGAAGAAGGATGAGTTCTGTACCAAATGCCTTCAGACCGACTACCACCGAATGTCCGGAGGACGGCAGGAGGTAAGGGAGGACCTATCATCTCTTGTTCCGCAGCCATCCCCGCATATCGATGTATTAACTATCTTGCGCTTTTTAAAATTTTTGCCGGCAGGAATTTCACACGTGGCTGCGAGATGACTTGGGGAGGACGCTGGACGATATTTTCCATGAACATATGCAGGAGCTCATCCTGATGAAATTCATCTATATCTGCCATATGAGTAAGTGAGAGGACATTGGGGAAAAATGCTTCTTCTTATTCTTTCTTCTTTTCCTTCCTTTCTTCTTTTTCTTTTGTTCTTTTCTTTTCCTTCCTTTCTTCCTTTTTCTTCTTTCTTCTTTTCCTTCCTTCCTTTCTTCTTTTTCTTCTTCTTTCTTCTTTTTCTTCTTCTTTCTTCTTTTCCTTCCTTTCGTCTTCCTCCTCCTCCCCCTCTGGGAATTTGTATTGAAAAGGGGATGGTGATGTGTTTTCAGTGAGTCTCATCTTCAGCTATTATAATGTTTACCTAAAGATAGTTCCTGATAGGACACTTCTGATCCATATTTGCCTGGTTCTATTTCAAATTCAGCTTTGTAAGAGCTCCCTCTAGTGGCTGTTTTTTTCAAGCTGGGTAAAAGGTTCAAGTGCACCTGCCAGTAACTTTCCATGTTTCCATGAATACATTTCTGACCTGTCATAATATACAGGAACAGTATCATTTATCAGAAAAGTGTCACCTCGTCTACCAACCAACGTTCATAAACGGTGCGGTATACAAGGGGTTAAAGCAAGCAGCAGCCATAAGCTTGCTATTTATTTGTAGAGCCAGCAAAGGGCTTTTTACATGAAAGTGATCCTGTTTATAATCACTTCTATAGGGCTCTGAATGGTACACCTTCCCACTGCCACCACGTGCGGTGCTTCCCAGGCCCTCCCCTTCCTTGGGTATGCTCAAGACTGCGGCAAATAGCTTTACACATTTGTTCCCTGATCCCCTTTAAGATGAATCCAAAAGTGATGTGTATTACCCAATTTCTGGGTTTACAGCTGCAACTCCTTGGTTACTGGAGCCAAGGATGCAGCTAATCAAGCATGACCTGTGCTTGATTAGCTGTAATGGAGGACAGAGGGGAAATTGGTAGCCTAATAGGTGAACAAGCCCCCTATGTTATTGCATTGGGCAGGTGACCAGTTCTCCTCATGGAGACATTGGGGGTCTAGCCCCCCTCAATGTCTCTATAAAAATGATCTATCACCTACCCAATGCAATAACATAGGGGGCTTGTTAGCCTATTAGACTATCAATTTCCCCACTGTCCTCCATTACAGCTAATATATTACCCATTACATATGGGGGGTTATTTGCCCCTTGCAATAGCAATAAAGTTAAGTAAAGAAAAAAGTGTAAAAAATATATTATATAAAATAAATAAAAAATATTTATGTTTGTTTAAATAAATTAAATATATATATATATTAAATTAAAATAATTTTTTTTGCCCCCAGCGTCTCCATAAAGAGGACCTGTAATCTGTCCAATGCTATTACATATGGTGGTTTGTTTGCCCATTGTGATAGCAATAAAGTTAAGTAGAGAAAAAAGTGTAAAAAAGATATCATATAAAATAAATAAAAATAATTCATTTTTGTTTTTTACCCCCAATATTTCCATAAAGAGGACCTGTCACCTGCCCAATGCTATCACAAAATTAGATGATGTCATAAGTCTGCTGCAAGCAGGAGGGAGCGGTCTCCTCTCTCCCAGTGATCAGTCTATGTGTTGTAACTTTGTAGCAAGTAGGGGCTGATCTGTGTCAGACATATGTGGACACCAAAGAAGTAGATGGTTGGCTTCTTTATCCTTTTTATCTTGTTCTTTTGTGTCTCTTTGCAGCAATTGCCTTACTTATCGCCGGATATATCACCCACCTAGCCGGCCGGATGATCTGGTAAAGCCTGGCTTTTTCAAGGGCACATATGGAAGCCATGGCCTGGAGATAGTCATGCTGAGTTTCCAGGGGATGACAGCAAAGGCCACAAAAATAACGGTGAGCAGGAGCCTGATGTGTTTTTCTATAAGGAAGAATATTGGATCCTGGGAACAGAGCTGGAATTCTATCCTTTTTCAGACCCGCTAAGCGGGCCGGGGGGGGGGGGGGGGGGGCCGTGGCCATACACTGAGAGTATTTAATTTCTTCATGTCTGTATATTGATACCTTTGCCCAACTTTCTCTAAGCCCTGCTATTATCTAGAGGTAAGCCCCTCCCATTATTTAGCAGTCCAATGCCAGAGCCTACTGAGGGTACTACATTGGGCTGTAGAATGCTGGTGGAAAGACTTGATTTAAGAATGGGCGGTACTTGCCTCACAGCCAGATAAGGGTGGACTCTGGGACCCTGATGTAAGTGGAGAATCTGATTGGGACCCTAGTGTAAGTAGGGAGTCTGATGCGGACCCTGGTGTAGATAGGGAGACCGATGGGGACTCTGGTTTAAGTAGGGAGACTGATGGGGACCCAGATGTAAGTAGGGATATTGATGGGGAGCCTGGTGTAAGTAGGGAGTGCGATGGGGACCCTGGTGTAAGTAGGGAGTGCGATGGGGACCCTGGTGTAAGTAGGGAGACTGATGGGGACACTGATGTAAGTAGAGAGTCTGATGGGGTTCCTGATGTAAGTAGCGTGTCCGATGGGGTCCCTGATGTACGTAGAGAGTCTGATGGGGACCCTGATGTAAGTTGGGGGTCTGATGGGGACCCTTATGTAAGTAGGGAGTCTGATGGGGACCCTGATGTAAGTAGGGAGACTGATGGGGACCCTGATGTAAGTAGTGAGACTGATGGGGGCCCTGATGTGAGTTGGGGGCCTGAGGGGGACCCTGGTGTAAGTAGGGAGATTTCTGGTGGCCCTGATGTAAGTTGGGGGTCTGATGGGGACCCAGGTGTAAGTAGGGAGTGCAATGGGGACCCTGGTGTAAGTAGGGAGTATGATGGGGACCCTGGTGTAAGTAGGGAGACTGATGGGGACCCTGATGTAAGTAGGGAGACTGATGGGGACCCTGGTGTAAGTAGGGAGACTGATGGGGACCCTGGTGTAAGTAGGGAGACTGATGGGGACCCTGATGTAAGTTGGGGGTCTGATGGGGACCCTGGTGTAAGTAGGGAGACTGATGGAGCCCTGATGTAAGTTGGGGGTCTGATGGGGACCCTGGTATAAGTAGGGAGATTGATGGTGGCCCTGATGTAAGTGGGGAGCCTGATGGGGACCCTGGTGTAAGTTGGGAGTCTGATGGGGACCCTGATGTAAGTAGAGAGTATGATGGGGACCCTGATGTAAGTGGGGAGTCTGATGGGGACCCTGATGTAAGTGGGGAGTCTGATGGGGGGCCCTGATGTAAGTAGAGGGTCTGATGGGGACCCTGATGTAAGTAGAGTCTGATGGGGCCCTGATGTAAGTGGGGAGTCTAATGGGGGCCCTGATGTAAGTAGAGAGTCTGATAGGGACCCTGATGTAAGTAAGGGGTCTGATGGGCATCCTGATGTAAGTGGGGGGGTCTGATGGGGACATTGATGTAAGTAGAGAGACTGATGGGGACCCTGATGTAAGTAGGGAGACTGATGAGGACCCTGGTGTAAGTAGGGAGACTGAAGGGGCACCCTGGTGTAAATAGGGAGTCTGATGGGGACCCTGATTTAAGTAGGGAGACTGATGAGGACCGGGATGTAAGGTGGACTCTTTTGGGTACCATATTGTAAGGGGGACTCTGATGGGGATCCTGATTTAAGCGAAGAGTCTGATGGTGACCCTGATTTAGGCGAGGGAAGCTTTTTTGGGGACCCTAATGTAAGGGGGACTCTGATGGAAATCCTGATATAAGCAAGGAGTCTAAGGGGGACCCTGATAAAAGGGAAACTCTATTGGGGAGAGAGCCCTCAGTCCTGATGTAAGCAGTGGACTGGCTCGTGGGAGGAGCTATGCAAATTTTAAAATGCCTTGATTGGTGGATATTATTCTGGAGCAGAGGGCTTTCCTAGGCAGGCTGTATTTGCACACAGTACTAAATAATACACTAGCCAGGCGCTCCAGCAGAATTGCATGAGAACAATCTGTGGAATGAGCTGTATACAACGGACTTGATGAAAGATGATTCCAAAGCCCAAAATCTACAAATGACTGGATGTCCAGTTCAAGTCATGATTTATTGTGTACCAGTTGTTGGAAGAACCCAGGCTGAGGGCGGAAGGGATGTGCCGGAAAGGACTCCGGTGACAAATGGGATTTATGGCAGCAGGCCGCCAGCCGCAACAGAGGAAATGGAGGACTTGCGTCGATGAAATCCAGAAGTCTACAGCCGCACACCGTGGACCACTGGAACGCTCCAAGGATTTACTAACTACACCTGTTGCCAGGGCAACATGTTTCAAGGCTCGTCGACATAGGCCATTCAACTACCAGTGGGTAACTAGATTAAAAAACAGCCATTATACCAAAAATAACTATACAGCTGTCCCAATATGAGAAGATTAAAAATGAAAAATAAAACTATGATGTAATAATAAATACAGTTACAGTCATAATATCCCACCAATGCATGTTTGATACAATACAAATACCAGAAAAAAGTACCTGGCTAAAGCCCATAATATAATGAAAGATTAAAGGAGATGTATGGAAGGGAGAGGGAAAAAGGAGGGGTCAGTATCAGGGGTTACATCCATCCGCACCCACAAAACTGTGCCCATGGATATGTGTGTGCAATCACAATTATATTAAACTGTGGATTTCCGGGTCCTCGTTGAGGCCATTTGGGGATAAGGTGTTTTATTTATGGATCCAATAGGTCTCGTGTTTACACAACACCGAGAATCTTTGGTAGTGAGGGACTTATCAGATATGCATTCGATGGCAAATACCTTCAAGGCACCTGTGTCCCCACCATGACATGAGGTGAAGTGGTGTAGGACACTATGCTTGTCTGAGCGATCTTCAATTACCCTACGGTGCTCAACGATTGTCTTATGAAGTGGGGGTATATTGCTCCCCACATACAAGAGACCGCAAGAACACAGTAACGCATAGATCACATAATCCGTAGAACACGTGATGAACTGTTTAATATTCTAAACATTTCCAGTCCTATCTCAAAATGTGGTTTGTCCCCCCTGTGGTTTGTGAGGCATCCTCGTTTTACCACATATAAGAATGCCCATTATATTATCAAAGAAAAAGCTAATATCTTCCTGTTTGGCCTTATTGGCCTCACTTAACTTGCTGCGCACAATAATATTCTTCAAAAGAACTTGCCCTTCTAAAGGTGATACGGGGTGTGTCGGAAATGACAGGTGCCAATTTGGGGTCCATCTGTAAAATATGCCATTGTTTCAAAAACACTGTTGGTAATCACTGTTGAATACTGTAGTGAAATGTGTGATGTTATGCTCAGGGGATTTAGTTTTGATATGGGGTCTTTTGGGCTATTAAGGAATTTAGAATATGCCTCTTGTATTAACTCCTTAGGATAGCGTTTATTTTTGTCTGAGAAGACAGCTCTGTTCTGTATAGTCCTCCACCTTCGAACAATTCTTTCTTAGTCGATGGAACTGGCCAGAGGGGATATTGTCCTTCCAGGCGGGGTGGTGGCAACTCATATAATGTAAATACGAGTTACCACCAACCGATTTGCAGAAATTCTTCGTAATATTTGCCCCTCCCTCGTGGGTCAACACTAGATGCAGGAGTATTGAAATTATTGGACAAACCATGTTCCGGGGACTGGTAATGTTTCCAATATTAAACAGATCATCACGTTTGAATTATGTGATCTATGGGTTAAGGTGTTCTTACAGTCTCTTGTATGTGGGGTGCACTATATGCTCACTTAGTAAGAGAATCTGTGAGCATCGTAGATTCATTGAAGATCGTTCAGACAATCATTGTGTCCTATGCCACTTCACCTCATGTCAGGGTGGGGACACAGGTGCCTTGACTGTCTTTGCCATCAAATGCATATCTGATAAATCTCTCACTGCCAGTTAAAGATTTTCTGTGCTGTGTAAATGTGAGACCTTTTGGATCCATAAATTAAACACCTTATCCTCAATTGGCCTCGGCAAGGACCAGGAAATCCACAGTTTAATATACACACATACAGTGCCTTGAAAAACTATTCATGCCCCTTGACCACATTTTATCTTGTTACAACCAAAAATGTAAATGTATTTTATTGGGGTTTTATGTGATAGCCCAACACACAGTGGCACATAATTATGAAGTGGAAGGAAAATGATAAATGGTTTTCAATTTTTTTTTACAAATAAATATGTGAAAAGTGTGGCGTGCATTTGTATTCAAGCCTCCTGAGTCTACTTTGTAGAACCACCTTTTGCTGCAATTACAGCTGTGAGGCCGCGTACACACGCGCGGACTGTTTGCCCAACCTTGTTCGTCAAACAGTTTCGTCAAACAGTCCGCTCAAAATTTGCATGAGCGGACTTGCCCACACACGAGCGGACTGTTTCAACGAACTGTTTGCCAAACAGTCCGCTCAACTTTTGAAATGAACGGACTCGCCCACGTAAGGCGGAGGCAAATCCGCCCATTTCGAGCGCGTGTGCAGGTAGGCGGGGCCCGCGAAGGAGACGTCGCGGGCTCCGCCGCCTGGAATGGGCTTAAAGGGGAACCCCAACGCCGAAAAAAATCGGCGTGGGGGTTCCCCCAAAGTCCACACCAGACCCTTGTCCGAGCACGCTACCCGGCCGGCCAGGAAAGGGGGGCGAGCGAGCGTGCCCCCCCTCCTGAGCCGTACCAGGCCGCGTGCCCTCAACATGGGGGGGTGCCTTGGGGAAGGGGGGGCCTCGCGGCCCCCCCACCCCAAAGCACCTTGTCCCCATGTTGATGAGGACAAGGGCCTCTTCCCGACAACCCTGGCCGTTGGTTGTCGGGGTCTGCGGGCGGGGGGCTTATCGGAATCCGGGAGCCCCCTTTAAGAAGGGGGCCCCCGGATACCGGCCCCCCACCCTATGTGAATGAGTATGGGGTACAATGTACCCCTACCCATTCACCTGTGAAATAAAGTACAAAAAAAAACACAACACAGGGAAAAAATATTTTATTGCACAGCTCCGGGGGTCTTCCGTCTTCGGGGGTCTTCTCGCCGGACTCCTCCGCTATCTGTGTGTACCTCTTTTACTAGCGGAGGAGTCCGGCTTTCTTCCTCCCCGCCGCCGGCCTCTTCTCCCGACTTCGGGGGTCTTGTCCCCCTCTTCGGTTCTTCTGCCGGGCCACCGCGCCTTCTTATAGCTCTTTTGCAGGCGGTGGCCCGGTCTTCTGTCGCCGCTGCCTTCCGTTCTTCTGTCGCCGCCTTCGGTTCTTCTGCCGGGCCACCGCGCCTTCTTGTAGCTCTTTTACAGGCGGTGGCCCGGTCTTCTGTCGCCGCTGTCGTCGCCGCCGCCTTCCGTTCTTGTTCTTCTTCTTGTTCTTCTTCTTCTTCCCCAGGAGATGTTGACTCGACGAGCTCTCCGGCCGGAATGCCAGAGCCGCGCTGTGCGGTCACTTATATAGTGACAATGGGGCGGTGTCACATGGTATATGTCACATGGGTTGGTCACATGGTGACCCCGCCCCCTTACGATGTCATAGTCCCCATGTGACATCAACCCATGTGACCAACCCATGTGACATATACCATGTGACCCCGCCCCATTGTCACTATATAAGTGACCGCACAGCGCGGCTCTGGCATTCCGGCCGGAGGGAGCGACGTGTCAACATCGCCTGGAGAAGAAGAAGAAGAACAAGAAGAAGAACAAGAACGGAAGGCGGCGACAGCGACAGCGGCGACAGAAGACCGGGCCACCGCCTGTAAAAGAGCTACAAGAAGGCGCGGTGGCCCGGCAGAAGAACCGAAGGCGGCGACAGAAGAACGGAAGGCAGCGGCGACAGAAGACCGGGCCACCGCCTGTAAAAGAGCTACAAGAAGGCGCGGTGGCCCGGCAGAAGAACCGAAGAGGGGGACAAGACCCCCGAAGTCGGGAGAAGAGGCCGGCGGCGGGGAGGAAGAAAGCCGGGCTCCTCCGCTAGTAAAAGAGCTACACACACATAGCGGAGGAGTCCGGCGAGAAGACCCCCGAAGACGGAAGACCCCCGGAGCTGTGCAATAAAATATTTTTTCCCCTGTGTTGTGTTTTTTTTTGTACTTTATTTCACAGGTGAATGGGTAGGGGTACATTGTACCCCATACTCATTCACATAGGGTGGGGGGGCCGGTATCCGGGGGCCCCCTTCTTAAAGGGGGCTCCCGGATTCCGATAAGCCCCCCGCCCGCAGACCCCGACAACCAACGGCCAGGGTTGTCGGGAAGAGGCCCTTGTCCTCATCAACATGGGGACAAGGTGCTTTGGGGTGGGGGGGCCGCGCGGCCCCCCCCTTCCCCAAGGCACCCCCCATGTTGAGGGCACGCGGCCTGGTACGGCTCAGGAGGGGGGGCGCGCTCGCTCGCCCCCCTTTCCTGGCCGGCCGGGTAGCGTGCTCGGACAAGGGTCTGGTGTGGACTTTGGGGGAACCCCCACGCCGATTTTTTTCGGCGTTGGGGTTCCCCTTTAAGCCCATTCCAGGCGGCGGAGCCCGCAACGTCTCCTTCGCGGGCCCCGCCTACCTGTACACGCGCTCGAAATGGGCGGACTTTCCGAGCGGGAACAGTCCGCTCATTTCGAAAGTACAGCGGACAGGCCCACACACGGGCGGACTGTTCGCTCAAACACAGTTTCAGCGGACAGTTTTTCGGAATTTCCGAAAGACTTTGTCCGTCCAACTGTCCGCTGAAACTGTCCGCTGAAAGCCCACACACGAGCGGACTGTCCGCCCAAACACTGTTCAGCGGACAAGGTTGGGCGAACAGTCCGCCCGTGTGTACGCGGCCTAAGTCTTTTTGGCGATGTCTCTTCCAGCTTTGCACATCTAGAGAGGGAGATTTTTGCCCATTCTTCTTTGCAAAATAGCTCAAGCTCTGTCAGATTGGATGGAGAGCTTCTGTGAACAGCAATTTTCAGTTCTTGCCACAGATTCTCAATTGGATTTAGGTCTGGGCTTTGGGCAATTCTAACACATGAATATGCTTTGATCTAAACCATTCCATTGTAGCTCTGGCTGTATGTTTAGGGTCTTTGTCCTACTGGAAGGTGAATTTCCGGCCCTGTCTCAAGTCTTTTATTTTTATATAATCTTTATTTGTATGTGCAGCATGCATAAAGAAAACATCACAGTTTGATAACAGTCATAGAAAAAGTATAAGAGGGGTAAACCCGCTCAAATAAGCAATGATCATGGTATACATCATGAGGTCCAATATGGAGGGTGCCGATACATGGAGAGCAACACAACCAATACTATAACATATGAACAATAGCAATAATATACTGCTCCAAACCCATCTACATATCTTTACGGCAACTGTAGCCAAATATTAGCCATTGAATATAAGGAACGACAGCCAAGTGAGCAGGCATAGACAAAGAAGGGGCAGGGAATGAGGAGGAAGATTAGGAGGAGGAATAAGGAAGAGGAGCAAGAATGACAAAGGTAGCAGTCCATCATAACATTGGTTCTATCTTGCCAGTCTCAAGTCTTTTGCAGACTCTAAGGCCGCGTACACACGCGGGGACTGTTCGCTGAAACTGTCCGCTGAAACCAAGTTTCAGCGGACAGTCCGCTCGTGTGTGGGCTTTCAGCGGACAGTTTCAGCGAACAGTCCGCTGAACAAGGTTTTTCGGAAATTCCGAAAAACTGTCCGCTGAAACCTTGTTTCAGCGGACAGTCCCCGCGTGTGTAGGCTTGTTCGTCAAACAAAGTTGCGCGCATGCTCAGAAAGGATTTTCACGCCGAAAGTTATAATGCAGTGTATAGGACGTCGTATTTTTCGTCCCGTCGTACGTGCCGTTCACGTCATCGCGCACGGTTTCAGCAAACTGTTCGTACGTCGTGTGTGGCCATGTCCGTCCATGCTAATTTTGAGCGGACTGTTTGCCGAAACTGTTTGACGGACAAAGTTGGGCGAACAGTCCCCACGTGTGTACGCGGCCTAACAGGTTTTCTTCTAAGATTGCCCTGTATTTGGCTCCATCCATCTTCCCATCAACTCTGACCAGCTTCCCTGTCCCTGCTGAAGAAAAGCATCCCCACAGAATGACGCTGTTCCCACCATATTTCACGGTGGGGATGGTGTGTTCAGGGTGATGTGCAGTGTTTTCCACCACCCATAGTGTTTTTGACTTTAGGCCAAAAAGTTACATTTTGATCTCATCTGACCAGAGCACCTTCTTCCACATATTAGCTGTGTCCCCACATGGATTCTCACAAACTGCAAACAGGATTTATTATGGCTTTCTTTCAACAATGACTTTCTTCTTGCCACTCTTCTATAAATGCCAGATTTGTAGAGAGCACAACTAATAGTTGTCCTGTGGACAGATTCTCCCACTTGAGCTGTGGATCTCTGCAGCTCCTCCAGAGTTACCATGGACCTCTTGTCTGCTTCTCTGATTAATGCCCTCCTTGCCCGGCCGGTCAGTTTAGGTGGACAGCAATGTCTTGGTAGGTTTGCAGTTGTGCCATACTCTTTCCATTTGCGGATGATGGATTGAACAGAGCTCCATGGGATGTTCAAAGCTTGGAATTTTTTTTTATAACCTAACCCTGCTTTACACTTCTCCACAACTTTATCCCTGACCTGTCTGGTGTTTTCCTTGGCCTTCATGATGTGGTTTGTTAACTAAGGTTCTTTAACAAACCTCTGAGGGCTTCACAGAACAGCTGTATTTATACTGAGATTAAATTACACACAAGTGGACTCTATTTACTAATTAGGTGACTTCTGAAGGCAATTGGTTCCACTAGATTTTAGTTAGGGGTATCAGAGTAAAAGGGGCTGAATACAAATGCACACCACACATTTCACATATTTATTTGTAAAAAATTTTGAAAACCATTTATCATTTTCCTTCCACTTTACAATTATGTGCCACGTTGTGTTGGTCTATCACATAAAATCCCAATAAAATACATTCACGTTTTTGGTTGTAACATGACAGAATGTGGAACATTTCAAGGCAAATTAATACTTTTTCAAGGCACTGTATGCATGGGCATGGGCATGTGGGTGTGGATGGATGTAACCCCTGATTCTGGCCCCTCCTTTTTTTTCCTCTCCCTTCCATGCATCTCCTTTAGTCTTTCATTATATCATGAGCTTCAGCCCAGTACTTTTTTCTGGTATTTATATTGTATCAAACAAGCATTGGTAGAATAATATGACTGTAACTGTATTTTTTTATTACATCATAGTTTTATTTTTTAATCATCTTATATTGGGACAGCTGTATATCTGTTGGTATAATGGCTTTTTTTAAATCTAGTTATCCACTGGTAGTTGATTGCCCTATCTCTGGGCTAGGGGATGTGCTGTTCCAATTGATGTAGGTATATAAGTTTGCCTTGCCGGTTAGCCCATCAGGATTTGACAAAGGGGCATTCCCCCAAAACACGTTGTCCTGGCAACTGGTGTAGTTAGCAACTCTTTGGTGTGTTCCAGTGGTCCACGTTGTGCGACTGTAGCCTTTCAGGTTCTGGTGATGTGATTTCCGGTGACAAGAGCTCCCCCTTTTCCTCCACCGCGGCCGCCATCCTCCTTTCATGGATCCCATCTGTCATCCGAGTCCCTCCGGCACATTCCTTTAACAATTGGTACACACTGTGATGCACCATATAAGACTTTTTATCTTTTCATTACAATAAATCGTGACTTGAACTGGACATCCTGTCTCTTGTGGATTTTGGGCTTTGAAATCAACTGTCATCTAGCCCATTGTATACCGCTCATTCCACAGACTGTTCATATGCGATTCCACTGAAGCACCTGGCTAGTGTATTATTCAGTGCTGTCCTTATCCCACTATCCCAGTGATCATTCTGAGGGTCTCGGATTTGCCCAATATCTGACATTGCACCCTATTCTGTCTGCTGATATCTATCTATATGGTGGTATTGCAGTTCAGTGCCCTACACACTTGTTACACGTTGTATTTGCATACAGACCTCACTAAGTAGGGCCTACATGCTCTGTTGAGTGTCCAGAATGAAAGAGGTTCGCCAGGGACAGTCAGGCTGGGGAGGAAAGGGCTACAAGATGCTGCAAGTCCTCCAGCCAGGAAATTTGTCAGGCTCTATGTGACTTGCTTCAGCTTCTAATGCACGTTGTGAGAATCTCGCAGTGTGCAGTAAAATTAGTGTAAGCCATTTCAGTACAGGAGAGGAGCCTGTACAACTGTTCAAGACTGAAGAGAAGGCCAGAGGTCAGATGTAAAGTACAATGTATAGTTGTCATCTGTGTAGTGGCCATATAATGGTGCGTACATACATTATGAATTTGTTCTCTTTGTATTCAGGGAGACCCCAATGTCCCAGCTGGGCAGCCAACTCTGGAAGTAGACCTGACCCGGCCGATGCGCCTTCCCAGCATAGAGCAGTTAGGCAATTTCTCTGAACTGTCGCGACTCATCTTGGACATCCGGGACCTGATCATTAGGGAGCAGCGGCTGGCGGGAGGTGTGGAGGATGCTGGAAGCAGCAACAGGGCAGAACCTGCACAGGCACCATCGCCTGTTGCCAGTGTGGAGGAGAGCGCTTCCAATGGACCGGATGCCAGCGAAAACGGGGAGCAACAACCTCAAGATCTGCAAGCATTTGTCCTCCCGGAGGAGGTGATGGCACGGAATGGAGAATACCCCCGCAGCTGTAGAGTTTGGTGAGGGCATGCTACATACTGAATTATTTAGCATCAGGATACCATGGCTCAATTTCATCATGAATGAGGCCAAGAGGAGAGTATTAGATAAACAGACAGAAATTGGGAGGGATGTGGGAAATGTAGACACAGGTGAGCTGGCCATTGATTGGGGGGTTGTATGTTCTAACATTCTAAGACCACCTTTAGTCTTTTTAGACAAATCCCCATAATCCTGAAACATGTATACTTTCATTGCCTGTGTGCACATGTACAATATATGGCAAAAGGTATGTGCACTTCCACCTCCAAATTATGGAGCTCAGGTGTTTCCCGTGAAAAGTACTGGTAATATATCATACAAAGACATTGTAGACAATTGTGCTCTTCCAGCCTTGTTGGAACAGTTTGGTGAAGACCCTTTTCTGTTCCACCATGTGCCCAGTGTACAAAGCCAGCTCCATATATTCATGATGTGGTCTGGGGGCACCGGCTCCAAGAAGGCAAAGGCCATGGTGAGGGTCAACTCTATATCAATGGTCATGACGAGGGTCAACTCTATAATAATAGCCATATCGAGGGTCAACTCTATAGCAATGACCATGGTGAGAGCCAGCTCTATAGTAATGGCCTTGATGATGGTCAACTCTATAGTAATGGCCATGTCGAGGGTCAACTCTGTAGTAATGACCATGTTGAGGGTCAACTCTATACTAGTGGCAATGGTGAGGTGAGAGTCAACTCTATAGTAATGGCCATGTCGAGGGTCAACTCTGTAGTAATGACCATGTTGAGGGTCAACTCTATATTAGTGGCAATGGTGAGGTGAGAGTCAACTCTATATTAATGGCCATAATGAGTGTCAACTCGTTATTAGTGGCCTTGACGAGGGTCATCTCTATATTGATGGTCATGACTAGGGTCATCTCTATATTGATGGCCATGTCAAGGGTCAGCTCTTTAGCGGCCATGCTGAGAATCAACTCTAGATTAGTGGCCATTGTGAGGGTCAACTGTAGATTGAGGATCATGGCGAGGAGCAACTCTATTTTAATGGCCATGGTGAGGGTCAACTCTATATTATTAGCCATGGTGAAGATTAACTCCATAATTAGGGTCAACTCTATAGTAATGGCCATGACGAGTGGAGGGTGTTCTGGTCACAAAGGGGGTCAACTCTATATTAATGGTCATGGTGTCAAGGCATGGATTTGGAATGGGTTACCCAACAAGCTCATATAGATGTGTGATGGTCAGGTGTTCAAACATTTTGGCATAGTGTGTATTCGATAATTATTTGTGCTGATGATGGGACCCTGAATATGTCAAGCAGTGGGGGTCATTCAAGGGTTTTCCAGCAGCAATATATACATCTATATGTAAGTTGTATGAACATGCAAGTCTTCCCAAAATGTGTAAACATTACATTAAACTCTACTTGTGGGCTCACCTTACCTTTCTAAATTAGACCTGGGCCCATAGAGCAGTTCCTTCCAAGTGCCCAAATACATATTTGGATTACCTCCAGCCCAGAACACCCAAGGCCCCAGTGCTCTCAGATGGTAGTGCATTCCCTGGTTTAGCCTTAATAGGTAGAGAGACAAAACTGGACACCATTTTCAAAGCAGCTCTCTATCAACCAGAATATCCTTGGGGGTCCCCGGAGTAGATTACAAAGTGTGGGGAAATGAAGCGCTGTTGATATGGTGTAAGCATAGTTACTCTTATCTGCACACAAGGTCACAAGAAAATGCAAACATCATCCAGGACTCAACACTCCCCTTCATCAGGGCTTAGATGCAGATAGTAAAGAGAGAGATTTTTCTCACTCGGATCGCTTATTTTTATCTTTGGAAGATTTTCCTAATTGACACCAAAGCAGGCGGGTCAGGGAACAACAGTGAAACAAAAAATATATATATATTTGGTCATTGTGTATTTTTGTTTTATTTCTAACGGAATTTTCTGTTTTGCCTTTTTAAAGCTTTTATGGAACGGGCCTCATAGCCGGCCATGGATTCAGCAGCCCGGAGCGGACACCTGGCCTCTTCATCCTGTTTGATGACAACCGTTTCGGATTCATATGGCTGGAGCTGAAATCCTTCAGCCTGTACAGCCGCATGAAGGACAAATTTCAGAACTCTCAGCCGCCATCGCCGGAGGCCTTCGATGAAATCCTGCGAGCTATGCAACTATGGACAACCTAGGGGAGCGTGGTGGGAGGAGCCGGGTCATTTCACTGTCTAGGTCTCCCACCCCCACCCCTTTTCCCAACCTCAACAAGCAACTATGGCGACCTCTGGAGGGCAGAAAACGCAGTGCATGTACTCTTTAATCGATGGTGTACTGACAGGCCTTGCAATGCATTGCAATGTTTCTGTAGGATACTAAAGAGTCTGAAAGTGATGCTTTTAAAAACAATGAAAACCAAGGGAAATGAAAAAAGCAAACCTCATTACATGTATATAATCAGCCTACCCTATGTAATAATATATAAATATATACCTAACTTATATATTAATGATCCCACCTTTATCAGGGCAGGATAAACCAGGTCCTATTTTTGTACATCCATCTAAAAGCAGGAACAAGCGGGGGGCGGGTATAGCTAAATGGCAAGAAGGTAACTTACCCTGAGCAACAAAGTAATGGTCTATTGCAATATTTTATTAACAGTAAAAAGCCCAGGGTGGTTCCATGTATAGGTTGCACTAGCTAAATTTAGATTTTAAAATTAAAATCTATATTTTTTAATTTGTATATAATAATGGGTTGCAGTACCAATTACTGCCACAAGATGCCACTCTTGTGTGCAGCTGCAATACTCATGTTACAATGTGGCTGTCCATACATCAGTTCTGAAGATTTGATCTGAATCTTTGATCATATTTTCTTTTCCAGGGCGATGCGAGGCAGAGCCGTGAAATACATTTTTATAAAATCCTAATTTAATCTATTAAAAGACTGAATTAAAAATAATGCCCTTCAATTTTTCCTGGATGCGATTGCAATAACTAAGCAATCAGGTGACAAAACAATTGGGCTGAATTGCCACCAAACTGAAAGGTTCCAAAAACCCTACTGACCCGGGCCAGGTTTAGGTGTATTATAGGCCCTCTGAAGCTACTGCCCCAATAGGTTGTACCTTGGACATGTGGGTGGGGTACTATATACTGTATTTGCTACAGTAGACCTAACTGAATGACATTTTGTTTGTTAAAGCACTGTGTATGATACATATTTGCCATGTTTTTATTTTATTTTTTTATTTTTTTCAGAAACCCCCCCCCCCCTTTTTTCAGTGCTGCCAATCTCCTCCAGCCTCTTTTCAGCCACTTCCTGATTATATGCACCCACACCAGCATCGGCTGCACATCAATGCTTTGGACCAGCTTTCCAAAGGGCAGACCATGCCTATGTACAAAATTTGTGGGCACAGCCTTATTTAGTTTCCACCAGGGGGCGTATGCGGCAGGGTGACAACTCAAGGACAATATGAGGGCAAGGCCAGAGTGTGGTCACCCCATAGCAAGAAGTGGCCTGAACAACAAAGTAAAATATTGAAGCTTACTAGTTGTTGGATGACATTGCTGCATTAGTTTTATATTTGTCAGGCTTTTGTCATTTGACTTATACACTTCTTTGCCTTTAAGCAGCTACGCTCACCAATTGTATCCATGGAGGGAGCCATGATTGTCACCCAGGCTAGTCTGCAAACATGTCTGCCTTTGTTCATCTTCATTACATGGAGTATACAGGGATTGGTAGTTTACAGAAGAAAGATAACATTGCTTGTACTTTCAGTTCAGATTACAGGAAGTGACCCAAACACTGCGTTTCTGGCAGGATCAACAGGTATTTTCTGTGCTTGCTGAAAATGCGTTACTGAGCATGTTACTGCAACACGCATTGGTGTGCTGCAGTGCCATTCATGCTTACTGCCACCCCAATGCATTTTGGTTTTAGTGCACCACAATGCACTACTCTGGTGTGAGTGGTAATGCAGTTACACTGTCACATCCAATGAGGAGGGTGTACCATCTTTATTGCACTTACATTGGTCCTTGATGGCTGGGCATTGCAGGTAGTGCATTGTGGGATCTGGGTAGAAATTTGTTGGATTGTGTGTAGGGTGCTGAGATGCAAACACCGGAAGGTAGTGCAACCTTCTGATGTCTGACTGGTGCAGGGATTTAAGATTGACCTTTCAGCCAGACAAATAAATGCCTGTTTTTCCCAATTTTTATATTTCCTTCCTTTTGTAGAGTCTTACAATTATCACATGCCACTCTTGTATCAGATCATGCACAGTGGGACAGGTGTGTAGGTGTCAGCAGATTTTAGGCTGGATACAGACCAACAACAAGTATTTACTGACAGGTTTACAATAGTTGGGGGGTATTTATAAAAAAAAAAACTAATCAAAATAGAGCTTTGCATCCTGTGAAACATTAGTTCTGTGTGAATGAGGGTAACATTTTAAATTTAATATTATTAGGCTATTATATCTCCAGGTCGAATGTTATTTATTCAAGCATAATAGAATTAACCAGGAAAATACCAACTATGGCCACTAGATGGAGTCTGATCATAGAAAATAAATACTTATTGACTCTGATCGTCCGCTCCATCTAATGGCGATAATGCAGTATTTTCCTCATTCACTCTATAAAGGACAATGGACGTGAGAACCTTTGATTTTGCCCCATTTGCAACTAAATGGTATTTTATAAATCCGCTTCAAAAGACGCACCTAGGTTTTAGAGGTTGAAAACAAGAAAAAAAAATATTCTGAACCAAATGGTGTACTAAAATATTTTCCAGTGCCCATGAAATGCAGTGACCATTACCATAGAAAATGCAGAGTGGCCATTACCATAGAAAGTATTGGCAGGGTATTGCAGAGTATTGCAGAGTATTGGCAGGGTATGGCAGAGTATTGGCAGGGTATTGCAGAGTATTGGCAGGGTATTGCTGAGTATTGGCAGGGTATTGCAGAGTATTGGCAGTGTATGGCAGAGTATTGGCAGGGTATGGCAGAGTATTGGCAGGGTATGGCAGCATATTGGCAGAGTATTGGCAGTATATTGGCAGAGTATTGGCAGTGTATTGCAGAGTATTTGCAGGGTATGGCAGAGTATTGGCAGTGTATGGCAGAGTATTGGCAGGGTATGGCAGAGTATTGGCAGGGTATGGCAGCATATTGGCAGAGTATTGGCAGTGTATTGCAGAGTATTTGCAGGGTATGGCAGAGTATTGGCAGGGTATGGCAGAGTATTGGCAGGGTATTGCAGAGTATTGGCAGTGTATGGCAGAGTATTGGCAGGGTATGGCAGAGTATTGGCAGGGTATGGCAGAGTATTGGCAGGGTATGGCAGAGTATTGGCAGGGTATGGCAGCATTTTGGCAGCATATTGGCAGTGTATTGCAGAGTATTGGCAGGGTATGGCAGAGTATTGGCAGGGAATTGAGGGATGGCTGTGACTGCACTTGTCACAGAGCAGCGCTGTGGGCACTACAGATGCAGCCCACAGCACTGCTGCCATCCGACCTCTCCCCCCCACTGTACAGATCTGTACACAAAGGGGAGAGAGGAACGTCATCATGACGCCGGTTCATTTACAAGTGATTGCTCTGTCATTTGACGGAGCGATCGCATTGCAAATGGCGGGTGCACCAAGATGGCCGCCGCTCCGGAGCTAGGCTGAAGCCGCGGCCTTTCCTAAGGCCGAGGCCGTGGAGCGCGGCGGGGGGGGCGGTGCCAAGCGTATATTCCCACCAAAAGACGCAGGCACATTTTCCCCCATATTTCTGGGGGGAAAAAAGTGCATCTTATGGTCCCAAAAATATGGTACACCTCAAAAAAAAAAAAAAAAAAAAAAATGTTGCAGTCAAAACATATCAAATAATAACACATGGAAACAAAGGCACCAGATCCGGATGTGGTCATGGGAGCTTGCAATCTAGCTTAACTGGGGATGTTTTAGGTGAGGTTGTTAGTGCAGAATATGGATGGACTGCTGGGCTACTTTATTAGAGCAGAACATGGGGAACGACACCACGCTTGTATCTGAGTCCCCTCGGATCTGCACTGATGTGGTGGCGCGTGTATAGTGAGATGTTGTTGTACAAGAAAATAAAAACTACTCGATGGGTTTAATTCTTGGAAAAAAAAAATAATAATAAAGAGAGATTTTAACAAATAGTGAAACTTGTTCTTATTCAGACCATTGGGATCGGTTCGACTGCTACAAAGTGTAATTTTTATGATTTCTTATGATCTGTGTCCTCTAGTCACAATGAAGTTGATTGGTACGCAGATTTTCTTCATAATTATTATTATTTTTTTTTTATGTATAAATGTATTTTGTGGTCGAATGTTATAAAGGTCAGACCTGTTTCTGTACAATTCTTCCTTAGAGGTACCAATGCATAGTTACATAGTTAGTCAAGTTGAAAAAAGACACAAGTCCGTCTAGTTCAACCATAAAAAATAAATACATAAATAAAATTAAAAAAAATCATACAATCCCATATACCCATTCCTATACAATGCTGTGAGGTCGGGGCAGACCGCCGAGCATCTTTGTGAATTTCTTGTCATTTCTTATCAGTTTTGCACTACCGTTGTGGTGGACCGCCCATTACGCCAAAATTACAAGTTAATCCTGCCAAGACCCCGCCGCTAAATATGCAGGAACCACCTATCACACTCACTTTATGTTGAGCCTGTCAAGACCCTGCCACTAAATATGCAGGGACTGCCCATCACCCACTTTAGCGGTTAAACCTGCAAATACCCCAACTCTAAATATGCAGGGACTGCCCATCACATCCACTTTACAGAATGATCCTACCAAGACTCCGCCTCTAAATATGCAGAGACTGCCCATCACACCTACTTTACAGGTTGAGCCTGCTTAGACCACCCCTCTAAATATGCAGGAACCACCCATCACACCTACTTTATGGGTTGATCTTGCCAAGACCCCGCCTCTTAATATGCAAGAACTGCCCATCACACCCACTTTACAGAATGATCCTGCCAAGACCCCGCCTCTAAATATGCAGAGACTGCCCATCACACCTACTTAATAGGTTAATCCTGCCAAGACCCACCTCTAAATATGCAGGAACCACCTATATCTCCCACTCTATTGGTTGACCCTGCTAAGACCCCGCGTCCAAATATGCATGGACTGCGCATCACACCTACCAAGACCCACCTCTAAATATACAAGGAACACCTATCACACCCACTTTACAGGTTGATCCAGCCTAGACCCCGCCTCTAAATATGCAGGGACCGCCCATCACACCCACTTTACCATTTGATCCAGCCTACAGACTTTTATATATGCAGGGACTGCCCACCATGCTCACTTTATGGATTGATTCTTCCTAGACCCCACCTGTTCATTTGCAGTAACCCAAATAAGGTTGGTGCTGTGATTCCGGGACATGGCCCTGGACTCAGCATTAGCGGGGCAAAGGGTTAGGATGTGGGACTGTCTTATTAAATCTGGGACAGCTGGCATCTATGTGCCAACCTTCCCAAGAAGATTACTGCAGAAAGCCTCACAGGCAACACATAAAGTTTGTGTTTATGCAATACATATGAATGCCAAAAGTGGACATAAATCTGGATTCTATTTTTCAGCATGTGTGACATCATGGCTCGCTACGCACAGATTTTACAAGCAAAATCATTTTTGTATATCTAGAGTTTCTTATGTGAAGATCCTGCCAGTATCCGCACTTCCTGTGGCAGTCTGACAACACTAAGCCATTGCCCCACAATTACCCGCAGCGTTGTCAGCCTGCTGTGTCTTGCTATGCTGACGCCTACCTTCCCTGGAACTAAGGGGCCAAGCCAAACCCCTGAGAAACAACCCCACACCATAAACCCCCCTCCAACAAATGATTCGGACCAGTGCACAAAGCAAGACAAAGATGAGAGAGCTTTGGGTGGAGGATCTTGACTGGTCTGCACAGTCCTGACCTCAACCCGATAGAACACATTTGGGATGAATTAGAGCGGAGACTGCGTGCCAGGCCTTCTTGTCCAACATCAGTGCCTCACCTCAAAAATGCAGAAGAATGCTCAAAAATTCCCATAGACACTCTCCTAAACCTTGTAGACGGCCTTCCCAGGAGAATTGAAGCTGTTATAGCTGCAAAGGATGGGCCAACTCAATATTGAACCCTACGGACTAAGACTGGGATGCCATTAAAGTTCATGTGTGTGTAAAGTCAGGCGCCCCAATACTTTTGACAATATAGTGTATGTTGCAGTGAGTTCACATACATCAATGCCAGTTTAAGACTGGGAGAGCAGCCCTCATCCTTGGAAAATTTGCTCTCTTAAAGTTAAGTGTTTTTATATTTCCCGTATGTGTTTGTTGTTTACAGCTAACATACAGGGCTGGTTCACACCATAAAAAAGCACTTCAGATTCGTTCCAGAATGCATTTTTGCATGTACGTTTTCAACGCGTTTTTGTCGCGATCTGGTACTTTTTTGGTGTGCTTCTGATGCATTCCAGGTGCTTTTTTTTTCTGTTTTTTTTTTTTTAACTGTACTGAGGTCCTTTGCGTTTTTGATGCATACCAGTACATTCCAGTGCATTTTTGATGTGTTTTACCATGTTCCAGTACAGGAAAAATGCAGCATGTTCTACTTTTTAGAAACTAACTGCGCTGTTGTGAACTATGCCCTTGGAAACCATATAACCTACTTTCCATGTGTTTTTGATGCAGAAAAAAAAGGCACCGGACTGCAGGTGGTGTGAACTGGCCCTAAGCCCACGTTCACACTGAGGGCGGGCTTGAAATCGTGTGAGTTCAGCTGAACTTGCACAATTTCAAACTGGCATTTCAGTCCGACTTCAAGGGGAGACACAGATGTCTATTGAAATCACCCATGAAGTCGCCAAAAGTAGTGCAGAAACTACTTTCGGGAATTCGGACGGTGACATTGCCGGCAATAGCCGCCGATTTAGCATGCCGTTTCACATGTCAAATCGGCCCAGCGTGAACATGGGCTAAATTAAATGATGTTATCAGTGGGAAGGGGCGGCAAACATTCCTGCCCCCCACTGGAGACAGATGATGGTGATCAGTGGCCCCCCAACCCCAACGTGGGAGACGAACGCCGGCTGTCAGTGGCCCCCCATCCCCCATGCAGGAGACAAACAATGGCGATCAGTGGCCCCCCAACCCCCACACGGGAGACGGACAATGGCAATCAGTGGCCCCCCAACCCCCATGAGGGAGACGAACGACAGTGATCAGTGGCCCCCCAACCCCCATGCGGGAGATGGACAATGGCGATCAGTGGCCCCTCAACCCCCATGCAGGAGACGGATGGCGGCAATCAGTGGCCCCAAATCCCCACATGAGAGACGGACGGCGGCGATCAGTGACCCCCAATCCCCACGTGGGAGACTGATGTCGGCGATCAGTGCCCCCCCTGCCCCCCCGGCGGCAATAGGTGGCCTTACCTTAGGAGGCTGATGCTGCTCCTTGCTCCATCTTGCCAAGTGAAGAGCCGGGGGGCATGGCCTCTCCTTCCTGCCAAACAAAGTGGGTCCTGAGACCCAACTGGCCAGAGGTCCTGAGACTCCCTGACCAATCGGGTCTCAGGACCCACTTCCTGATTGGCCGGGAGGAGAAGCAGGAAGACAATAGAAAATATTAATTTTCTATTGTCACACAAGTGGGTGGGCTCAGGGCACAGCGCTCTGTGCCCTGAGCCCACCCTTTTTTGAATCCTGTTAGAGCCTTGAGCCTGATTGGCTGGGAGGAGAAGCAGGAAGACGATAGCAAATATCAATTTGCTATTGTCACACAAGTGGGTGGGCTCAGGGCCCATCCCTTTTTTAAGCCTATTAGAGCCTTGAGCTGTAATCATGTGCTTAAAAAAAAAAACCCATAGAAATCTCTGCATCCAGCGCCCTGCATGTAGATTAGGGGCCAGGTGTATGGATAAGGTGGGTGGCGCCGCCACCGCATGTTATAGCCACTGCTACCCAGATGTTCTGAATTTAGTAGTAAGCTCTACATGGTTTGACATTTTTGTCTTTTAACTGTTCTTTCAGCGCCCTTACTTAACCACTTGCCGCCCGCCCTATAGCAGATACACGGCGGCAAAGTGGTTTCAAAATCCTGACCGGACGTCATGTGACGTGATCAGGATTTTGGGGCGCGCATCGCGGCGATCGTTGTTGCGGGGTGTCAGTCTGACACCCTGCAACTACGATCTCAGTAAAGAGTCTCCGACGGAGACTCTTTACCATGTGATCAGCCGTGTCCAATCACGGCTGATCACAGTGTAAATAGGAAGAGCCGGTGATCGGCTTTTCCTCACTCGCGTCTGTCAGACGCGAGTAGAGGAGAGCCGATCGGCTGCTCCTCTGACAGGGGGGTCTGTGCTGATCTATTATCAGCGCAGCCCCCTCGATGGGCATCACTGATTGGCATGCATTATTGTTTGGTACTGATTGGCATCCATTAATACAGTATAATATAATACAATGCCGCCTATCAGTTCCCACCCGTGCCACCTATCAGTGCCCATCCATGCCCACCTGTGCCGCCTATCTATGCCATGCCCATCTGTGCCGCCTATCCATGCCACCCATCCATGCCAATCCGTGCCAGCTATCAGTGCCAATTTGTGCCACCTATCAGTGCCCATCCGTGTCGCCCATCAGTGCCGCCTATCAGTGCCACATATCAGTGTCCATCAATGCCACCTCATCAGTGCCACTTCATTGGTGCCATCTCATCTGTGCCCATCAGTGCCGCCTTATCATTGCCCATCAGAGTAACCCCATCAGTGCCCATCAGTGAAGGAGAAAACGTACTTATTTACAAAGTTTTGAAACTGAAACAAAAAAAAACATATTTTTTTTAAAAAATGTCCGTATTTTTTTATTTGTTTAGCAAAAAATAAAAACCGTAGAGGTGATCAAATACCACCAAAAGAAAGCTCTATTTGTGGGAAAAAAATGATAAAAATTTAATTTGGGTACAGTGTAGCATGACCGTGCAATTGTCATTCAAAGTGCGACATCGCTGAAAGCTCAAAATTGGTCTAGGCAGACTAATATTAGATTAGTAATAGTAATATTATTATTATTACTATCCCAGCCCTTTGTAGCCCTTTCTATCTGTGCAAGGAGCATCCACCTCTTCATTAACACCGGGTGACCTATTATCATCCTATGTCTGGAATCGTCTTTTTTTGGCCTTCTGTGGATCCGTCTATGAGTGTCTCCAGCCAATTTCTAGAATAAAATATGTTTTCTTGCTTTATAATGACTGGAATTTTGCTTTGAGCTACGTGGAAAGCTGTAATCCGTTTATATATGATAGTGAAGAAATATTGTATATTGTTTTCTTAAGCTGTGTTTATTCCCCCATTGAAAAAAGGAAGTGCTTCTCTTCTGCTATTGTTCTATTTCGTAACTTTGTTGTTCACTTGAAGTGTTTTGGGTGAAAAGAGGAACATCATAAGCATAATCAAAGTGTTGAATAGAGTTGATGGACTTTGTGTGTGAATTCGTTTTTTTGTTTTTTTGTTTTTTTTTTACGTTGCAGCTTCAGAAAGTGAATCACCTGCTGGTTCTATACAGCAAATAAGGCAATCATGCCAAAGTCAAAAAAGTCCATTAAAGCGGGGTTCCACCCTAAAGTGGAACCTCCGCTAATCGGAACCCTCCCCCCCTCTGGTGTCACAATTGGCACCTTACAGGGGGGAGGGGGGGGTGGAGATACCTGTCAAAGACAGGTATTTACACCCACTTCCGGGCATAGACTCCCGTGGGAGTCTATGTCATTTCCTGTCCTGCCGCGCTGTCTGCTGGGACACACACGGGTCCCAGTGACAGCGCGGACAATTCCTATTGCGCTGCGCGACTCGCGCATGCGCAATAGGGAACCGGGAAGTGAAGCCGATTCGCTTCACTTCCTGATTCCCTCACCTAAAATGGTGACGGCAGCAGCCGAGAGCCGAGCGATCGATCGGCCTCGGCTGCCGGCATCACTGGAACCCGGGACAGGTGAGTGTCCATTTATTAAAAGTCAGCAGCTGTAGTATTTATAGCTGCTGGCTTTTAATATTTTTTTTTTTTAGGTGGAATCCCTCTTTAAGTTACCCACAATCTACGTGTCCATTGTGATTCTGGTGTATATGTGGGCTGTGAGGGAGGGCGGTGCTGGAACCCCAGAACACATGGCCTGTGTTTTCGATAAAGTCAGATTCTAAGCCATTCATATAATAAGGATATTGGGAGTCGTGAATGAAAGCTAGATGAACACCAGAATGAAAATAAGGGGGTTATTTACTAAAGGAAAATCCATTTTGCACTGAAAGTGCACTTGGAAGTAAAGTCACTGTAGATCCGAGGGGGACATGCAAGGAAAATAAAAAACAGCATTTTAGCTTGCACATGATTGGATGATAAAATCAGCAGAGCTTCCCCTAATTTCAGATTCACCCGTTAGCCCTTGTACACACGGTTGGACATTCCGACAACCAAATCCGTCTGATTTTGTCCGAAACTGTTGCATACACACAGTCGGACAAAGTTGTCAGAAAATCCGATCGTATGTAACTTGATGACGTTATTTCGTTAGGATGGGACTACGTTCAGGCTAGTAGCCAATAGCTTTGGTCTAGGAATTTGATCTGAGCATGCGTGGCACTTTATCCGATCGAAATTTTCTACACATGATCGGACAAAGTCCTATCAGATCATGTTGTCGTAAAATTTCATAGCCCAGCTAGAAAACTTGGTCCAATGGAGCCCACACACTGTCGGATTATCTGACAACACAGTCCTATCGGACATTGTCCATCGGAATGTCTGACCGTGTATACGAGGGCTTAGATTTAGAGCGACTGCACTTTCAAGTGCACTTGCAGTGCACAGTGGATTTGCCTTTCGTAAATAACCCCCTAAGTGTCACCCAGCAAGTACATCTGCAGAAACAATTCACTCTAAGTCAATGGTCTCCAAACTGCAGCCTGGGGGTCCAGATGTGGCCCTTTGCTTGCCTTTATCCAGCCCTTGGGGCACTATTTCATCCATTGATACCAACAATGAGGCGTAACTACCCCCACTGACACCAACAATGAGGCCCAATAGCACCTACAATAAGGCACAATTCCTCTCAATGACACCAACGATGGGGCACTTTTTCTCCCAATGACACCAATGATGGGGCCCAATATCTCACAATGACACATAAACTATGGGGCAAAATTCCTCCTACTGACACCAAGGATGGGGCACAATTTCTCTCAAGAACACCAACAATGAGGTCCAATGACACCAACGATGGGGCACTATTGCTCCCACTTAAACCAACGATGGGGCAAAATTTCTCACACTGACACCAACGATAGGGCACCATTCCTCTGACTTTCACTAAAAATGGGGCACAATTTCTCCCAATGACACCAATGGTGGGATACAATTCCTCTCAATGACACCATTGATGAGGCACTATTCCTCCCTCTTAGACCAATGATGGAGCACAGTTTCTACCAAGAACACCAACAATGGGGCACAATTCATCCCACTTACAACGATGATGAGGCACAATTTCTCCCAAGAACACCAACAATGGGGACCAATGACACCAACAATGGGGCACAATTCCTCCCACTGACACCAATGATGGTGCACAATTTATTACAATGATACCGATGATGGAGCATAATCCTTCCCTCTGACACCAACAATTAGGCTTTTTTTCCCACTGATTTCAGCCACTTTTCTACTCCCAGTGGCTACAGTCTGGCCCCCTAAAGTTTAAAGAACAGTAAACTGATCCTTTGTTTAGAAAGTTTGGAGATCACTGCACTAGATCAGGGTTAGGCAACCTCGGCCCTCCAGCTGTTTTTAAACTACAAGTCCCATGATACATTGCAAGACCCTGACAATCACCTGCGCAATTCCTAGAGGCAGAGGCATGATGGGATTTGTAGTTTCACCACAGCTGGAGTGATGAGGTTGCCTATCCCTGCTCTACAATAACAATATTTCCAGTTAGGTCCATATGTATTTGGAGACAGGCACAATTTGCATACTTTGGCTCTGTATGCCACCAGAATAAAATTAAAATCAAACAATCTAAATGAATTTGAAGTGCAGACTTTCAGCTTTAATTCAAGGGGTTGAAATTAAATATCAAGTACAAATTTTAGGAACTGCAACCATGTTTATACACAGTCCCCCCATTTTCAGGGGCTCAAATGTAATTGGACAAATGAATATAATCATAAATAAAATGTTCATTTTTAATCTTTTGTTGAGAATCCTTTACTGGCAATGATTGCCTGAGGTCTGTAACCCATGGACATTACCAAAGACTGGGCTTCCTCCTTTCTGATGCTTTGCCAGTCTTTTGGCTCTTTGTTTGTGGGTCTTTCTGCCTTTAGTTTTGCCTTCATCAAGTTAAATGCATGCTCAATTGGGTTGAAATTAGTTGATTGACTTGGGCTTGGCCATTGCAGAATATTCCACTTCTTTTCCTTCAAAAGCTCCTGGGTTGCTTTTGCAGTGTGTTTTGGATCATTGTCAGCTGTACTGTGAAGCGCCATTCAAACAACTTTGCTGCATTTGACTGAATCTGGGCTTGTGTATATCTCTAAACACTCCAGAATTCATCCGGCTGCTTCTGTCTTCTGTCACATCATCAATAAACACCAATGACCCAGTGCCTCTGGAAGCCTTGCATGCCCATACCATCGCACTGCAAGCTCCACCATGTTTTACAGATGACGTTGTGTGCTTTGGACCATGAGCTATTCCAAGTCTTCTCCACACTTTTTTCTTCCTGTCATTTTGGTACAGATTAATCTTAACTTCTTTGAACTGCTTAATTGATGAAGAAATAACAGAGGAATAGCCCACACCTGGCCATGAAACAGCTTTTAATTTAATTGTCCAAATACTTTTGGTCCCTTGAAAAAGGGGGCTGGCTATTCTTAAAGTGGAGGTCCACCCTAAAGTGGACCTTCCGCTCATTGGAATCCTCCCCCCCTCCGGCGCCACAATTGGCACCTTTCAGGGGGGAGGGGGGTGCAGGTACCTGTACAGTACAGGTATCTGCACCCACTTCCGGCATAGCTATCTGCGGAAAGGGGCGTACATTCTGCAGAATCGACGCCCCTTTCCGAAAGTCCCCCGCTGCCTGCTGGGAAACACACAGATCCCAGAGGCAGCGGGTCCATCCTTATTGCGCAGCGCGACTCGCGCATGCGCAGTAGGGAACCTGGAAATGAAGCCGAAAGGCTCCACTTCCTGACTCCCATACCCAAGATGGCGGCGGCAGCACCCGAGAGACGATCGAGAGATCGGCTTCGGGTGCCGACATCGCGGGCGCGCTGGGCGGGTAAGTGTCCTTATTTTAAAAGTCAGCAGCTGCAGTATTTGTAGCTGCTGGCTTTTAAAAAAAAAAAAAAACGGCGGAACTCCCGGTGGACTCCCGCTTTAAGAGCTGTAATTCCTAAACCTTTCCTCCGATTTGGATGTACATACCCTCAAATTAAACCTGAGAGTGTGCACTTTATATATTTTTATATATATATATATATATATATATATATATATATATATATCTCACAAAAGTGAGTACACCCCTCACATTTTTGAAAATATTTTATTATATCATTTCATGTGACAACACTGAAGAAATGACACGTTGCTACAATGTAAAGTAGTGAGTGTACAGCTTGTATAACAGTGTAAATTTGCTGTCCCCTCAAAATACCTCAACACACAGCTATTAATGTCTAAACCGCTGGCAAAAAAAAAAAGTGAAAATGTCCAAATTGGGCCCAATTAGCTGTTTTCCCTCCCCGCCTTCATGTGACTCGTTAGTATTACAAGGTCTCAGGAGGGAATGGGGAGCAGATGTGTTAAATTTGGTGTTATCGCTCTCACTCTCTCATACTGGTCACTGGAAGTTCAACATGGCACCTCATGGCAAAGAACTCTCTGAGAATCTGAAAAAAAAGAATTGTTGCTTTACATAAAGATGGCCTAGGCTATAAGAAGATTGCCAAGACCCTGAAAATGAGCTGCAGCACGATGGCCAAGACCATACAACGGTTTAACAGGACAGGTTCCACTCAGAGCAGGCCTCGCCATTGTCAACCAAAGAAGTTGAGTGCACATGCTCAGCGTCCTATCCAGAGGTTGTCTTTGGGAAATAGAGGTATGAGTGCTGCCAACATTGCTGCAGGGGTTGAAGGGGTAGGGGTTATCCTGTCAGTGCTCAGACCATACGTCACACACTGCATCAAATTGGTCTGCATAGCTGTCATCCCAGAAGGAAGCCTCTTCTAAAGATGATGCACAAGAAAGCCCACAAACAGTTTGCTGAAGACAAGCAGACTAAGGACATGGATTACTGGAACCATGTGCTGTGGTCTGATGAGATCAAGATACATTTATTTGGTTCAGATGGTGTCAAGCGTATGTGACGGCAACCGGGCGAGGAGTACAAAGACAAGTGTATCTTGCCTACAGTCAAGCATGGTGGTGGGAGTGTCATGGTCTGGGGCTGCATGAGTGCTGCCGCCACTGGGGAGCTACAGTTCATTGAGGGAACCATGAATGACAACATGTATTGTGACATACTGAAGCAGAGCATGATCTCCTCCCTTCAGAGACTGGGCCACAGGGCAGTATTCCAACATGATAACGACCTCAAACACACCTCCAAGATGACCACTGCCTTGCTAAAGAAGCTGAGGGTAAAGGGGATGGACTGGCCAAGCATGTCTCCAGACCTAAACCCTATTTAGCATCTGAGACATCCTCAAACAGAAGGTGGAGGAGCGCAAGGTCTCTAACATCCTCCAGCTCCGTGATGTCGTCATGGAGGAGTGGAAGAGGACTCCAATGGTGACCTGTGAAGTTCTGGTGAACTCCATGCCCAAGAGGGTTAAGGCAGTGCTGGAAATTAATGGTGGCCACACAAAATATTAACATTTTGGGCCCAATTTGGACATTTTCACTTAGGGGTGTACTCACTTTTGTTGCCAGCGGTTTAGACATTATTGGCTGTGTGTTGAATTATTTTGAGGGGACAGCAAATTTACACTGTTATACAAGCTGTACACTCACTACTTTACATTGTAGCAACGTGTCATTTCTTCAGTGTTGTCACATGAAAAGATAGAATAAAATATTTACATAAATGTGAGGGGTGTACTCACTTTTGTGAGATACTGTATATATATATATATATATATATATATATATATATATATATATATAGAATTATTTTTATTTTTATAGACATTTTTATGCAATCTTTACCTGCTTCTGTCCTATAGACTCTTAGGGGTATACTTATCATCCACCAAACCTGCATGTACATTCTTTTTGTGGGAAATGGACAAAAATGTTCTTCAGACTATTTTCTTTTCTGAACGAATGTTCTTTTGTTATAACTAGTAGTAAAATACCGCATTATGGCCACTAGATGGAGAAGCAGAGCATGGGAAATACATACATTTTGTAGCAAGAGGTTTAATGTAACAATTGAGTGAATCAGAAAATAAAATGTGACCAATTGTGACATCTTTTTTGCTAATTCCCTCTAGCTTTCTCTAGAATTTGTGCAGCCAAATAAAAAAGCAGAAGAATCAGCACATGCAGCATGTGTCCCTTGTGCTGGTTCCTCTTCTGGTAGTAGAAATCTTCTTCAGTCGATGCTTCCCCCCAACCAGCCCCTGTAGTCTTCCAGTGTTGGGGGGTCATATGACTAAGGTACTGTCATCAATAAAGCCAGACTATGCCCACCCTTTACACCCAGTTACTCCTTTCATAAAAGCCAAGCTACAACTTCCATGAATGGAAAGCCATCTATGATTGGAGGATGGGCAGATGATTGATAGGTCTGCCCAATCCATTCATAGATCACTTGTGATTGCTGAAAGCTATAGTACAGCTTCTATGAATAGAGGAGGGGACAGAAAGGGTGGGCATAGTCAGGACTCTTGACAAGTGCCTATGAAAGGTCCAGCAATGTATTTTTTACATTACATGGAGGAGGTGGGGGGAGGAAATTTACAGTATATATATTTTTTTAAAGGTCTGCTTTAATGCTCTCAGTATCCTGTATTTTGAGAACACACCGAGCATTTCACCATGTTCTCCTTCCTGTCTGACATTCCTGAGAATTACCGCCAATGGCCAGGAACTTGTCAGGTGAATGTGACCGACCCGGATGTGACAATCGAGGAACTACAGAGATCCAACATTAAATAATAAGGCAGAATTTCCTGAAAATGTATACATTTATATAGCACTGACATACACTGCTCAACAATGTATAGAACACTTTTTTAATTAGGTCAATGAAACGCCTGGGATATTGATCTGGTCGGTTAAAGAGGAACTGCAGTCTGCTCACATAATTTGTAATAAAATCATTTTTGCCATTCCGAAGCTTCCCTCCAACCACTTTGCAGATTATTTTGTATATACTGTGATTCTGTGGAAGGCAGTGGAGGGTGCTGGACCGGCTTGTATGGTGGTGCCAACCCCTCCTCCTTGGCGTGGCAGAAGTGCGGCTGGAGGTCGGCGGACACCAAGGGGTGGAGTGAGGGGTGGATTGGATGATGGTGGAGGGGGAGGTGGGAATGAGGGTGGCTGGTGCAGAATGTAAGGTTAATGATGTGGAAGTTCGGGGTGAATGGTGTGGGGGGAGGGGTTAATGGGGAGTTTTGGAATCGCTCCCTGGTGGCAATTAAATCTCAAAAGGTTTCTTAGCCTGGGTTGTGTTTAAGTTAAGGTTTGGGGTTTGTAGTCTTTTTTTTTTTTTGTCATTAAAATATGTTTCTTTCTAGGTTATCTTGTCAGGAAACGGTTTTCTTTACTTGCAGATGTAAGCACTCTTGTTTTTGTTTAGTTGTTGTTTATTTTTGTGTAAATATGTTTTTATTAATAAGCTGTATGTTTGTATGATTTTTTTAATAAACAAAAATTTACACTCGAATGTCCCCCCACAGTCACTAATAATAATAATGTTCTTATTCTTTTATTATTAATATTATTATTTTATTCTAATATTATGAGTTTCACTGCTATTATTATTTCTAGTTTTTATTCTTTTTATTACTTTGTTATTTTTATTAATACTTTTTTTTGTTGTAGTAATCTTAATATTGCTGTTCATTGTTATTGAAGTGAATGATTAATATTTTCTTATTTATTATTCAATTATTATGAATTATTATTATTTTAATTTTTTTATATTTTTATTGTATTATTATTATTGTTATTATTTTATTTATTATTTATTTATTACGTTTTTTTATTATAATAGTTTTATTTTTGCTATATCATTTTATGATTAATGTTTTATTTGTCTTTATTATTATATTTTCAATTATTAATTAATATTTGTATTGTTTGTTATATTATTATTATTTGTTGTACGTTTTTTTTATTATAATAGTTTTATTTTTATTATTTAATTTTATGATTATTGTTTTATTCTTCTTTATTATTATATTTTCTATTTTTAATTAATATTTGTAATGTTTGTTATAATATTATAAATTATTGTAAGTTTTTTTATTATTATAATAGTTTTATTATTTCATTTAATTATTAATGTTTTACTCTTCTTTATTATTATATTTTCTATTTTTAATTATTAATAGTATTGTTTCTTATATTATTATCATTTATTGTATTTTTTTTATTCTAATAGTTTTATTATTACATTTTATTATTAATTTTATTTTTCTTTATTTTATATATATATGTATATATATATATATATATATATATATATATATATATATATATATATATATATATATATATATATATTTATTTATTTATTTATTTATTTTTTATATTTATTTTTTTAAATATATACTATCATTTATTGTGTGTGTGTTTTTTTTTTTTTATATCTAATAGTTTAGTTAAATTATTCTTATTTCTTGTCATTTTGATGATTATACATTTCTACAGCCCTGGCAGTCACCTCTAGGATTGGTATGTGATTGGCCCCTTACATTTATTACTTTGTTATTATATTTTCCATTTATAATATTTGTATTGTTTCCTATATTATTATTATTTATTATAAGTTTATTCTTTTATTTTTATTATAATATTTATAATATTATAATTATATTTCATTTTATTATTAATGTTTTATTCTACTTTATTATTATATTTTCAATTTTTAAGTAATAATACTATTGTTTCTTATATTATCATTTTTTTTTATTATTCTAATAGTTTTATTATTACATTTTATTATTAATGTTTTATTTTTCGTGATAGATATATATATATATATATATATATATATATATATTTATATATACTATCATTTAATGTGTGTTTTTTCTCGTTATTTTGATGATTATACATTTCTACAGCACTGACAGGCACCTCTAGGATTGGTATGTGATTGGTCCCTCCAATTTATTACTTTGTATCCTTCTCAGTGATTGGTCCCTCCCATTTATTAATTTTTTATCCCTCTCGGTGATTGGTCGGTCTTGTAGGCGCTACAACGTAGAAAGTGAAAGGTCTTCCTTCACCGGAGATTTCAACTGTTGAGGGAACTTCATCTCCCAGCAGCCCCCGCGTCCTCTAATGGGAGGAGTAAGATGGAGGCCGTAGGGCTGAGTTGGGTGTAGCGCACAGTGCGCAGACGCTAAGAGCTACCAGCTGCTGCCAGTGGGCGTGGTCCGGGCAGAGCGAAGGCTCAGTCAGTGCAGGCTGGAGCGGAGAGTGCGGGGTGTGTGCCGGGCACCGAGGAGAAGGTAAGAGGGGAGGGCACCGGGGTATGGTGGGAGAGGTGAGCCTGAGAGGAGCTCATAGGGAGCCACTTCTGCCAGTATATTGCTAGCTGGAGGAACTGCAAGTCCCAGAGAGGAGTGTATGGAGGGAGAGCACCTGAGCGTTCTGCTATATCTATAGAGAGGGGGAGGGGGTATATATATATATATATATATATTATATATATATAATGCGTACAGACAACTGACACTTCCTGCTCCTCACTGAACTGCCAACAACTTTCTATATCTGTTCTCTGTCTCCATCTGGATCCTTGCAGCACTGAGATCCTGTGCTCAGCCTCCCCTCCCCTGTCTGCAGGGGGTGTGTATGGGTTTCCTCCAGGTGCCCCCCCCCCCCCCCCCCCCCCCCCACCATACATGCTTGCTGGCAGGGTAATTGGCTTCCACCTCCTAATTGGCTCTCCAGACTGCGGAGGGGATGCCGTGTTCAGACCCTCCAGAGCACCAATCGGTGACCAGAGGAGCTTACACTCTAATGTCCCCCCACAGACGCACACTATAATTATTATACGTTTATATATCTCTTACATATACCACAGTGCTGTACAGAGAACACTGAGCCAATCACATCAGTCTCTGAACCAGAGGAGCTTACACTCAAATGTCCCCCCCACAGTCACACACTATTATTGTTATACATGTATATAGCACTGACATATACAGCAGTGCTGTACAGAGAAGACTGAGCCATTATAATCCATCTCTGCACAAGAGGAGCTTACATTCTAATGTCTCTCACACACATATGGTATATGTCAGAACTATATACATGTATAATAATAATGGTGTGTGATGGGGGGGGGGGGGGGGCATTAGAGTGTAAGCTCCTCTGGTGCAGAGATTGATGATAATGGCTCAGTGTTCTCTGTACAGCACTATGGTATATGTCAGAGCTATATACATGTATAATCATAATGGTGTGTGATCGTGGGGGGACATTAGAGTGTAAGCTCCTGTGGGGAGAGTCCTGTGTCCTCGGGAATTTCCGGCCGCCGTTCCTTTCATCTTTAGGAAGTGCGGGGTGATTATTTGGCGTTTGGGTTTCTGCCATCTACACGAGTGCGCTGTCACATCCTGGTCACACTCGCCTGTCACACGTACCTGGCAGCTGTTAATTTCATGTAGACTTTCACAGAACCGCCTGTGCTGCCAGGAACCCGAAAGAGAAAAGTCCGGAATATACTGAGCGTCCTCCTGTGTACATATAATGTGCAATGTGTGATCCCTTCTGTATTGTATATTGGCACTATATAAATCCTTTATAATAATAACATGGTGTGTATATATCTCTACATGTCTGTCCGTCCACCCTTTTCTTTCTCTCTGTTCATTCATGTCTGTCTCTCTAGTCAATTAGTCATCCATTCTTTCTTTTTATCCATTCATATTGATCTGTCCATCCATCCTCTTGCTCCCTCTCTGTCATTCATATCAGTCTGTCTATCCAATAATCCATCTACCCTTCCTCTTTCTCTATATTTATTCATATATTCATGCATCCATTCTTTCTCTTGGTCCATTTATATCTATGATTCTGTCCATTCACATCTGTTGAGATGTCCGTCTGTCCCATTTATCTATCCGCTCTTGGGCCATTCATATCTGACTGTCCACCCTTCCATCCATCCACCCTTCCACTCTCTGTTGGTCTGTCCATCCTCGGTCCATTCATATCTCTCTTTGTCTGTCTATTCATCCAGCCATCCTTTCTCCTACACTCTGTTTATTCATATATATCTATTGGTTTGTCGTCCGTCCATCATTCCACTCTAGGGCCATTCATATCTGTCTGTCCATCCATTCTCCCATTCACCCTTCCTCTCTGTTGGTCTGTCCATCCATCCTCTCTATGTCCATTCATATCTCTTTCTGTCTGTCTATCTATCCATCATTCCACTCTAGGGCCATTCATATTTGGCCGTCCATCCATCTATTCTCACATTCACTCTTCCTTTTGGTCTGTCCATCCATCCATCCATCCATCCATATCTCTGTCTGACTGTCTATCCAGCCATCCTTTCTCTTGAGCCCCATACACACTATTGGAATTTTCTGCTGATTTTTGTCTTCACATTTACCAAAAACCGTGTAGTACAAGGGCCTGCCTGATTGCATACAAATTGAAACTCCTAAGGTTTGACCTCATATTATATGGTTTTGGTAAATCTGAAGGAAAGAATCAGCAGAAAATCTGATGGTGTGTATGGGGCTTTACTCTGTTTATTCATATCTATCTATTAGTCTGTCCATCCTTCCATTTCCTTGCCTTTTCGTATCTGTCTCTATCCATCCATTCACCGTCCTCTCAATCTATTGGTCTATCCATCCATCCTTTCTCTTGTTCCCCCTCTATGTCCATTGATATGTTTCTGTCTATCTGTCCATCCTTTCTCTTTCCTCTATTTCCATTCATATCTGTTTCTCTATCCTTCCGTTCTCTGCCCATTCATATCTGTCTGTTTATCCATTAATCTATCCATCCTTTCCCTTGATCTGTCTGATTGCTAGAGAATATAATTTTTTTATATATATATATATATCTCTCTCTCTCTCTCTCTCTCTCTCTCTCTCTCTCTCTCTCTCTCTCTCTCTCTCTCTCTCTCTCTCTCTCTCTCTCTCTCTCTCTCTCTCTCTCTCTCTCTCTCTCTCTCTCTCTCTCTCTCTCTCTCTCTCCTCTCTCTCTCTCTCTCTCTCTCTCTCTCTCTCTCTCTCTCTCTCTCTCTCTCTCTCTCTCTCTCTCTCTCTCTCTCTCTCTCTCTCTCTCTCTCTCTCTCTCTCTCTCTCTCTCTCTCTTCTCTCTCTCTCTCTCTCTCTCTCTCTCTCTCTCTCTCTCTCTCTCTCTCTCTCTCTCTCTCTCTCTCTCTCTCTCTCTCTCAAATAAGCAGCAGCAATTTGTTTTCTGATTCAGGATAATATAATTTCACAGATTCGGGAATTCTAATTGTCGCTCTGTGCCCGAGTAATTATTGTCCCATGTAATAAGTCTTTGTATCATATAGTTATATGTTATGACGATTATAATATAAAAAAAAGTAGTGTGCGCGGTTCTGTATGTGTCTCGGTGATATCTCATTGCTCGGTGGGGGTGCGATCTGATATAATAGGGAGAGCTGACAACACCCGCCTGTACTCCAAGCTTATGTCTCACAGGCAGCACATTAGCTGCTCGGGCACTAGTCGTGGTGCCATTGTTAAAGGGTTAGTCCGCCCCAAAATAGTTATTTTGGGGACGCCCACAGTGTGTGAATCACTGAGTGAGGTTTCAGTAGAGATTCACCTGCCAGATAAATCAGTGATATAACATCTGCACATCACACTCCAGCTTTGCTCTCATGGCAGCCATTGTGTGGAGGTCTTTACTCTGTAGCATGGGAAGTGAGACCGCTCAGTACAGGGGGCCATAGCTGTATAGTTCAGTAAAGAGATATGACAAATAAAATCCCCAAGAGATTCCCTATCACAGAATGAGCTTGGTGCCCTTTATTTAGCCTGACTTCAGGCCAGACTCTCTTCTCAAGCTTGCAGGTCAAGAGTCACATTTTTTCCACCTCCCTGTAAGCTGCCTGACCTCACATTGAGTGTTCATGTTGTAGCTACAGAGCTGTCATTTGCTGTGCACACTCAGGAGCTGGGTGATTGTGTTCCTAGACATGGAGTGACTGGTTCTCTTTTAGTTATGTTATTATCCAGGCAGATCTCTGAGCATGCTGTGCAGTTGTCTGTGTGGGGTTGTTGTCTGGACTATTCGCATTCTGTGTTGTGCTGCAATGTCTAGATTTACTATCTGGTTGGGGTGTTTAAAACATGTGAAGTGAGGGTGGGGCAGTCTCATCTGTGCTGATCAGGATACTCATCGCTCCTGCGGGGGCGCAGTCCTTGGCAACATTTCTTCTGAGTTCTTTTTAAAGAGGAAGTAAACCCTCTCTAAAACAATAAAAAAAAAAAACACCCTGCAGGACAAAGGCATAATGAGCTAGTATGCATAGCATACTAACTCATTATGAATTACTTCCCTGAGAGCGAAGCCCCGAAGCGACCCTCATTGACCTCCTCCATTGCCGCCATGATATCTGGAGTGACTTCTGGGTATAGCTGCTCCGGCGCTGTGACTGGCCGGAGCAGCGATGACGTCACTCCGGTGCATGTGCGCCGGAGCCATTAGGGGCAGCATGATTGCCTTCACTAATGGCACGCTCAGTGCATGCGCCGTAGACATTGGTGCCCTTTCTTAGAAAAATATCTCTTAAACATGTAAGTTAAAGCGGTTCTGCAAAAAAAAAAAAAAAAAAATAATATATATATATATATATATATATATATATATATATTAAAAGCCAGCAGCTACTAATATTGCAGCTGCTGACTTTTAATAAATTGACACTTACCTGTCCCAGGGTCCAGTGATGTTGGCGGCAGATGGCGAGCGATCGCTCTTCTCTCTGCTGACCCCGCCGCCATCCTCTGTCGGAATCGGGAAGTGAAGCGTTGTGGCTTCACTGCCCGGTTCCCTACTGCGCATGCTTGAGTCGCGCTGCGCGTCTTTGCTGGTCCCCGCTGTGTCCTGGGAACTGTGCGTTTCCCAGAACACAACGGGGGGGCGGGCATCTGCGGCAGTCTGTCCCGGAAGTGGGTGTAGATACCTGGATTATCCAGGTAACTGCACCCCCCTCCCCCCTGAAAGGTGCCGATTGTGGCACCAGAGGGGGGAGGGATCAGATTAGCGGAACTTCCACTTTAGGGTGGAGAACCGCTTTAAGGAGATATTTCTTGCACCTACAGGTAAGCCTTAATCTAGGCTTACCTGTAGGTTAAAGTCATTTGTAAGGGTTTACAACCACTTTAAGGCTTTATTGATTTTAATTGACTACAAACTTTAAGGGAGGGGGTTTTCTCTTCCCTTCTTTTCCTTCTTCCAGTATTCTTCTCCTCCTCCTCCCCCTCCTTCCTCCTATTTTGTTGGTAATTCCACTGTCCTGGTGCTCCAGGACCTTAAAAAGTGTGATAGGTAGGAATGAAATGAGATGTGTAATTTATGCTCCTAGAATGCTTGAAGGTACTATACTACTTCAATGTTGGTCCTCTGTATGTGGCCAGGCTGTGTAAAAGTGTCACGTGGTATTGTCATACTCGAGAAGAGTAGCAGAATGTATTTTGTGATGTAATTTTTGCTATATACATGCTATGTGTTACAGATGTCTTATAAATGGACAACTTTGTATAAATAAAAAAAAAAATGCATTTTCATTTTTTTTTCCAAAAAAATAAATAAATGAACCATTCAAAAGACTCATCATGCCTCATAGATTATACATTGGCGTGTTTGTGGGCAATTCTATTGTCCTGGTGCTCCAGGGCCTTCAAAAGTGTAATAGGTGGTTGAGAAATGAGATGTCATTTATGCTTGTAGAACGCCTGAAAGGTGCTACTTCAATGTTGGTCCTCTGTATGTGGCCAGGCTGTGTAAAAGTCTCACACGTGGTATCACCATACTCAAGAAAGAGTAGCAGAATGTATTTAATGATAATATGACAATTTTGTAAAAAATAAAATTAAAAATTTTGCAAAGAATTGTGGGGAAAAAAATGACTTAAAAAAACTCACCATGCTACTTAATACCTTGGAATGTCTAATTTCTAAAAAGGTGTCATTTGGGGGTATTTGTACTTTCCTGACTTGTTAGGCCCCTTTCACACGGGACGGATCCGTAATGATCCGCTTGCTCAGCGGGGTTCACTCCATTTATCTACGCTGAGCCGGCGTATGACACCACCCTGTGCAGGCACCGCCCTGTCAGATCTTCGCTCTCCTCTATGGGGGATCAAATGAACACCGTACCCTCTGTCCGTGTTCATCCAATCCGCTCTGCAGACAGATCGAAAATTAGGATTTTCCTCCGTTTGCAGAATCGGACCATAGCGGAGACGGACAATATCTGGTGTCAGCGGATCTTCATCCTCTGACACCCGCTATCCCATAGGAATGCATGTATGTTCGTATTTTATCCACAAACTGATGGATGAAATACAGACATACGGTCCGCACGTGTGAAAGGGGTCCTAGTGTTTCAAGAAATGAGATTCACCTGATGTACTGAAGGCCTGATCAGATGTGATCAATTTTCTAGAGATTGGCACCATAGTTTCTAGACTCTATAACTTTCACAGAGACCAAATAATATACACTAATTTGGGTTATTTTACCAAAGATATGTAGCAGTATAAATTTTGGCCAAAATTTATGAAGAAAAATTACTAATTGGCAAAATCTTATGACAGAAACAAAAGGCATTTTTTTTCACAAATTTCATAATTTTTATTTTTTTTTAAATTTATAGTACAAAAAAAACACTAGTGATTAAATGGCAATAAAAGAAAGCTCTATTTGTGTGAAAAAAAGGACGCAAGTTTCATATGGGTACAGTGTTGCATGACTGAGTAATTGTCATTCAAACTGTGAGAGCGCTGATAATTGGTCTGGGCAGGAAGGGGGGTGTAAGTGCACTGTATTGAGGTGGTTAAAGGCATTAGTATCTATACAAAACGTATTGGAGAGTAGTTGAAGTATAGCAAAGGTATTTATTTGACAAAACATGTTAAAAACATGATGATTAAGACAAAAGATAATTTGTGATCCTTCACCCGACGCGTTTCAGTTAAATTCCTTTTTCAGGGTTGTTCTCCAGGAAACATGTTTATCTATAACGTTATAGGAGACATACATTGTCAATAAACATTATTTCCATTTTGAGACACTGCCCGTCGCCCTTCCAACCGCCCAGCTTAAACTTCTCCAGAGACGGGTTTTTTAAAATTTATATGGGCTGACAGATCTCACCGCCTTGCCAGTTCAGTAGTGTTTGCACCTCGAGCTCGGGGAGGTCTGGGAGCCCCGGATATCGTAAAATATTATCATGCTACCCATTTACGAATTATTACCTCTTGGTCCTCTCTTAACGCCACGAGTCAGTGGGCTGCCATTGAGAAGGGGGTCCTGTATCCGGTGCACCCATGCTCCTTGATCTGGGGTGCCTCTTCCCCTCTGCATCCTAACCTCAGGAGCCAATGTACGGCCCCAATGTCCTTTACCCTGTACATATGGCAAAGATGCAACAAAAAATATTCCCTTTCCTCGCTCTGCCCCCCCCCTTACGAATGTGTTGTTCAACCCCAGTATTCCGGATGGCCTGTCTTTGGGCAGGATCTTCACGTGGCTAGCCCCTCCCCTTTTCCAACTTAGAAACCTGGTGCACCCCATCTCGCGTAGACTTCACACCTTTGAAACCCTACGTGCCAAAATATGATATACCCAAGCACTTGTTTTACTTTTACCTACAGGTTAGGCACTTTTTTAGCTCCAAATCTCCGACCTTAACCCCTTGCAAACCCACGGCCTTTGAACACCTTTGTGCCCAGGGTCCCCACCAATTACATCTAATCTCTTCACCAAATCCTCCATGAGTCAACCCCCTTAAATGAAATTACGCACCTGTACATGAGTAAATGGTCTCGGTTGTTAGACAAACCCATCCCCCTACAGACCTGGGATAAGATCTGGGCCTCTACTTTTAAGTCCTCTAAGTGTGTCACGCAAAGGGAAACGGCAATTAAAATCCTCATGTTCTGGTACAGGACCCCCGATGTCATCCACAAATTTGATCCCTCAGTTTCGCCACGATGCTGGAGATGTGGGCTTGACGTCGGGTCATTGTTCCACATCTTCTGGAAGTGCTCCCTGATACGTCCTTTTTGGTTGGAGGTGGGGTCGTTGGTGATGGAGGTGACGGGGGTGTCCCTTCCGATCGACCCCCTACACTGTTTGTTGGGTCTCCCTCTCCCAGGCCTATCTAAAAATACCAACCGGCTGATCTCATATATTCTTTTAGCTGCTAAGAGGCTCATACCGCTATGCTGGTTGTCTGGCGCAACCCCTCCCTGGCCTAGATTTCTCCAATTGGTGTCCGAAATAAGGAGAATGGAGTACCTGACCGCCTCAGTACATGATTTGGTTTCCCAGTTTGATAAAGTCTGGGAACCCTGGGATCGGTCGGAATTTGGGTCCCCTGGTCTGTACACCCTTAACGGCTCCAGTCGCCGATGGTAGTGCCTTCTTTTCGGCCTTCGCGCCCACCTTTCCCCTCCCATTAACTTTCTATATGTATCAGTCCGGGTATCTTTCTCTCCTTCCCCTGAGGATTGTCATGATGTTCTTATGGTTGTTTTGTTGCTTTATCTACCTATGGCCTCCGGCCTATTGTCGCACCGACTTTTGTTTTTCATAAACTGTATGTTATTTATTTTAACTGAAACAGGTATGCAGTTCACATTTTGTGCCTGCATCTATGGACATTAATTATCTGACTTCTATGGTTAACGTTTACGTTATAATCTATGTTTATTTCTGCTTACTGATCATTTCATTGCTTGATTATTTTGTACTTGCTTTGAAATTTAATAAAAAATACAATAAAAAAAAAAAAAAACATTATTTCAAAGAGTACATATATTGTTGTGAGAGATATCATCATTTTTTGTATTAGATACACTTACATGTACTGTGATAGGGTCACAGATAAAACATTCCATAATTCTATTTAACCACTACAATACAGGGCACTTTCGCCCCCTTCCTTCCCAGCCCAATTTTCAGCTTTCATCGCTCTAGTGTTTCAGTGACAATTGCGCGGTCATGCTACACTGTACCCAAATGAAATTTTTATCATTTTGTTCGCACAAATAGAGCTTTATTTTGGTGGTATTTATTCACGACTCCGTTTTTAATTTTTTGCGATATAAGCGCAAAAAAAGCGGAAATTTGGAAAAAAAAACTATTTTCTTTTTTCTATTTTAAAAGAAATCCAATAAAATCAAATTTTGTCATAAATTTAAGCCAAAATGTATTCTGCTACATGTTTTTGGTAAAAAAAAATTCCGTTAAGTGTATAATAATTGGTTTATGTGATGTACGCAAATGATCATGTACATATGTGTGCAGATGATCATTGGGACATGTGATTTTAGTGGGACATATGTGGGGGACATGTGTTTTTATTATTTGGGGACATGTGTGTTTTGGGGACATATGTGGGGACTGTGTTTATACTGTGTGGTGTGTTGTGTGTTTACACTAGACTGATGATCAGTGAGTAAAAAGCTGTAAAAAACAGCTCATACTCACTGGTCATCAGCCGGCTGCAGCGATCTGCTCTCCTCTCCTCAGCGATGACTTCTGTGTGAGGAGAGGAGGAGCCGATTGCCTAGCAACCGGCTGTTTGTTTACATCACATGACAGCCGTGATTGGACACGGCGTCATGTGATCAGGAGGGCCAATCACCGAGCCCTCCTGCCGATCTGAGATGCGCCATATCCAGGTGACACGAGCACATCGGGATCGCGCCGCTGCGCGGGCACACGCGATCCCGCTCTTTCTGAAGGACGCTCCTGAACGTCCTATCAGAAGTAGACGGCTCCCACCCGACCGTATATGTGCATTGGCTGAGTGGGAAGTGGTTAAAACAAAGAGGAGAGCTGTGCCTCATAGAGAGGTTTTGATAACTGCAGAGGTT